>NC_044193.1:9057578-9657578 GCF_900880675.1 Sparus aurata
TAGCACTTTAAAGTGGGCAGTAGTTAAACTTTTGTGATGAAACGTATTTACTTGTTAATGGGTTTTGGTTGGATTTTCCGGTAAGGGTAAAGAAGAACAGGTAATTTTTTAAGACTTTTTAACTTCAACACATCAGAGATCAATTACTTCGTCTTTTTTATTTCTTTTATTGTAGGTTCGTGTTTTTTCAAATCATTGACACAGCAGTATGTCGTACGATTTACTTTTGCAATGTATTACAATGGTGCCAAACGTCAGTATTTTGTATTAAGACATGCAGGTGCTCCTCACACATTCCCCTTGCTACATTAACTTGCCTTGTGACTCCTTGGGGTGTCGCTAGAATGTATTCATACAGATTTTAGTGAGGCGTAGCTGTATTTTTCCTAGAACTGACCTGCTTTCAGGTAGTTCGGCCTTTTGCCATTTTATAGCTGTTAATGAAGGCACATGTTGACATTGGGAGATGCAGTCCTGCTTTTCATCGTTTTAGGGGTATTTTATTTTCTTCAGTTACACAGACATCCTGTTGTATCGTAGATGATTGTCTTTCAGTATATCAAGTGTTGCAGAATTGCTGTATCATGATAGCACGGGTGTAAGTAACTAATTACATCCACTCAGATTTCTGTAATTAAGTTATTTTTTGGTGGTATTTGCGCTCTTATCATTTTTTGTCTGTAATTTACTCATACTTAAGTATGCATAACATCATGTGCAGTAATCTCCTCAGTTACTTTTAAAATCATGATTAAGTACTCGAGGCCAGATTTTCAGTACTCTCCCAACCACTGCACGATAGTACTCAAACCAGTAGTCTGTCATTGTTTTCAAATTAGTGTTGAATTCAGTACATTACAAAAGTTTTAAGTAACTCCCTAAGCCGACGACACCGTAATGCATTTCCTTCATTTGCATGTTTATTCTTTTCTACTTTGGTTTCATGTGTACTTTGATGCCCCCACAGGAAAGGAGCTGTACTGCAACCTGCTGAAGTGAGAAGTATTGTCACAGAATATGTGAAGAATAATGAACTGGTGGACGAAAATAATAAGAAGTAAGTAGACGCTTAAGATTCAGTAGAGTGCAACCGTTTACTGTTACAGTTAAACAATGTGCTTGTCAGCTGTCAGTTTGGGTTTCAATAGCTTGATAGTTTGAGTTTTTCATAATTGGCGGCAGCTGTAAAAGGGAACGAATACAGAGCTAATGGCTATAACTGGGAAAAATGCTTAAAGTGAAACTCTCGCCAAAATGCAACCAAGGCTTTATTTGTGATTGAATATGAGGCAAACCTTCGGGTAAATGCATAATTATGACGAAAGAGGCACTTTTAAGATTTACCTTAGTTTCGTTTTCGGGCAAGCTAATTTTGAACGGGAGTGCTCAGGGCAGGGATACGATGGCATCAAAATCGCTATTTTTAAAACACTAAGAAGGCTCGACACAACATGAAACTTCGCTCGTTGTATCACCAGGGTCTCTACACATGAACACGAGCATTGAGAACATTGTTTGTGTACACAGAGTTTATGAAAACGAACGGTTTTGAACTACTCACGTTAGCTGCTGCATCTCCGGCGCGCGGCCGTCATGGCAGGCAAAAAGTGTCGATCTACAAGTGCGGCCATCAGGAAGGAGAGTAATGGTGGGACGCTTCTCAAGCTTAGTTCCATATGAATGCACGGATAATTCATTGTTTGACTCAGGTTTGACTCATATTCAATCACAAATAAAGCCTTGGTTGTATTTTGGCAAGAGTTTCACTTTAAATGTGACCCTGTAATTGAAAGAGACGTCACATGTTTATTTTTAGGTTGGGAAATTGTGCTTCTTCTGATAAATTGTCACTGATGGGAGAAATCAAATAGAATCTGTTGTGGAACTGGCATAACTTAACACGGCGGCAAGTTTACTGCTAAGCGCCGTCTATCCAACTGTCTGAGGAGGTTTTTTTTTTTTTTTCAGAACAAGTAGCTCCAATGCTTTTCACCCCTCTTAACAGTTACGTGACCATAAACCCGACTCTGTGTGACTGCTTGCTGGAGAAATCGGAGTACCAGGAGGTTCAGTCTCTCAAGTGGGATGACCTCTTTAGCAGGTAAAGACTTATTTTGTTTTCTTATCTTGTTTTTATGGGACTTTTATATGCACAACATAAATAAATGTCGAGTACTTCGCTCAAAGCTCGTCAAGTTCTTATCTGCACTTCTTCACTCCCTAACCATCTTAAAGTGGGTCAACATACAGTGCATGTTACACACTGTAGAATCCTTTGAAGACAAATTTTAATAAATGGAAAGATAATAATTAGCTGCAACATCCATTGCACCAATATGAGGCCGCATTTGAATCCCTTGCTCATGTGGGCACGTGGAGGCAGTCAGCATCTTAATTGACGGGTAAACACAGGATAAAATAATCATCCTAATGCAAACCTTAATCCCAATCCAATCGGTCAACAACAATAATGCCGCTGCTCTCAAGTCTGATACTCACATCTGGTTTGTAACTGCTCCTATAAAAACAAGATACATTATTAGAGAGACAAAGTCCTTAATGTTTTTAGTTGGCTTTGCCTTAAGCAAAATCCATTTTGGTCATTTTTCAGGCACTAATGAGTGACGAATGGAAAACATTGTTTATTGAAGAATCAAAGGGGGGTTCGGAGATACAGTGGGGCAAAAAAGCATTTAGTCAGCCACCAATTGTGCAAGTTCTCCCACTTAAAAGATGAGAGAGGCCTGTAATTTTCATCATAGGTACACTTCAACTATGAGAGACAGAATGGGGGGAAAGAATCCAGGAAATCACATTGTAGGATTTTTAATGAATTAATTGGTAAATTCCTTGGTAAAATAAGTATTTGGTCACCTACAAACAAGCAAGATTTCTGGCTCTCACAGACCTGTAACTTCTTTAAGAGGCTCCTCTGTCCTACACTCGTTACCGGTATTAATGGCACCTGTTTGAACTCGTTATCAGTATAAAAGACACCTGTCCACAACCTCAAACAGTCACACTCCAAACTCCACTTTGGCCAAGACCAAAGAGCCGTCAAAGGATACCAGAAACAAAATTGTAGACCTGCACCAGGCTGGGAAGACTGAATCTGCAATAGGTAAGCAGCTTGGTGTGAAGAAATCAACTGTGGGAGCAATTATTGGAAAATGGAAGACATACAAGACCACTGATAATCTCCCTCGATCTGGGGCTCCACACAAGATCTCACCCCGTGGGGTCAAAATGATCACAAGAACGGTGAGCAAAAATCCCAGAACCACACAGGGGGACCTAGTGAATGACCTGCAGAGAGCTGGCACCAAAGTAACAAAGGCTACCATCAGTAACACACTACGCCGCCAGGGACTCAAATCCTGCAGTGCCAGACATGTCCCCCTGCTTAAGCCAGTACATGTCCAAGCTTGTCTGAAGTTTGCTAGAGAGCATTTGGATGATCCAGAAGAGGATTGGGAGAATGTCATATGGTCAGATACAAAACCAAAATGGTAAAAACTCAACTTGTCGTGTTTGGAGGAGAAAGAATGCTGAGTTGCATCCAAAGAACACCATACCTACTGTGAAGCATGGGGGTGGAAACATCATGCTTTGGGGCTGTTTTTTTTTCTGCAAAGGGACCAGGACGACTGATCCGTGTAAAGGAAAGAATGAATGGGGCCATGTATCGTGAGATTTTGAGTGAAAACCTTCCATCAGCAAGGGCATTGAAGATGAAACGTGGCTGGGTCTTTCAGCATGACAATGATCCCAAACACACCGCCCGGGCAACGAAGGCGTGGCTTCGTAAGAAGCATTTCAAGTTCCTGGAGTGGCCTAGCCAGTCTCCAGATCTCAACCCCATAGAAAATCTTTGGAGGGAGTTGAAAGTCCGTGTTGCCCAGCGACAGCCCCAAAACATCACTGGGACTTATTAGGAATTAAACAACATCGTCTGTGTGACTTATTTTGCAGTGCATTTATCACATTGAGCTCTGACACCCGTTTATTTTTAAGGGTCATTTGATTGACCGATCAAGTGGTGCCAGTAGGACATTTGTTAATGTCTAACATTAACAAATTCACTCTGGAATATTTGAGATGCAAGGCACTTTCAGATCAACAGGAATCAAAGAGAATTTAAGTAGGACCAGTCAAACAAAATTTGAAGCTGAATATCTGGAACATCTTGCCTTATGATTGTTATGATATTTAATTTTCTCTCCCCTGAGTTTAGATTTTAGCGGGCGTGTTTGTTCAACAGATGCTCTTTGCTCTGTATAGCAGTGGCACTTCAACGATACAATGGCGGTTTTACAAGGGGAGATCCTAACAAGAGGCACGGGATCCCCCCCGCATATCCTCATATTGCTGAATCTCAATTACAAATCTGTCAAGTTCATGTGTAGATACTGACAGGGGGTGGGGGGTACTGTTCATTTTGCTCTCTATGAGAAAATGAATAGTGTAAGTATAAATATAATTCAAGGCTCTATCTTATCGTAACAAAGTTATGGTGTAGATTAAACAACAGCATCATATTTTCACAGGACACTGGGACGAATGCAGGAGTGTTATCAAGTTGTATTCCCTGGACTGGCACCTGTAACAAGGAAGGGCCACATTGAGCCCATTGACATCTCTGTGGCTTCTCGTGGCTCCAATAAGAAGGTGACAACTTTAGTTACAATCCCTTAAATTGCCAGCTGTAGATAAGCACGAATTTCTTAAAATGTGTTTTTATTGAGTGTAAAACTAAAGCCCAGTCCACTTACACTTGGAGAGACAGACAGGTTCATTAGTGTTCATGGAATCCCTGGCAAATGTGAACTTATATGTTCTGGAGGTTTGATCTTTGCAATGTTACACACCTTAGTTTAGTGTGTTAGTATGCTAAAATTTGCTAATTAGTATGGATGCACAATTAATCAAAATATTATCGAATATATGGCCGAAGCTGCAATTTGTTGAAGAAGGTAAAATATCTGATGTAACAGTATTATAAAGAAGTACTGCAGTGCTGCAAAGATGCCCTGGTATACAAAACCTGTTGAATAGATTTCACACAGACCATAACAAATGTCACTTTACTATGATTTATATAGTAGTTTTTCAATAAAAACTGTGATGTGATTTAATCATAGCCAATCGCATGATTATTACCATATCGTGCAGCCAAACTAAATACTACTAAAGACAAAGTACAGCTGAGGCTGATGGGAGGGCAGTTTTGCAGAAATTTGTTTTGGACCCTCGAAGTTATGTCAGGTCATTCTGAATAGCGGACCATTCAACCGAAATTGTTGTCCAAATCTGGTTGTGATGAATTGGCTGATTTACGTACTGAGATCTTACGGTTGATGATTAAACTTGTCAGTTCTTTGCTTTCATCTGTACAACCTATCTAATCGAAACAATTGTGTTTCTGTTTTGCTGTATGTTTTTGGCGAACATAAAATACAGATGCATCATTGGAAAAATATTATCATTCATCTTTCTGCCTGGTTGATTAAATTTTTTTCAAGCTGTAATTGTTTCCATGCGCTCCCTTTAGGTCACGCTTATAAAGAACCTTGAGGTGTACGGTTTGGATCCTGCGGTAGTAGCCACGGCTTTGCAGCGCAGAGTCCAGGCCAGCTCCGTCTTACAGCCCATCCCAGGGTCAAAGGACAAAGTCCTGGTCCAGATCCAAGGCAACCAGATTCATCAAGTCGGCAATTTGCTGCTAGGTTTGGACCTTATTCATACTTGATATATCGTACTGTTTCTCTGGAAAAGGTTTACTCTAAAAAGTCCATTCCACTTGTCTAAGCTTTTATTTCATTTCAGATCATTATCGAATTCCTCGCAAATACATCCAAGGACTAGAAAAAGCTCCCAAAGGTGGCAAGAAGAAGTAGCATATTAACCAACTATTTACTGTATGAAAACAAAACGGCAAGGGGTGTAATAAAGTTAATTCACTGTCATCATCTCAAGGCTGAGTAGTGAATTTGTTCTCATTTGTCTGTTCTGAGAAAATTAGAGAAAAAGTGACTAATGGGATCATTTATTCCAGACCAGCATTATTTCACCACAAAGTAATTCATTTCTGATGCTGCAGAGAAAAATTAAGTTGGGAGAAAATCTCATCTGTCAAGCATTCATTTGAGAAGATTGTTTTTATATAAAAATCAAGTTTCATTATGTGGTTCAATTCTCAAATGATCAACCTAATTTCTCCGATGTTAGGCAGATGTTTTCACATTATTTTGTAAAAGACAAAGTTGTTTTTTTACCAAAATTTATTTTGAAAATCATGCTGCACTTTCTTCTCTCATCTTAGTAAAAGCTGATGATGCTGTACAGTATTCAGTGTTCAGCTTTTACCACTTTATGTTACAGTTTGACAAATGAAAGGGTTTCTACATCCACATGTTCGTAACAACTTTTGGGCAAAGAGCAAAGTTTTACCTGTATTGATCACCTTTTAAAAATGTTTGGGGGACATTTTTGTGTCATTTTCAGACTGCCAACAGTTGATGACAGGAAATGAGGACAGAGAATAATGTGAAGTACCATCTGCCAAACCTCCCCAGCTGGAGAGAAAACGGGAACATTGCTGTTTACGGTTCTGTACCTTCATTCCCTATCCTGTATTTCCATATTCGTACCTGGAAGCTCAGCTGACACCGCTTAGGATCAGGGGCTTTGTTTTGGTAGCGCTGGAGTGAAAACGCAAAGAAACATGGATACAATAAAATGTCACAGAAACCTGTTTCAAGCAGGCCAGTATTTTGTTCCATGTTCCTTACAATTCAAAATGGCATTATTTCACCAGGGTAAGTAGCCACACCAAAGGACATTTTTTATATTTCTCCTGTGGTGAAGAAAAAAAAAAAGTAGTTGTAATTGTCATGTTCCTCACAGAAATTTGCCATCATTCTTCATTTTGATTTTGGTTGTTTTTGTCGGGGTCTTCTTTTTTAGCAACAAACTTAATAACTTTTCAACTGAGGCTGTGTGCAATTAGACGGCCTCAGTTATGTTGAGGTCAGGTCTTTGTGGCAGCCAATCTAGTGTTCCAAATGTGCTTTGTGAGCCTTTATCATATTTGTCATTTATTGTAGTGGTAAAGGATGGAATTTGTTTCTCTGAAGGTAATAAAGTTTTTTTTTTCTTTTTTTTTTCTATGTACTGCACACCCATATACCCCTCCTCTCCCCTCCTCCCTTTATAGTCTGTAGTCTCAGGTTCATTGTCTTAATTCTCTATAAAATCTTCAGTGTCCAGCCACTTTAGATGAAAGAGGATCTGAGTGGATAAAGATGTTGACACACTCATCTGAGATTTGTCCAGGTAACAGCATGTGTTCAAAGCAATTGAAAAAAGTTTAATGAGAAGGAATGCGTTGTGCCGCTGGTATGCAGGATGTTCTTCCCTGGTCTTGGCTCCCAGGCAATGATGCGTGATGGTGGTCTGGCACCAAGATGATAGCAGAAAGTCCTATTATTTTTAAGTAGGGCCTCCATCCATCAGACGTGTTATTTCAGCTCATCCCACAGCTGATCGAGCACACCTTGAACTGTTTTGACAATGTTCCTCAAACCATTCCTGAACCTTTTTTTTTCTTCTTCTTCAGCATTGCAGGGTGCTTTATTATGCTGAAAGAGGCCACTGCCATCAGGGAATACTGTAGCCGTGAAGGGTTCTAGTTGATCTGCAACAGTATTTAGGCAGGCAGTAAAATGCTGGAACCCTATATTACACTGCGTCTGCCAGCCATGATGCCATCTCTTCCTCAGGTTAACAATATAAACACAAATGTGATTCATTGGACCGGGCCACCTGCTTCCATTGCTCCATGGTCCAGGTCTAATGTTCACATGCAGGCACTTTTGGAGGTGGACAGGTGTCTGCACGGACATATTATACTAGATTAATACTTTTAGCTGATTGCAAGAAAATGTTTAGATGCTTTTTTTTTCATTTCATGCTGTCCATTGCTGCAGCACCTCTATTCACTCTCAGCCCGAAATGCTGTTTTAGTTCCGGTCTTTAAAATTCAGGTCAGGCTAACCTTTGCTCCCCCTATGCATTAGTGAGTCTTGGATGTTCATGAGTCTGTCACTGGTTCAACAATTCCCCTTCATTGGACCACTTGGAGACGGTCGTCAAAGTTGCTGAGAACTTTCCCGTATTTCATGGTTCAGAAAACATCAACTTAAAGAAGTGACTTTTAGTAGCTGATTTATATATCCCAACCCTTGAAAGGTGTCATGGTTAATGTAACCATAAACGTTAAGACTTAACCTGTCAGAGGATAAATGTGCTGGTAGAGGTAAGTATGAGAATCCATCATAGGCTCTCCTAACGTGTAAACCAGCCTGCGGTGGAATGGAAAACTTTTGTTCACGCCTCTACAGAACTGTCCCTTTTTTGCATGATGTTAGTCCGGTCATACAGCCAGAGTTATGGCCATGTTATTGCCCATATGTAGCCTGTGTTCTGGCTGCAACATCGGGACCACCTGTGGACTGTAATTCTTTGCTGAAGTTGGGCCGAATGTTTTCGCAGGCTGTATGGACCGTCACTGGGCCGGGGCCAGTTTTGCTACAAGGGATTTGTTTAGGCCAAACAAACAAACAAACAAAAGGCTTTTAGTATAATTTTCTTAGTTGGCGTAGAAATAGTTTACAGTACTTCAGGAGAAAGCAGCACAGTACACTTGGTACTTTTGTATCTATTCTAGCTTTTGCTTTGGCACATTTCTCTGTGAGATTCAGAGTTTCATTATTATGGTGCAGAGTTAGTTTTGTATTTTTAGACCATGGACCATCGTTGGTCAGTGCTGTCTTTGAAAAAAATGGCATGCCTTTTTTTTTCATTTTGAGGGGAGAAACCTAAAAGTATGAGCTGAGAATATAGTTTTATAAAATTGCATTTCAATGATGGATTTTGATTTTGGAGCAGCGTTGTGGTCAAGACCACCTCATACAAAAAAAAAACAAGTCACTACCAAGACCAGAGTGTGTCAAGACTGAGACCCAGTCAAGACCCAAGACCAAGGCATGTCCTGCACTGCATGACACACAAACAGTAAAATGTGGAACATGCAAACCATATGCAGTCGTCAAATTGAACACCCACGGACGAAAAAAAAACAATTCATTCACCTCTTTTATTGCCTCTCTGGTTTTGGCTGGACATAAAAATCCAGAGTGCTCTTTGTCTGTGACCGAGACAAGAAGAATAAGTCCAAGAAGAGATGACCGAGATTAAAACAATTTCTTGCCCGATCTCATGACTGATCTTGAGTACTACAGCGCTACTTTGGAGACTACTGGATTTAGTTTAAGAAACAAAAACAAAAAAATTGAAACAATTAAATAACAAATTTATTTCAGACATTCAGGAAATCATCAACATAAGATAAGAACGTCATTTGTGGCATAGCAAAGATTAAATTTTCTAAAATCAAATAGCAAAAAATGCTTGAATATTAAAATATCAGTTATGTGCGTTCATTTGCAGTAAAAACTCAGATATGTTTGCATCCACATAAAATCACGCTAAAACTATTCAGGCATGCTACACAACTTTTGCCGACTTTGTACATTTGCACGAGAGTGTTACAAACTGCCATGCCAAGAATGACAATGTCTGTAGAGTCGGTGTTTCTTGTTTGTTCTGGATCTGGAAACCATTTGCAGGAAATTAATTCTGAAATTGTCTTTGCCATGTCAAACAGTGGGGACGTGTCTCATGATTGTTAACAAGGAGGTTAAGTGGTCTCACTTCTTTAATAGTAGGTCACAGTGAGAAAAACACAGTAATAAAGAGAATTAGATTGTATTTTATGGAGCAGTACTTCAATGAGGGTCGTTATGTGGTAATGACCTGAATGAGGTAATTTCCTCTGTTCCCAGACACCAGGAGAGTACACATGTACAAGCCGCCTTCAACGTTTCAGTAATTGTGTTTAGTAAAGGCACAGATGGGGTTTTATCTGTCTACAGTCTTGTTTTGCAGCAGAAGGACACCTGTCTGGCGCAAGCAGAGAACTCTTGGCGAAACTTGGACTGGGTGCAGACATATAAGTACATGTTGGCAGCCGCGTTGCTCAGGCTGAGCATGGTGCCAGTGTCCGCTGCTATATTTATCTTGAGGTTATAATCATTACGATCCAAAGTGTACATGTGAGTGGTGCGGAGGATGATCTGCGTTATAGCACGGGTGACAGACAGCAGCACAAAACTCATGGACACAGTTACGAGAAGCACCACAGATTTCCTCTTCCGGGAGCGCAGCAGGGGCATGACTTTGTTGACCCTTGAAGTCAAATCAGCAGTAATATGAACACGGTTGCTGAGGGAGATCAGGCGCAGAGTCAGCCCGTTAAGTGTGAGGATGATGAGGAAGGGGAATACGTAGGCTTGCAGTGTTTGAAACCAAACCAGGGTGTGAATGAAGTGCGATGAGGCCTCTGGTCTGTAGATACATCTAGTCTGGTTGTTCGTGTAGACTGACGTGTTAGACCAGAAGTAAGGAACGGCACAAAGATGACTGAAGAGAAACACTGCTGTTATAGTCCATGCTGCACATCTTTGAGTGCAGATTTTGTTTTTCGCTTTCCATGTGTGGATAGAAATAAAACGTTCCACTGTAAAGACAACCACCAGCCACGTTGAGGCGTTGTATGCTCCATAGTTAAAAATGTCCCTCAGGCTGCACCATGGCTCGTAACTCCAAAACGGCTCCTGCTGGTGGTACTTAACGGAAAGTTCAAGAACCACAATGAAGAGCAGAACGAGGTTGTCGGCCACAGACATGGCCATCAGGTAGAAAGTGCTGGATTTGGAAAGCATGCAGTTCCTCCTCAAGATGATCAGAAAGGTGATGGTGTTGGCTGAGGAATAGATTAGTGTCAATAAAGGCATCTCCGTCAGAGATATCCCCGCTACCCTTCTAAAATTAACAGCATCATTTATAAACCGTAAAACAGTAAAGTGTCTTGTATGAGATGAGCCAGAAGCTCTTACTCTTGATATGAAGTTTTGATGTACTTACAGGGAATACCAACAGCTGCTAAAGCAGGGTAGTAAACCTCTTGTAGTGTCACCATCCAGTGTTTCTTTTGAAGGCTCATATTCTCCCACAGACCTATCAGTACCCTGATAGAAGCAACATCATAGATGCATCTTAGCTCAATATGCACATATAGCTTATGCACAAGTTAGTCACTCCCACCTCATCTCGCATACAAATCATGTGTGTCAACAGCCTGGTTTGATCATAAAAGTGGATTTATGAGGCTGTGATTGCAGGGAAGAAACATTTTTTGAAGAATTGCCTTTATCTGCACCTGTAGAGTCATCAAATTGAAATAATATTTGATAACAGCAGAAAACTTAAAACCTGCAAAAACAGATGTTTTTGGTCCCTTGGGGGCAGCAAAACCACTATCCCTAAAGACGTCATATTATGCTTTTTGGGTTTTTGCCTTTCCTTTATTGTGTTATGTAGCATTTTTGTGCACGTAAAAAGGTCTGCAATGTGAAAAGGCTCAAGTTCATGCCAAAGGAAGTTACTCTCTCCCGAAGAAAACACTGCTCCTGCGCTGCCTGAAACACCTGGTTTGGAGTCAGTCTTAAGTGCTGTAACTTTGTAACAGGCATTATCTGAATATATATTTTTATATATTTAGTGTAAAATAAATACAGTAATCGTGAGACATACAGTTTCAACTGCTGTAGTGGCGTTATTTTAGATCACACTACCTTGCACGGCATGACCCACCCAACTCTGCGTCTGATTGGCTACATCCAACTGTCATCATGGATTGAACAGAGGCGAGGTGTCTCCCTCTGTAGCTAAAACAGAGCATTCATGACACAGTGTGAAAAGGGATGCTGCAGCAATGCAACATTATGAAAAAATTAAATTAAAGTATATAAACCTATTCAACTAGATCCCCTAAATAAAGATATGAACCTGAAAATTTGCCTAATATGACCTCTTGAACTCTTTTAGCTCTTTATTTAGTCTGACCATTTCTGGAGGGACATATCTGGATCCTTCAGCTGCTAGATGCTTTACTTTGTTCACCACCTAGTTGCTGTTTCGTGCTGAGCAGGTTGGGATCAGAAAGAATAAACTTAATCTTAATGGATAACATGAAATACCTTTTTTAGCCAGGATAGCAGTTAGCTCTACAGATGGCAATGTTGGTACACAACTTTGGTCCAGATAAACTATTTCCACAAATATTTTATTGATTACCTTGAAATTTCATGGTCCCTGAAGGATAAATCTTACTATAGAGCTAGGAATCTCAAAGAAACAAACAAGCAGATGGTTAAATGAGTACAGAGGACGTCATCGACACAGGAAGGGAGTTTCTATCAACAGTAGTATGCTAGCTAACGTTACCTTTTTCATCTGCTGTTGTGATCGGTCTTAGATTGTACAAACACCCTGAAACATGTTTGATATTAACAGGGAAACCACAGTGAGTCTGCCATTAGGATTACCAACATAATCTAGTCTGATTATCTGGTGATTAAACCTTCAAATCTGATCATTGTCTGTTTTTGTCTCAACAACTATTGAATGAAGGAAATTAAAGTTAAAGTTGCCTGCAGGAGGAATTGTTGAGATTTTTTGTCAGCACCCAAGTTTTTTTTTTACTCCCAATGTGTGAATACTTTGGTTAATGACCAAACACCTGCAAAATTATGTCATCACCACAAAACTGAACCATCTGATTATTGCTTATTCCCGCGAACATCAAAAACATCTGTGTGTTAACGTTCGTTGCTGTGTTGTTCTTAGCATTAAGCTCAAAGCACTGCTGCTTAGTATAGCCTCACAAAGCTATTAGCATGGCTGTAGATAGTAAATTGAGGTTGATTCACATTCAATACATCCACTTATATCATGCAATAAAATGTGTCATATGCCACAACAGAACATTACTGTAGCCTTGTGATTCAGCCTGCATATATTTTATTTGTGGCACATGATGCATTCTTGTGACTTTATCGGGTAGTCCCTTCCATGATGTTATTGACCGAACAGAGTAAGACATTGACCATTCTAACTAGTTAAGAAGATGCACATCAGACTTTTTCAATCCCTGAAATTCAAATTAGAAAAGCAAATTGCAATAAACCTATCTGCAGCTCATGGAATACAAAGAGAACACATAATGACGTTTGCAGTCATCACACTCTGGAGCCCATTCACTCTAGTGCTTGAGTTTCATAAAATAAGTGCATTAATTTGAGAGAGCCCCCAAATCATGATGTCTATCTCTGAGCCAGGACAAAAGAAATTCCTCAGTCCAAGAATCATGCATTAATATTAATAAGAGCTGATGAGATGAGAAGTTTTTTGGCCTGTCTTGTGATTTACGTTCCAGATGAGTCTTCTCTGCTGCAAGTTTGATACAAGCCGGACACGCAACGCATTGAATATTAATGCATTTCTAATAAACAGCAAAGGCTCTGTGCAGCAGCGAGGGCATGGCTGTAGTGCTTCATGGCTCTGCAAACTGAAGCTGAGCTCATACATTATCTGTCTCATGTACTCTCATGGGGAAGCAAGAGATTAGCGTGGTGCAACTACTTGCTGTAA
Organism: Sparus aurata; assembly: GCF_900880675.1. Classification (NCBI taxonomy): domain Eukaryota; kingdom Metazoa; phylum Chordata; class Actinopteri; order Spariformes; family Sparidae; genus Sparus; species Sparus aurata. The sequence goes on from NC_044193.1 coordinate 9,071,193, forward strand.
GAAAGAAAAAAGAGGGTTAAATGAGTCCAGATCACTGGGGAGATGTGGTCCATGTGTTTTTTATTATTATTATTATTCTTCAGTGAAAACTGGAGATGAGATTTCCAGTTTCTCTCACAAGTAGTATGCTCGCCAACATTAGCCTCAAGGCCACCATACAAAATTGAAATGAGTGTGGTTGCTGTTCTAATGCTTTACAATGAGGAAATAACAAAAGCAGAAGGTCAAATGAGTCTGAGTGAGTGGGGAGATGCAGCAACACTGTTTTTAAACCCTTTGGCAAAAACGGGAGGTAATTTTACGTTTCTGTAAACAGTAGCATAACTAGCTAACGTCAGACTCCAGGGAAAGAATGTTTACCTTTCCATAGCAGCACCATCAGCTGCTCTGGGATGCCTCTCTCATTGGTTGTTGTAGTCCGGCTTGGAAAGTGCAGATGTTGTCATCAAGTTTTTAAATTGTAAACATCAAACACGTTTGATATTATCTTGACTGCCCCAGTGAGTCTACGAGCAGTCTAGGATCTATAAACCCCTCACATTACCAGATAATCTGTGCTAAACGGTACTTTGAATGGGCGCACATGAAATCACAAGACATATTCTATTTCACTTATGATCTCCACATTTTCACTTGTCAATTACTTGTCAATTAAAATCTTTAACATGTGAAAATAGTGTGAACGGGACATTTTCACAAGTTTTTGCCTTTTTTTTAAAATGACTTCCACATCAGAATTTTCACATATGATTAACATTTATTCGTATGCGATTGGCTTATTTCCACATGAGAAAGCATTCTCACGTTGTTGTTGTTTGGTTTTTTTTCTAAATGTGCATAGCATGCAACAGAGAGCCCTGACTGGCAAGAAAATTGAGACATTGTGGTTATGTGGTCAGCCTTTTATTTGGCCACATGGATGTCCACAAAAAAAAATTTTGATTTTCACTCACTTCTGTGTGAGCTTGCAAACAGGAGTTTTGTTTAGTTTTTTGTGGTCCGTGTGACTCTGCTATGTCTAATCTAATTTGGCTTAAACTCTTGGAAACGATGGGAAAAAAAAAAACATTTTTCTAGCCAACAGTTAGCCAAGCCACTGCACACTGGAATGCTATTCACATCATCAAAACTGACAGTAATGTCTTGGCTAATTGATGTCGGCTTATTACAAGGCTGACACTGATGAAATAAGACGTCCTGTTATTAATATTATTAATTTTTGAGATCTGACTTGGATCTGGTCTGCAATATGACTTGATAAATCTGAAATTGCCTTCTTGTCTTTTCTTTTCTTTTCTTTTCTTTATGTGCAAATCATGTTAACTGAAGCCATCGCCTGTTTTTATCTGCTGCTGGGACTCCTCTCCAAACCTTTTTCCTCTGTTGACTTTGGAAGCTGTGCTGCACTGTGCACTAAAATACTCAAGCACTCAACTGAGGAATGGAAATTCTCTCCGCAATCAGTCCGCTCTCCCTCCAGTGCTCCATCTGCTGTGATGCTGAAGGAGACTGTCCTTCTTACAAGCGTAATTTCGCTGAAACATACAACATTATGCACTGTATTCATTTGTTTTTCAGCAAGTCCGATCACAGTGAGGAGTAAGGTTTTACAAAATAACAAAGCAACTTTAAATGTCTGTGCTCTCGTAGACCAAGCAAGCATTTTTCATCCTGATTGGATGAATGACAGCCCTTATGTAAGTGTTGTCAGTTACAACGTAGCAATGTCCCACAGCATACCATGCCTTATTGTCTATTTTTCTCTAAGTAAAACCACAATTTACTAAATAAACATAATTAAGTATTGAAGAAGACTGGAAACACAGCGACTGAGGTCATAAACTTGCTAAGAAACTTCAAGAGTAGGGTCATTTTTTTCATAAGCTGTCATACAGTTGGACTTGTTTCTTCAACGGCAAAGGCCCAACAGTTCCTTTTATTCACTCAAGCTTCCTACAAAATGGTAATGAGCCTAAATAAAATCTGCAAGATCTGGATTATTATTTGGATCTGCATCAAATTCTACTCGTTCACAGAAACCAGCCACCTGAATACGTCAGATTTTAGTTTGCTGGTTGTCCATCTGTCCGTCCATCCATACGTATGTCCCACTTTTGTGAACATGATATCTCAAGAACGCCTTTCAGGAATTTATTCAAATTCTGTGAGAATCTCCACTTTGATTCAAGGATGAACTTATTCGATTTCGGTGGACAGTGGTCAGTGTTCAAGGTCACTGTGACCTTGTGAACAACATTTTTGACCAAAACTAAACAGATTTTACGGTATGATTTTACACAAATGTCTGATATTCTGTTCTAATGATATTAATATCCTGAGAAATTAACAAAAATGTTCAAGAAAGTGAAATTCCTGGATCTTTGCCTTTATCGGGATAGGCACCAAAAGTTAATGCGGTCTATTCTGGGCCGAGACCCATCCACGGACAAAACATAACCTAGTACCAAGTATGAGCAAAGAAATATCCATATGTTGTTCAAAGCCGCAAAGCACTGAAGGCTGCGTGTTCGCTTTAAAGTGTAATGTATTAACACAGTGCTTATATAAGCATAACGCTTAGTGAAGCAATGTTACAATAGCAACGATAAATAAAGGCACTAATAGAAAACTTGACTGGTCTTAAAGACGTCTTCACAGTGCAGGTTATGTCTCTGACTGAGAGCAGAAAAAAAGGGGGCCGAAGGCACAGAGAGAAAGAAAAACACCTTCAGACGTGCGCTGGATAATATGATAGATATCCCTGTTGCCATGGCGTCCAGGGTTCAATGATCTGTACTGTACAGGAAAAGGACTCATCTGGAGAGAATTTCATGTCTCTGGTTGCACGGAGGGTCATCTAATAATTCACATGAACTGTTTTATTTTTTCCCATGCTGCCCACAGTGATCTGGCTCTACATAGCTCAGCGAGCAACAGGGGTCCCTGCTCCTCCCTGCAGCCACCCACAGAGGAGGAGATAGGAGTTTACTGATGTTGTGCCAACAACACTGCACAAAAATATGACTGTGATTACTGTGTGGTGCCGGGGTTGCGTAAGGCTGTAAGCCAGTCATTAGGAAAGATGTTTTTAAACGATTCTGAAATCTGTATTTGGCGCCCGCCGGCCTGTTGGTCGGTGGCTATGGTGTCTTTTTTTTTTTTTTTGTGGCAGATTATCTCCGCATCACCTCTTCCTGTTAGGGGGAAGCCTGCGGTCCATTTCCTGGTTAATGCTGGCTTGTAGATGCCGATAAATATTAAAGCGATTTCAATGATGTGATGTGAAAAAAAATTGTTTGTTGTGTTTTTGTTTCGCTGTTTCATTGTCATGACCCTCTCATTAATTGAATGTGATGTCCAACTGCTATTCATTAAAAAACTATGAGGAGGACTTAATATTCTAAGAAAACGGTCATATTTCAAGTTGTCGGTGTTGATTGCTTTGACAAATGGGTCCACTTGCATCACTTGTTTTCAGTTCCGATAACAGATTTGCCGATTGCATAACCTGTGTGCCGATGCTTCTTTTAGTGCTTACGTCAGGATCAGAGGTCGTCATGCATCACTACCGCCCCAGTTTCACAGCTGAGAGGATGAGAAGGCCGACATGATTTTTTGATGTAGTTGTAGGAGGTATTAATCTGATGCATCCGGTTTTTTTGCTCATCATCACCGGCAACATGTTTTGTTTTTTTTATAGCATCTGATAAATCGCCCTGTCTAGTTTGAGCCGACCTAATATGGGTCATGAAAATAACAAAAAGGCATATAAAGACGCAGCAAGTGTTCTCAATATAATAGCTTTCTTTATTATTCTCCTTTGACAAAGAATCGAAGCATCATTGCCAGTTTGCCGCCCATTTGGGGTCATGAGACAAGTGAAAAATAAAAAAGATCTCCCAGGAGTTTCTCCTCACAGCATTGGTGTTAACTGGGGTATGAATCCCCAATCCTCCCAGATGAGTGTTCAAACTGAAATTCCAGTGTCTCGTCCAGTGATGGTATTTCTTTCCAAGTGATTGAGGGCAGAACAATAAAAACCTCTGGCAGAAACTCCCAGGAGGCAAATGTCAAGCAAGGTTTGAAAACATGCCTAAATCCATGAAAATAGTCTGACAAGAACAGAAGGACACACAAGGAGACGAGGAACTGACATGTATAATATAGTGATGCATGTTTACACCAGGACCAAGAATGGTCCTGACTCGATGGTAATTCACACTAATGGAAAAGGCGCCTGTGGCTCAGGGGTAGTGCCAGCGTCTTGTTATCAGAACGTCGCTGGTTTGATTACCCTGGTCTGCATGTCAAACTGTCCTTGGGCAAGATACTGAACCCCAAACTGCTCCCGATGTGCTGGTTGGCACATCAGTGTACGTATGTATGAATTACTGTAAGTTGCTTCGGACAGAAGCTCTGCCAACTGCCCTCAATGTATATGTAAATGAAAAATAATCAGCAGTGATTAGCCAGGAGACACACCAACAGACACGCAGTCTCTGTCGCCATCTGTTGGTCGCCATCCAGCACAGCAGCTTTTCAGTCAAATCTGTCAAAAGCAGAGAAGCAGCAGATTTTACAAGACCTGTGCAGTGAGGATAATCTTCTAACATGTCGGGTCTGTGTCGTAAACTGTGGGAACATTAGGCTGTAGTTTGCGAGGGGTCTCACATCAACACTGTGTGCCTCATGCAGCGAAGGTACTTTTCTACGGAACAGTTTCATTCACTTTATTGTGCCAGTTATTGACGGAAAAAAGGAAAACAGATGACTAAGTCAATCGTATCATGCAAATAGCCTGATTAAAGGAAGAGTAACACATTTTTGGAAGTACACTTATTTGCTTCCTTGCTATGACTTACATCAGAAGATTGCCGCCATCATGTCTGTATGATAAATCTTATGATACAGCCAGCAGCTAATTAGCTTATCTTAGCATTAAACCGTAGCAATTTTCACGTATTACTCCCTTTTTATTGGCCATATGTGACATAACGTGAAAAGTGAGACCTTCCACGTCCCTCTGCCTGTGGACAATTTGTTGAAGTTGTTCTTGTTGTTGCTGGAATTCTTTGTGAAGGACTCGATTTTCTGAGACAGTCAAGAGGATGGGACATGATGCTTGTCCTCTGCTAACAGTAGCTAACATATGTTTGGAAATGGAGTTCCACAGAGCTGCTTTAAGCATGAAAACAGGGTTAGTAAGTAAGAAAAAACATGTTTCCAGGCACATTCTATTCCGTATTTAGTGCCAGGCTAGCTGTTATCCCCAATTTCTAGTCCATTCGCTAAGCTAACCAGTTGCTGATTGTGGTTTTACTGATCTTTTCATCTAAATCTCAGCAAGAAAGCGATGAGCAAACTATTCTATTAAATAAAACGCTAACTGAACATATCATTAGTTCATCACAGTGATGATTGGTCCCATGATGTCGCCATAATTTGTGACTTACTGTGCTTAAGTTTGTGAGATTAAGGGTTTAACTGTGCCTGGTCTTCCAACAACTACCCAATATGGTATTTTCTTAACGTTCCGCAATCAATATATATTCGATGGTTCTATGTGTTATCAAAGAAAAACATTTTGCAGGGTTTTTTTTCACTTAATAACATGCCATAGATACATAGATACATTTTCCATACATTGTGTACTTCAAAACCAGACTTTTCAACCACAACATGAACCTTGAACTGCCATCTTTGAAATATAAATGAGGCGTAAACTCCCAGAGGTAGCAAGAAACGTGTTCAAGCAGGAAACATTCATGTTTCAGGGGTCACAAGTGGACATATCACCACGCTCTGTCCGGGTAACATTTTGCCATAGACTCCATCTCACTATATTGGTGTGTTATTTATTATTAGTCATGCCCTCAATTACAACGTGACAAAGTTCCACCAATCAACTTGTCTGAGTTATTCTCTTTTAAACACCTGCAGAAAGAGTTAGCGGGGCTAGCCGTCACCTCAGGTTGAACTACAAATACCTCTTTGTTATTCAACTATTCTACAATACAGGCAGCGGCCCCTCAGTTTTTAGGATACATAGGGTGAACTCAGGAGACGCTGCTGCCTGACACCGATCCATCAGACAGGCTACAGCACGTCATCGTGCTGAGAGGATTGCACTGCTAAAAAAGGGATTACACCATTTGACATTTTTCCTGACCAAAAACTGCTTAACCAGTTTGATTAGAGACCAGAACAAAACATTCACGACGCCGCAGATCAATTCAGAATATCCGTAAGGGGGCCTGATTACGTTGTCCTGATGTGGCCGGCTCGCCCCGGAGACGGATATCGAGCACTAATCTCAATATCTTTATGGAAGATTTAAAATGGCAAAATATTAACACATCAAACAAACAAAGAAAAATGCAATCCACAGTGTCCTTTTCATGACTTTATCACTTTGTTTTCTGTGTTTTGACAAACAGTTTCATTCAATCTTTATATTTATTCAACGCATTCATGCGACGAAAATACATACAACTGTCATATCAGTTTCATTTTATTTGTTTAATGTGTTTTCCAGTTTTGTTGTGGTGTCTTTCACCTGTTCCCTGTGTTCTGTTTCCATTCTGTGTCTTTGTGCTCCTCACCAGCCGGATTCCCCCTTCGCACCTGCACTGCATCTCCCTCGTTAGGCCAGTTCTGTTCCTGGTGTTTTTCCGACAGCCTTTCAGCTCCTTCCATGTTCCTAGTGTTCTTCCCACCCACTGCTCTCACCTCGTCAGTTTAGATTGTACGTCCGGTCTGTAGTTCATCCATTTCTCCCTGATGTTCTTTTGTCTTTGCCCGTTCCTCGTGTGCCGTGATCCCGAATAAAACGTCATCAGTTGCACTTCCTGCCTGCCTTCTCCGGGCATTTGGGTCCACATTCTATGCTCCAGCGTCATGTTAACAGTTACTGTGTATTGTATATTGTTTTTATTTCTCTGTTATGCATTTTTGTAAAAAATCTTCCATTACCTTTAGACTTAAAGTCTCTGCTCAGCTTCAGACTGTAATGTTGAAAACTACAGACCAAGCCAGAAACCTTGGTGTGACTATGGACTCAGACATGAATTTCAGCAGCCATATTAAGACAGTTACAAAGTCAGCCTACTATCACCTTAAGAATATATCCAGGATAAGAGGGCTTATGTCTCGGCAGGATTTGGAGAAACTTGTTTACTCATTTATCTTCAGCAGACTCGACTACTGTAACGGTGTCCGTACAGGACTCCCTAAAAACTCCATCAGACAGTTGCAGCTGATTCAGAACGCTGCTGCTCGAGTCCTAACAAGAACCAAAAAAATAGATCACATCACTCCGGTTCTTAGATCTTTACACTGGCTTCCTGTCTATCAAAGAATAGATTTCAAAGTCCTGTTGTTGGTTTATAAAGCATTGAATGGTTTCGGGCCAAAATACATTTCTGATCTGCTGCCGCGTTGTGAACCATCCAGACCTCTGAGATCGTCAGGTACCGGTCTGCTTTCAGTCCCCAGAGTCAGAAGTAAACATGGAGAAGCAGCTTTCAGTTACTATGCGCCACATATTTGGAACAAACTCCCTGAAAATTGCAGGTCTGCTCCAACACTCACCTCTTTTACATCAAGACTTAAAACATTTCTTTTTGCCACTGCTTTTAACTGAAGCAATTCAAGTCTTTGAACTGCATTATTACTCTGACTCTACAGTCTTGTTTCTTTTAAAGCTTTTTTATTTTAGCCTACTTGTTTTGATGTTTGTTTCTTAATGTTTTTACTGTTCTTGAAATGCTATTTTTTATGTTTTTTTAATGCAATTTTTAATGTCTTTTAAATGACATTTTTATGTCTTTTAATGTAATTTGTGTGTGCCTGTAAAGCACTTTGAGTTGCCTTGTGTCTGAATTGTGCTATACAAATAAACTTGCCTTGCCTTGCCTTACCTATATCTTGCACTGTGTTCACTCTGTGGGATCCATAATAAGTTAAATACGGGCTTCCTTGCTTTTTTAGTTTCTATTTAATCGCTGCACTGTAAAAAACAGTTGTTCATAGTTAGGTTTTTATTAGTGTTTAATCCTTTTGTATCTACAGTTGGAGCGGGTCCTCCTTTCACAGAGTTGGCCATGTTGCGCTGCCATGTTTTACAGTAGTCTCCATGGAGCGCCTTTTGTGTTTCTTAATGGAAGCCGTACGGCAGGCTGAGGGGTACTCAACTGGTTGCAGTCTACAACCTCACCAGATGTCGCTAAACGCTACACACTGGAACTTTAAATCACAGAGAAGTAACACTAAACATGTTTTCTATTTTACACACAATTAAGCATCAGTGTTATAGTAACAAATCCAGTGTAGTTTTTTGCTGTCTTTATATTTCTGTACCACAACTGTGTAATGAAAATATTATGTGATGAGAGCAAGAGCTTCAACAGCAGTTTAATCTTAATATATTACCCACCAACTGTAGGATATAACTCTACCCATCTGTGGCATGACAACGTGCGACTGGGTGTGTTGACTTGTTCCAGATGTTGCCTGCTTCCTGTTTTCTATCATTGGCTCTTTGCCATTCAGCACGTGCTTCGCTTAGTTTACCGTTTGATAAATCTCTACGTGATTTTCCGATTATTCGCAGTATTTGTCATATGGTCTGTGTAATATCTGTTACTGTTCTATTTTCAAAGATTAGCAATCGATATATCATACATCCATAAAATGTCTTCTCACACCTCCCCAGACAGCTGGGATGAAACATTGCATACCAAACTCCGTAGTCTGAGTCTTCTCAACATCGACATGAACACACATCATTCAAACTTAAGACGGTGATTAACTGTCAGATGTCATGAGAGTTTGCGCTCGTAAATCATAGCTTTTTAAAGTGCAGCCCGTGGGATAATGGCGGGTACATTATGCGCAGCCCTGGAACGTGATATAAAATGCTTGCATGACTTGTAGATATGTACTGGTCATCAGTGCTAATGCTGTACTGATAGCTAAAGTGAGCAATTTTGGTGGTCAACTCAAGACAAGACGGACTTTATTTACAGTAGGAGAGTGGAGGTATGACGGGCAGCTGTAGCTCAGCTGGTAGAGCAGTCAGCTAGTGATCGGAAGTTCGCTGGTTCAAATCCCAGCCCCGGGCTGAGCTGAGCTGCATGTCGAAGTGTCCTTGAGCAAGATACTGACCTCCGCCATCAGTGAGAGCCCTGCGATGAGCTGGTGACTTGTCCAGGGAGTACCCTGCCCTCGCCCAGCTGGGATTGGCTCCAGCAAAAAAACCCGCGACCCCATAAAAGGCATAAAGCGGTTACAGACAATGGAAGGATTCATGGAGTGGAGTTATTGGCAACATTTATGTCATTGACCATGGGATTCACATCCGTCAGATTAAATTTGTTTGGGTGTTCCCACATTCTAGAAACTACTGACGGCTGTTGTGTTATGCTCTTGTGCAAATTAGATTCAACTTTATTGTCATTGTGCACAGTACAAGTACAGAGACAATGAAATGCAGCTAGTGCAAAAGTGCAAAGTATGTACAGTATAAATAGTGCAGATATTACAGCTATTCAGCTGGTGACCCGTGGGCCAAATGTGAATCATTAATTCTGTGATTCTTGCCACATGGACGTTTTCTTGCAAGACGCCCTTCTCCAACGCGTGTTTCTGGCAAATTCCTTACATAACATAACATACCATACTAATATTCTCATATTCATACATGTAGTTGTCTACGCTATAGACTTTCAGTACAATAGATTGGAAGCCACAAAATCCATTTCTCTTTCCTTGAAGGGGATTCTGCAGCACCTTGTTTTTACAGCCTACAGCTTCCTTTATGAGTCCCTCGGGGACAATCTTGTCAAGAGATCAAACTGAGGTCATTCAGGGGACAAAACCACTAAACCACAAAGGCCAAACACAAAGTGCATTCACAACATTACAGAAATCAGCCCACATGATGCTGCGTCTATTCAGAATGTGTGCTCATTTTACTGCAGGTGGAAAGATTCAAATTCAGAATGTGCCACTGATCACACAGTTCAGTCAGTTTTGTAGCGATTGAAGAAATTCGCACGAAGTTCGTCTTCCTCACATGCAGATGCGCTGACATTGTAAGTGAGATGGGGACACAAATTGTCAGTGCAATTACCCCCTCCATCTTTTGCGCGATTCATCAGATGGAGCTCCTCCCCTCTTATCCACCCGTCTGTCAACTATTTTTACTTCATGGCCCTGTCATTCTTAATTAATGTACAGCCATTTTGCTCAGACACATTGTACAAAGCTGTCTTCATTTATTATTAACGTGTAATGAGGACTCTCAAGGACAGGGGACGTGTGATGAGTGGCACTTCCAGAGAGAGGCATGTTCATTGTGCTCAATTTGGGTAGATGGGCAATTAGTACATTATGACGGCGGCAATTTGTCTTTCTGGTATCTATATTATTAATGTGATGAGGTAAACATGGATAAAAGGCCCTTCGGTGAGAGGCAAAGCAATTTCTTTGAGTGTACCGAATTTGAATTACATCGAAGGTCTATATCTAACGAGCTTCACTACCCATCCTCCCTTACTTGTAAATCCTGGGGAGGGTTTGCAGCACGCTGGACTGGATCTCAGATGATACTGGGGATAGATCAATGTCTAATTACTGTAGTAGTGATATGAATATACAAAAATAACACTGCGTTGTCTTCATTCAATAACATGAGATATGATTTTGTTGGGAAGGAGTAAAAAATCTTTGCAGTATTGGAATTGGAAATCTGATGATGCTCTTCTTATGTCTAAATTATGAATTTTGTTTACTGAAAATGATTTGTTTTGTTCCCTCTGGTAAAAGAGTTGACATTAAGGAAGACAAATGTTGAGAGTTTTTATCACCCTCCAAACTGCGTTTGTACAAAACTGTCCTCCATGAATACAAATGAGCAGCTATTATGATATTTTAATTCTTGTGTTGAAGTATGCTTCCTACTCAATCAACAGCAAGCGCGGAGAACACAACGCTGCATCGCATTCGGTTATTCATTGTTAGTGGAACCTGTAACTACTAATTACCCTCTATTGCTGGGGTAAGAGCTTAGTTTAAGTTAGCAGGTTAAGATAAGGGTAAAGTTGGAATAAGGGTTACATTTGGGCTCTAAATAAAGGTCATGGAAAAACTTCCATGGAATCGAACACAACACCAACACTCTCTGCTCTGCACCAAACGGCAGGTACACACAGTTTGCGTCTCCCTGGTGAGCACATTGGAGCAGTAGCTGCAAAATAACCACCGGAGAAAACACAGAACACCAAATAAATGCTCATTTTGCTACGTGTGAACTGAATGTGTAAAAAAACAAAACAAAAAAAGTTTTAAAAAGTCTGCCAGTTTTGTTTTCAAAGCTTGTTCCTGCTGCCCCCAAGTGGCCCAAATTACTCTGTTATTGCAGGTCAAAAGTTTGGCAGCTCTAATGTGGAAGCAGGGACGGACTGGCCATTGGGCAATGTGGGCAAATGCCACTGCAAATGAATAAATAGGCTAAATAAATAAATAAATAAAGCAGAGCGGCTGCGTCAAAAGGCGGCCGCAAATCAATAAATGAATAAATAAAAATAATAAAAAATAAAGCGGAGCTGAAGGCGGCCACAAAAAAGAGGGAAAAAAGCAAACAAACAAACAAAACGGCCTGTTAACTGTGACAAATAATAGGCCTACTAAACTAAATAATGACGTTTTTTATTTTTCCTGTAAAGTACAAATAGCCTAAATTTATCTAATCTCTAATCTATTATAATGTTTTTTGGATGTTTTTCGGTCGTCAGTGGATTTTCTTGCGATCGTTGACCTGATGAGCTGATAGGTCAAATGACAATTGAATGATAGTAGTGCGAGCAGGTCAACAACACGGAATGCAATAAAATGGATCGAGGAGGGAGAAAATGGCAAGTAGAAAAGGGTGGGGCAGAAAAAAAGAGAGAGAAGAAGTGTAAGGCTTTATTGGCTGAAAGTGGGAAAAGCGCAAATATTGTGGAGTTATTCTCTAAAAAGACTGTGCCCGGCGATGCGCCCGCTGGTGCTCCCAGCTGCTGCTGCTGCTGCTAAATTGACTGAGATTAAGCTAACAAAAAAATGAATTGAGGTATCAAGCGACACAAGGGGGGAGCGGAGAAAAAGAGAGACATCTCAGAGGGCACTGTTGGCTGACGGTGAAAAATGCTGCAAACTGACTTGTTTTTAAGATCAAGTGCAGCTTCAACTAGCACTAGCGCTAATACTGCTAGCACTAATGTTAGCAACACAGCTGAGCCAGCACACCAGGGAACAAGACAGAACAGGAATATGAGCAGGAGGAGGATGAAGAGGTAGATATTGATAACTGAGTGACGGTAAGACACGTTTTTATTATGGAGTGGCTGGCTCTGATGATTTATTGATTTGTTTTATTATTATTATTATTGAGTTGTTTATAGCATGGGAATTTACGTTAACCATCACTTAGGCTGTCAAAAGTTTGTGTTATTCACGTCGTCCCCCCGCTGCTGTTGGGCCGCTGGAAGTCTCAGATCAAACCTGCATATCAGTATGAAGACAGATGGGGTGTGTGAGTGATGAATCCAAGCCTTTATTCCTTGGAGATTTCTTCCTTCTTCCTGTCTTATTTCCACTGTTCTACTCAACTACTTTGATCCAGATGAGTCTGTCTCTGAGATCCTTGCTGCCAAACCTCAAACTCTCATTCATCTCGGTGATGCTTTCATTGTGTCAAGCCGAGCACATTACAACTTCATCAGACAAATGTATGCCTTTTAATGTAGCTTGTCATCTGATTTCACACTTAATCGCTTCGTTTTACGTACAACCTCTTCAATAATCCTGCCTTCCGATTTCCAAAACTTCACCCATTTAATCAGATTTGTTCACGTTATTGATGATGACGGCATTGTAGTCCGGTAGATTAGTGAGATAAACGTTCACTTAGTGATACAAGCATCAAACTTGGCACAAATATTCTTTGGGACCCACTTTTTCCAAAAAGCCCATTAGCCACGCAAAAAATCTAATATGGCCGCCAATTTCCAATATGGCCACCATTGAAAGCCATTAGACTTGGTATTTGACCTGGATTGAGATTGGATAATCACATTTTGATGATCTTGACTTTTTAAATATAGGTGACAGGATCTGAGCTTTTCAACTCTTCAATAAAAAGTCCAAAAATGTTTTAAATTGTGAAGATAGACGGCAATGAATGGCAAAAAATAACACCTTTTGTACACATTTGTTAATTTAGTTAATTGTTTTCTCACCGTTTGATATTTTTTTTGTTTGTTACATTTGATACAGTTTATATCAATAGAATATTTAAAATGAATGGGAAATGATCACTGGTTTGAACTGAACTTCACCAGGTCACACCCACCAGGTTAAGTAAGTGCATGTTTTTCTTTTTGTTTTCTTTTTTGGTGTAGATTTTTATTTCAATAGAACAGTGAGGTTTGACAGAAGGACAGCTTTGGCGATATTTTGCACTGTTCCTTCTCAGTGTTTCCTCAATGCCCTCTCCATCATCCAACCAGGACATGTCTAACCTGACTGGCAACTGGTTGATTGCTTGAAAGAGTGGTATGTTTGTGACAATCATTGAATAACCATTGCTCTCAGGACTACATGGATAATGAGTTGGAGGAGATTTCAACTCTTCCTTTAAATCTGTCTGACAAAGACAACACTTTCTCCAGTCAGTTTGAGATGCAGAACTCAGTGGATTAGAAGCAGCCATTATGTGTAATAGTTGAGGGGCTATCCTTTTACCACCTAACCATACAAAATACAAAAGCACATTCAGATATGGGACACAACTAGTTTCAAACATCAGAGTGCCCTACACCGAGCCCGATCATTCATCCAGAGCCATTTAAGTCCCATGTGATCTGTACACCATCCAGGTAATCAAAGCCCCATTTACCTTTGCTCAGCTTTCCCGCGCTGGCACATCCTGTCAGTTCGGGTGCGGCCAACTATATTACAACTAACTAAACTACTAGTTTGTGTATATAAAAGGGCTAATTAGATAGCATTTGGGACACTAAGCTATAATTGCTATAACTACAGTTAGTAAACTACAACTACAGTATGATGCCACCAGTGTGCCCTGGTTGTGCTTTGACATCACGCCATCGGCACAATAAACTTAATCGGCAGTGATACCGGCCATTTCAGATTTTTTGTTTTAGGTGTATTGTGGTGTTCTGGGATGCATATCAGTAGAAATAACGCCATGGAATAACTTCGCTAGCAACCATGCTAACTAATCAATTACGTGCAATGTAATGGCTAGCGAACTAACATCAAATATATTATAGCCTGATCTTTGAGTTGATCTAAGCTCACAAACTGTCAGGTTGGGTTAAAGGGAAGACGGACCCAAATGCAGTTACACACGGGAGGCAAGGATATGGGGAAACAAAAAGCGAGCTTTATTTTAAAGCTGAGCACAAAAAACAAGAGCAGATAAAACGGGGGCGAGAGGCAAAGTAGCAACCAACAACAGCAAGGCAAAGTAGCAACTAAAAGGCAGGACAAAGTACAAAGAAAAAAATCAAAGTTCAAATCAAACATCAGAAAACCAGAAATCAAAATCCAAAAAAACACATACCATGGGAAACAAGAAACAGACAGGAGCAGGCGCATGAACGGGAAGATGGACGTAGACAGAGGCTGACAAATACAATGACCAGACAAGGAGTGATGGGAACACAGAGACTAAATACACAGACACTAATGACAAGACGAGGAACAGGTGAGGTGGACCAACAGGTGAGATAACAAGGGGAATGCATGGATGAGAACACTGACAGACAGAGGGAGACAGAGGGAAGAACATAGGAGACACTTAAAGGACACATGAGGGCATGGAAAAATCAAAACATAAGACACACTTAAAGGACACATGAGGGCATGGAAAAATCAAAACATAAGACACAAGACATGATACAAAGACACAATACAAAGACATGATACCAAGACAGGAGAATATAAGACAAAAAAAACATAATCTGAACAAAACACAAGGACATGACTCTAGAGTCATGACACAAACAGTATTTCTGGTATGTGACAAATGTATTGCGCTTCCTTTTCAGCTCACTACATGGGCTGCATTATCTAGATATTTAACATTTAACCAAGTGTCCCAAATGTGATGTAAATGCAGAACGTATGGTGAAGTCAGTGGTTGTTCAGTTGTGTTAGAGACACTTTTTTGACCACCTAAGTGGGACAGGAGCCGACTGATCAGTCCGACTGCCTTTTCTGATGACGGTCGGAAGTCAGATAGGTGTGTGAAGGCCTTTATGAAGACATTTTTCAACATTTTGAGATTGATTTTTGATGTGGATCAAAAGATTTTGCATAATCGAAACTTCATGTGTGATAAAATTTTACAGAAAACTGCGAATCTGAGTTGAAATATGGCCGCCATCTTGAAAACTAGCCTTGAAACAGTTTTTTTAATTGGATCATTGGATTTGTCTACTCAAAATACATACAATTCGATGTCTAGATCTTTTAAATATGCCCAGCCATTACCATTCTACAATAAAAAGGTGTTTTGGTACATTTTATGTGGCGGCCATCTTGAAAAATGGCCACCATGTTGGATTTTCAGGTGGCTAACGGGCTTTTCTCAAAAAGTAGGGTCTAGGCATCATTCATGCCAAATTGGGTGCTTGTATCACAAAATGAACGATTGTCCTGGAATTTGGACTTAATCTGCCGGACTATTGGTGCATATGTATACTTTAATATAGTAGATGCTCCCGGGGTGTAGGGTATATTATTTCCCCTGAGGTTTAGGGGTTACACCAGCCAAATTACACTTTTATAACATTGCCTGTGGTTCAACTTGAAAGGGCGGTTTGTTTATTGTACATTAAGAACACAAGCCTTGTTATATTCATCTTTTAATACAAAATTCTTAATTTTTCAGATCAGCTGCAGAACTTTTTCACAAAATAAACCACAGGAACATTTTAACTGAAGAGCAGAAACTGGCAGACAGCACAACAGTGGACTCCACAAACACCCAAATAATGACTGGACTTTAACATAAACTAACCTAATGAGGGGATGAGGTGCAGTGGGAGAGACGCAGAGTAACGCAGGTGAGGGGAATGATTGGAGGAAACAAGAGAGCAGAGATCAGGCTGATGCACTGGGAGGAACATTGGGAACGAGGCAGGGATAACGAGGCTGGTGTGGAGAGGAAATCAGGCTGGGGAGGAGCACAGGAACACCGGTAAGTAGTTAAAAAAGCAGGAGAGTTCAACAGAGAAAAACTGAGAGGGGTTTCAATCTTCTCATCCAACTAAATTAGTGTATATCCTTAAATATTGAATTAATTCCTTTGAAGAGTCAAACATATGTTCATGTCTTTAGCAAGGAACTAATTACATCATTGACACACGTCTCACAGAAATGCAGTTCGGCCGCAGGGTGGAAGGGGTGGAGGGGTGGCTGGCAGAGGCAGGAGGATCATAAACTATCAATCTCTTTCTGTTTTCAATGTCAGTACAGTAGTGTTGACAGAGTAATTTGGAGGGCAGGAACAGAGATCATTTCCTGTCTTGGGACATCCTTGTAGAGTCTAGCCTCGGGACAAACTCTAAACGGCTCCATCTCTCCACCTTCCTCCCGACTGCTACCAGAGCCCAGCGTCAGTCATAAATCTTAAACCTCCCGGGACAGCGCTGTCAATACTGATGAAGCTGCGCCTGTAGCTATTAAGTACTCCTACATGATCCATCTGCAGGTCTGTGTGAGCTGCATCATGGCCACTGATGACCCCCGAAAAACAAAAAATGTAAGATTATAACGTAAAAAGAGTTTAAAGGATAAGCATAATGACTGAATTTTAATTTTTTGACTTCACACACCCATGAGGATGGTTGGAAAATAACTGAAAAAGATGATAAAATGGCTTTTTTCTAGCCAAAATCTTCACTGTAGCTACTAGGCTAAAAGCATCGGTGCCAGGATGACCGAGCGCAAATGAACGTCAAGGATGTAAATATTGTCTTTTCAAAATGATCTTGGAGCATCCAAAGACTTGGATTGTGCTGATCAGGTGGTGTGGAGCCATTTTATCTGTATATGTTTCTTTTTCTTTTCTTTCTAAGTCCCCATCTACTTCAGCGAGGATTAGCTTCATTAGGATAATTCTGCAACACTGCTTTGCGTTGAAGCTCCAGAAATGTTTTGTGGACCGCAAAAACTTCCCCTGACTCTCCATCGACCTCCATTTCCACGGGGGTGACTAGATGAATATTGAATTTTTATTATTGGAACAATTTATCCTTTAAGTTAGCCACTAATAATGATGGAGATAAAGACTCTTTTAGCTAATTTTAGCCGACTGCCCTGATTTTTTTCTTTAACATCTTTTTGTTCTTTTTCTGAATAAAACCGTTTTCAGGCTTAACAGGTGTGACACAGGTTAGATTTCATCTTGGCGCTCAGCTGCCGGAGGAGCTGAGTAAAGAGCCGCGAGCCGCAGAACAGGCCCTGTGATGATCGGGAAAAAGAAAAAGTGGATTTCAATCCAGCGCTCATGGCCTTAATCTGCGGGATTAGAGCATCGGAAAGTTCTTTCCAGTGTGTTGTCCGTGGGCATGAGCGTGTGTGTTTACACAGATTTCTTTGTAGGTAAACTTGCTTGTGTGTGGTGTGTGTGTGTGTGTGTGTGTGTGTGTGTGCCTGCATGCTTTTGATTCAAACATAGGTGTGAATGAGCATGTGAAGAGTAGTATCCAGAGCCACACATGCAGCAGCAGGCAGGCAGGCAGGGATGAAGGGGAGGAGGGAGGAGAGAGGGAGGTTGGTGCCCATGGGTTAAGAGCTAAAGCCGCTTGGCCCAGATGAAGATGGCTCTCAGGCTCTCTGCCAATCACAACCCAGCCAACATCCTACTCTCACTGACAGGGCAGGGAAACGGTGAGTTAGGCCGCACGCGAATACATTCTACAGATATAAGGTGTATAAAGTCACAGAGCATTACAGGAAGAGGGACAGTGAGGGCTGCATTCTGAATTGCTTTTACACAAAGCTGCTGTAATCAGTGTTTTTATGTGAACAGTAGATAAAATCACTCAGCGTATGAGAAAGAGGTCGCTCGTATTTGAAAAAACCCACAAATCCGTCCGACTCTCGAGTTCCCCTCAGCTCCATTTAGTGTATTTTAGCACAACGGAAGGTGGATCACTTCAAAGTAATGAGAGAAATAAATCCCAGGGAAGCTGATAAACTCTAACCTTGCATGAAGATAAAGCATCCGTCTTACACTGAGACACCTTTGTACAGAAAAGACGCAATTTTCATATATATGGATGCCACAACGGTGCATGATCTATTATAATTTACCTTGAAGCAGCGATTTAGGTATGTAGGAGAATAGTCAGAGGTAGGAAGAAACGAAGAATGAGGAGAAAATAGTGAAAGAGGCCGCGACATGGATGCAACTGACCCAACACTGCCGACGACCAAGACAAGTGACCTTATTTAAGTGAACTGTGAAGTTGTTGGCTCAGACTTTGTACTTTCTCTTACTTTTACTAGAAGTTGAATCAGTACTTCTACTTTTACCAGAGTCTTAATTTTAAGTATCTGTAGTTCTAGTCGTGTGAAGAATGTGTGCCTCCGAGTATTGTGGCATATTTTTGCTCACTGTTTGGATTTGACGGTGCACAAATTATTGTCTCAGGTCAGTGTCATGAGTCTCAAACTCTACATTTTTGTGCACAGCAGGCAGCGGTTTGCAGAGAAGAAACAGATGAACACAGTCGGAAATTTAGAGCAAATTTAGACCAACACCAAGCTGAAAGGAGAGTGAATGTTGGATTTATAAATTCAGCAGCTGGTCAAAAACATGAAACATATTCATACCATATTCCTTTGGATGCGTAAATAAGCTAACACAGTCTTTAAAGTTTTAACACTTCCCTGAGCTGGAACAGTTGGTGTGTAGATAAAACAAAATATGACAGTGGAAACACACATTGCATATAAAGCTTGACCTACATGAACCACATGACCTCAAGCAAGGTGTAAGTGATGGAAGCCAACCACTGTTTGGTTTTATTTGCAGCCTGGATGTGTGCTTCATCACAAGGCATTACAGGCAGTTACATGTACAACTTCACCCTCACCATTTCTATCACCTTTATTTTTTACAAAATAGTTTGCATGCTCTTTTTCAGCAACACCCTGTAAAAAATGGGAAATTAATGTGACAGGCCCAATTAAAGCGGTTGCAGGCGGATCGTGGTTTTAGGCGGAAAAAAGTAAAAAAAAAAAAAAGGGACACTTCTAAACAAGTAGCAGTGAAATGTGGTGAAGTGGTATTTAGACTTTGATGGCCACTGAGGGCTGTTCACACTGAGAAAAAGAAAGCCTGAGTACCTTGTGATCATCATCGTATTCCCCCCTCATGCAAATCTCCTCTATTTTGCCTGACAAGCTGACTGTCTTTGTGTTTCTTCTGTCAAATGTCCTCTTGGTCGTGTAACATGGTTGATTGTGGTCTAAAATGCCCCATTATCACATTAAATTGCTCCTTTGTGACCAACTCTGTAACCGTTCTCAAGCTTCTATCGACCGACCAGTTCCAGCCTAGTTCTCCATTCATCAGTGTCCCTTTATCTTCCCCCTTTATCTCACTTGATTATTAATATCATGGCTTCCTCGTGTGTCTTGTAGTAATTACAGTAAGGCTAGAAGAATGTGTGATGTTTTGAAATATCCGCTCTGCAAGCAGGACATGAGTGAACATGATGCAGTCTGTAGCTGGTGCCAGCCAGTGAGGGATAAAGTCCCTCTGAACATCTGCCAAAACTCAGAGATCATCTAACCAGAGATGGGAACACAGTTCACTGTGACATAATGTCAAGCATACAAATACTAATGGTTTGAAAGAGCTTTTCTTTCACCCCCCACCCCCCACCCCCCGCCTGTCATTCGTTGTGCCAGTTGTGTTTTTGGCCAGGCTATCTTTAGGCTATCACTAGGCAGGTGGTGTGGATTAGAGAAGCTCTCTAAACTTCAGTATGGGATGATACACACATCATAAAAGAACGTGTAATCCCGCAGTGTTTTATTCATTAACAGCCCAACTGCACGTGGCTCGTTCTTGGTCGTCTTATCTGTCGTCTTCGGGCCTCTCCTCACTTTACTTTAAACTTCTCCCTATTGTGTATCTCTGTCTCTTTTGCAGCTCATCAACCTGCTGTTCCACATCCATTTTTTCCTCTCATTCATTGTTTGTCACAACCTGTTATTTTTATTCATCAACCGCCTCTCCATACCTTTTTTACAACTTGAGCTCAGGATTTTTGATGTGAGCCCCAGTGCAGTAATTACAATTCATTGATAGAAATCCATAAAGACCATTGAAAAGTGATTACAATTTTTATGAATATGGTTTATTGTTTAAAATGTGTCTGACATTTAGTGGAAGAGTGTAACAGGACAAGCGTTTGGTTGAGGGGATTGTGGGGATTGTTGAGATGATGTCATGGGTCAGTAGCATTATGGGTCAGAATCAACATGGCTGCAGAGGAAAGACACAATAACATTACTCTACCTTTCATATAACACATGCAAAATAATGCTCTCCTTCTCCTGCACTATGAATGTGAGCTGAAAATCCATTCGCATCCAATCGCATTTAAACAACATCCGATTTCTTTTACGTTTTGTGCACATGGGCAGATGTAAAAGAATGAAAGAAACCAGATTTATGGTCAAACGATTTATACTATTGACATCATCAGGTGTTAATGACATGTAGAGTTGTGTGTTGTCCGCATAGCTATGAATAAAATTACATTGTCTTGTTGTATGATTTGACTTTCAAGTATAATATAAGTATAATGAAAAAATAGAGTTGTCCGAGTATTAAACCCTGTGGAACACCATATGAAATATGATGGGATTTGATATTCGTCCACCAATACTTACGTATAATAAAAACTGTCTCACTGTTGAATAGGAATGGAAGGATTTTAGGGCTTTTCTGGAAATATTGACTACAAGTTTAAACCAATCAGCATGATCAAATCCAGCACTTAAATCAAGGAGGTCAAAAATGACGCAATGATAAAATGGTTTCCCATCACTGCCTATGAGTCCAATCAGAGCGGCCAAGGGCTTGACCTTCCCTTTTCAGTTTTGTCTTATAGATAAAGATTAAGAATTAAAATTCTGAATAAAAGTCTCTGACACGCTTTTATCCAAGACAACAAAATAACGCTAACACTACGGCAGTTCAACCATTGTGTGTGTGTGTGTGTGTGTGTGTGTGTGCGCGCATGTGTGTGTGTGTGTGTGGTTACAGTTAGAGGCTTGCATTTTAAGTTCAGAGTTATACAAGTGTAGCCTACAGCCCATCTTCATATAATGGGCCATGGCCACGCAGGAAATATAAAAGAGAGAATCACGGTGTGGGGGGGCAATAACAAAAGAGGGATGAATACACAGAACTGAAATGGAACCTTATCTTGCATTTGAAAAGAACATCAAAGGAGATGCTTAATCTCAGGAGGCAGTACTTTGTCATCTGATGTGCATCCCCTCTGTCTCTCAATCCCTCTCCATCCATCCCTCTCTCATGATGAGATGGATGATGGTGATGAATGTGCGTGAGGGACAGAGAGAGGGAGGGAGGGAGGGATAATACCTTCTGAATACATGATGAATGTAGTCATCAGGCTTAAACTGGCCGGGGGGGCGAGTGGCACACGGGGACCGAGAGCGTGCATGTGAGTGACACCGAGCACCATCGTCAACTCTCCCCTGCAGCCGCTCTCAGTCTCTCCATCCTCCTCCTGCAGAGAGACACAAGGAATCAGGCAACAGACAAGACAGGTAAAAAAAAAAAAAAAAGGGGGATAAAAAATTGCTTTCATATCTCTACTGATTTTAGTTTTTTAAACTGAGTTACCAGAGGCAAGAGGAAAGAGGTAGCAAGTGCAGAAGTGCATCTTGTCCGAGGCTGACGTTTTTCCTAAGCAACAGCATCAGTGCGCAAAGCCTGAGGAAGAGAGAGGACGCTGAGCGACATGACGGACTGCGAGGAGGGAGAGGGGGGACCCAACAGCCAGGGTGAGTGACGAAACCTGCCACAGACTGATAAGAGGGGAGTGCGTGTGGGAGTATGTGGATGCAGATGCCTGAATTTGTGTATGTGTGAGAGAGAGGGCGCCGAATGTGTGAGTGCACACGTGCGAGTTAGGGGAAAGTTAGGGCAAGGAGATTATGTCATTCCAGGGATGCAGAGATAAGTGTTAGTCCTTGCATCTGCCTTTTTGTGAGTCAAGAGACGAGGATGGACAGAGGGAACATGCACATTCTTTCAGTTGTATGTCTGAGTTGTACTTACAGGGTTCATTAGACACAGTTATCAATATTCCACCTGGTTGGTGAATGGAAACAACAGGTGTTCCAGTCAAGGGTCCGTCCACTTTGTAACATCCTTACTTGGCACCTCTCAGGTTTCATACAGCACACTCCATCTGCTCGACCAGGTTCACTCAACTGTGTCCTCCCTGTCCTGCTGGTTCACCGCTGTTTTGATGTTCTAGTCAGTGGATAAATGCATTTGACATCAGTAGATATTTTTCAGATGTGGTCCACCAGGGGTGCATCCGGTGCCTGTGGATTGAAACTTCCGTGTTTAACAGTTCAAGCACTCCAACAACAAGGTTTTAGTGGATTGAGTGCAGCCCCTACAGAGTGTCTGGGGAAGCCAGTTACCCATTCATGTCTCTCTCCATCAAAAACATCTCGCCAGGGGCAATATCTGCCTTTCATAAGGATGCATGTGTGCATGAGTGTGGCTAAAACTCATCTTGGATGACACCTTTTCATATATTTTGTAATATTCTTATTCATCTTTTCAGCAATTCAAGCAAAAGTATCTTTTGTGTTTCAGCTTCTAAAATGTAAGGATTTGCTGTTTTTCTTTTGCTTTTTGTTTTTGAATGTCGTTCACACAAAATGAGCTAATTGGATACATCTGAGCTGGGCTCTGAGAAATCATGAATTACCATTTTTTAGACTTTAAAATGAATGTAATTGTTAGTTACAGCACAAGTCTGGGTTTGTGCGCATGCACTCAAAGGATTTCCATCTATCCGTAAAGAGGGATTAAGAAGTCCTTTTTTCCTGTAGAAAAATATGAAATGAGCACTAAATCGAAATTCCAGCCTGTTTGTGCTAATGTTGTTGTTATAGCATATGGGTGAATGTGACAAGTGTTGTAAAGCACTTTGAGCGATCTGTAGACTGGAGAAGCACTGTAGAAATGCTAGTCCGCTGAATATCATTGGACACTTGCCTCTTTGCCTGTTGTTTTATGTGTGCAGCTTAAGAGAGAGTGAGAGAGAGACATAGCTTGCTTACCTGCAGTCTTGGAGAGATCTCTACTGGTTTTTCACTCGCTGTGGGTCTGTGGTAGATTTTTCCCTTGCACGACACAGAATGGGATCTGTTTGGATATCCACACATGCAAAGCAAATGTGTATTAGCAACTTATCATTCTTCTCAAAGCCTGTTGTTTACAAGTAATCAGGCAGAAAATTGGATTACTGGAACATTAACATGAAACTGGGTGGAAAACTGAGTTTTCAGTCATTCTCCTCCTTTCAGAGTTTAGTAACCTTTTCTGCAACCCCAGTTATGTTGAAACATGTCTTTATGTTGCACCTTTACATTTCCTTAGGCTCATTTTTTTTTTACTTTGTCTTGTGACAAGATTGTGTGTATGCTCTGGTTATGTTTAGGCACAACAACTACTCGGTTCAGGTTTGAAAAACATCATGTTTTGCCTTACAATACCTGTATTGGTCACCACAAACACAGCTGGAGAAGTCCAAAAACCTGTATTTCGGCACAAACCAGGTTAGTGTCTCTTTAAAATACCCAGTGGTGTCACACTTACAACTGTTGAAACACAGTCTCAAACTGCAGTCACCTTCTCACCCATAACTTTATCACTGTCTCCTTGAATAAGTTAGATAATATACATGTAGTGTGAATGTGACTACGTTTCACAACATTGCACTCAGTATGACTGTATGCAACAGATTAAGCTTGTTCTTCTTAGACAAACAGCCATGCAGATGGAACTGTGAGGTTGCCAGATGCTAAATGCTAACATCAGGCGCTTTTAATGTCATTGTTTTTGCAGGTATTTTTTCATAAACTAAAGTAATAAACCAACGGATGTTTGTCTTCTAATGGTGGTGTGAAAGCGGAATGAATGTATCAGAAAATGTCATTATCATATATCATAATAGAACCATGAATGTCTGTTCAAGGTTTGCCAATTTATCCAGTAGATGTTGACAAAAACTTTGACCTGATAGTGACAGGAGAGGGGATGACCAAAATAACGCTCTGGGGCCATACATATCTATACAAAATGTATTTGCAAGCTATCCAAAAGCTGTTGAATTATTTCAGTTTTGACCAAAGTGGTGGACTGACCAACTGACAGCCATGCGATTAGCACAGCTGAGAACCGAATAAACCTGAAAGTAAAAGAGATATTTAGATTCACCTAAGACATGAGTCACATGTACATTTTCACGAGGCAAAAAAAAAACTGTAGTTATACATCAGGAATTTCAACTCCTTGTGGGTATTAGACTGCACAGCAGAGGGACAATGACCTTTCCCTTTTTATAGGTCACAATTTGAGCTACACCACACGGGTGAAAATGAGGTCGTGTTCGCGGTGCAAGTGACCGTGTCAAGAACAGATCATACGGAACAAGAGTATATTAAAGCTAGGATAGCTTTGATACCATCTCACCGTCTTATTATATTCCTGCCTGTTTTAACAGAGAGGCTAAGATGAAGATTTATGAGTTCCCTGGAGGCTGCTGGACGCTTGCCCCTGGCTATAAAAATTGATGAGTTGTGATCAATAACCTCAACAGGAGTGATTGTGAGGTGAAAAGAGGAATTTGTCATAGATGGTTCAATCCTGGTGCAGGTTTGCGCCTCAAAACATTTAAGTTAATTTAGTTTTCTGTAAAAAAAGATTGATTTTTTTTTTAGAATTCTAAATTACTTTCCTGATCAGTTCCATATATCCTACACCCCCCTCAGCTCTGTCTAATGATTCATAAATCACTTTAAAATGTTGCTCTACACATCGTTGAGTTCCCCATTAAGGACTCATTATCATTTTGCATTTTGTACAACACATAGTGAAGCCTTTATGAACTGGTAAGTAACCTGCAGTACGATCTACCTCATGGGAGGATTTAAATCTATTTCCTTTATATATATATATATAATATAGCAGTCAACTGTTTCTCTTTAAAAAATAGACTATACTGCGAGTTTAAATTATACAACTCTACAGTGTAATTTAAATAATTATGCTGTAATATTTCGTACCTTCACGAGACTTAGGTTCAGTTGTTGTGTCATTATCCCAGAGAACTTTGAGACTGAAGTTAAAGGTGTTGTGGAACGGTGCAGAGTGGTGGAAATAGTGTTAGTTTTTTTTTATATTACTAGTTTTTCATTGACATCTGTGTAATGAATTAGCTGGTTGGAGAAGTTGTTGGAGATAACTGTTCACGGTCTTGTTTCATGTTATCTTAGCATTTTTACTAGCTTTAGCCGAAATGTAGCCACTGGCTGAAACGAAACCTAAGTATGAGCCCAATCCACCTTTTATTGCATACTAATACAATATTACAATATTAAAGTGTCCTTTAACAAATCAGGATAGAGTGATAGATCCTGATTGAATCACTGAGCTGTCAAACCAAGCAAACATACAGTATAGTAAAGTCCTAAACAAGGGTAAAGCTGTTTCCTTTCGCTTCATGTCCACAGTCCTGTAGAGTCACAGGGGTTACGATGGAGCTGTAACCAAAAAAAATACAGCTTGTTTACTCTGGAGCAGCTGGTGCAGGAGATAAACAAAGGTTATGTCAATGTCGAATCTTTGGCAGCGTTTGTATAAAAGCATGACATGACACCATATGTTAGCAATGCTAGGTCAGCAGTGAGGGTTTTACTGTATTATAATACTGGAGTTGAGAGATGAAAAACAAATCTACGTGCAGAAAATGAGTGCAAACAAAAACGGATGATATGTAATATTAAAGGGGGAACTATTGTGTTTTTTTCCTTTTTGCAAATTTTTACTTCAGTTCTTGTGCATTCAAAATATCTTGAAAGTTAAAAAGCCCAAATTCTGCACCAACAGGAGCTCTTCTCTCCACCAGGAAACACAGCTTCTGAAACAAGTCTCGCGTCAGTGACTTCATGACATCATCATGTCACGCATTTGCTCAAATTCACTGTAGAAGTGAAGGTAACTGGAGGCCGGAAACAAGACAGAGCCGCCTGGAGACATGGTGAGTGATGTTGGCTCAGGCACGTGTAAGCTGACCAATCAGAGCACAGTGGGTATTCAGGAGGCGGACCTTAATGACACCGTAGGGGCTGAAACAAAGTGTCAGACAGAGGAAACTGATGCCTTTTTTGAGCACTGAAGCATCTAAACCTTTTTAAGTAGCAACCCCCAAAAATATTATGAACCTGAAAATAAGCATAATATGCCTCCTTTAAAAAATTTTTTTTTTAAAAAAAGAGTTAAAACAGCCAAATAAATTCCCTTTACTGTGGCCTTGGACATGCAGACTGCAGACTGATGTATTAAAAACTTAAGTAAATTATAAATTAATGATTTAAACAAAATGCAATGCAATCCTTTCCGTCAAATTGTTAAAAGAAAAAGTCTGATGTTTGTTTGTTTTTTAATATCAAATGTGTAATTTAGATGTTTGGCAGGAGTCCTGTTTGTTTTAACGGTCTGTTGACACATTAATGACAGACGATGCAGATGTTGCTATCCGTCTCAATGTCCTTGTCGTTTTGTCAGTCAATAAGAGCTCGGGGGGCAGATGGTCTGGAATTGTCCTCTTAGGGCTGTTTAGACTAAGAGAGATTAAACCTCGGTTGGAGGTGTGTGCACACACAAACACACACACTCAGTATATAGTATGACTGCACTCACAACACTCTACATGGATGCTACATATTTTTGGCTGTGATACAGGAATGCATTCAAACATGCATGAGCAGAAACGTGCTAATTGTTTTAGTCATTGATAGTAGGATTGGTTATTAATTTCAGCAGAGCAAAAAGGGCACAAACATGGTCCTAACGAGTAAATCATATCCTCCGACCTAGCTCTCCCTTCTCTCTTCTAGCTGAACATGTGTTTGTTTTTCATTGACTGTATAAAATAACGAAAGAGTGAAAGCCAGTGCAAATGGGCCCAGGGGGCTGCGACTCCACTGGTTGCAAAAAGAAGCCTCATCTCATGCAAGCTTATGAGAAAATGACCCTACTTCTCATTTGAATCAATGCCTCCGTAAACAGTTTCCTGATGAATTTGTGGTCTCAATCGCTTGTTTCAAGTCACCTTCAATACAGCATGATGTTCATTTTGTAAGTGATGGTTTCATTTACAGTAAAACAGACAACAAGAAGAGTATTATTTGGGCATTGCTACTTTTATAGACAAGTCGATAGCACAGCATGTCTGTGGGCTTTAACGCAGAACCAAATCAAGCTCCAAGCTCCACCCTCCCATCAGGATCCAGGTTCAGAAAAGCCAAGATTGTGATGACCATAGTGCAAAACTCAGCAGTAGTGCACAAACCAATGGGTGACATGATGGTGAGAATGTGTATAATGATGTGTTCACTACTGACAAAGGATGCAGTGACCCGTTCTCATCTTGAGTTACATGATGCTGTCGTCATGGTTGAGGAAGCATGTTAAATGTGGATGGGACGGTACTGTAAGTTAACCACACAGCAAGCAGGCTGTCAGTCATTTGTAACAAGAACATGAAGATGGACAAAATACAACAATTGAGTTAAATGCCAAGCTTTGATTTTTGCTAATCCAATTTCCTGAGCAACTTGTGGTGACAGTGTGTCACATTATGTGCACATAGTTTGGTGTGTGACTGACTAATGGTCCAGTGGATCGCCTCAGCCAGCAGCAGAGGCTGCGATGTTATCCCTCTTGGCAACTTTGATCATTAACTAAAAAAGTTATTGCCACTGACAGGCTTGACATTATCATTTAAAGTTTCTGAAAAAAAAATCTGGAAAGAATCCTTCCAGAGATGGACCATTTTAATAAGAGAGTAAAATCCTTTTTGTTCAACCAGAAACAGCTTCTGAAGAAAAAAGTCTTGGTTCATCTTGTCAGTGTTTCAGCTATCACCAACTGGTTTTGTCGAAATAAACCTCGACCCCTCCGTGCTAGATGTGAAGATATTGTGGCTTTGCCTCTCGCTCCTCTCTTACGGGATTTTACCTCTAACAAGCCTTAACGAATGTCACTCACACACTGGACAAAAAAATAACATATGGCTTTTGTCTTTCATGTCAGTGTGTGCAATTTGCATTCATGTGATAGTGCTGGAAAAAAGTCAGTTGATCACCACCTGTCCTGTCGACCATGAATGTCAAGATTTCACAACTTGTATCAGTGCCTCTGATCACTGTTGAGATGTTTCAATCTGGTCCAACAGGGTGGACTGACCGACATTGCTTTATTTGAACCGGCCTGAAGAGGTAGAAGAATCCAACAAGTCACACTAATAAAATCTGACAAACATTTCATGTAGTTTCCTGCTTTCATATCCTGTTAATTATCCCGTAACCCCTGGGATTTCTCCTGTTGACGTTACTGGGCCCCCACGTTGGACAATATCTGCCCTACAGGATGCTGGTTGCTGTTATCACTCAGTGTACATTACTGGAATGAATCACTTGTCACAGAGTTGCTTTAACCAAATTGCTTTTCAATTCAATCCCTCTCTCAGATGAATGATTAACGGCTGACAGAACAAAGAACACCCAGAACAAATCAATTTATTCTACTTAACAGAATATTTCAACATTTGTGGAAAGATGCCGTCTGCTGTTTCTCATCTTTGCTAGACGGGAAGTTTGATAATATTTTTTTACATTTCTGACTGAGGGTAACTACTTCCAGTCTTTGTGTTGAGTAACAATGAGCGGAACAAATGCAGAGCTTTCGGTTGAGGAAGCATAAAATCAACTTTAGCTCAGTGTTTCTTTAAAATAGGATTCTTTCAACATTTCGGAATGAGAATCAGATGTACTGGCCTGTGTGTATGAGAAATGTGACTGTTTGTTTTCATTGTACTTACTGCTGTGACCATACGTCTCTCCTGTCTGAATGGTAAATATAATGCTACTGTAGATTCAGCACCTGATTAGCTGTGCAAAGACAGAAAAAAGGCAAAATATATGTCCACCACAACCTCCAAAGCTCATAAAATGGTCACACACATCTTTTTGTTTAGCGTGTAAATACTTTATGTTGTGTTTTCTTATGTGAGGTTATTTGCTGGCGTCGTTTGTGGTCCTGCATATTTTTTACACAGTGGTTAAGAAAACAAGATATAACACATACTTCATATTTAGCATGAGAGTGGTATCGATCTTCTCATCTCAATATCTTTATACATCGGCAAAGTGACAAACAAACACCCAAAAAACATTTTGAAATACTTGCCTGCGTAGATTTTGGATCGAAACTATTCATACTGGCAGCCATGCAAGTTTGCAACAGTATGCTTCCATATATTGTGAATTTGCAACAGAGGTATATTTTTACTTATAAATGATAATTATTGCAGGAAAATGGCACCAGCTTGCAGATGACCCAAGGGGTCTCTCGGGTCACCTTGCAGCACTGACCGGCTGGCTTGCTGACAGTTCACATTCAGCCTGGTCATTTCAGCTGATGTGTCAATTCGTTAAAACACCAAAATTACAAACTTACCGATCGAGGCAGTGATAGGCCCATGTTCTGAGAGCTAAAATGACTGTTTTAATCAAAGTAGTGTGGAGGATTTAAAGAGAGCCCAGATGGATATAACAGCTTCAGTTGCCCCCATCGGTAAATCCTACATATATAGCAGCCTGTCTGTGCAGAGAGCAATCCAGGTTACTCATTACCCAAGTCACCTTTTTTACAAGGTCTTTAGAATTTTGTGTCTTCTGTCATATAAAAATGAGTGATGACAAATATAAACACTCAACGGGTCTCTCATTGCATTTTGCGCAGTGCGAGAGCTCGGAAAAATTTAAACGTGGTCTCTGTGAAAAGTGCTTGTGACAAAAAAATAGTGATGGGTCAATAAACAAAAACAGGCCCTCCAGTCTGTAAAGGCCCTAACCCCTTTTCAAAAGTGAGTCAAATACTTCCCAAAATAAATATCAAACTACTCCTCTGTTAGTCTGATATATCTGCACCTCCTGCACAGCCACAGCTCGCTGATATGGACTTAATCTACTTGCCAGATGTCGTTAGCTCATCCACTGGTGTGTGTGAATCTGAATCAATTTGCCTGATTGCCCATACGTTAATGCAGAGCGTCCACCATTGCAATTTCACTGAGAGAGAGGGGTCATCTGACACATTAGCATAGGTGACTGAATGATGCACTGGCAAAACCTCCTCCTCCTCCTCCTCCTCCTCTTCCTCCTCCTCCTCCTCCTCATGCAGATATGATTCATTGTCTTTGCCAGACTCGTAGCTGAAGTCTGAAATAGGACATAACATTGCCCAGTACTAAATATTCTTAATATTAGTTTAATCAAAATGGCAGAAGCACTAGTATTGTTGCTATGATTGTACTGTAAGAAACTGCAGAAAATGCAGTTATTTAAAAGCTTACTTGTGTAGCACCAATGTTTCCTTTCTACGGCTGAATTATAGTAAACAAGAGCAAATGTGCATCAGGTATTAATTCATTGCTGCATTATGTAAAGCTGCTCTAAAATGCCACATATAGGATTTTAATGTTGCAGCTTCCTTGTAATTTCACTGATTTATCCTCAGTTTAAACAGGACAGGTCGCAACAGGAGACACACAGGACATTTTTCTACAGTATTCAACAATACTGATACAGGTTCGACACGTCCATCTCTCCAGATTGTGACGGAAGTGTATTACTGGGGAAGTCGTGGGGTTTAGAACAGTGTAAACAGGAAGATAAGTCATGTGAGTGATTGTAAGTAATCCTCTGACTTTTTGTCCCCTCGCTTCAATTACTAAGCGGAATGAAGAGTGACAGAAACTGACTTTAATCCATAGAGAGTCAGAAGGTCAGAATGTCGAGGTTCGATTAGAAAGGTCAGTGACATCTCGTGCACATTTATATGAATCGATCCAATCCGATGAGCCTCTTGTATGTATCCTGTGTTCGGCCCATTTAATTTGAAAATCAACCCACGTGCACCCCATGAAACTCTGCGCGTCATGTCACCTACTAAATACTTAATAGCCTGTTGTAGATGATGTAACACCGCTGCACTGTTGACATTGCATGCTGTAACCTTAATGTATGTCATCGTGCTGAAATGAGACGGGTTGAAAGTAGATTAATCATGTCAGTTTGTGTGACGTCAGCATACTTGACTGATGAAATTAACTGCTCTTTCAACGTCTCCAATATGAGTCTGTTATGTGTAGGTAGACTGAAATAGATCAATTGTAAGTGTGAAACAATTACCAAAGAATAGTCAAACTGTGGCCCTAAAACCAAGAAGAATTTGTTCAAATAGTGGCTCTCAAATAAAAAAGGATTCCAGTTGGGTTTTAGTGAAATAAAACGTCAACATTATCTAAATCAAACTTCAAAATGCAAATCAAAGAGCCACTGCTGCATCTTGGGCCTGTAATATATGCAGGCAAAAGAAGTTCAATGTCCATTCAAAGTTCCTTTTCGTTTTCATCGTTTGCTTTCCCGAAAAGCAAGCAAGCGAACAAAGAACAAAGTTAACCTGCATGCCTCTCCTGCTCTGGTAAAAAAAAAAAAAAAAAAAAAAAACACAGAGGCCTGCCCAGATGCATCATGGTCCTACACATATGCTTCTCCCTATATAACTGAGGGTGCCCACAGTGTGACCCAAATTTGCAAACAAAACAAAAACAAGATGAAATATTAGAATAGATTTTACTAGACAAAATTAAACATGCTAAAAAAAATAAACAATAAAACTAAATATCAAACATAAAGCAAACATCTAGATCATAAAATAATACTTGTTATTAGCAAAAATTATAACTGAACACTAACAAGCAAATAGGTCCAACACGTATATTGTTTATTATATAAATAATGGCAGCAGCTTTGAGACGGTAGAAACATCACCCACAGGTAAAGAAACCAGCATCTCCAGTGTTCAAGTCACAAAAGTTGTTGAAGAAGTAGTCTGTTCTTCTAAAAAAGTTCTTTGTAAAGGGCTGAGATCGATCAGGAACCATTTTCTTCTGTAAAACTGCCCCCCCCCTTTTTATTTTATTATTTTTTTTTTTTTACAAAGAGTTCTCCATAGAGCCCATTGGGTGAGTTCTAGATGAAACCCTCAGAATATAAAAGTGTTCTCCTAAAGATCCATGTGGTTGGATTCTTGTAAAGCATCCTTAGAAGGTGGAGAGGTTCAGTGTGGAACCTCTGGAGATGGTTCTGTTGGACCCTTTACACCGTAGAGCCACTTGGGGTTTTTGGTATAACCCTTTATCTTGGGGTCTACGTAGGACCCTCTAAACCCTCTCGGTGACTTTGGCTCAGGGGTAGAGCCAGCATCTTGTTATCGGAAAGTCACTGGTTGGATCCCCCTGGTCTTAAGCTATATCAATAAGTAACAATTAATTTGTCTGTGCGTAAAAATGTAATATTAGCCTTTGAGCTGTAGTGGAGCAGAAGTAAAAAAGTAGCATGAAATTGACTTCACTCGAGTATCTTACACGTTTAGGTTCTTAAGCTTTAGTACAGTGTAGTTTCCACCTCTGCCTCCACTGCTGCAGCTCGAACACTCAGCTCTAATTAAGACACAGAGTCAGAACGCCTCTCTTGTGCTCTCTCATTGTGACACCTACTTTCTCAGGCACTTCACAGTGACATGACTCACTTAGGCTCTGATGACTTCACTAAAACCACGATCACACGACAGAGGCCGTCACTTTGAGCTCCGAGAGCAGAGCGATTGAACCGGAGAAAGAGAAGTGGGAACAGTGACGCAGCTTTCGTCTAATCCTCCCACTGAGCTACATCATCTCTCTTCCACTCAGTCGTCTTAGATCACAGATTATTAAATATAATATGGTCTGATCCTGCCTTCCTCACCATTTCCCTCTCATAGCCTGCTCACATCAGTCACATCACCTAGTTTAAGGAGGAGATTTAGACTAGACTGTGTGTCAGTGGAGGTTTATTTGAGTAAGTATTTAAAGGTGAGGTCTGCTTATGTTGTATATTTTCCTTATTGTCAACAAATCCTATAAAAGGATTGATTCTTCTTTAAAGTCTATGGCTACGTTCACACCGCATGTCTTAATGCACAATTCCGATTTATTGCTCAAATCCGATTTTTTGTTTGGCTGTTCACATTACCTCTTTAAATGCGGCCTGTCTACGGATTGCTGTGTGAACAGCTCACGCTCCTGAAGTGACCCGCATGCGCAGTTGATCATTGATGAGATCACGCCACAGCGGTGTTTATGGAAGCGAACATGGCAACGGCAACCGGTAACGTGGGACTGTATGGCTTAATGCTAAAAACAGTGTGGCGACAGCCGGCAAATTTGTGAGCGGGTGATATCACGAAGGAGGAAGAGGAGAAAGAAAATTCATATTTTAATGATGGCTCTATGCGGAGCAATAGCGGCAACATCCGTACAGAGGAGTATTTGGATGCGGCGTCGGAGCCAGGAGTGGTGGGAACGGGATGTGGCTGGTTACACCGAGCAGGATCACTGCTGTCCTCCATGTTTGTTTTGATTATGTTCGTGGCTCCCGCTCGCTCCCGCCTGTGGCACACTTTTTTTTCAAACAACTTTATTTGTCATTCATTTACAAAACAGTGCAGCGCGGGTCAGAATGACGTCAAAGTCGCATTAAATGTGACCTGGCTGTTCAGATTGCGGTCGCATTAAAAAAAATCCGATACGTATCCGATTCAGTACCACATTTAAATGTGGCCTGAATCTGCGACTTGTGCTGTTCACACTATCAAAAGCAAATCAGATATGGGTCACATATGAGCGAAAAAATCTGATTCAGGTCACTTGTAACTGCAGTGTGAACATAGCCTATGTAGCCAAAGCCTGATCCTTTGTACCACAGGACTCTATTAGTTTTTTAAAAAACTGTTAAAAGTACATCAGTGAGCCAGTGAGATGTATTTCTTTCTCACAGTTAACATGCAGTCGGCAGTTTCCACAACCTCACACACGCCAACCAGCTGCTTAATATATTTCCACTACTTGTGCACCAACTCTAGAAACCAATAAAAACTACAGTGCACAGCTGGATTTGGAAATGTTGTATCCTTTTTTAAAATGTTTAATAAACTAAACGAATTTGGAGGAATAAGAGTCAGAGAGCGCGGAGGTCGGAAAGTTTTGAGATACAAACTTATGTTTTGTTAAATTTGGTTGTTTTTTTTTTCATGAGAGTTGGTGACAGCTTGTCTAATGTTGTTTTGTTTGGTTTTCTGGTACTACTAGGATCCCAGGGTCCCATAATGGAATTACACCCCACACAGAAAGTCACTTTGCAGTCGTGCTTAAATTATAATTATGATTTTCTCCATCCTCTCCAATGTTTTGCTGGTTCAACTATTGTTTTTTGCTCACATTTGGTAAATAACTGCATGCACGACTGGAAATAATTCTGAGGGCTGAGAAAGCACTTCGTGTTGGATTGCTGTTTTTTGCTCAGTCCTGGAATTGTAATTGAAAAACCCAGAAAAAAAAATGTCCGTTTTCACTGGTGTGTTTTCTTTAAAACAAATAAATAAACTGTCCTCATCAGAAAATCAGCTTTGGTTGTTTGTTCCAATGGCTCCAAACCAACAATGTTTTTATTCAGCTGCCATTGTGGCGTGACATTCTACCACCATGAAAAGTCGGTGGTGGGCGGACATGCAAACATCCTGTCTCCGAAATTAAAGAATTGGAAAAGGACATTGTCCTTCTTAAGTAAGATTCTCATTGAAGATACTCCAAACAAACGTGGGAAACACATCTCAAATGATCAAGTCAAGTGGGGAAAACTCATTTTGTCACAATATATAAATGCTAGCATACGTGTTTAGCAATTGTCATGTAAGTTAAATACACATTTGTAATTTAAGTATTTTTGTCCTCATTGACTTGAAAATTTGACATGTACTGTTTAGAATATGTTCAGACGCAAAGACTACAAGGGTTTCTTTTTACCTTAATTACAGTATTTATGTAACCCTAATGAAGTGTTTGAATTTCCACTCATAAGGCAAAAAAAACAAACATTTTAATTGAGGTGTGAGAACTCTACCATTCAGAAACTAAGGAATGGTTTTGTTTTCCATTTGAGAAAGTTGAAGTAAGGATTTAGGAAGACTGTGATCAGAAATGAAATATGATATTCATAATTATCTATTTCATAAAAAAGTCAGAATCATGGTGTTTTCTTGCAGTAGCTTTGGACGGACAAATACTTGTTCTAGAGAGGGCCACCTAAGGGAAGAAGGAGGAGAGGAGAATTTAGTTGGTTGTCTGCAATCTTACCGCTAGATGCCATTAAATCCTACACACTGCAGCCACCCGCAGGAACAATCGGTAAACATAGTTTAGCTTAAAGACCAGAACAGCAGGAAACAGTTAGCCTACCTCTTTCTGAAGGCAGCAAAATCTGCCTACAAGCTTTCCTAAGCTCAACAGCTAACATGTTTTATTTATTAGTTTTTCATAAAAGCAATTTTTTGTTCCAGACCCATTGCCTGGGAACTGGTTGAGACTCCAGGATGTCAATGGTCTCCATTCCAAATCCACATTTTAATCCACAAAGTTTAAACAAAATCTCTGAGCTCCTCCTCTTGTCGGTAAACAGCTCAAAAACAGAGCATAACCAATGTGACTCAAGGTGTTTATTCCTCCAGAAGGTCTGGCTTTGTGCCCCTCTCTTGCCTCCATTCTACAGCTGAACAGCGGCCTCCACCTGCCCTCCCCGCACAACACTCATTTTGTTACTTTGATTTTTTTATAGAGAAAAGTTAGATATATCTATTGCTTTCATTCAGTTGAGCCAAATGCAACTCTTTACCTCCTGCATTTACAGTATACACCTGTGCAAACTGTGAATGTACATACGTCTGTCATCCTCTCTGTGCACCCAAGCTTCTCCTGGCCTCCGAGCATGTAAACTAACACTTCTGCTGGGTGGTCTCATTAGCTGCCGAGTTAGTTATTTTTATTGCGATTCTCTTTGGCGAACATATTCATATTTGTTGGAGAGGCAGAAGTGTAAACTGATTTCAGAGGCAGCAACAGAGGCCGCAGAAGATTCACATGGAGATGTTGTTTCTGCTTCTAATTACCACAGTTTTTCACCTCCTTTTGGTTTCCCTTTCCAAAGCAGCATGTCAAGAGCTGTTGACAAGTTGATGGAGACGCTCGAGTTTTTTCATGCATATGCCTTGGCACTTGTGTAGAAGTCTTCTATAGCCATCACTTAAGCTTCAGGACTTATTACAAATGTAACACATGAGGTAGCTTAACGACCAGCTGAGAGATAATAATGTATGGCAATTTACAGTCCATTGATTTAACTTGTCTTTACTAACAAAACGAAACGTGTTAGAAATTACTTTTAGGCCTCCAAAAGTTTGTATCACGCCAATTTTTTGGAATAGAGAAACATTGACTATGACAGCAGATATAAATCAGGCGCAATTCAACTACTTTCTGTTGTAGGAGTTTATGTTGACATGTGTTGTGCGTGTCTGGAAATCAGGATGAATTCGTGCTAAAAGAAAATTGTCCTCTGCTGAACATTAAATGTTGGACGAAGATAAGACTGTGTCTTGAACAGCAAACATCCAGATGATATATTAGTCAATATGCTTGTTGTCTGCTTCACAAGAAACCATCAGGGATCGAATGAGTCATAAATAATTCTGTGTGGGAGAAATTTAAAATTAGTGTGACACTAAATGTGTCACGCACGAATTATGTGGGAAAAAAAAGACTTACAAAGACACCGTAACTAGGAAAACAAACTGACCAGAAACCCAAACATTTAAATTACAAATATCACTAATGACTGAGCCATTATGATGTTTTTTCCAAGCTTAAAAATCAATCATTAAAAGTCAATAATCATTTTATTGTATCATCGCCCGTGCACCAAAATGAACAACATTAACTTGCTGATGCTAAGATGGTATTTTGTCGACCATGTTCACGATCTGACCCCCTGATTCCTCCGTAACAGAGTTCAGATTGTGTTTAATTTGTAATTAAATTAAATTCCTTGTTTTTGTGCTTGTGCTTTGGTTGAGTCAGCTACGTAGTTAAATTGCTTCATTCTTTGCCTGCTTCAAGTGTGTTTATTGTTAATATTTTAGACTTTGTCGTGGTGTAGATCCTGAGTCCAAACAGGGTGTTTTATTTTGTAAAATTGACCCTATGCACGATGCTGTTCTGCTGTCTGACTACCTGTCTGGCTCGATCTGTTCTGTCAATAAAAGGATTCGGTGCATATCCTCCATGTAGCAGAAGATACAGCCGCTTCTGGAACGCTGCTGAAAATGTGCCATGGCTACGATAAGCTCCAGCAACCGTATAACTGCCGTAACGCATAAGAGACAGGCCTGGTTGTCAAATTTGCACTGCTATATTATCATCATTATTATTATTATTATTATTACTGTTGCTGCTTTTTCTTATTCATCACATGTGCCGTGTGAAAAAGCGCTTTACTCTTACACTTTGAATCTTTGAATCTCTAAAACTTTGGTGGAATCTGTGGGTTATTTTGGCATATTGGCATTTGCAAATCAGTACTAAACACAACAAGTTTTATTCAGACTTCACGCAATTACATATAAAAGAACCTCCAGATTCTGATGTAGCAGTGCTTAACAATCTTCTGCTTTTAAAGCGAGCCAGGAGAAGAAGGAGAAAGTTATGTTTAACATCTGTGCGACAGGCAGAACATTACTCCAAATTAAAAGCAGCAGGTCGGGACTCAGGATAACCCTGACACATTACAGAGTACGTGTCGGCTCAGCTGGCAGATGTTTATGCCTGTACGTCTGTTAATAGCGGTCATCAATCTATAAGAAGTATCTTGTCAGATGAAAGAGGCATGGAGGACAGTTTTCGTACTGTCCCTCTGCCTGAAATGATTCCCATAAGTCTGTGCAGGCAGCATCAAAGTTGTCTTACTTTTACCTGGCCGTTACCTCACTTTGATCTCCTAAGAGCGGGAATGGTTTTTTTTATGTCAGTTTAGGTTTATGAGCAGTGCAACAGCTACCATTTTGAAATCTCACTTCATATGGTATTCTTATGGTCAAATTGGTTGGGAATATATTTTTCCAATTTAAAAAAAAAAACTTCAAGCAGATTACACAATATTTAGCCATGTTAGCAGTGTGACTGTACAGGTGGTGTGTTGGTCAGCTGGCCCATCACTTTAGACCCGACTTAAATGTCTCAACAACTTTCGGATGGATTGCGATACAATTTTTGCAGATGTTCATTGTGGTTTAGGGGTCAGAGGGACAGTGTACAGTACATTTTAGTACACCAGATGTAGCACAATGCTGATTTACATCTGTTCTCTCTGGCCATGTGACCATTTTACTGAGCTTAACTTTTCGTCTAGGATCTATTTGGAGATTACTATTATTTTTTTATTTGTCCAAAACTTTTGTATATGACTATAAACCTCCGAAACTAACAACAATACTGCACCACCAGCCTCTCTCGCACTTTTTTGTGCTAATTAGCTAACATTAACATTCTAAAAAGTGAAACTAAGAAAGCAAACATAGCAAACATTATATGTGGCCAAACATCAGCATGAAAGCTATGCTAATAAAGTTTAGCAGATGGTTTTGCCCAGCAAAATTTCATTCAAAGAAGATGCTGAAGCAGCAGTAAATTAAATAGGAGATGGCAGCTTACGATCTACCTGAGTTTGCTCATTTGCTTTTACAAAACTCTGCTGATGAAGATTGTGTGACACAATTGAAGGTAACGTTAAATTGAGATTGTTGATTCCAACTACAGAAAATATAACCTACTGAACATGATACAGGATGGCAAAATCTTGACTTTATTGCTCTGTTTGAGTGTGTTTGTGTAACTGTTTACAATGTTCATGTGCACATTGAATTGAATTGAATTGAATTGAATTGAATTGAATTGAACCTTGCGGATGCATCGTGATAATTTCTGAGGAGGTGCACAAATAGGGCCTCAAACCGACGCAGGATGCACAAGGCAGCCATTGTGCGTAAAGACGTCTGTACAAAAATGTCACAGCAACCCATTCAACAATAGTTCTTAAGATATTTCCGTCGGGACCAAAGTTCTGGAACATCCAACTGACCATCAGAGTCACACTAGAGTCACACTAGTAAAACTAAAAGCACTTTGCAAAGAGAGTCCAGCAGAAACAACTGCTCTCCAATAAAATTGAATACGTACCGCACAAACAACAGCTATATCTGATAATACAAAGATCAAAATGACTACATATTATAACATAACTCAATATTCTGCCCTCATTTTTGTTTAAACAGCAACTTTTACATCAAAATTCAATCCGTTTTATGGCAGAAAGCATCACACGCCTGCTGACTAGACCCGGCAACAGACAGTCAAAGAGTGCATCAGTGAGGAGTTGGATTTAAATTAAACAAATGACTCCATGGAATTAGCTTTAACTCCTCTGCTCCAGCAGGCGAGGTGAAAATGAACGAGGTGTGAGTGTGGTTGATGTAATTTGGAGGTTGCTGCGCAGCTGATTGGTGCAGTTCTCTCACATGCAGAAGTTAATTTCTGCCTTTACTCTGTGGCCTCCAGCAGCTGCTAGATAATCCCCTTGAGCCTGCGTCCTATTAAGCTTTTAAAAGCCGGTATAAACTGTCCATTTTGTAATAGCCATGTCACATCAAGGGGACAAATCTACACTGCCCGCTTCCTCTCATCTGCATGCTGCGGTCAGAGTCAAATAATTTAAAGCGGCTGAACACTTGAGAATGTCACAAACTTTCCTGCAAATGTTTGTTTTCAGGGTGCATTTAGGAGAAATGTTTTTCTGGGTTTCTTTTAACTATTGGCTTTGTGTGTGTTTTTGTGTGTGTTTTGGACCTGAGACAAAGATTGCTCACCCAAAAACACTAATTTAATTCTGGGTAATTAACCTTTAATTACCCTCTGCACAGCAGGGTTCATATCGTAAACTGTAAAGGTCTGCCATCACCTTTTTAATAGCTTAACATCTTGGAATGAACATCTAAGACTTCAAGGATGCATTGCTATGTTATTTTGTGTTTTTGCTCAAATCTGCACCAAATTTAGCCAGAACCCGAACTTTTACGACTAACATGGTTTAGCAAACAAAAGCCTTAATGGAACACATGAACAATGAGCTCACCATGGTCCTGCTCACTAAAACACAAGACTTTTAGTCTTAGTCTTATAAAATGAGCATAATATTATGCCATATTATGCTAATTTTCAGGTTCACACTTATATTGGGTTATTATGTTTACATTATCTTTCTATAAACTGTCCACTACTGCAGCACCTCTATTCACCCTCTTTTTCAACACTCCGTTTTGGTTCAAAAAGTCCAGTCTGCTCTGATTGGTCAGCTGTCACAGGCCTGAGCAGGCACCAGCAACCATGTTTTTGCATCCGCTCTGCAGGTGTTTTGCAACCACGGCCTTGCTGACGGTACCACAAGCTGGTAGACAATTTATTTCAAGATATCTAATGCTGCTGGACTGTTGATTACTTTGTGAAGGACTCGTGTTATTCTGCGACAGTCCAAAGAATGTGAATGTATGCACATTGTGCCTCTCTGCTCCTCTAACAGAGAGCAATAGCCAATGTTAGCTTAGAAATTGAGTCTTCCAACATAAACTAAAGAATCGCTTCCAACGAAACACAGGAGTTCCACAGAGCCCCTTCAAATGTTTCCAGTCACAGTCTAAAATCTGTCACTTTAAACCCCGACCATCATTGCACACACAAGATATGGGCTGAAAATGAATGCAATTTTGTGTGTTTGAGGTGCTTTCAGAAATCTTTTTCAGTGCATGCACACAAACAAAGGCATATCAAAGAGCTCATCCTGGGGCAGTAATTTGCTTTGGACATGATGAATACGGGTCAGTTGGGGCGGCTCGTCCTCATCTGACCTGCACATTAGAGACACAGTCTGCACACTTCTGAGTGTTATTTGTTCACATTGAACCCGACAGTAACCTCAAACACACTCACTGTTTGTTTCATGGTGCTTTAATAAACTGCTTCAACTTCGGCGCTTTAGTATTTTTCATATGACTTATTTCATTTTAATATATTATGTTTAACTTAAGTTTTAGATGGCTGTTGTGGAGTTGTAGTTCTATGCGATTACTTCAATTTAAGTTTTATGAATATCCTCAGGTGCCGCAAACTTTTACAGCTTAATACAGATAAAAGTTTAGTGCTGCGAACAGCTGTATAAACCTCTGAGTTCTCTTAACTCGCAGGAAATTATCCATGCAGGTCTC
This sequence comes from Sparus aurata, assembly GCF_900880675.1. Taxonomy (NCBI): domain Eukaryota; kingdom Metazoa; phylum Chordata; class Actinopteri; order Spariformes; family Sparidae; genus Sparus; species Sparus aurata. The sequence continues at coordinate 9,112,870 of NC_044193.1, forward strand.
TCTTTCAACCCCAGGTCGATGTTTCTTCTAGAAACTAGTGACCAGAGGGAAACTGAACTACCTGTAATCTAGGTGAGCCCCCTGATGTCTGAAGTGCCACAGAGACATAAACACTTATGAGCTCACACAGAGGATAAAATCTTTTGGCAGAGCGTTTGTGGTTGTATCACAGTCAAGGATGAATACAAGAAAAAAAAGTCATATTCAAACATTCTCAGAGCTCCTGTGCATGAACAGTGAACTTATCCTGTGTAGCATCCCTGTTGTGTTGCATTAAATTGCTACCGAAGAAAAAATCTTAAAGAAATAAGAACAGCTTTTTAGATAAAATTTAATTATTTTGTTAGTTTGCACTGACAGAAGAGATCAGCTAGGCTCAGAGTATAACGAGTAGGTATGTTCAATACGTACCACAGTGAAATGGAGAGCTTCATAAACCAGAGGTAAAACCTTAAAACTGATGATAGCTGATATATCTGATCCTAGTATCGGTACTATTAGGGACAACAGATGTGTCTCGAATGAAATATAGACAATTTTACTTCAGAAATCAGCCATCCAATTAAAGCTGAATAATGCTCATGCTATTACTATAAGAAGAAGACCTGCAGGAGACATGGAGTTAGTTATATTTCACATATTTCCATCACAAGTTGTCTTTGTTCACCCTCACATGGACAGCAGATCTTTCCCCTCTGTGCAGGAGGAGTTACAGGGGTAAAGAGAAGGTTTAATTGCATGAAAGTGACCAGACAGTGACTTGCCTGTGTAGGATTACAAATGTGCTGTAGAAAAAAGCGAATCTCATTTTAATGTCTAGGCATCGGCTATAAATGTTGATGTCAATGTAGGCCATAGTACGTAAGATAATCTTGCAGATAAACAAGATTGAAATACTTTTTTATTCTTGGGATTTGAAAAAATGTGAAGTGGCAGTGGTCTGGATGTTTACACTCCCTGTGGAATGTGAATGTTTTTAAACAATCCATTTTCTAATTTCCTTCACTAGATTTAATTTCACAGTTGAAAAAGGAACATGATGTGAATATTTTATTGCTCGGAAGTAGGTTATCAACTTGACTCACCAAAGCTCCCCCTTGCTTTAACAGCCTGGATTACAGGTTTGTAATGAAATAACAAGGTTGTTAAAGAGCAACATGCTGCCTATGGGCCAATATTTGAATACGCTCTGGTCTACAAACCTTATGTGGTCTGGTCTACATAATGAAGGATGTTTATTTCACAACACTCCTGTCCCACGGTGTGTCCCAACAGTGCAGGGCCGGCAGCAAGAATTCATCACTGCCGATTTGCTGACTCTGACATGAGTTTCATCACGTGATAGACAAGAAGACATTTGATCAGCTCTGTGAGGGTCGGGGGCAGAAAACTGAGGTTGGATTGGGACTGTGAGGATGTTTGTTTTGATGGTTCAGCTGACCTGGAGCCTTAAAATGGGCAATATTCATTAAATTAAGTATATAATCATATGAATATATTGAGTAAATATATATAAAGGAAGCAACACATTTTTAAGTCATCATCTAACCTCATGATTTTAATAGGTTGTTTTAACATTTTTATTTTCTCACATGCCCCATTTAACAGCAAGACAGCAGGAACTTATATGAAAGAAAATGTGTCGACAACACAATACTCCCACATGCACAGAGAGAGGTCACACACATGCATACGCACACACACACAAAGGCATTTGGTAGAACATGGTCAAATCGCAATTTTTTAAAAGCTGATTTCACTTTAAGCCAAGAGCTGAAATGGGCTTTAAATGCAGATTTATAAATCATGTGGATTACAGAATACTCAGGTGGTTGGCTTCAATATAATCTAAACTACAGAGTCTAAATTAAAACCTCCTGTGATGTCACAAAGTCGCACCACATAGGCCTCACTGCAGCAGGTAACAAACACGTCATCATTATCACCTGCTGCACAGTCTGAGATTATTACATATGCGTATTTGACATCATTTGAATCTACAATAAAAAAAAGACAGACACAGAAAAATAAGAAAAAAATAATAAAATAATGATCATTTCAAAGGTCTGGATGAAAGTGGCGTACAGTTTTCAGGTGTTTTTGGATGTGTTGTGTTCAGGTATTTAGAGAAAGCTGATAAAAGCTCTAATCCTTCATGCAAAACTCAAAAACGACAACGAATTGAAATGCTTTCTAATCCAATTTTGATGGGCAATGCGTCTTTAGGAAAGCAGTCCATCGTTCAAAGGATTATGTGCTGCGTGAGAGCAGTTTGGCCGGCATTTTTACTCTCCTCTTTGCTTGAAAGATTAGTGTATAATACTGCTGCAGCTTGGGGAATTGAAAGAGATGACTTGATTGTGTTGCTTTCAGCGACCGGCAGCTGCTGGATGTCCCCCCGGCATGGCCCTTTATCAACTTGCGCAAGCTTTTTAAAATACCCTTATGCCCCGGGATGATCTTAGCAAACCTTTGCTCAGGTGAAACTTTGATCTGTAAATTGTTGCAATAAAGGTAAAGGATGATTCTATGTTCAGTTTGTTCACTCACTGTTTGAGAGGAAAGTAAAGAGGAAAAGGGATGTCACATGATGAGATGTCATAGGCGTGAGAAAAGAGCATCTAAAAATGTGGACATAAATTCAAGACTCTGTATGAAAGACAGCGAGAGAAAGAGAAAAGCTGGTGTAACATCAAGAAGTGCTACCTGATGCAGATATTTATACATGCAGTGGTTTAGTTTCAGTAACACCACAACATGCTGCATTATGTAAGCTGTATATTTGCTTAAAACATTGTGGGAATGTTAACCTTTTTTGCATTGTCCATCTGTGAAGAGGTTACCCAGCAGGATTAATGTTCACCCTGCAAGCAACTGGGTTGATGTGTTGACTTGCTGTGTTAACACTGTGAAGGATTTAAATGGGCTGTTATACGCAGTCTTCATTCTTGAAGCTGAGTGAAGACTTGTGTAGAAAAACAGGCAGGTTGAACTCATCTCTGCTGTTTGTGCAGTGACACATGATACAGTAGATCAACAGTGAGTGTGAGTGTCTGGCAGGCAGGCAGCGCGGACACTGCAGGGGTCAGATCAGAGATGTTCAGAGCTGTCGTGAGACTGGATAAAACGCAGGACGAGAACTCAGACAAAGAGCTGACCTTAAAAAAGATATGTGTGTGTGTGTGTGTGTGTGCCTGTTCATGCTACATAGTGAGGACCATGACGAGAATCTAACCAACAGAGCGGGGACATCTTTGTAAATTGAGGACATCTTTGTAAAGAGAGGACAGTTCTCACAACTTCAATAGGCTGTTTGAAGATAATGCCTTGGTTTTAAGCGTGTCTCTGTGTGTGTGTGTGTGTGTGTGTTTATGTGACAGAAAATAAGTATATAAGAAACATGTAGTGAATAGTATAGTGCAGTGGTTCCCACAGAGGTGTGCAGAGGGCCATGGGGTCCAGCTGTGCCGTAGGGTTTTGTTACAGCCATAGATTGTTATTGCAATACGTAACAAGTAATAATGTAGCTTTTAGATTACTATATTGATACTTTGTACACATTCATTTCCCAATACAGAGCCAAGTTCAATACTCATAGGAAAACGTTTTTACTGTTCACGCACGTGGCAAGTATTAGTGTGACACAACAAGGGCCCTGATTGACAGTGTTTGTAAAGGAGTTGACAATGGATTGCTTTTTCATTTAAGCAGTGGTAGTAACCTCATTTTAAAGTTTGTTGTTGTTGTTGTTGCTGTTGTTGTTGTTAATAAACTTTGCCAGAGTAATATGGTTTTATTGGCATTAGGTAAAAATCACTGTACAGAGTGAGTCGATAGCACTTGTTATAGAGGCTGTTTTGCACATAAATGAATACAGGTGTGTGAGTGATAAGATTTTGCTTGGACTTCACTTGCCTTCTGGTGTGCCTTAGGCACACAAGGTTTGAAAACCACTGTTAGTGGCACAACACAAGTGCTTATAGAGATGGATTTTTTTTAAATAAGACATACCTTTTGTGGCTCCCACTTTTGCCTCACAGCGATAGGTCCTTGGTTAGATTTTCTCTGTGGAGTTTGCTTGTTCACCCAGTACTTTTGTGGGTTTTCAGCAAATGTTTCAGTTTCTCCCAACATCAAGACATGTTTATCAGGTTTATTCTCAGGTCAGTGTCCTTGACCACTGGTTAAGATCCAGAACTACTTCTTCTTCTTCTTCTTCTTCTTCTTCTAACTCTAAATGACATACGATGTGTCTGCAGCTGTGAGTGAAGAAACATTGGCTCTAAATCTGCTGGTTGGTGTTTCTGTGTTTCAGGCGATGGGCACCCCAAAGAGAGCAGTCCCTTCATTAACAGCAGTGCAGCCACAGATGCAGAAAAGAGCCAGCAGTATGATGGCAAGAATATGGCTCTGTTTGAGGTGAGGACAATTTAAACAAAAACATCTGAGATGATGCAGATCATTTAGATCTCCAGGTTAATATGAGTGTGAATGTGTTTGTGTGTGTTACAGGAAGAGATGGATACCAGTCCAATGGTCTCCTCTCTGCTCAGCAGTCTGGCCAACTACTCCAACCTCCCGACGGGCAGCAAAGAGCACGAAGAGGCTGAGAATAACGAGGAGGGGGCACGTCCGTCTAAAAAACCTGTCAAGGTAGATTACCGCATGTGATCCATTCGTCCATACCCTGCAGCAATTTGAACAAGAGAGCAGCTACGTTTAAAAGTTATTACTTTGTGATTTATCAATTAATGCATGAAAGGGTTACATTTACTTAAAGTTTTATCAGATTGTGACCCTGACACCTGCCTGTACTTCTCTTTTGTTTGTTCTGGTCTGCTTATCATGTTTTGGCTCTCATTAAGGTTTATGTCAGCTTCATTATCCTGCAATTGTTCAGCAAAGCGTTTGTCTCTTTCTGCTCTTAGAAAACTACTCATTTTTATTACTTGCGCATTTTAAGTTTCCCTCCCTGGAAATAACAGCAATGGGTAGAGACTATTACAAAGAAGATGTTTATTTTGACAAGAAAACGCATTAAAAATGCATTAGCACTTAATAGAGAGAAAGTTAAACCATTTTCCTTGAACCATCCCTTTTTTTAAGATCAGTGCCAAAAGTTAATGGGGTCTTTTCAGGGCCAAGACCCTTCCCCTATCAAAGTTTTTGGGAATCTGTTGTGCAGTTTTTGTATAATGCTGCTGACAAACCAACCAACATACCAACAAACAAACAGACAGTTGGTGGAGGAAATAATGTAGAATTTGTCTTCAAAGGAAAGGTTATAATTTCTGACAAAATTGTATGTCATAGGAGATAGTGTCTTATGCATTATAGTGTGTTAATACCATGTATTAAATGATTATAGGCTGATGGTAAAAACCGAACAGAGGAACTTCCAGTTAAGCGTCACGCATGCAAAGCAGCAACATATTCGCACACAGAGAGGAGCTGGTCGCTGGATGCTGACTAAGCATTTGCCATATGAAGACAGTCCTCAGGCTGAGTCAGCTGAAGGATCCTTAAGTGCCTATGGTCACAATCGTCACTGACTCACATCACCGTCATTCACCTTCAGACAAAACACAAGCAGTGACTTTGATCAGTCCATTCATCTTTTACTTCCTTCTCATCACATGTCTCCTCATAGAAAGCTCTGCAGGATGCAGATGAGGACTTCAGAAGGATAAGCAAAGGCTTAATCTGATGAATTATTTTGTTTCCTATTCTGCCACTTTTGAATAGCGATGGAAATGTATTACTGTACTCTGAAACCAGGCAGAGATAAAACATGGTTGTTGAGAGCTTTTAACACAGCATTTCTCGATAGATGTGTGTATATTTATATTATGCAAACTGACATTTTGTGAATTTAATTTTCAAAGTTATATCTCAGTTGATATTAAAATAGATTTGCTGAAGGAAAAAAAAGTTAAGAAATAGAAGATTAAGCATTTATCTTCTCACTTCTCTTCAGATAGGTTACTTAGAGGACCCATTTCGAAACAAAGAGCTTGTCTTCCTCTTCCCTAAAGGATTACCATCTCTTTGTGTTTGAAATTAAAAAAACCCCTTTCATGTCTGATGAAAGAGTTGGACATCATTCCATGAATTCAAAAAGCAGAATAAATTTAAGGAGACTGAACAACAAATTGCACTTTTGAAAGACTATAACCTCAAATCGTTCACACGGAAAGTGAGATGAGTTGGATTAAAAACTGCATTTCCATGGTCTTGTTTTTCAGGCACCACAGTTGGGCACTCTCATGGGAGTGTATTTGCCATGTATCCAGAACATTTTTGGGGTGATCCTCTTCCTGCGGATGACATGGATGGTTGGGATTGGAGGCGTCTTTGGCTCGTTCATAATCGTCTTCATGTGTTGCTCCACAGTGAGTACAAACTGTAGACGTCCCTGCTGTTGAATATGTGTTGTGCAACAGATTGTTCTCCGTGACTGAGACTAACGGCTGCAGTCCACTCAGAAAACAGATGCCTGCATTAAGAAGACTCAATATAATCAGCACCGACTATGATGAATGAGAAAATGCTCTAATTTTCTCGAGGAAATTACACTGCCGGACAACGCAGTCTGCCCCGTAGCTCTCAATGGCCAACTGCGAGATGTATTAACGGCTAGTTCGCTACGTTTTACATGCTCCCTTAGTTTTTAGACCAATTAAATGTGCGACATATAGGATTCTTTAGTTTAAACATTTAAAATGTACTAAGAAATAAAAGTTTTGAGATTAAGTCAAAGGCGTCTAGCCCATGTTGTGTTCCAAAGATGTCTGCTGAAGTCAGCACGCGAACCAGCTAGCCCTGAGCTTGAAAAGCTCTTTCCCTGGACGATCCAAAGCCCCTGTGCAAGCGGTGTAACACAAATCTGCACGCCGAACTGAGCTAACAAGCTAACTGCAGCTACAGTCACGGATGTATAAACAGAATACAATTAGCAGCATTTCATGGTTACCTTGGCAATATGCTGGCCCCTGTGTGAACTTGTAAACAGTTCCTTTTTCGCTCTGGCAGTATGTGCTTTACCAGCCATGTAGTCATCCTCACTATGAACATCGTCAGACTCTTGTGCTGCTGGATGTTTCTCTTTGCTCACTCCCTCAGTTCATCAAGGCCCCGCTGTCAGCCATATTTAATTTGACGTGCCCACCTGCTGCCTCTCAGTCTCCGCTAACCTCCTCTGTTGTGTGCTGCTCTTTACAGACAATGCTTACAGCCATCTCCATGAGTGCTATTGCAACAAATGGAGTCGTACCAGGTGAGTGTGAATCTGGGGGGGGGGGGGGGGGGGGGGGGGGTGTTAAGGTGTGTTTGTGTGTGACGGAGCAGTGCACTGACTCTTCTGTGTGTTTGTGTCTGCAGCCGGAGGTTCGTATTACATGATCTCTCGCTCCCTCGGGCCAGAGTTTGGTGGAGCTGTTGGGATCTGCTTCTACTTAGGCACCACTTTTGCAGGTGCCATGTACATTCTTGGCTGTATTGAAATTCTGCTGGTAAGTAGCCTTAAAGGTCCAGTGTGTAGGATTTATTAGCATCTAGCAGTGAGGTAGTCTGACTTACTGGATGAATAAAGTATAAAGTATGTCACTGGGTGCCCATTTCCCTCTTTCTTCCTTCATCCGTGTGTACTATTTTTCAAAATCCCCATCGCTGCATGAACAACAACCGCTAGCAACCTACATGCTAAAACCAAGGAAGAGCAACTTTTGAAGGCAACTTTTATAGCAGCAAAACTGTGATTACAAAGTCATGTTATGCTCTGTGACCCAAAAAGACTTCTTCCTATATGCATTGTGAAAGACTCAGCTGTAAAACTGAGGATATATTTTTTTGAGTATCAAGCAAGTAACAAGCAAGCAGGTTTCTCCTTTTCTTTGAAAGGTAGTCATTTTATTGCCAGGGTTCACGTACCCAGGAAGGCACAAAGTAATTTCCCCAGACACTATTTTGCAGAGGTGAGACGACTGTTAGTGGTTTAAAGACATGCAAACAAGCCAAAGTGTTCCCGCTATATCAGAATGAGAACTGATGCAGCCAGAGCTTTCCCCAGTGCTGACACCATGCTGTGGTAGTGTGGTTAAAGATTTCATCCAAAATGTATTCCTGATTTAATATCTATATATAATATGTTACATGTTTCATCAATTATCTGAAATCAAAAGGGTATATACAAAATTATAATTATAGCTACACCCCATCCTATTCTCCTTTCTCTACATCCTCCATCTCTCCGTCCCCTCAGATTTACATCATTCCTCAGGCGGCCATCTTCAAGATCGAGGGTCTCGAAGGGCCAGAGGCAGAGGCGGCTCTCCTCAACAACATGCGGGTGTACGGCACCCTGGTGCTGAGCTTGATGGCACTGGTGGTATTTGTGGGAGTCAAATATGTGAACAAGCTAGCGCTGGTCTTCCTGGCCTGCGTCATCCTCTCCATACTAGCTGTTTATGCTGGAGTCATCAAGACTGCGGTCGACCCCCCAGTTTTCCCGTAAGTGACTTATTTATTTGCTTGTGAAAGGCTACAGCGACAATCCTATTTGTAATTGATGCCTTTCTTTACGTCCCTTCCAGCGTCTGCCTCTTGGGTAATCGGACTCTTCTCTCAAAAGCATATGACGTCTGTGCAAAGGTCATTGAAATAGATAATGAGACTGTCACCACCAAACTGTGGAGTTCCTTCTGTGATTCTGATTCCCTCAACGCCACTTGTGATGACTACTTTGCCAACAACAACGTCACAGAGATACAGGGCATCCCCGGAGTCACGAGTGGCATCCTGGCAAGTAAGAGATACTTTATCAATCTAAATGACAACATATCTCTGAAGATCAATCTTCAGCGCTTGAATGCTCCCCTGTCTTTCAGAGAACCTGTTTGGTAACTACTTGGAGAAAGGGGTGATTATTGAGAAGCGTGGGCTTGCATCAGACGCAGATCCAGACAGTCCACCAACCAGCTCCAACCGCTACGTCCTGGCAGATATTACCAGCTTCTTCACGCTGCTCGTCGGGATATACTTTCCATCCGTCACAGGTTAGCTCTAGAAAAACTTAAAATAGATAAAATATTGCTGGTGTTAATAGTAAATATGGTCATATCATGTGAATGATAATCCTGAGAAGTTGTTGGGCCTTGTGGATATTTCCTTAATGAGTTCATCTGGTTGCCTTTTCACGGTATGTCACTCATAAATTCCTGATTATTTCACCTCTGTCCACTCACAGGTATTATGGCAGGCTCCAACCGTTCTGGAGATTTGCGTGATGCTCAGAAGTCGATCCCAATCGGCACGATCGCAGCCATCACCACCACATCTACTGTGTGTATCCTCCACTAGCACGAGGGCGATCAAACAGAGGCCGCATTGTTCTGAAACCACTGATTGATTGTTGTTGATTGTTTGAACATTTCCATCTGTATATTCCTTAACAGCTTTTCCACAGACATGTCTTGTGTGGTGCTGTTCGGGGCCTGTATTGAAGGAGTAGTTCTAAGAGACAAGTAAGTATAATTATCTAGATTAGTAAATAATGTTAAGGCCCTGTTTTGCCTAAGCTGAACCCCCTATCCACCAGAAATGTGAACAATAAAATATAACCTGTTTCATGATTGTCCTTTTTCCTTGTAATCCTTATAATACTGAGGCTATTTAGCATTATGTCAGAATACAAGAACAGTGCTCCTTCTTTATTTCTATGTCCTCCACCAGGGTCATGAGGAATGCGGGCTTGTTGCCTGGGACATGTATCTTTAGTGTCAGTCTTCATATGCGTAGCCAAATTGTGCTCTTGACAGGGTTCTTCTTTTAAAACTAGCCAGCTGAAAACATTAGAAGTTCAGCCAGAAAACAGTTTTTTAAACCGATTAATGGAGGTTTGTTAACTTAGCTAACGTTAGCCTCAATTTCACTAAAAATCAACCAAAGAAAAAGACAAAGTTGAAGCACCACATCTGGAAATGAGAGGCCTGTTTTGTGTACCATTGTTTGATATCAAGGACCCATTGTTCTTGAAATTTCTAAATATTTCCAGTAATTAATCCGCTGTGGGGCTGGGCTTTGGAGACATACCTGATCATATAAACATGAATCAGATGTTATTATTATGTTATTAGATCCAGATTATCTGATGGAAAGATGAGTGAATAAATCAGTGAGTGTTTGTACAGCTTTGAAGTGTTTTGTTTTCGACTCGCTCGGAAGGTTTGGTGAGGGAGTTAACGGTAACCTGGTGATTGGGACTCTGGCGTGGCCTTCTCCGTGGGTCATTGTGATTGGCTCTTTCTTTTCCACGTGCGGAGCCGGTCTCCAGAGTCTGACCGGGGCGCCACGTCTACTGCAGGCCATCTCTCGGGACGGCATCATCCCATTTCTAAGAGTGAGTAAACATGTCGCACTAAAATGCAAATAAGAATAAATAGACTTAACACGTATCAACAGGACCAGAACCTTTGTGAAAGCATGTGTATTTTCTGCCTTAGGCTACAGAACAAAACATGATTATCACATCACTTTATTTGGATTCTGTCCACGAAAGTGCTATAAAATGTGAGCTCATTGAGTCCTTTCATGTTGCTGCAGGTGTTTGGGCATGGCAAAGCCAACGGGGAGCCCACCTGGGCCCTTCTGCTCACAGCTAGCATTTGTGAGATTGGCATCATAATTGCCTCCCTGGATGCCGTCGCACCCATCCTCTCCATGTAAGTCCGCTATGACTTCACACACACTATATGTTAATTGCTGTGCATGGAATCCTTCTTTATGTCTTTCTTTTTATCTTTCTGTGTGTTTCTCACGCTCTTTTCCTTCCTCCGTTATTCCGTACTTCCATCCTTAGGTTCTTCTTGATGTGCTACATGTTTGTCAATCTTGCCTGTGCGCTGCAAACTTTGCTGAGGACACCAAACTGGAGGCCGCGCTTTAAGTTCTACCACTGGTGAGAAATGTGGTGTTCAGAAATATATATACATATCGGTACCCTTATTGTGTGAAACATTTTCGATTTTGTTTGAAAGCCTCTGTGTGATAAGTGACCCACCGAGCAGAAACATATCCAAAACACATCTTTTCAATGTCTTGGCAACGTTGGAAAGACGTCCAGTGGAGAGCCAGAATGACAGTTTATGCTGTTTATGTTTATGTCTTTTCAACATTCACTATTGATGTCCAGGTGACATCCTTACAGGGTTCAATATGAAAGTTGTTCCCATGTCATTGTAGAAATCTACCAGTCACAGACGTCTAAAGAACCTCTTGTGGTTCAAAGTTTTTATGATGGCCAAATTTTTCACCATGCAGCCAAAGCTACATTCAAACTCAGAGCATCAACCTCAGCAGCCTGCATGAGGCATGCACTTTACCTGGTGAGCTATTCATCAGCTTTATTAAATACCATGTTTCGGTCATCCAGCCTGCATCAACTTAAGCTAATGTTCCAAAGTTGGATGACTTCTGTGACTGAGGTGGAAGATATATCTAAAATTACATAGTAAAAACTTTAATTTTGAACAACATAAGGATGTCACTTGGAAAATGTAAACTTGCAAAATCTGAAGTTTTTCACAAGTGATAAATGGGTTTCCTTGGCAACACCTGAGGGTTAGACTAACAGCTAGAACAGTCATTACAGTCTCATAAGATTCTTATGCAATGGTGATGTTGGTCAAAACTCCAGTTAATAGGACGAATCTCGATAAACTAGTCCGCTCAGCTGATAGAACCCCTTGGTTCAACGAGCTACCATTATGCTGACAAGATTCAATATCAAACACATCGTGTTTGTTCAACAGACAGTTCATCTAATTAAGTTCAACAACAAGACCAGTTGATCAGCTATGTCATTATCACCAAATCAATATCAAGAGTTTGCCAAGCAAACAACATCGATGTGTATGAAGTAGCGAGTTGAAGAGCAGATGGGATGTGAGGCAATCGCTTTTGTCCGAAGGGACCGTGTAGGCTGCCGCTTGCAGCTTGTGTGTTGCAGGCGCCATCCTGTGGTGTTCAGAGGATGATGCACTGAAGGAAGACAGTGTTGTAAATACAAAATTGACGTGGACAGACAACTTAATTGGGACTACTTATGTAATAGCTTCAGGGGCGTCCATGTGTCAGGAGTTAATTGAGACCCTGTAGCCAAGCAGAATTGAATATTCACCGAGACCATCGCATAAAAAGTGATTGACTTCATGACATAGGCACCATAATATTTGTAAAATCAGCATTTGGCACAATTTCTATGAAAAAAATTGCCAAACCAAACATATGACTTCTGTATCCTACAGGGCTTTGTCTTTCTTGGGTATGAGCCTTTGCTTGTCGCTCATGTTCATCTGCTCCTGGTATTACGCCATAGTAGCCATGGGCATCGCCACCTGCATCTACAAATACATTGAGTTCTGTGGGTGAGTAAACATCGTGATCATGATATTGTATTGTTGCAGTAATATCCAGTTATTCCTCCAGTGGTTTTTGCTTTAGCTGAAAGATAGTGATGGATTGAGCTCACTGGACTTAAACATCAATGTACCTGCACCGTGTACCAACCCATCGATGTGTCATGTCACAGAGCTGAGAAGGAGTGGGGTGATGGGATACGTGGCATCTCTCTCAGCGCTGCACGCTTCGCTCTCATGAGGCTGGAGGAGGGACCGCCACACACCAAGAACTGGAGGTCAGTCGTCAGCTTTGAATCTCTTCATAGTTACACTTGTATCACATGTTGAATCTCAAACACATTTTTTTTGGTGCTATATTTTTAATCAGGCCTCAGATCCTGGTTCTGGTGAGTGTGGACGCTGAGCAGAACGTAGAACAGCCTCGTCTGATCTCTCTGACCAATCAGCTGAAAGCAGGGAAGGGTCTGACCATCGTTGGCACCTCAGTCCAAGGAACATTCCTCGACAACTACGCTGAGGCCCAGAGAGCCGATCAGGTCTGTCCTCTCATCTCTAACAAACAAACGTCTGGTTTTCCGCTGTAATACAAACACCAATCATATCACACAAATCTAACAGCCGCTTTCTCTCTCTGTTTATTTGTAGTCTTTGCGGAAGTTGATGGAGACAGAGAAAGTGAAGGGCTTCTCTCAGGTGGTCATCTCCTCCAATCTGAGAGACGGGACATCCCACCTGATCCAGATTGGAGGACTGGGAGGTCTGAAGCACAACACTGTGATGGTCAGCTGGCCCCGTAACTGGAAACAACCTGAGTACCACCAGCAGTTCAGGAACTTTATTGGTAACTCTTTAGGAACTGGTGAAATAATAGAAGTAAGGTCACTCTTTAATGCATGGTGTTCACTACAGTTGAAAGATATTTGAAAGACATTTTGAAGCACTTGTCCCAACCACAAATTGGCTGACCCCAAAAGCCTCATCGACAATAACATTCGCTAATTTCCTTTGTAACTCTTTTGTGATAAAACATGGAAGAGGGAAGAGGAGATGCACCAAGTACCTCTGGAAGAAATCCTTTACTCTAACAAGACACACAAAAAACCCACTTACGTTTTTAAGAGTGAAAACAAACAGTTTGAAAAAATGGTGAGATTCAGTGATTCATGCATTAAAGGATTGATGAATGTTAATTTCACGTAATTTCTCTGTTCATCAATTCAACATTTCATTATCCTGGTTCTGATAATGGAGGAAAATAATGATGGTTATTGTGTACATGGCTACTAGACCCATATTACCCTTTAGGTCTTATCCTTAAATGTTTATAACTCTCTTCAAAGTCCACTGATTTTCTTTGAATCTTCAACTGTAATTCTCTTGAAAAACTGAAAAATCTGTGACCACATAGGAATAGTTCATAATGTGGTTTTTTCTTGGTGTTTTTTCAAATGCATTTTCTTCTGTCTGCTCTCAACAGAGACGGTTCGAGAGACTACTGTTGCCAGTTTGGCTTTGTTAGTTCCTAAGAATATTGCCGCCTACCCGTCCAATGGGGAGCGCTTCACCGAAGGTCACATAGATGTGTGGTGGATCGTCCATGATGGAGGCATGTTGATGCTTCTGCCCTTTCTGCTGCGACAGAACAAGGTGGGAAACAAGTCATAATAAAATCTTTACATTTGTGTAGGTTAAATATGATTTTGAACATTTTGTTGATTATCTGTGAATGTTCCTGTTTTGCCCTGTAGGTGTGGAGGAAGTGCAAGATGCGCATTTTCACTGTCGCTCAAATGGATGACAACAGTATCCAGATGAAGAAAGACCTCATCACCTTCCTCTATCACCTGCGCATCGATGCTGCGGTGGAGGTGGTGGAGATGGTGAGAGACACGTCTGACACTTAATCTGAGTTCACAAACAAATCCTGCAAATATACAGAGAAGGTTTATTTTTGAGAAACTGTTAAAAAATGTTTTGTGCTCTGAGATAAAGCCAGAGATCAAAACTTTCCTCCATAATATGGCTCCTGTGTCAGTACTTGACATCTGTATGATGAGTTTAAAATGTTTACACTTACTTGACAGCATGACGGTGACATCTCAGCCTACACCTATGAGAAGACACTAGTGATGGAGCAGCGATCTCAGATCCTCAAACAGATGCATCTGACCAAGAACGAGATGGAGAGAGAGGTTTGTGCTGTACATAACTAGAGAGACCTCAGTATCTGAAGAACTGAAGCAGTTGACCTTTTTATGTAACATGATACCCATGTTAGTGGGGCGGCTGTAGCTCAGTGGGTTGAGCTGGTGGACCAGTGATCAGAAGGTCGCTGGTTCGAATCCCCGGCTCCCCTGGGGTGGGACTGAGCTACATGCCGAAGTATCCTTGAGCAAGATACTGAACCCCAGAATTGCTCCTGATGTGCAGTTGGCACCCTGTAGGGCAGCCACTGCCATCAGTAAGGGTCCTGCAATGAGCTGGCGACTCGTTCAGGGTGTACCCTGGCCTTCGCCCATAAGTCAAACTGGATTTGGCCCCAGTAAGCCCCGCAACCCCCCACGGGGGGATAAAAAGCGGCAACATCCCGCAACCCTGAAGGAAAAGCGGAAAAGAAAAAGAAAACGAACGATACCCATGTTTAACATAACAAAATGTACAGAAAGCCCCTAGCTCTCTGTCTAATGAGGCATCCATGTGTTAAGAGATAATTTGGCAAGTGATTTTTTTTTAGATTCTACTCATGTGGATGAAATGTCTTGGTGCTCAAAATGGGTCTTAGGTTGAATATTTGATTAAATATTAGCCTAAAATATAAAATTGTGATATAATGTTTTGAAATGTGCAAATGGGACTGAATCATGACTTCATACTGCTGACCAAAGAGCAAAAACAACAACAAATGTTAAGTATATATATTTCTTTTAAAACTGCATGTTTATGGTTGATCTGTTGGTTGCTGCCGGAGAGATGCCATTTGTGGAGCAACCTGTATTTTCTAGTCAGCAGAGGCCCCTGAGGAACATGACATAATTTTGGCATTTTCATTATCACTCTACTTCACATATCAGCTCTGGAGCAGGGAATTGGTTTATAGCAAGGTGTTGGTGCCTGGACTTGTTTGCTGATCTGAGGGAAGGAAAAGTAAAATCAAGTGGGAAATTATAAAATGAACCATTTTCTCACTATTTTTTTTAAATTTATTTTTTACTACAGATCCAGAGCATTACGGATTCATCCCGTGGGTCCATTCGGCGTAAAAACCCGCCTGGCATGCGCTCACAGCACAGTGCTGAGGAGGGAGCCAGCCTGGCTGAGAAACCAGAAGACGAGGTAATGCCGCCATGGCCCTTTTAGGAGAAATACCATGTTTATTTACAGTACCTCTGAGCCCTTTTACAGCTGGTATTTAAATGCGATCTGTATCCATACATGTTATCCAGATAAGGTAAAACACATTTGGATGCAAGGAAATCTTGTTGCGGTCATCTCAGGTAGGTGTAAATACAACTTGCACACACGCTGGCCTCATTACAGATATCTGTTCATAACTAACATATGAGGGTTGTTAAATATGCTTTTATTAGACAGAACTGTGTTAAAACTGAAAGCAATATAAATGGGAAATGAATGCTATCAGGAATAAACTACAGTGACACTCAGTAGACGGCATGCCTCCACCAAGGCCAAACAATCCCCTTTAATTTATTCAACTCTAATCCAATAGAAGAAGGATAGAATAGAAGAATAAAACATATTTAAATTTGCCAGATCCAGATCCAAAATTCGACTCACGATTTATCTAGATCTGCACCACAAGGTTAATGTCTATTGTGGGCCTCGACTCATCCTTCATCCAAGTTTAGTGAGGAATAACTTAATGTATTACATTTGCCGAATTTACAAGAAGGGACAGATCATTAATAATTTGTCATAGCAGTGTTTTATGAAGTTTATAACGTTTCCCCACCTTAACAACTCACAAAATTCTGTGATTTTTAAAAGAAGTCTTGGGCTGATTTGCTGCCACCCCAAATCACTCAAAGGTAATAAAATAAGTCTTTTTCGGCATTCATTGAGCTCAGACCTCTTGAGCTCAATGAATGCCGAAAAAGACTTATTTTATTATCTGAATAACAGTGAAAACAAATTGAGATCCCATTTTAATAGCAGGTGTAAAATGGGCCACTCGTTCTCACAACACCTCTTTGTCTTTGTGCTCCAGCTTGAGCAGAATTTGTCTTTCCTCCCGCGGCTCTGTGCTCGCCCACCGGCCACTCTGGCTTCCAGAGTTTTAATTATACTGACGGGTGTCTCTTCTCTCTCTTTCACCCTGTCGCGTCACGTCACGGTGTCCCTGTCTCAGTCTGTGGCTGTCTCCAACCCAAAACAGGTACAACTGATTCACAATAAGAACGCTTCCACACCGACCAGCCCAACCAGCCCCACGTCTCCGGCTGGGCCTGCAGGGGCCGCCGCTACTTGGACAGACAACAAGGGTGCAGACAAGGGGACGGCCCTTCTATCCCCGGGCCCAGAGGCAGGCAAAGACTTCTTCAACATGAAACCGTGAGTGACCTGTCAAATTTCACTCAGCTCACAGGAAGCAGAAGTCACATGACATGCACAAGTAACGTGGGTCAGTGGGTAAATATTTGTGTAGACTGACTCACGTTCAAGGATTTAAAGTGAAACAATCTGTTCCTGTGCATGTGACAAACAAAACTTTGAACCTAAAAAAGTGCAGGTTTGTCTGTAAGCACGTGTATGTAATTCACCACAACTATTTCCCTCCTGACACGCTGCTGCAGGGAATGGGAGAACTTGTAAGTATTGACATTTTGCAGCCAGACATACCGTGTGAGCTGAGCAGCTATAAGCCTTTTTCATAAACCAAACACAATGTGACCCTAATGTTTCTTACATTAGGAACCAGATCGATGTGAGGCGTATGCACACAGCTATGCGGCTCAATGAGGTCATCACAAAGAAGTCCAAGGAGGCAAAACTTGTCCTGCTCAACATGCCCGGACCACCCAAGAATCGCGTGGGCAATGAAAACTGTATCCTACAGCTTAAACACAACATACTGTGTGCCATCTTTGTGTACATGGCTTAGTTCAGATCAGGTCCTTGCTCCACAAAAGGAACATCTTTTTTTGCAGCAAGGCAGCATGGGAGCATAAACACACAGAAAACACAACAAGACAGCCGACGACGTTTAAGGTCAAGGTACTACTGCTTCAATAAAGAATACAATCAAGAGTTCAGTTGATGAAAACAACAACTGCAACAACAAGAATGGAATTTTAGCCATTTATCGGCTATTGGAATTAAGAGTTAATTGCACCTGGGATAAATTAAAACTTGAACCTAATTTTCGTAAACCTGTAGTTTTGACCAGAAGGCAGAATCCCTTTAAAGGAAAATTTGCTAAAAATCAATTAAGCTTCCTGTATAATTTACCAGCTTAAGATTCCAAAGACAAAGAAGGTCACAAAGATCTCGAAAGGTCTCGAAAATGTTGCCCATGTTGACTTTCAAAACACTGAAAAAGTTAGCAAAAAGGATGGATAAATGTTTAAAATTGTTGGCTAAATATCATGGATACATATTAATCTATTATTAAGTATTACAAGCCTATAAATGGTTTAAAAGTGTCAGATAAATGGTCAGAATTGCTTAAAGTATTGATGAATAGCAGGCTAATATAATGGATGAATAGTTGAAGTTGTTGGTTGTAAACTACAAATTAGTTGCAGCTTCACATTTCTTGAAATTTTTACGATCATGTTATTGTTAGGATTAGGAAAAGATCAGGGTTTAGATAAAAATACACATATGGATGCCACAAACACAGCTGGAGATGTCATCAAAAATATCTGTTTTCTTGTAGTCACAAACAAAAAAAAGGCGATATGGTAAATGTTTTAATGGTTCAATCGTTTTCAGAAACATTAAATGCACAAATAAATATCTTGACTGGGGTGTTGTCCTAAGAGTACTTGGTAGTCTTTACTACATTGTTCCATGAACACTCAGTACTGACCTCAGCTATAAAGATTTGTGATTGCATCTTGTGAGGTTGTGAGGATATCACATTAAAAAAAATCTTTTCCACAGACAGACACCTGGCAAAGTACTCAAAACCACTTCTGTGGACTTGTCTACAGGATGTTGTTTAACATGGGTTTAAACTTTAATGTCATATTTGAAAACTGCATTCCTTCACTGTGACTGTCTCACAGACATGGAGTTCCTTGAGGTTCTGACTGAGGGTCTCAACCGGGTCCTTCTGGTGCGCGGAGGTGGACGTGAGGTCATCACCATCTACTCCTGAAGGGCTTTTAAAGGCCACTTCATGGACTGTGCCCTCTCCTCCTCCCTCTGTATCAACATCTCTTGATTTAACCTTTGACCTGAGTACACAAAGAGTTATGCAACAGTCAACTCTTTGTTCTGGACTCATCAGCTGATAACAGCAGATAAGTTTATGGTTACTTTTAAAATGTAACTTACTCTCAAAGAAGGTTTAAACATTTCTTTCCCTTTTCTAATGTTAACTTTCAGCTTTTTGTCCATTTGCTTTTTTCTCCTTGGTCGACTGTGAAAGAGGACGGATTTTTCTTTTTTCTGCTTTTCTTATTTTACTGTTATTTATAATTTACGTTATTTATGTGTTTATTCATCTAATCATGTCTGTCTTTGTCCTGGTCTGTTTTTGTCTGGCTGGAAGCACACAAGTAATAAATTAGAGTGCTGGACATGAAATTAATTCATAGTGGAAATGTCAATATGTAAATATAAAACGAAGAGAAGGGAAAATAGATTTAAATTTAGTTTGCACTCATTTTAGCACCCTCAGTCGAATGTTACACCGTCTGTGTAAATGCAGGGACAGTATGTGATTTTGTGTTGACGCCCCTGTCGTGAACAACCTGAGAAATACAGTACCATCACCAGCTGCTCCTTGTTGTGGTCCGCATTTATCTGTTTGTTTATATATTTATCAGCATCTCTCTCTCATTTGAGAGGGCCTGACAGAAATTAGAAAATCAAAATAAAATGATTTGATGCAGATTATCAAGATCTCAAACCTGATTGTTTAATCTCATTATCCCCCACAGTTGGACAGGGATCGTATCGATTGAATGGAATTGTTGAAATGACATGCTCCAATACAAAGCTTTTAAACTCAACAACCTTCAATCTAAAGAAAAACTATCCTGATATAGACGTTGTGCTGGTTGATCAGGGAGCACTGGGATCTTTATTTTAAAACATATTTTGCCTCAGAATGCCAAAAGATGATACAAAAAAGTTTCTGTAAACAGTTTTCTCTGTCACATGAAGTAATCCTCCTGAACCCAAACAACTAAACCCAACCACTTTCTAAATATTTACAACAGAATGTGCCAATATATATAGGTTTTAAAAAGGAAATGTAAAATCTTAAGTGGAATATAGATGTAAAATTACGACAGTTTTCAGACCAGACATCTATACAAATATAAAAGTATAAAGTGTTGAGGAGAAAATTATTGAATCAAAGATTTTATTTTAAATTTTGACAGTTCTGTAAAAAATATTTATTATGATTGTAACAGATATTTTACAAGTTAATAGAAAAATATATATGATATGTCATACTGACGTTTTATCTTCGAGAATGTATTTTTCTAATCTTGTCAGAAAAAAAGGTAAGCATAATTTTATTATGGAAATATAATGAAAGGCTATTTTATGCATGGTGACTGCACAATATTAAAGGAGTAGCTTTACATTTTGGGACATACGCTTGTTTTGATTTTCTTGCAGAACATTAGATGAGAAGATCGATACCACACCACCAGCTGGAGCCACAAGTCAGTTAGCTTGAAACAGCTAGCATAGTTGAGTCCAAAGGTAACAAAACCCGCCTACCAGGACTTCTAACTCATTAATTTATATGTAAGCCTTATGTCCATTAACAAAAGGCACACAACATGTTAATTTGTGAGATTTACAGACATCTTGTTTTATCTTTTCATAGAGCTACACTAGCTAGTTATGGTCGTTACAAACATGGCTGACACTGTCCTGAGATCTCCTTTAAAGTATCTAGTGGTGTCATGCTGTCACATGTTTACCAGCCGTCTTCCATTATCAAAAGTTTCCAGTGGTTTTGCACTTACAAATGTTGAAACGCAGAGCTGAGCGGCTGTTTCTCAGTTTACGGCTTCATGTTAAGCTAAGTTGCTGCTAGCTGTAGCTTCATATGACCCACACAGGTAGGACAGTGGTATCAATCTTCTCATCTGACGCTCTGCGGGAAAGCAAATAAGTCTTTTCCTTAAAATTTCAGACTACTTAAAGTATTAATAACCTGCTAGACTTATTGCACACCATTTAAAAATGTAAAATAAATAGCTGTGACATTTATTAGGCAGACACAGAATGACACAGATGATAGAGACTGTTAGAGGAATCTTCGGAGGTGCGTATTTAACAGCTTTAGCGTGATTTATTGTAAGTTCTCCTGCAGCACCACTCAGACATCTTGTGTGTGTGTGTGTGTGTGTGTGTGTGTGTGTGTGTGTGTGTGTGTGTGGAGAGAGTGTGTATACAATCGATGTTAAGTTTCTATCTGTGTGTGGTTCAGTCATTCTTGAACATACACATGTTCGTACAACATCAATTCTTTCATCACAGAGCTGAGTCAGTCAACATTTAAGAGGATCTGACCAATAAGAGTCTGGGCAGTGTACAGTAATCTTGCCCAATGTACCTATGTATACAGTAGTTTAGTTTATCATCCTCTTCCCTCTTGGGCCTATCAGTGCCATGAAGTACTTTACATCAATTTCTAGCAAAGAGAAAAATCATTAGGATTCAGTATCTTTTCCAGGAAGTCATGAGGCTTGTAAAGATCCTTTAGATTTGTGGTACGTATTGTTTTCAACATTGTAGCATAAAGAGGACCTCACAACTCAAATACATATTAAGTCTTTTGGGGAGGGTGTGTTTCAGTGTTTCCCTCATAAGTCTAAAAGTGTGAGTGCAGAACATTAGCAACAAGAGAAACTACAGTTACCTTTGATTTGAAAGAAGATGGTGTCGTTTTACGGGTTGATCTATTGGTCACAAGCTCTTCTGCAGGCCTCACCCTAAAAGATAGAGAGAGAGAGTGTGTGTGTGTGTTGTGTGTGTGTGCATGTGTGTGTGTGTGTGTGCGCATGCGTGTGTGTGTGTGTGTTGTGACTACATGCCTGTTTGCTGTATGTTCATGTGCGGACCTGATACTTGTTTAAACACGGGCAGATTATGTATTTGAACAGCGAGATGGATCGACGAAGGGACATTTGTGGATAGATGTGTGATTGTAGGCTTAGAGAAACATGTGTACTGTGTGTTAACACAGGTTTTATAGATATAAAATAGGCCGTTTGTATTGTCTTTCAAAACAATGTTTTACCATGTGTTATGCAACCATGTACGAGCAATGGTTTCAGGAAACCATTTTATATGTTGGCACTAAATGCAATAAATTAAAGTCATTTTATTACAACAGCAACCGTTCCAGTGTCTGTCATTTTGTATTACAGGGTCTGCTGAGATAGATACAAATGAACTGTTAGGACTGGATTTATGGTTTGTGATTTTGCAGATGTCCACTGAACACACATCCTCTTTCCTGTACTGTTTCTGGGATAAGACCACAGAAGCTGCCACAGCCACTCACCACTATGTGAAACTAAATTGTTCATATTGTTCTTCAGGGAAAGGAAGCAGAATCCAGAAATCTGCTTGCATTTTTGCCTGAAAACTGGTCTGTGGTTTGGGTTCAAATATCTATGTTTCTGCGGCTCCACAATATCTTACTTGCAGAGCATGCGGCCCATGTACAGAGGCTGACTCAGGGTTCAAGTCCAGCCTGTGGCCCTTTGTTGCATCTTATCCCGTCATATCTCAAGCTGTCCTATCAAATAAAGCCATCTTAAGTCACAAACATAACTACTTTATGTATGTTACTGTAGTTACATCATGTACGCAAACGTTAGAAGGGAAATAACTCCTCACTGACTTTTGGTTTCAGCGTCTCCTGGAGTAAAAGTCCTGGGCTCCTGTGCAACAACTTGGTGATAGATAACCGGTTAATTCTGCAGCTACTTTAAAGAAGACACCAAAGTGTTCTAAATCATGAAACGAGTTGCTCAGCATACAGTTATTTGCACTGTCATGACCAATTTCTATACCCTCATTTGCAGTCTGAATAAAGAAAGATAATAACTGATTTGGTTAACCCCAAATAAAACGGGTTCAACAGGACCAGACCAGGCTTTTACCTAAGAAGTTGTATTTATCCATCAGACCAGAAGTTCCCACTTTAACTCACCCTTCTGAAACATGTTGCGGTCAAAGTGATTGATCCGGATGAAACATGCTGCACTGCTAAGACTGCAACGTGCCAGCTGAGGCACACATGTGTCTCTGACTCCATAATTCAGTGTCTCAACTGATTTACCCAGCGTCCTGTTTGAAGGTCAGCCAGGTATATAACGCTTTTTTTTTTTTTTTTGCTTTAACATTAAACCTTCGATGAATAAGCCCATTTGTGGTTAATGCATTATCTGATCAATGTGATTCTAATGTCAGGTGCAAATACAGAACGAGCTATTTTGAATTTACAGATGCACGTTCACACTGTATTGTTCCTCTGTAACCACAAAAACGCTGATTCATGAAAACAGTTACATGTTGTATTAAAATGGCCAAAGTCCACCCTGCAGTGTTTCTGCTTGTGTTCGATGGAGAGAAAGAGAGAGAGAAGGATGACCTGTCTTGGCCTCTCTTATCTACACACAGATAACACAGGCTGCAGAAAGAAATGACTGTCATTTGCTCCAACGAGCTGTCAGGATGAAGACACAGCTGACCAACCTGCGAGTGAGGTTACCTGTGTTTCTGTTTGTCACGGAGGTGATCTTTGTTGCTTTGTATGCTGCCTTTGTCACCTACGATGAACATGCGGATGCCAGACTTCAGAACAACAAGACTAACCCCATGGACAATGCCGTGTACAGGGACTACCCTTTTTTTGCCGACATACAGGTGTTAATTTTCCTGGGCTTTGGGTGCCTGCTGGCGTTTTTTCGACTCTATGGCTTTGGGGGGATGGTTTTTAACTTCCTCACGGCTACGTTTGCCATCCAGTGGGCCATTTTGGTGCAGGGGTACTTCCAGTTCAGCCATGAGGGTAAAATCCACCTCGGAGTGATCAACCTCATAAATGCAGAGTTTGCCTGTGCGGTGGTGCTGATATCTTTCGGGGCCGTGCTGGGGAAGACGAGTCCGTTGCAGCTGCTGATCATGGCTCTGCTGGAAGTGCCAGTGTTTGCAGTCACAGAGTGGGCCGTGCTCAAGTATCTGAAGATCAACGATGCGGGAGGCTCTATTCTCATACACCTCTTCGCTTGTTATTTTGGCTTGGGCGTCACGTTCGTGCTGTACAGGCCTCGCCTGAATGAAGGCCATGCGAAGGAGAACACCAGCTACGAGTCGGACATCCTGTCTGTGATGGGGACCTTGTTCCTCTGGGTGTTTTGGCCCTCCTTCAACTCAGCATTGACCCTGAAGGGAGACGATCAGCACAGAGCCATCCTCCACACCTTCATCGGCCTCAGTGCCTCCACACTCACAGCCTTCGCTCTTTCCTCCATGCTGAACAAAAATGGTAAGCTCACAATGGCGGATGTTCAGAACGTGACGCTGGCTGGAGGCGTGACGGTCGGGGCTTCTGTGGATATGATGATATCGCCTGCGGCTTCGTACGCCTTAGGTATGATGGGCTGCACTGCATGCATGCTGGGATACAAGTACTTGAGCCCCTTCCTGGCTCGCCGCTTCAGGATCCAGGATCAGTGTGGAATACATAATTTGCACGGACTTACAGGATTGATATCCTGTGCTGCGGGGATATGTGCTATACTGCTAGCTAGTGAGGAGGTTTATGGCCCCAGTTTGTATGAAATCTTTACCCACAGAGCACCGGTGGAAGGAGACCCGAAGCTGCGGCAGCTCCAGATGTTGATCCCTGGCTTACAACCAGGATTGGGGAGGTCTGCCAAGGAACAGGCTCTCTTCCAGGTAGCAGCTGTGTTCTCCACTATCGGAGCATCAGCGCTGGGAGGCATCCTGACAGGCTTCGTCTTGAAGCTGCCATACTTCGCATCCCCGTCGGATGAGCTCTGTTTTGACGATCAGCTGTTTTTTGAAGTTCCTCCAGACTATGATTCACCACTTAAACTCAGTGACACAAGTACAACAGAGGACTCTGCTGCCTGACACGCAACGGCCACATGTGGCTGATGCAAGATGAAGATGAAAGTGTAAATAAATGTTTCTATCCATAACATTGTAAGTAAGTTGAATAATTGATAATTATAATGAACACTATACAATCAGTAGTTGTATTATGTATCGTCCTGCATAAAAAGGAAGTTGGGTATTATAGTTCTGTTGGCCAATATTTCACAAGTTGATGGTGGGAAATAAACAGTTTTTAAGATGTGTACATTTTTTTCTAATAACTCTCGTTAAAAATTCAGCCTTTATGAGGCTGAACAGTCAAGTAAAGCTTCAAAATACCAACATATATTTAACGACAATCTCCTTCAGATGCAATAAATTGTTTTTGAATTGCTTAATTGCTCCTCAGACACACACAAAAACATAAGCATCAACAAACAATTTATAAGAATACTTTAAAAGTAATTTAAGAAAACAACAAAAGATTTGATACGAGAACAGAAAACATAACAGGGCTCAAGTCTCTATAACAAGCATCATCTACACAAAACTAAGAAGGAATAAAATAATTTAACAGTTATCAGACCAAATAAAGTTAGACATTAATTCTGTATACAACAAAAGTTACAGTGAAGAATTCAATTCAGATACGAAGTAGAAATGAAAGATGAAGGTAGCTCGTCTCCCAGTTCTTTTGGAGATTAATGGCAGAGAAGAGTAAGTATGGAGACCCAAAAAGGAACTAAAAGCTGTTTTGAGTGGAAACAGTAAAGAGTATCATACACTGCAGCCTTGGAGAGTAATGGGATACATGTAATGGGATTACATAATCAGGCCTCAAAAAAGGTATCCGTGTTCCAGTAAAGTTACAGGGGAACAAAGATTTGATTAGATTACAGATGCATTCAGTAAAAAAGGGGATTTACTGACAGGATAAGAATTTTAAACTAAACACTGGCATACTAGTCTGTAAGCATGACAACACCTCACAAGTCTCACGCAACGTCACTCTGATGTCGAGTGAAACCAATACAGAATACACACAGGCGTTAATAAAGAGTGTGTTTTCACTGTGCACCCATGTTATCATGATCTAAAAGTAATGAAAAAGTTGCATTACCTTCATATTGTGACACTTGGATTACATTACTGAACACATGTTTTTAACAGATAAGTAGTTCTTTGAATTGTGCAAAAGGCATTCAGCAGGATGGAATGGGTCTGAAAATCAGTCGCTCGTCTAGCGCAGATGAGAATTGATCAAACACCGGCACGATATTTCTTCTAGACGTTCTTTATTGCTCGCAAGCAAGAGTCACACACCAGCGGAGCACAGATGTTGACTGAGGAGAGGCAGTCTTTCCTCAGCCTTTATAATTAGGAACAACTCCCACAGTCTCAGATCATAGAGACTGGATATATTATAAGGTGCAGTTGTATATACACACAAGGACACAAACCATATATCCATAGATATATCTATATGTATGAATTGTTGTCACACAATTTCACACAATGACACAGGGTCACTCATCTGCACAAGATACTAAGGTATTTGTACTTGACTCGACTTTTTCATGAGCTTTTCCCAGAGACATTTCCCTGAATTTCCATTTTCTGCTACTTTTACTCAACCATTTGTATTCAATCACTTTAGTCGCAGACTGCAAACTGCAAACTGCATGCTGCATCAGTGCAGAGGTGGCGTATACTTAAAAAATAATTCATTTTGTTTGTCAAGTTGAGGCTCTAAACTAGGGTGATCGTGCTTTTCCCGTCCGGGCCCCTCGACTTTTGAACGACCTTCGTGGGGAGATAAGGCTCACAGAATCTGTAACGTCTTTTAAATCACTTCTTATAAACCTACTTTTATAGACTTACTCCTCTGTGATGGCACACTTTTTTTTAAAACAGAGTTATTTCATCCCCTCAACTGCTCTTAAACTATTTATCAGTTTTTTAATTCCTCCCTTGTGTTGTCTTTAATCTTACCGTCCTTTACTGCTTTTACTTGTTATCTTTAATCCATTTATTGTCCTTCATCCTTTATACTGCCGTAATCTTCTTATCTGCTTTTAATTCCTTAGATGTGATCTTCTTATCGTCCTTTATGGATTCTATTGTAGTTTCTATTAATTTTTTTCATCTTCTTTTTTCTCTTTCTTCCTTTTACTTCTAATGACTAGTACTAACTTTGCTGTTTTCACATGTTCTGTTCTGCCTCCTTATTTTAACTCACCTTAGATTAGGTGTTCTTGTGTTTGGCTTGACTGTTGAGTGTTTATTCCGTGATATGGCCTTCCTGAATTTCCTGCTTTTCCTTGATTGTCAAAGCACTTTGTAAACTCTGTTTTTAAAGGTGCTTTATAAATAAATTGTATTATTATTTTAAGTGCAGGTATCTTAGGTAGGCCTACAGCACTAGATTAAATATAGTTAGTTAAATCCAGTTCTTGACACTTGTGGGTTGATGGTCAAACCGGCCTTCATGGGGCTTGCTGTCATGGTAACTATAGGTCTGATGTGTTTCATATGACTGATCCTACAATTAATATTCATTCCTTTCTTGTTATATATCAGACTTTGAGCCGTTCCCTGTGTCCAAGGCCATTCACACACCCACACACACACATACACATACACACACATATATAAAGAGCTAGACTAGTTAATTGTTCTTTAAAGGTTATTTGAGCCATTTGTTGAAAGTAACTAAAAAAACTAGTGTAATAAGTAATCTATTACTCCACACAGACAGTCATATTGTAATGTAACATATTATTCTGAAATGAAGGTAATTTGTAATATGTAATATATTGCATTTTAAAAGTAACTTTCCCAGCACTAGTTAAACCCCACCACCAGTGGTGGACAGTAACGGAGTAAATTTACTTGAGTACTGTACTTAAGTACATATCCAGAGGATTTGTACTTTACTTGAGTATTAGATTTCTTTGGTACTTATTACTCTTACTTGAATACATTTCCAAGACACATATTTTTACTTTTACTCAAGTTAATTTCTAGGAAGGCTGAAAAGTACTCGTTACTTTCAGTTCTGCTCTTTTTTTTTTTCTAAAATACTATTGGACACAAGCTGTGTTTGTCAAAGAAGGAAACCTATCACAGTACACGCTCTCCACTGGGATCTATGTAAAAGTGGAAATACGTCATCCCTCCCCATAAGGATACCACCAAAGTAGCCACGCTCTCGACAGCGTTTGTCAACACAAAACCGCGACAATGGCTGCATCAGATGTAGTTTTTTTTAAAGCAGTGATTCTCAACCAGTGGTCTGGGGACAACATTGGTCTTTGATGGGGTTCCAGTTCCCAACTTAGCTAAATGATAGAGAGTTAGTTGGACGGTGCAGGTTCATTTGGTTACAGTTTTAATGATTGTTAATAAACATCTGCATCTGCAACATCTGCTGTCCTCCTGTGATCCCATTCATTTTATTTGTTTTTATAGGTGTTTCTGCAGGCTTTATAAAACATTGTGGTTCTAAAAGCAAGCACATCAGTGCAGGTGGTTTCAAAGAGTTAATTCTCAGAAACAAGAGTTAAAAGGTCCTTAAATTCATTTAGAAAAAACTATAGTAATTCATTGATGTGAAAAATAAGAAATTTACTCTTACTTTTACTTAAAGTAAATTTAAAAGCATGTACTTATGGATACTTAAGTACCTTTAAAAGCAAGTACTTTTTTACTCTTACTCGAGTAACATGTCAACTGAGCTACTTTTACTTGTAACGGAGTACATTTTGACCATTAGTATTTGTACTCTTACTCAAGTACTGGGGTCGAGTACTCTGTCCATCTCTGCCCACCACTGATACTCTGCCTCCTGGGTGGAGACCAGGAACTGCTGGTCGGCTCCACTAGGTGGCGGTAAGGCGACACTGAATACTGGCGCTGCTGTAAAAGGTCGAGTAGAGGAAGAAGACGAAGAAGAAGGAAGGAGAGCATTTTGATACCAGGCCACGACCTGCTACGCATAGTGGCTAACATCACAAAAAAGGTTACATAACTTCGAAAATTGTGATTGCATCTTAGCTTTCTGTGGTCCACTGAGAGGGAGGCGTCGAGGCGAGTCTCTTCAGCTGCACATTTTCCGTCATATTTTGACTTTGGAACATCGTTTCGTCAAATACAAACGGTAACGTCAATGTTTGCTATTCAAAGCTAGGTCGCTGCCGCGGAAACGAAGTTAGCCATATTGGCCCGCGCCGCTTGTTTTCCCAACGTAAACATTTACGAAATGTCGGCCACTGTTTTTGGAGCAATGAGGATAAAAATCGATGCTTAGCGTACATGTTTATCGATCTATATGTTATCAGACCACTCAGACGTAGCGGTTGTTTTATAATAACAAGGGTCATTGAAACGAGCTAACGCTAGCTAACGATCTAACGACGCAGACCTAGCTTGTCGAGGCGGCTAGCTAGCATTAGCTTCGTGTTGGGTGCAACGCGTGTTTATCCTTTTATGTAATATGACTACCGTTGGACTTCATTGAATCTCAGATGTTGAGATTGGTGAAACAAGTCGGCTAAACTGGTATTGTAAACTTGTAGCATCCATCTTAAAATGTGTGATTTTTAAGGAAATATCACGAAAGTGAGGGCAAACTCCTTGAGACTCTCCGACTCGTATCGCTGCCATCCAACTTATTTTTAGCAAATGTTCATTTAACTTTCAGTCGCTGTGTCTAAAAACACCTGATTTTAACTAATAAATGTTTGGTTTTTGCTGCGATTTCTCTTACTGATAATGCAAACAAATGTGTTGTGCATCAGGTTAAGTGAAAGCTGTGAAAGCCACACACTTTACATTTTTGTCGGTGAAACATTATTTTCTGGCCGCATAAATCCCCACCCAACCATGTTTAATGTTTGCTAACAAGCACAAAACAAAGATCCAATACACACAAGTGGTTATTCTTGTTATAAGTTTGTCTTTGCTTGGTAAAGTAGTAACAGTTGTCTCCTTTTCACAGGATCATCATGGCTGATGATTTTGACGTAGAGGCCATGCTGGAGGCTCCATATAGAAAGGTGGGTTGCAGAATTACAGAAACGAGGCCTGTGTTCACTGTTATGATTTACTCTTTGAGTCCTTTTTATATTTTTGCTACTGTGACAAAGTTTTCTTGAATGTTTTGTGGTGTGATTGAGTATTAAAACGCAATACAGAATTATAAATAAATCCACATCTATCTCTCTTTATAGACTTCCCTAATGATATCTCACCTCTACTCCCATGAATTCATCTTTGATTCCACTGTGAACTGTGAAAAAAAGGAAGGTAGTTATTGTGCATATACTGATGTACTGTGGTTCACCTTAGGACTAAAAGAGATTCAACCTAGAACATCCAATCCGTATTCGGTTGCAACAAGGTGAATGCCAATGGTTGATAAGCCCATCCTTACCTGTCCAGCAAAGGAGGCAGTATTCAGATTTACAATCTGCATGCATTCCTTTATGATCAGGTTTAAATCCCAGTTAACAGTGGTTGACTTTGACAGGAATGTACTATTCAGCTTGAAGTGATTCAGCTTTCCCCAAATTCCTCTGAAGAATCATCATGTATGTTTAAAAAATAATGATGTCCCCAAGCTAAGGTACTGAATTTTGTTTGATCAAACTTGAATTGTTCAAAATGAAAAAGGTTGTGGTCTGATATAAGTATGCTTGAAAATGTAGAAAGTGCGGTTGTGGAGCTTCACGAGCCATGCCATGATTTTATGGCAAAAAACAGGTGAATATTTTATATTACATGTAAATATGAATACTGCCTCTTTGCATTAGTCAACTGTAATGTGATCAGCATCTTGATTTTGCATGCTACACAATACCACAGATATTGATATATTAATAGAATGACTGTAAAATAGATACTTGTAGCATCATTGTTTTATAAACTGAGTTTTTTTTTTCCAGTAGTTAATTATTTAAGTCTGAAGGTTGGAAGTATTTATCAGAAATATAAATGATGCAAACTACAGATAATGGAAGTGTAACCGTGGCTGAATTTATGGATTTCTTTCTTTTTTTTTTCTTTAATTTATTCATTTATTTTCATGGGCGTCAATATTACTAAGAAGTGTGAATCCCTGTTTGCTTCAGGGCAAGATGTGTGACAGAGGTGGCATCGAGCTCTTACAGTCCAAGAACGAAAATGGGTGAAGATCACTGGACTGACACCAACCACACAGGATCTCTTTTAGTGGTCGTGGGCCATGCGTGGTCACATGATTAGGCACAAATAGTGGCAGTGGCATTGGTACGACCTATTAGAAGGGGGAATGGTGGAGATGATCTGACTACTGTGAAAGCTTCCTGAACTCAGCTAATATGTTGGACACTCTCCCTTAACTTTGCTTTGTTGCATTAAGTACTGAGCAGCCTTGTTTATGAAAAAAAAGAAAAAAAGAATAGATAACCAGGAGTGGGATGGGAAGCTATTGGGGTGGTGGAGAGGACACTGTCCAGACATGACAGTAGAACATTTGAAGTATTATTATTAATTGAATATATTCTGCATTTTCTCTTGTCCCACCCCATCCCCTTTACCTTGACGACTTGAAATGTTTCATCTACGTCCTCATGATGTTCTTCTATCAACCTTGCTTAGGATGAGATCAAGTCCTCTCATGCAAATGGACATGACGACCAGAGCAAGAAGTAAGTTTGAATATATGCTAATTTTAGCTTAATGTCCCTGGACCACATAAAGCTTTTCATTGAATTCAAAGTGTGTTTACTTTTGCGCAACGATAGCAGTGCTGTAACATCTTTCAGGAAAAGGAGAAGCCGAAGCAGGAGCCGAAGCCCAGGCTCTAAGAAGAGAAGAAGCAAAAGCAGAGACAGAAAGAAGGGCAAGAAGAGGAGCAAGAGCAGAGAAAAGAAACGAAGCCGCAGCAGAGAGCGCCATCGCAGCCGCTCCCGAAGCAAGGAACGTTCTGGCCGATACAAAGCACGCAAGAGTCCCATGTATGTCACCCTTTTAAACTTTTACATGCAGTCCCCCCTTTAAGTACTTTTACGAAGCTCACGGTAGTAGTAAATTCAATTGAGTTTATTATTTCGGTCATAGGTAAACATGATGAATTGATCAGTATTATTTTTTTAGAGGTGTTTTTTTTCTTCTTTTTTTCACCTCCCTTTTTCCATACACACTTGGTGCCATTGGTAATATTAATGACTCTGTAACAGTGAACAGACTGCAAGTTTTTACACCAAGAGTACCACAGTTGCGTTACATGATGCACACACGCTTTTCTTCAAAGCTTTATTTGAAACTGAAAAAGTAATCCTCCTTCTTTTATATTTTAGCCGAAAACGTTCCAAAAGTCGGAGCCCCTTCAGAAAAGAAAAGAGTCCCATCAGGTAAGAATGATTTTGTTGAAACTCATTTGAGTTTTTTTAAAGAATATATTTTTATTTAAGAAATCGTATGACAACTATTGCTGTTTACCATTTTAATGTTTCCAGAGGCATTCTGGCATTATGTAATGGTTGTGTTTTTTCCTCCGTTTTTTTTTTTTCAAGGGCACCAATTGACAATCTAACACCAGAGGAGAGAGATGCCCGCACAGTTTTCTGCATGCAGCTTGCTGCAAGAATCAGAGCTCGAGACCTGGAAGATTTCTTCTCAGCTGTTGGAAAAGTCAGTTGATTTTTAAAGTTATTGTCATGTATAGTCCAGTGTGTCTGTACGTAGGAGCAATGTTTTAAATCCTCTGATTGTCTTCTGTAGGTGAGAGACGTGAGGATGATCTCGGACAGAAACTCCAGAAGATCGAAGGGTATCGCATACATCGAGTTTGTTGAGGCCTCTTCTGTACCACTGGCGATTGGATTGACCGGCCAGAGGCTTTTGGGAGTTCCCATCATTGTACAGGCCTCACAGGTTATGGTAACTTCATCTAAATATAAACTGCAACTAGATCTTCATCTAATGTGACTGAACATATTAATAGATAGCTGCCATTCACATTAACTAGTCTCATTTCCAAGACAATTATGTAATTAAATGTTTGTAAATAGGTGACAAAACCACACTGAAACCACTGCAGCATTTCCACAATGAAGAACTGAATTGATGTAATGCCTTTAATGTGATTACAGGCAGAGAAAAACAGAGCTGCAGCCGCTGCCAATAATCTGCAGAAGGGCAGTTCAGGTCCAATGAGGCTGTACGTGGGCTCGCTGCACTTCAACATTACTGAAGAGATGCTGCGAGGGATCTTTGAGCCTTTTGGAAAGGTCAGGAGCAAGTTTAAAAAATGTCAGGCTTTTACTAATTGTGTAGTTGCATTCAGTGCAGTCCTTTTTTAAATATCGTTGTGTTTTGGTCCCAAAGATTGAAGGAATCCAGCTGATGATGGACAGTGAGACTGGACGATCCAAAGGATACGGCTTCATATCGGTAATCAAAGCTTCTGTATGTTATTTACAGCGCTGTAGTGTTGGTAGCTTATTTGACTCTTAATCTCTTCTGTTTATGTAAAGTTTGCAGATGCCGAATGCGCAAAAAAGGCCTTGGAGCAACTGAATGGCTTTGAGCTGGCTGGACGCCCGATGAAGGTTGGGCATGTTACAGAGCGCTCTGACTCATCAACAGCCAGCTCGTTCCTGGACAACGATGAACTAGAGAGGACTGGCATCGACCTGGGCACCACAGGACGTCTACAGCTAATGGCTCGACTAGCAGAAGGTTCGTTGCTCCTGCATCATTTCTGTATGGACAGCACAGGGCTAAAAAAAAAATCCCCTTTTAAAGGAAGTCCAAATAAGCCTCAGTCACTTTGTCACTGGGGAACTTTCGGACATTTTGTTCCAGGTGAAAATGATTGCAGATATTCTGAAGAGGACGTCATTTGTTTGACAAATTTTGAGTGTTTGTCTGACAGACATGGAAAAAAAAGTGCTCTGGCTTGTACTCCAATTTTGATCAATACACTGGCTATTGACTCAAATTCAGAACAGTCTGTAGATTCACGAGCAGTGAGAAATTATAATTCTATGCAGCCCTTCAGCTTTATGGCTGGATGTGTCAGAGTTTCCCTACTAGTTGGTTTATTAGTACATTTTGATCTGGTGCCAGAACCTGATTGTCACTGCATGGTGAATAAAAATGGAACAGTTATAAGCTGTCGATAGTCATTTTCTTCATTTTCCACTGCTGTGTGCTAAGGGAAAGGACATTGATCTCATCCAACTGTGGTCTGCTTTTTAAATGTCATAATCTGTGTTACCTCCTCCACAGGAACTGGTTTGAAGATCCCTCCTGCTGCTCAGCAGGCTCTGCAGATGACCGGGTCCATACCCTTCGGAAACATTGCTGCTCCCCCTGGTGAGTCTTGATGATGGAAAACATTTTGTGTGTGTGTTTTATTCAATTTTTTTTTTTTTTTGGAGATAGAGAATCTGGTGACAAATGATTGTTTTTGTTTTCAGCCGTTCCAACTCCAGCTCCAAGTCAAGCCCTGAACCTCCCATCACAGCCACTGGCCACACACTGCCTTCAGCTGTCCAACCTCTTCAACCCACAAGCGTAAGGACATCATTTTGTTGGGTTCACACGGTTTTAAGCTCATCTTTAAACTCTCCCATGTCCAAATGAACATTAGTTTTCAATCTCTATAATTTTCTGTCTGGCAGTGAAGTCATTTTTATAACAAATGAGGAATGTGGATTTTTGCCCCCCCATATGGTCAAAGCAAGTAGCAATTACAGCAAGTACTTAAATGAACATGTGGGGCAAGTCTGTAATGTCTTTTATTAAGGACGGACTTGGAAAATGTGAACCTATTCTTTAAATTGTCTTGTTTTGTTGGGATTCCAGCCATTTAAGATTGTTAAAGCCCTACGATTAAACACGACCAAACTTGTTTTTCAGAGAAAACGATCCCAGCTGGGCCAATGAGATCCAAGATGATGTCATCGAGGAGTGCAACAAACATGGAGGAATTGTTCACATTTACGTTGATAAGAACTCGACCCAAGTAAGTTGACACAGTTGTATTAGAGGCAGATAAGTAATGTTCATGTTCCAGTTGATCCAAGGAGTATGGACATTTGATAGTAATCTTTTGTCCTTTCTTTTTCATCCAGGGTAATGTGTACGTGAAGTGTCCCTCAATACCAGCAGCAATGGCAACTGTAAACGCACTTCATGGACGCTGGTTTGCAGGTGTGTAATGATGCCGCTTGATTTTTAATCCTACAAAATAGAACGGTAAAAACCTAATGCTGACAGTTGTCTAGATTTTAATTATTTTTTTATTCTTTCGTTCACAGGCAAAATGATAACAGCTGCCTATGTTCCCCTACCAACCTACCACAACCTTTTCCCTGATTCAGTAACAGCGAAGCAGCTTCTAATGCCGACACGCCGATAGTCTGAGACATGCTTATAAAAGTCTGTAAATACATTT
Organism: Sparus aurata; assembly: GCF_900880675.1. Classification (NCBI taxonomy): domain Eukaryota; kingdom Metazoa; phylum Chordata; class Actinopteri; order Spariformes; family Sparidae; genus Sparus; species Sparus aurata. Next base: position 9,148,021 of record NC_044193.1, read on the forward strand.
GTTTGCATTAATGGAAATGTCATTAAGACAGATGCATTGAAATTAGTTGGCTGTGTGTAATAAAAGTTGCCTCAAGTTCATGTGTTCACCATTGACAATTAGGCAGTTCTTTTTTTTTCCTTTTTTTTGAGTTGCTTTTCAGATTTTGTGGTTTTGTGTTGTAAACTACCACTGAGAAGTAATCTGCAGGTATCTATTGGTCTGTATGTTTTTAAATATTCCTGTCTTATCTGCTTGTTTAAATCAACAGTTTTAGATTCAAGGTAAATTGCAAAGAGTTACAGAAATGTGTTGGGTTAATAGGCCTTAAATGCCAAAAGTATATCAATGTCGACAATAATCCTTTGTAACTTTTTACAGCCATAATTTCATTTTTTGTATGAAGGCTCCCAATAAACTTTGGCAAATTTGACAATTCAGTTTTTGTCCCCTTTTTGGCCATTTGTCATTCCGGATCCAACTTTAAAAATACCTTTTAATTAAAGGCTTATCACAGCATTTGCCCTGTTTCTTAATACAAGTTTCCTTTTGTCATTTTAAATAAGAGTTAAATTCAGTGCATACAAAAGTTAGTGTTAACTCATGTTGGTAGTTACAAAGTGCTGATGTTTAGCAATTAGTGAGAACCTGATGTAAAATTCAGATGAATAAGGGAATTAAACTATTTTAAATGTAGTGTTTACACTACTTCCTATAGAGCTGGCACTAAAATATTGAGGTTTGGTAGACCTGCCAATTTCAAGGTCAGTGTTCAGTCACACTTCAGATTTTTGAACACACCCTGGAGTCTTATGATAGACCACAATGTTTAAGGTTCACTATATTTATGGTGAAGACATTTTAATCAAAAAGATTGACTTCTTTTTAATGCCATAACAGAATAAAACACTTTGTTTATATATGGTTGTCTCCGTTGTGGACAACCATCATTACTTACGACTATAAGTGACTCAGGTAGACGCATTCATGAACGGGGTCATCATCCATAATCGTGTTCGCCAACTCTTACAGAATTCAGGACATCTCCCAGTTCCTGTCGTGGATTTTATTTGAAAGTGTAATGTTAAAACTTTCAGTCATGGGATCTTGCAAAAGATTTGACATGAATATCCATGAAACCCTGAGGCTATTGTGACATGCATTATATAAATAGTTGTTGCATAAAGGTTGCAGAAAGTTTACAGCACTTAACACTTCTTTTTACTTAGTACAAAAATCTACCCGTGAAATGAAACCACTCAAATATTACAGCCTGTGAAAAGCATGAACAATAAACTATTTCTTGGACTTTGATTGCACATATGACACTAGACCAAAAGGGGTTAGCCTTGAATGGCTGCTTTAAGCTTTACATGCCACCAAGTTTGATGCTCCAAATCTTCACTAGGCTTTATCTGCCCATCCCTGCTTCTGAGTGACAGGTGCTGGAATTGTCCTTTAATGGAGGTGGGATGGTTAAACAGATAGACATTTCCCCATACAACCAGCTTAGTCCTCATTTTCCTGTGTAAAACCATGAAACACTTCCAATAATTCACCATGCATTGACCTTCGGTCTTTAACAAACGACACAAGACGGGTTTAATGCATATACTGGAAACTTTATCTTCTAACAAAAGGTATTACAACAACAAAATTGTTTTAACAAATCTCTACTGTCAACATTTTTCTATTTTCTTTTATTTTTTCCCCTTACTTTTTTTTTTTCTTTTTTGATAATTTTACTCTTTTTTTTCCCCCCCAATTTTTTTCCTCCTCCAGAAAGTCGTTGACATCTGGAAAAAACATTTAGATGGTTAAGTCTTAGTTTTGTGATGACATTTAATGTCTGCAATTTAGCACATTTTTTAATGAAACACAGCTGTGCAGGATTCTTCTGAAATATTGAACAGTGATCATCACAATAGTTCCTACTTCCTGATGTTTCACTCAGAAGTATTGGAGCATTTTATGGATTTCACAGAGTGAAGAACAAAACTACATTAATTTAACCAATAAGCAAATAATTCGAGATATTTGCAAAACCTTAAGGGACTGGGCAGGGCTTCACACAGGTGTGTGTTGAGTTTTCTCACAGCATGACTTGTCTGAACGTTGTCCTTTCTGACCTGAAAGGGCTCTTCACTTAGTAGGCGAGCATTCCTTCACCTGATGAGCCTGCAGGACAGCAATTGCCTCGTCAACCTAACCAAAGGAAAGTGAAAGAAATCATTTACCAACACCAGTCTCATCATTGATACCCCTAAAGTCTGTACATCAAGTCAAGCATACATCAAGCATGTCTACGTTAAACATGAGAAATACAGTCTATAAAAGACAGCCTGAAGAAAAGTGAACATAATTATACCTTAGAGTGCAGGGACTCGGGCGACTCCAGCATGTGCAGCAGCTCCGAGTTGTCAATCTCCAGCAGCATCCCAGTAATTTTACCAGCCAAGTTTGGGTGAAGGGCATGGATCATAGGATACAGTCGCTCCCCTGTGTATCACAGCAGAGAAAGACAACAAACAAAAATATACAAGTTGCTTCAGTTTTGAAAGAGGACACAAAGGGGCAGAACTGATTGATGCCACACCAAGAAGCTGTTTTTGATCCATTAGTGGAGCTGCAGCCAACATGGAGGCAGTCAGTGGCTCTGGTCCAATGTGTACGGGAGGCTCCATCACAGGTGCAGGAACAACCTAAGGACAACGACAACATTACTCCAATGACTATCTCCTGAAGATATGTCTTGACTATACTTTACTTTTGAATTTGAATCTGTGCCTCTATGCCGAAGTTATGGCACTGAATCATCACACAGGCATTAATCAAGCTTAAGGTACCTGAAGTCTTGTCATGGGTGCAGGTATAGTAATGACCTGCTGGGCGTTTCTCACTGCAGACGAGTACTTGTACTGGCTGTTTCTGGTCACACCAGGCATGTCAGTACGCCCTCCTACAGTCTGGGTCCCAATGTTATCTAATTAAAAGACATTACACATGTCAGATGCTACCATCCACGTAATGGCACAGCTCAGAATGTGTTGACATAGATCTTGTACATACTCATCTTGTGCGTGGAGCTGACGATGCGTGGAGCCTGGGTGGAGGCCTGTCTGACTGTAGCGATGGCAGTCGATCCGCGACGGGGAGCAGAACCACCGACATACTGGGCTGTGTAGGGACCTTAAAACATGGGCGATGACCTTTATAACACACTGCCTGTAAACACATAGCCATTTGAGCATTTAAACAAATGATCCATTCACCCTGTATTCGGGTTGGTTGTCCTGCCCAACGTGGCACTGGCCTCATGTTGCTGACAGCATTGTGGTTGTAGAAGGAGCGAGAGGGAGGCTACAAGATAAATAACCAGTACAGGAGTCAAATTGCAGGTCAATAACTGGATCAGTTATAATTATTGTCATGTGATGTTGAGGGAATTACAGAAGTTAGACTTGTTACGCTGCACAACACATGTCAATTGAATCAGGATCCTGAATTTGCACCTGCCAGCAACCCAACTCCTGTGAAATACATCTAGAGGCCCATTCAGACTGTATTAACATCTGGTCAGGAGGTTGGGAGATTCGGACATTATCTGCCCTGGACAGTCATTTTAATTCCATCTTGTGCGTGTGTACTACAGTCTCTTTTTTTGGCAAACCTGCTGGTCCTGCCGAGAGTGATATCCTTGTGTTTTCAAGAGTATCTTTGAGTTTTTGCCTGTCCTATTGCTTTTTTATTACTTCAGTATCGAATTACGAACAAATACACAAAATTGGGATCAAATAAAAGTTCAAACCTGTGGTACAGTCATGTAGTATCCAGTCTGCTGGTATGAGTCTATGATCGGACTTGTCATGGTCCTCAAGGTGGCGAGTCTCTGCATGTATTTATTGGTCAGGATTGCTTTACGCTCCTCCCTCCGCTGAGCCAGAGCCACATACAGCGGTTTGGTAGCAACGATTCTTCCGTTCATTTCAGTTACTGCTTTTGTCGCCTCCTCGGGTGAAGAGAAACAGACAAAGCCGAAGCCCTTGCTTTGGGAGCCATCTGTCATGACCTTCAGGAAACAAAGAAACTCAAATTCAGAAATGTTAGAGATGCTTGACAACAAGAAATGTAGACGTACAGCTGCTGGAAGTGTTGTTGTCGTTTTGACAAACTTCCTGTTCATTTTGCAGATAACAATCCTCTCCCTCATCACACTCCCACGACTCCTTTCTTTTTTCGAGGCAGCTCTCTTTGCCTCTTTGTTCTAGATTTTTTCATCACTTGGCATGTTTGGTCGTATGAGCCATCACCAGGAGTGTTGGAGTTTGCCAGTACAGGTACCAGATTAGAAGGGTCCTGCTCCCCTTGCGTGTTCCAAAAGCAGACAGGACCACCTTTTATTTCTCTGTGCTGATTTGATCAGAATCAGTATTCCTTTTTTGTCCCACAAATAGGGAAATTGGTGTGCCACAGCAGCCGAAGGACAGATCACAAAAAAACTATAGTAAAAAATAAAAACAATATAATTTAAAAAAAAAGAAAAAGAATAAACTCATATATATGGGCATGGAAACCAAAAAAAATAAAAATAATTCTAGATGACCTCAAAAGCAGGGGGAGGAGAGACACCAAGCACTCTAAAATAGCAATCAATGTTGGAATAAAGCTATTTAACACTTATTCAACACTTATTCAGCTTTAAGACTTGGGATCCAGTTTTTGCACTCGACGGGCAGATCTTGTTTGGAGTTGCACAGGATGAGAAGAGGTATACATCATTTATGTTTGGTGCTCAGCGCAGTCCTAGATGAGGGACAGTGTTTAACTATTGCTGAACTTACAACATGAAGACACCATCCATATTATCCTCACCTTTTTGGTGGTGCTGCTGTTAACATTACCCAGATGAAAAGTTAAATAAAAGCTACACAAATTTCCAGAATTTCTATAAAAATGTGTACATGCTTAAATAACTGTATATGTGTTCAAAGTTTGTGCTTCAATGTGCAAGTCTGTGTTTTATCACCTTGAACCATCAACACTTATAAACACTGAATCCCATTGTTAGTTTTGTCCAGTGACAACGCCAACTTAGTCCATTTAGACAATATGGATACTGATCCTTGTAAATGGTGTTGGCAAGGCCTTCTAAAGAAATACAAAGATTGTAGGATGTGTGAAGTTGCAAATTTCATTGAAGAAGGCCTGAGTGTCATGTCATTACAATACCTTGGCACTGGTGATGGTGCCATAAGGGGCAAACTCCTTCCGGAGTCTCTCATCATCTATGCTATCGTCCAGGTTCTTCACATACAGATTCACCCCCTGTAATCAGAGAGAGTAAGAAATGCATTCAGTTTAATTTTCTACATTACATTTTCTAAATTATTTTCTCTGTCCAGTGTTACTGTAAGCAAGGTGTTGCAAGAGTATGTGCTCATCTAACATACTTTGTGGAAATAAACATCTATATCAACAACTAAGATAAGGCCGACTTTGTGACCACTAATGACCCTTTCCAAATATTTTAAATATCAACTCTAAAGAGATCTTTAGCAATAGGAGTCATTGTTCAACCTTGATTGACAACAGCCTGACAGTATGCACAGAATGCAGCAGCACCTGATAGCGCTGGATTCGGTCCTGTTTGATCTGATCAAACTTGCGCTTGAGCTCTCCTTGGCGCTCCAGCCGCTTCTGAGCCCGACCTACGTAGACCATTTTCCCATTGATTTCCTTTCCATTCATTTCACTGACCGCCTGGGGAACAAGAGGAGCATTAACATTTGACCTGTACAGGACAAAAGGTGGTCATGGTGGTAAAGTTTAATTACCTGATATCTGACTGAAATATTGACTTCTTAAGGTGGCTGTATTAATGCAGGGAATTAAATCTACCTTGGCTGTAAAATAGTGAGTCAATGCTGCAGGCTCAGCCTTAGATTAACTGCTTCTGTTGGCAGGAAAACAATCTGAGTGGACATAGAAACTTGCCACACACTACCTTCTGAGCATCCTCATGGTTAGCATAGTTTACAAAGCCAAATCCTCGTGAACGGCCCCTCTCATCCTTCATCACCCGGACACTGAGGGTCCTTCCTAAGATTTTGAGCACAAACCAGTCTGTAACTGTCTCATATGCAAAGTGTTAATTATATAAACTGAATACTAGGGCCCCCCCTAATGGGTTAGAAGCAACATACAGAATAAAAGAAAACTGCGCTTTCTTACCAAATGCAGAGAAGACTTCCTTGAGTTTCTCATCATTGTAGTCTTCACCAAAGTTTTTGATGTAAACATTGGTGAACTTCATAGCTTTGGTGCCAAACTCCACCTCCCTTTCCTTGCGGGACTTAAAGTGGCCAACAAAGCTGCAGACAGAATCAAACACACGACCAGGGGAATGAATAAAGTAAAGAAACCAAGCAGAAAATTAAAACAATCCCAGCATGGTCATTTGCTTTGTCCTGTTTTGCTGAGCAGGACAATTGGTCAGGACAGACACAAAAAAAAAAAACATGTCAACAAAAAAAAGTGCATATTCATCTTTATTTCTCCTACACTGCAGGGACATGAAACCTTTCTGATGATCTTGCTTTGCCTGTTTAGTCCTAAAATTCCTTGACACACAAAGACAACGAACCTTAACATTCATCCTACCTACTCACTGACCTATGGAGGGAGAACTGACATTTTTCCCCCAGGGAATGGGCCTTTGCGTTGACAGATTCCAACTGAATACGTGTCGCTTCACTGAGCAAAAAACACATGGAAAAGTCATCTGCAAGAAGTCTGACGTCCTCAAATCATATCAAAGTATTCAGCATTTTTTGACAGTTTGTATAGTTAACAGAAATATACAGTATATTCTGTGCTACTCAGTCCTACGAGCACTACTCTCTTCTCTACTTTTTTTTTTAAATAACATTTTTTTCCTTTATAAACAAACTTAAGCTTGTAAAATAAATGATGTTTAGTTTACTCACACTTTCCTATCATTCAGCAACATCCCATTCATGGTGTCAATGGCCCGGTTTGCAGCCTCATGAGTCTCAAAGTGAACAAAGCCATAGCCTTTGGATCCCTTCTCATCACACACAACCTACAACGACAGAGGCTTTAAATCAGGAACATTTCAGAGATTTCAGTTTTTAAAGATATGTACTCCTGCACAGGGCTGGGTGATAATTCTACCGTCATTATGATCAGATAATCTCCTTATTGTTTTTAAAAACTCCAGTTGTCCAAATTATTTGAAGCAAACTGTTATAATAATGGAATTAGTTATGAGTATTATTGTTAAGCATGTGTAAAGATTTCATTGCACTAACCAGTTTTGTTTACAACATTTATCACCCCCAAATTGTATGAAGTGCATTATCAAACATCTGCTTAATACACACTATGCATAACAAATGGCTGTCTATAAACCATGCAGTCATCAAAAGGATGACCCAGGCCACTCACCTTGCAAGACAAAATATTGCCGAAGGCTGAGAAGGTGTCATACAGTGCCTTGTTGTCAATAGACTCATCCATGTTCTTGATGAAGATGTTTCCTACACCAGACTTCCTTAGTCCTGGGTCTCGCTGAGACCACATTATTCGGATAGGCCGGCCCTTGATAACATCGTAGTTCATTGTATCGAGGGCGCACTCCGCTAAAATAATTTTGAAACAATTTAAAAAATAGAAAACATCACTGAGAATTATACAAAAATACCCTCACAGACCTCTCACTGGATAATTTCAGAATACATCCAATTCTTTTAAATCATATATTTGAAAGGCGTTGCTTATGTCTGTAATACTAGATCATTGCTATAGGTCTATAGTGGGTGACACCATGTGGCACAGTGGCCATTTTAGCATCTTTTAGTATGTTTTATTGCCCCAGCCAATTATCAAATGCCAGCAGAATCTTTCCTGGATGCAAAAATCATAGTTACAAGTTGCAGGGAACATAAAGAGAAGATTGAATATGGGTTGATTCGGTCAAAACAGGTACCATACCATCAGCTGGTTGCTGGAAATTAATGTAGGCATATCCCAGTGATCTGCGGGTGATGATGTCCCGGCAGACACGGATTGACATGATGGGTCCAGCAGGTGAGAATTTCTGGTAGAGCATGGCCTCTGTAACATCAGCATGCAGGTCTCCTACATACAAGGAGGCGAGGGGATATGCAGGTCCACTGCTGTTCATCTTGGGTTACTGCTAGTGTCGGAAAGGAGAATGTTATGTTAGGAAGATATTGCATATCCATATGCACCCATATCCCTAACTAATTTTGAGTAGTGTGCATGTGCATTCATCCTACTGGAAAGAGTTAGATGAAGACATGTTAGTCTGTGCTTGGAAGAAGTTGTGTAATGAAATAATGAAAGTCTATATTTGTGCATATGGATGTTTTTTAGTTACTAAATCCTTATGGACAGAGACACAACACATACAATGCTGACTAAATTACATAAACACCTTTCAGTATAAGACAATTCAGTAGCATGAGATCGTGACGTTGAATCAAAACCTCTGAAAAACAACATTCATGAACTTCACCAACATCTCACGCAATAGACTGCATTAGTGTTCGGAAAGTGGACCTAATAAAGTATGTGTACGTAAAGATCCCCCTTAATGTGTGGTTAAATGATCTTCATATAAGGATCTTACTTTTAAAAAAGATTGCAAGAGAAGATAAAAGTAAAAACAATTATTAGCGGGAAAAGGTGAGACGTAAATGAACATTTATCTTGTTTTATTATTTTTATTTTCTTATATCATAACGTTAGCTTCCCTTAAATAAAATAGCATATCAAGCTAAAGGGAATTCAGGGAAGTGACTTTGAAATAAACCATTGGTTCAAAAAAAATAGTTAAAATGACTTCCCAACTGAGAGCTAGCTTAAGTTAGCTAAAGTTACAACCGTTCCTGTTGCACTTGTGACAAAACTCCTTCGGTGTCTGCTGCAGGTGAAACAACTCAAACTTGATTACAGAACCGGATGAAAATGTCTCCAAAATTAACGTTACTTACTACTTTTCATACAGCCAGTGCGTCGTAAATCTGATGTACGTTTTTTCAGTGTAGCAGGTTGTGAGCGATGTCCACTTTTTTTCCACACGGGCGGGACGTTGTATTCGTTTAATTATGACCGTGGAACACCTGCATGATTCCTCCGCGCGTATCATTTTTAATTAAGCCCATGAGAGCGCACGCTGACTGACGTGACACTCCGCGGTAAAAAGTAGTCCCCGCAAAGAAAAAGCAAAACACTCCTATTTATTCCGCCCTCTGGTGGTCAAGGGGGCGGAGAGTTCTCACGCAATCTTATGACTTTTAGATTTTGATTTCTTTTCTTCCAAATCATACTGAAACATCACCTGTGAACAAAAATGAAGACGTAATGTGCCTGTTATCTTAAACGAAACTTTATTTCACTGAATGGTCTTTGACACTTTCCTATTTCTTACATGTATAGTGAAACTAGAATGGTTTTAAGATACATAAACACAAAGCTAGAATTACACCAACCATTGTTTATCTCCATTTCTTCATTGCTTTTTAGAGCTATTCTAAATTTTCACAACCACGTGTGTGCACTGGGTAATAGACTGTTACAGAAGCAAATTTTAGCCATAAGACTTGTCAGTAAAAACAAAGCAAGTAGATACCTGATATACAGACAGGCTTCGTTCCACATTCACTAACTGCATTTTCATCAAGCATAATAATAAACTGACATTTTTTTTTTTTCAACATAAGATTATTTCAATTCATTGGAGCACTGTCAGAATAAACAGACTGTCAGCTATAATGTGGAATGGTGTCTTCAACTACAATATGTGGAATGTAGTGGTGATAACATGGTATTGTGACACTGAGCTTCTTTCCAAAGTGGTGGAATGGCCTTCTCCAAATTGCACCTTCAAAGTAGACCTGATTATTTTTGAGGCGATCATTCACACCAGCCATCTTTAAAACAGTAGAGAGATGCACCTGGGTTAAAAACTTGCATCAAGATTTAGCTTTTAAAGTTTGTCTGGGCTAACTCGTTTTCTCTGAAATATCTAACAACAAGCAGATGCTGCCACCTTAATGAAAGCAGAGGCTGCAAGAGAAAGCCAGGCACAGATTCTTTTTTTGGAGGGAGAAAACAACCGCTTTAAGAGGAATATTTTGCAAGCAGGGTTGATACAGTGTGGTAAGACATTTTTCAATTAACATCAATAAAAGGTTACTTTAGGTTTTACATACAGATGATAGTCAATCTTGCAAAATACATGGAACCACATTTACGCACATACAATTTCCATTGTACTGATAAGCAGCACCTGAACAGTGAGTAAAACTACAATGACAATCCATACTTAGTTAAAAAAAAAAAAATAAAGGAGCACTGCTTTTTAAAAAGCCTAATGATGTGGAATGTCTGAACAAATCTAACATGACAATTTAAGGGGTCCCTTAAAACTTTGAAACTGTGAATTTGTGAACATGATCGAGGAGCATTACACCAAGATGTCAGTGTCACAATACAGCCTGCCTCCTTTCTGTATGAGCCCACAGCAGAATTGCAGTTAGTTGAATACAGGATTGTACGTGTGTCTGGAAATTCAAACACAAAACTGTTTTGGGTTGTGAAGCAAATGGAACGCCTACCATCACAGTGTTTGGTGGAAATCAACTGCCAGTTCAATTACCATACAATATAGCCTGTAAATATCATGAGGAATCACAAATAAGAAAGTAACAAAAAAAAAGGGGGATGAAAAATGCACAACAAACTAGCTGGGACAAAGGGATTTGGAAGGACGATTAGAATTCACAACACCCCCCTCCCCCCCAGACCATACACACAAACCTTTCACTTCCTTTCACACTTGCTCACTCACTACATACAGACATACACACAAAGCCGACAAAAACAACAGCAACATGGACTCACTAATCAATACAACATGTTTCCACAAAGTGACTGAATCTGCTAACTGAAAATTACCCTGTCACCTCACAGTGAACTGAGAGGGGTGAACTAGTTGGTCAGGAGCAATTCAGGCTGCTTGTCATACAGAAGTGGGAGGAGCTGATGGAGTGGAGGGGGATGTATATAAGCTGTCTGTGTTTAAGATAAGAGTGTAGGTGGATTAACAGTGCAATTCCATTAGTTTTCCCCGTCTCCAGTCTCTCCCTCATCTGCCTGGTTTTCTGATGTCCACAGCTGGGAACAGAGAAAAACATTTACATTATGAATCACTGTAAATAATACTTCTGGATCAGTCAAAGGCAAAAACAGCATGGGGCTTTAAACTCACAGTCAGGTTGTCCCTTAGTAGTTGCATGATCAGGGTGCTGTCTTTGTAAGAATCCTCGTTCAAAGTGTCAAGTTCAGCAATGGCTTCATCAAATGCCTGAAATACAAACATTCAACATGTATTTTAACTTGCATCATCTAGCAGCATCCTCTAAATACTGTTTGGTAAGGAGAAAGAAATGTCAAACTTGTTTAAAAAAGACTGACATTTATCTTATCTAGTCAGCCCTTTGAAATAAATCCTTAAATGTTCTTACGATGTGCACAAATACTTCAATATACCAATCAGTTAAACTTTAAATGATTTTAAAAACAACATGTCTTTAGGCTTTGGGACATACCGTCTTAGCCAGGCTGCAGGCCCTGTCCGGGTTGTTGAGGATTTCATAGTAGAAGACTGAGAAGTTGAGGGCCAGGCCAAGCCGGATAGGGTGTGTTGGCTGCATCTCCCCCTTGCTAATGTCAAAAGCTTGCTGGTAAGCCTGCTGGGAGTTGTCCACTGTATCTGTAGGCAGAAGCAGATTAACACAACAAAATTATTGTCACTATTTAGAACACATTTTAAAGCAGTGTTAATTGATTTTTTGGCCACTTGGGGGCAGTAGAACAAGCAAACATCAATGACATACTGCATTATGCCCTCATACTTAAAATGGCATATGCATTGTCAAACAGTAGCCTATTATGCATCAAGCAGACATGGAGCAACACTAGTATCAATTCAGAGTTATGCATCTATCAACCTGGCAAATATAAGTCCAATGTTAATTTCCTTCTAGCTCTGTTAGAGTCTTCACTATGTCCCTGAGATAAATATATTGCTCTTTAAGAGCCAAACGCTCCACTGTGTTCACTTGATAGAAGCCAACTTTGTACGTCTGCGATTTGGTCGAGAGCAGGTGACCTGCCACCTGTTTATCAGAGGGGGGCGGTTTTTAAAAGAAAATGTTGTTACTATTAAAAAGCTGCCTAGTGGTGCTGACAACCACAGTGACAGGGGGTGATTGTGAACCAAAATAATTCCATTTAGGGCCATCACACCTAAAAATGATCCAAAAGATGCCACACAGAGCTGAGGGGAACTGCAGAGATGCTCTTTGGGCTTGTCACCTTAAGCGACCCCTTTCACACTACAAATAGTTATCTGACCAACCGTTTATTTGTTAATGCACTTCTGAGCACATTATTTTAAAGCTTAAAGCTATAATGTAAAAAGTGTCCACACTCACCCTTCTTAGCATCCCCAGATGCAACCTCAGACAGGTATCTATAATAGTCGCCTTTCATTTTCAGATAGAACACCTTGCTTTCAGCAGCAGTTGCGTTGGTAATGAGGAAGTTGTCCAGTAGCCCCTGAAAACAATAATTGAGTTATAATCAGGAAAATGACACAAAAGCAATGTTTTCACAAGTGTAAGAACTACAAAAGTTTTTTTTATAATCCAAAAGGAATTAGAAACTCTTACCAGCACATCATGGCAGATGTCTTCCAGCTCACGTTCAATCTTCTCCCGGTATTCGCGTGCCATCTGCTGTTTTTTGTCATTGCCCTCAGTCTTCTGCTCGATGCTGGAGATGACGCGCCAGGATGAGCGGCGTGCTCCTACCACATTCTTGTAGGCAACAGAGAGTAGGTTGCGCTCCTCATTTGACAGCTCTGCACCTTGCTCCGTCACTGACTTCATGGCTGCAGCCATGTCATCATAGCGCTCAGCCTGCTCAGCAAGCTTGGCCTTCTGTACCAGGTCGTTCTTATCCATTTTCTAGACTGAAGAAAAGAAAATCCAATATTAAAAGTTATTATGTGTAGTTTATTTAATACACAAGAATGTTTCACAATATTCATGACATTGTTCATTCGTTATACGTAACTGTGCACCGAACTCTGTCTCATGATCGGATTTTTGTTTCACTTTGACAGACTAGGTCTTTAAGTCCAGGAAACCACTGGATTCAACGTGAAATAAGCATTGCGAACTGGGCCCTTTGGCAAGTGGGTCAACCATACACATCACTGGCTAAGTTTAGCGGCTAACGTTAGCTCGTTGATAGCGTTCTCCAACCCTGTTCTCGTCCTTACCATTCTTAACCTGTTTTTGACGGAATAGAACTGAATCCAGTTCGTGAACAGCCTTAACAGCTGTCACAATGTGATATGAAATAAGCAGATATGTTTCACTGGCTCGTTTAATGTTGTTTGAACCGACATTTGCTGCACCTCCCAAAGCGTTCCCGGGTCAGGTTTTAATGCCCTCCTCCCGTAATGTTGCGAGCAGCGCTAGCGCGATGATACGTTTCGCTAGGTGATATCAACGCTAACTTGTAAAATACGATCAATCCGTTCCATTGTTTGTATTGCTTTTATTAACTTGGACGGACTGCCTCGATTAGATAACGACACTGCAACTAATCTGTGGTATTTATGATATCGCAAAGCAGGTGGAGTGGCTAACTGTTAGCTAGCTACCGTCGTGTAATGTACCGTTACCGCTATCTAACGGTACATTCGTTAGCTAGGCCAGCAAAAGCAACAACTGGCTTTCACGGATAAACCACCGTAGGGGTGTTGGCAATCAACATCTGCAATATTTATAATCGACAAAAAGGGATGTCTTTTATTGTGGGGTATTAAGTGCGTGTTTTATTCATTTTCAACAGCTGTACCACGGCCCGCCCAGGCTGACGAGCCTGTCAGAACAAAGTGTCATGGAATCCGACCGTCGGTTAGCTCGTTGGCTAGCATTAGCTGCACCGTTAGCTGTACCGTTATCTAGCATTAGTTGCTAGCCAGCGAGCTAAACGCCTAGCCTTTCACAAATCCAGCTAGCCTGCTACGTTAGCTTGATGGCTTCTCAACAGGATTCAACCGGACACGATGAAACAGCCATTCTAACATTGAGGAACGAATGAATGCATACCACTACAATGCGCTGTACGTTAATGTGATATCGTTACACTTACAATATTGGCGACTTTTAATCCTGCTTTTTTTTTCTCTCTGGACGATTCAGCCTCCGTCCTCCGTCTCGCTCAGCGTTCAGGGCAGTACCACTTCCGCTACACTGGCACTTGTGTTTCCTCTTTTTTTTTTTTCGCCACACATCTGCCTTACGTAATGCGAGCACTGCTCGTATGTTAAATAAAGATAAATATAATAGCTAAACTTAAAATGCGGGTTTTCAAAACCAGGGCTAGTATGTGTGCTTACCTCACATTGTCATAATCTAACGGGGTTACAAAAAGGACCATACCACCACTTTCACAGCAGCCCTGTTTACTCAGATTGAGAAGGTTAACGTTACATTAGGGGTGTATAATCAGTTTTGATTGAGGCAATCAATGCGTATTGATCTAGTTGCTGATTCCTGTGCGCTGTGACTTCCTGTTTAATTTACTTAGAGTAAAAATTATTCAGCTTTTTTTTTCTTTTTTTTTGCAAGACTGGACGCACCAGTACATTTGTGCTGCATTAGAGCTGTCTGCACCATTCAATCACGTTACATAAATATAAGAACAATTGTGGCCAAGAAACCAAAGACTTACAGTGGTCATCTTTGTATGAATTCATCTCATCAGGAAAGTGTGGCGCTTGAATGTGTAAGAAAGCCGCTCTCACTTTCAATCTTTCACAGCAAGGTCAAAGGTCAAGGTTGGAATATACAGGGGTAGGCCTACCTCTGGAAGTAGCAGGGCTTTAGTGTTTTGTTCCAACTGGTTTAGATGTTTGTCAGTGCAGAAGGGTTGGGCCTGACACACCAGTTGATGAGTGGTTTCTGTAATCATTACATATGACTGCGGCACATGCATCAGAAATGGTAAAACTTTTGTTTGTGCAGTCCAAAACTGAAAGATATTCAATTTTCACATCTTCAAACAACACCTATTTATTTACATTTGAGAAGCTGGAGCCAGACATTTGACATTAAAGACGTGAACTGTTTATCGAAACTGTGATTTGAATGGGCCATATGTGAATGCATGCAGAGTGGTTGCATTTTCTCATCACAGAGAGGAAGTATGACCAAGACGTCATCGCTGATGACTGATGACAGCACGTGGGAGAAATGACACTCAGTACAACAATCACAAGTGGTCATCCAGATCTTTCATTGTGGTGAATGAACGCACCACAATAATTCACCATAAACCAACAGTCACAACTTCACACATATCCACTGCAGTATGTTGGTAACAAAACAAAAAAAGACACGTCGTCATTGTTCACATCATTCAGATTACTTTATTCATAGTCATCTTCCAAGGAAGTGTTTTTCCAAAGTGTCATAATCTGTTGTTCTTGTCTTCCACAGCCTCTGGGTCTGAATCAGAGCTGGTGCTCAGTGCTGTCCTATGTAGTGGCTCAGGAGATCGTTTCTCAGGTGTGCTGATTGTGGAACATACCAAGTTTCACTAGGTCGGAGGTAATGTTACTTTAACAATGACATGGTGTGGGGTTATATATTTTAAATGAAGGAATGTGCAGTAATGTTGTATAATCATGTAAAATGGAAGATTATTGAGGTAATTAGCACTTGGTTGGTGGAGAAGGCGTCTGGCCACCAAGGCTTGTGAGAGTCAGTCTGGGATAGGCTGTAAACCAAAAAAGGTTTTTTTTTTTTTTTTTGGCTGCGGACAAGTTTTTGAACCTCAGTCTTTGTTGCAACTTTTTTTGTTTCAGGAATAGTTTATTTTCCAGATGTAGCGTTAAGACACAGAACATACAATGTTGTTCGTCTATGTCGTATTAAAGAGGAGAGGTACAAGTGTTACGTTCAGACTTAAGAAAATAGGCTACATTGTCTAATAGAAAACTGAATTACTGTTAAATACATTTTTATAACTGTTTAACTGTTTGGACACTGTAGATACAGCTGCACGTTCTTAAAGTAAGCTACTCAAACTCATTAATGACAAACCGATTAAAGATCCCCCCACCTGTATTCAAGGTAGTAAAATGGCACCTATTATTACCAAACATTATACGTTACATCCACATGCTGAATATTGGGCCGGGATTGCTTCCGAACTGTTTGTGATGTCACAAATCACGCTTGTGGGCCTACCTCCTCAGCTGCGGTCCAACGATGGAGGACTCAATGT
This sequence comes from Sparus aurata, assembly GCF_900880675.1. Classification (NCBI taxonomy): domain Eukaryota; kingdom Metazoa; phylum Chordata; class Actinopteri; order Spariformes; family Sparidae; genus Sparus; species Sparus aurata. The sequence continues at coordinate 9,164,416 of NC_044193.1, forward strand.
GTTCCCCGAAAGTGAACAAAAAAAAACTTGACTGACCGAAGCAAGATACAAACCAAAACAGGAGGAGAAACAACACGTGTTAACAGAGACGATTCTATATATCATTTTATAGCATTTTTATATTTGGAGACCTTTCCAAGTATTTCATTCACCATCTTTATTCAAATATTGTAATCTGTAAATACACCATGCCCCCTCCCCATGCGTGCTGCCATTGTTGTGTGACATCAGACAAGCGCTCCCTTGTGAAGTCGGGGTAGATGAATCTGCCCTGAGATTAAGACTTTGAGTAGCATTCCATTGGACGTCGTCTGGAAGCAAGTTGGACATTTTTGAGTTCTGAGTATTCTGGATTGCAGCATAAACGTTCTCAATGAGCACAAAGAAAATGTACACTTTGAACGATTAATGTGAAAACAGCCCTCTAGTGTCATGTCATTCTGCACAACGAAGCTCAAACATTCAGCTCAGGATTAAGAAGAAAACAGCACTTTTGGCTGCAGGGAGAATTTAAGGAACAAAGATTCCTGCTTCTTCAGGACCAGTCCCCTCTGATTCAGGAACACCCCTCTCTTAAATAGACATATTGCATTAAATGCTGTTATTATGGAAGCATTTGAATTGAAGTGTTAAGCTGAAAAGGGGACTTTTCTAAAATATTTCTCTGTCCATTTCAGTGCTTGCTTTGGCAATTTATTTCATAAATCACTCATTTTTTCCCCATGAATTACTGGAATCCAGACCACTCTGTTTTTCCAATAACAACATTCTTTTGTCAGACACCAACATTTAAAAAAAACAGCATTCTTACATTTACTTCATGATTGTCTCATGTATTTCTTTGTGCTCATTATGATCTGCTCATCATGAACAGTCACTTTTCCCCCTCAAAAATGCAGTATATTATCCTTAGAGTCACTGAGAGCCACATAAACACAGCACGGATTGAGTTAAAGTTTGTTTCCTTTTCTCACTCAGAAGTATTCTGGCAGCTTAATAAAAAGTGGATGGAAAATTTTCCTGCTCACATGTAGCTCAGATCCCAACCTAGCAGACGGTACTCTCCTCTCTCACCAGCAGACAGAAGACACAATGATGCAACTGAGGACTTTAATCTTCACATATGTTATTCTCCCATGGATCCTGTCTTCTGCAGCAAAGGATGAATTCATGGAAGCGAGAAAACCCAAGGTAAAAATATTCTTTGGGATTTATATACTGTGCAAATGAGCAGTTGGAGGAAGTGCATAGTAGCCTTCAGCTGCGAGGACAAGTAAAGCTTTAATGAAGATTTCTATTCATGTTTTTTCAAACAGCCAGGCGTTGTAACCTATCCAGACTATGAAGAACCAGCCACAGATGCAGCGGGGGATCCAAAAGCTGATGGTAAGGTTTGTTTTAACAGATAAATAGTTTTCAACAACTGTTTCAAAGCTGATTATGCAACACTTGCTGAGGCATTCTTCCACATTTTTGTGAATGTAGCTAAAGCCCATATTATGTAATAATGGGGCTGATCAAGTGTCCTCATCTTGCCTGTGTGTAGTGCATTTCATGCAGCATAGCCACATCATCGAGACCAATTAGTCGATGTGTCTAAAAGACAAATAAGAAGAAAAAAGTTTTTCTTTAAATTCAAGTCGACGAAACAACATTGTGATTTTTTCAGAGCTGCCGACTTGTCTGCTGTGTGTTTGCCTGAGTGGATCCGTTTACTGTGAGGAGGTGTCCCCTGAAATGTCAGCTGTCCCAGCACTGCCAAAGGAAACGGCATACCTCTACGCACGTTTCAACAAAATCACAAGAATACGCAACAGCGACTTTGCGGACATGGGTACAGAAAATCCGTTATAACCGTCAACTTATCCTCCTCTTCACTGAATGTCATCTTTTAATCGCCCTCCCTTTGTTTTTTTATACCCAGCCCCATTAAGAAGAATTGACCTCAGTGGGAATCTCATCTCTGAGATTGAAGATGGAGCTTTTTCAAAACTTCCCGATCTCGAGGAGCTCATTCTTGCAGAAAACAAACTGACTAGACTTCCCATCATGCCCACCAAACTAGTGACATTTAATGCTAATTTCAACAAGCTAAAAACCCAGGGTGTAAAGGCAACTGCTTTTAAGGTAAGTCAGCAGGCGAGCCCATCAAGCTCTGCTTAAAATGTTGCAGACATTATGTACTTTGCATGCGTTTTGATTGCGCAAGCAGCCCGATGCAAAATATTGGTCTTTTGGCGTTGCAGAAACTTACGAGACTGTCGTATCTGTACCTTGGAAACAATGAACTCACAGCAGTGCCCCAACTTCCAGAGTCCCTTAATGTTGTGCACCTGCAAGTGAGTTCATCTTCTATTTACTGCAATCACAACAATTAGTCAGAGAAGCTCTGTAGGAGCAATTAGAATTCTGCCTGCTGAGCCAGCAGTATCTGCCTGACAGGCCAATTTGGTGTCCTTGGAGTGATCTCTATTGTCTGTTTTGCAGAACAACAAGATCTCAACTATAACAGATGAGACATTCTGCAAAGGTAACACCAGTTACTACATCCGGACCAACTTGTACCAGGTGAGACTGGACGGGAATCCCATCCAGCTTTCGAAGCACCCCAACAGCTTCATTTGTCTGGAGACTCTCCCTATTGGATGGTACAACTGAAGTGACCAAAGCATGCATTTGTCAGAGGTAAACCTTGGAGCAGAAGTTCTTTTGAAAACTGATAGTAAAAATAACAAATACAAAATAGAGTTCTTAAGTTAGATTTTATCTTCTCAAATTGACCCACAGTCCAACACCTCTTTACACATATTACATAATTACATTTCTTGTGTCTTATCAAATGCTTTCTGCCAATATTAACGCATCTGTGCAAAATCATCCATGATATCTGTAAATAAAAAGAAGCTTTGTGTTTTTTTTCCTCTTTTTTTTTACAATATGGCTGAGATTGTTTTATCTTGGTTTAACAGAACATCAACACAGACTCTTTGTTAAATCAATATCAGACTGTTGTTGAGATCATTTCATTGTTCACAGTGATATTATTACTGCTAATGCTTGTTAAACTGTAGATCATATTAACAATAAAACCTGCATGTTGGAAGCTATTTCTCCATCAGCTCTTCACTCTTGACTCCTTAAAAACATTTATAAATGTGATATGGTTGTTGTAACCCAATAACGTGCTATGAAGTCCATTCCAGACAAGAATTAATCCAAGAATGTGTCCTTGGACGACACTTGTAAAGTCCACATTGTATCAGCCTGTCATTCACTTGGCTGCAGGCTCGTGAGCTTTCAAACCCTCTGTTATCTTCTGCTGGTACTCCCGTTCTGATTGTTTTCTCCGGTAGACATCATCTGGAAAGCCAAAAACAATATTAGGAGACATTAATGAGACCCTCAGGCAGTTTTGATGGTAGACTGCTAATAAGACTACATTGTAAATGGCTTATCAACTATAGAACAAAAGGGAAAAGTGTAATGAATAACATTAATGATGACTCTGTTCAATACAACAGTGTGAAAGTGAGCCAACATGCACAATAGTTCTTTCTCCACAGCAGACAACTTGGCCTGTCTTAGCTGGAGAAGAACAGGTGTAATCAATAACATTAACGACAACTGCATTCCATTTAAGGGAGACAGTTCCAGGATACTGGCTCACTGGGACACACAGGCTGTGTTCAAGACTGCCAACCCAAGTCTTTTTCAAAAATTTTTGGCTTCTCCAAATTGTATCCAGATAGATTTTAGGAAGTCTGGACAGCAACAAAAACACATGAAATGCAATTTTTGCAAATCATATCCAAACCACATTTGGAGTCAGTTTGAAATGTGATTCAAATCACACTTCTACACATTTCAACGACAACGTCAAATCCAGAGAAAAGTAAATGCATAAGAGACTCTGTGGAGTCGCACTGAAATAAACTGTCTGCTCCAAGGATTCTTTGGGTGAGATGACTGGTCATGCCTCCATGTTGGAAAGCCGCATAACCGTGCAGATATGTCGCTTGATCTTTCAAATCTGCTTTCAGAAAGAAATCAGATTTGTCTGCTGTGTGAACATAGCCACAGTGGAAAATCAACTTCCACTTGTAAAATACAACATTTTCACCAGTGAAAAGATGTTTAGGTTATCCTGTAAAGATTGATCAAGGTTGGAAGAAGTGTGTCACTGTAAAAAAAATATATATAAAACAAGGAAACTGACTTACAAGCTGAGGAATAAAACTAGAAATGGGAGGGAACTGTTTTAGCCCTACGTGACCTCAGAATACTGAGGGATCAAATGTGCAGGGCAGGTTTTTTTTTTTTTTTTTTTAAACACAAGAGGAGTTTAATCCTTTTAGTTCTCCTAAAATGATGCATTTGGGCACATCTGGAATGAAGGGATGTGGATTCAGTGAGAGTAGAAACATGTTTGGGTTCTTTTTCTTCACAAATCTTTTGAATGATCGAGTGATACCTACTCTCTACAGGTGTAGCTACAAACATATCAGTGAATACAAGTACTAATTTTGATGACTTATACTCTTTGTTCTACATAGTGCTTCAGATACACTACATTTAGGCATAAAATATTGTTCTAGATTAGGAATTATTTCTCAGCTGTTAATACAAGTTGCTTTGAAGACTCATGCAAACATTTCACATACAGAGAATCTGATCAGAACATTAAGGTAAAACTTACAGAAACAGAATTTTGAATTCAAAAATATTTTTACATTGTAAACTGCTAATCAGAGTGTTTCTCCACCAACACTACCACTGGAAATGTGTATATTAATATTTTCTCAGGTTTCTGTAATCATATAATCATTCCACCAATGACTTACTGGTGTTGAGACAACATAACCCACTACATGCAGTAAATTTAAAGATGTTTTTCAATATGGAAAGTTTTTTCCTCAATAGACTTGAGGGTCTAAGGACAGAAGTTGTAATTTTCTGTACAGATTGTAAAGCCATTGAAAGCAATGTGATTGTGATTTTGGACTAAATAAATACAACTGATTTGTTCTGATTTATGCAGGTCTGGAAATCACAGATGGTGATACCAAAAGAATCATTCCCCAAAGGATAAGTTCATCCAAAAATGAATTCAGTCATTATATTCTCATTCTCATGACAATGTAAAGAAGTGTGAGGTTTCATAGTCCACAAAACATCTATGGAGCTTCGTGGCAAAAGCAGCTCCAGTAAAGATTTTGGCTTTAAAAACAGGGTTTAAATAACTTATTTTTTAATCATTTTGGGATCTTGGGGCCAAAGACTTGGATTTCACCTAACGAGCTGCATGTTGCCATTTTAGGTCTATGATGTTTAGACCTTTTAAAACAAGTCCCCATCTACTTTGGTTACTAAGCAGAATTCTGTTGCAGTGTTTTTACAAAGTGAAATTTTCCAGCTGCATGAGTAGACGACAACTGAATTACAGACGTCCTAAATCAAAATATATCGTGCCACTTATTTACGACACATTGTACTCCAGCAGTCTGACCCGTCCAACTGTACTGTGTTCACTTAAAATAGCCTGTTCTTCCATCTTTCGCTTTTTCCATATTTCCTAATGACAGTGGAGCAGACTCAGCAGAGGAGAGGAGAGAAGAGGAGAGGAGAGGAGGCTGCATTGGACGAAACTTTGAGGACATACTTGAAAGGTCAATGAGGGTGCTGTGTCCCTAATCTGAATCCTGGCACAGTCCAATCATCCTGCCCACATTAAATGACGCTGCTTGCCGGACAGGAAATACTTACAAGCAAGTCAGATTTTTACTTGAGGCAAATCATAGAACTGTCTGCTCTTACTTTGAAGGTTTGGGGCTAACTGTTAGCAGCAAGTTTTTAACCGTTGCTAGCAAACTCTCAACAGATAACCCCCCCCCCCAATGCTATCGTGAGCTGACGACTAACATAGTTTTACCATTAAATAAAAAAAGAACAGTTGTGTCATTTAAACTCACAAAACGTCTCTCTTCCTATCCTCACGTTGATCATAATCCACTCCATGACGCCTCCGATGCAAAAGAAGATGGGAAGGAACCTGTATGTCCCGAGACGACGTTTACCCGGGACAAAGCTGAGGAAATTTCTTAAGATTTGACTCCTACGAAACATCACGGCGAACAGACATACAACGGCCGTGTGTCAATAAACAGTCCGGGGAAGTTCTTGAAATAGGATGTTTCGAGGATAGCATGGACCCTCTACATGTCCTTTACAAACGTTATGACAGCATGGATGTCAGGGGTGCGCTCGTTTCTCTACCTGGTACCAAGCAAATGAGCGGAGATGTCTGGGATATAGTGAAGAACCTTGGCCGCGTTACGTTAGAGATAAAAACGAACGCACCCATCACGAGTCGTAACTTCCGGTTGTGTTTACAGTATATAAGCGTTGTTTGTCAGGCACATATCTGCTTTTAGGTATGTTTGTAGTCAAAATCCTGCGGCTGTCTAGATTGTTCTCCACTAACATGCAAACCAGAGGGTGCAGCACGTCTCTGAAGAACAGAGTGACACTTCCCCTCTGTCATGCTGGTGTCAATTCTGTGCAGGTGCAGGCAAAACACCACCACCATGTTTTACTGTGGCTTTGAAACTCTGTGGTGTCACTCTCTCTGTGTGTCTCCTTAAACACACCCTTCTGTTACTGCCATAACCCTAATCCTAAATAGGACTTTTTTCCCCCTCCTAGTCATCCATTGTGAAATTCTGGCATTTCTCGCCTCACCACAAGTGTTGGACCTTGTTTACCTAATTGAGAAGTAGTTTGAAAACTGTTACTCTTCCTTTAAGATCAATGCAAGACTTGAACTTGCTTTTCTATCTGTCAGGGAACTCAGCTTGATGTATTGATATTCTGATGGTTTGGTCACATTGGGTCAGCCGAATCGTGCTTTGGATGCCACTAATCCGGTTTCTACAAAGTGTTTTCAAGTTAGACACACTGTGCTCATAGAAACCTTTTGTCTAGCTGAGAAGAACAATTTGGCTTGTTCAATTAAATTGTATTAAATCTTTACAGCACCAGGAAAAAAAAAAAACTTACTTAATGTGGTTACTAAATAGCACCTGACCTTGAATCCAGTTAGTATCAACTGATTTGGTAGAGACAAAAGGGTCCAACTGATGGTTTTGAAGGTGGGACTATTCATCTCACAGACTTTTGACCGAACAATAGTGTAAATATCCACACTATCACCTGTACAAAATACAGTATATACAGTTATATAATGTTACGTATGTAAGGCACCATATGTAGTTGTGTGCAAATATTTCCATTTTATTTAACTATTTGTAATTAGTTTTTGGTGTATTTGTCATCAGTTATAATTCCTCTTATGAAACATCAATGTCTGCATACTGAGTTTCTGTAGACTTGATAAAAAAGTGTAAAAGAGATGTGATCATGTGTAGGGAATAATGGTTAAACATATAAACATAGTGTTATAAAGTATTAAGTATTGATATTGAGTGTTAATTCACATGTACATATCATGTGCATAGTGTGTTATAATCTGTGGCAGCTATTAACAGCTATGGTCACTAGTTGCCTCTTGGATTGACACATAATCATGTTGTAAATTACAATGCTACAGTATATAAAATGTTTGCAATTATGCTTGAATCTTATGCGTCAGCGTCAACAATCCACTAATATGCATGATAGATATAACACTGATTTGTTATTGCATAATGAATACTGTTATATTCTGCTGCTGTGGTAGTAGTTACTATTTTATGTCACTTTTTAAATTTTTTTTTACAACAGATCATTTATCCCCGCAGCCATGAGACTGTTTAATTCTAGCACTACCTGAACTATCACTTTCTACTCACTTGTTTGTTTGTTTTTTGGTAAATATCTTATTGTTTTTTGTTAATATCTTTTTTTTCTATTCAGTTTTCAATTTAACGTAATGTATATTTTTCTGATTCTTTTTCCCTGTACTTGTTGCATCTTGAGCTATTGTAACAAATGAATTTCCCATTGTGGGATAAATAAAGGCACTCTTAAATCTTAAGTCACTGTAGATCTGTTACTTCAACTGAAGTGAAATATCTCAATATTGATAAGCCTATTACACACTGATTCCAGCTGCTAGAATACATTGGTACCCCTAAAAATCTGTATGTTATTTCTGCTTTATAAAACATCCTGAAGTATTCTCAGATGTTGGATTTAAAAGGTTTTATTGTGATAAGCACAACCGGAAGCTCCAGACAAAGGTGAACTTCCGGCTGCAGCGGACACCGGGGAGGAGGAGGCGGAGCCTAAACATCCAAGAAGAAGAAGGAGCCTCCGGAGGCGGTAGAAGCCGACTGATGTCTGCACCGTAAGAAAGACAAAACACGACTATCTGCAGGCACCTGCTGGTTTTGTGGTAAGTTTCAAACATTTGTCTTTTCATCCCGCTTTTCGTCAACGTTCTCCGGCTAGTCTTTATCTTTTAAACGACTCGTCTTTAGCCTGAAAGCCGAAGTGATGAAGTTTGCAGGCCATAGAGTGAACGTACAGTGTCAATGTACCAGGCAGCTCTGCAGTGTGACAGGATGACACAGTGAACAACTTCGTCTCTGCTCAAGAACATGTCCTCTAGCCAGAAATGTTCAACCTATACTTTACTGTTGTTTCACATGTTATTTAAATAGTCAACGAGCTTGGTATTTGTGGCTTGTCTCCTGTCCAAGCATCACTCTTTAGGCCCCTCATAGCATGCCATGAGGACATGAGGAGGGGTGACTTTGGAGATCAGTGATGAGTTTAGGAGACACAACCAACCAGGATGATAAAAAAAGAAATACTGCCAAGCAGCTCTGACAGTTTCTTACATAACCAAGACAAGTGTATTACATTCCTTAGTCATATGGGATGTTAAAGTGAATATTTTTAGTTATGGGCTGTTGGTCACATCCACAATTTTCTGACATTTCCAGGCCCCTGTTGAAAATAAGAACTTTTTCTTAACAATTTGCCTGGTGAAATAAATGAAATAAATAAAATAATAATAAAAAATACATTTCATGGTTCATGCAGTCATTCAGTTGAGTTTCAAACTGATCCAATGACAGATTATTTGTCAATGAAAATAAGTTGCAGCCCGACTATAAATGAGCGAGCAAATCACATCAACCAAGCTGTCGCCAGCAAGTGTTCTGATATTCAGCAGTGCTAGAGCATCATAGGTTATTTGAAATTAAAGGTGCTATTTGTAAGGGATGTTAATTTTTGAGTCTCATTCAGAAATGATGCTTTGGGATGGCGGCCAACCCGTCCTCCAACCCCAAAGCGTTTGTTTTCGACGAGTTGGCAAACCCAAAGCATCGATGTTTGACGAGTCTGGAATGTCGAAAATCTACTTTTCTTACAGGGTAGTGTATGCGTACTATTGCATATATTTAAAAAAATAAAAAGTAGGATAAAGCCTTTTGTGGCTCCACTGATGACATTCTGTGGCTATGTTGCATTGTAGGTAATTAGCCTACCCTTTAACTTTTACTTTAAGTAGATCAACAAATTTAATCATTCTTTTACCTCCCGTGGTCAACGTCCTCCAAGGATTTCAATATTTGCTGTGTTATCTTTAGCATCATAAAATGCATTACTGAATTTTCCCCTTTTTATGGGATCTGAATATCATTTGGTATTTGATGTATTATACACTCCTTTCTGATCACAGCCAGCTGTATCATCAGATGCCATGATAGATATGTTGATGACAATGATAATATGATACAGTAAAGTCCTGTCCTCAACAGAACGATGCTGACCTCATCCTACCAGTAACCAAAGCTCGCTGTCCCCAGACTCAGCCGAGACAGGACAGCAGGTCACGGATCAGACCTGTCATGGCTGCCAAACAGCAGAGAACTGCAGCTGTTACAGATGGCTTGGCGGAGTCCAAAAGGACAGACCTCAGGGCCAATGAGAAGAAGTGCTGTGAGTGGTTTGTGTTTCCTTCCTTGTGCCCTGAAGGTGAAATTTTGACTGATGCATTAACCTATAAAGAATAAATTACTGGGCTCTGTGCACTTTAGCTGTGGTATTATTTGCTATAACGCAGTAGCACTGTGCTCTAAATGGCTTTTGTAATCAGATTTTCTACTCTGCTGGCCACGTGTAAATAAAGGTGATATGGTTTCAGCAGGTGCTGATTGTTAAATGTCAACTTTGACGCACCTTCTGTCATCAACAGTATGTGTACAGTGCAATGGTGTATTTGTAAGGGCAGGAATTCAGCACCAACATTTAAACACTGTGATGAGAGAGGTCAACATTCAGCCAATAAAAATGTCACCAATCTCAGATAATTTTAACTTCACAGTCAGACAGAGGAAGGTGAGATGGATTCCAAAAGATTCTTTTCTAAAATATGTCTTGATTGCAAAACTCTCTGCTGTCCTGTTTAACCTGCAGACGACCTGTTCGTATAGTCTGGAGTCAAGTCTGATCTCGCCAGCTGTTTGCTTTTACATATTTGTGATCTCTGATCTGCGGATGGTCTTTCATGGACACTGAAAGAAGAGGGGGAAAAATGCTGTTGTAATATTTTCCATGCAGTGACCCAAATAAGGGTACAATGGATTAGTAAACTGGGTCACTAAGCAGCAAGACTTTGAGAAACATTCACCAGCAGTTGAGAGATCATGAAGGCATGATGTGAATGTTAAACTAAAAGCTAACCAGCAGGTAGACGGACCCTGCAGGGGTGACATTGGATTACCCTTCCCCTCCTTGTTTTGTGTGTACATGGTGTATTTTTTTGTTTTTACCATAAACGGCAAACCTTGGGGGCAAATTTAGAGTACAAGTAATGGGAATTGTTTAACATGTTACAGTTTGTGAAGAGGATGTAGGCAGTAAATTGTCCTTGTGTGCTTCCTAACTAAAACATTGTGTCTGTTTGTTTGTGCGTCTGCGTGGTTTGTTGTGTGTGCAAACTGCAGCTTGGGCCTCGTACATGACCAACTCTCCAACTGTGATAGTAATGATTGGGCTGCCTGCGAGGGGGAAAACCTACATGTCCAAGAAGCTGACACGCTACCTCAACTGGATTGGAGTGCCAACAAAGGGTAAGTACGACGCATTACATGTTTTGAGTTTTGTGCACACTGACCACAACAGGAAATAAAACAAGGACTACTGTTAAGATTGGAGCGAGGGAGTGCCTCCGTATGCTGATATTGTAAAATGAAAGTATTTTTGTATAAGCAGGGTGCTTCCTGTTTATGAAGACTGTAATGGTGCACAGAGATAATATGAACGAGTAAATCTTATACTTAAGGCAATGCTGCGTTTAATATAGTCCTATTTATGTCAGTGCCCCTGATTGAATGCCTCTGTTTGGAGTTTTACATTTGTGTTGTCATATAAATGGCAGGCAGAGGCAGGAGAACCGGTTTGGCAGACTCAGCAGAGATTTAGGTCACTGCCTCGGCAGAGCACATACCGTAATGCTTTTCACATCTTTCGCATGTATTTCTCTTGACTCTCTCTCCCCTTGCAGTGTTTAACCTTGGTGTTTATAGGAGAGAAGCAGTGAAGTCGTACAAGTCCTATGACTTCTTCAGACATGACAATAAAGAAGCAATGGAGATCAGAAAGTGAGTAAGAGAGTTTTTCTTTTTATTTGTCTTAGTAGATAAGCTCCTTTCCCACACTCGTCCCTTTCATATTCGCCAACCCTCCCGTTTTCCATCGTCCTCTCCTGGTTTCCTCACGTGGTAAGAATCCTCTATGGTAGTCTGCAAGGGACGGACAGAGAAATGGAGAAAAGAATGAATATTTTAGCAAATGTTATACATCGCGAAGAGAAGAACTCTCGTTTGTTACAGAAAGTTTCAAATGAAGAATCAGCGGTAAAATCGGCCTCATTGATTTTACTGTCAATCATAGAGGTTGTACCTTTCACTCCCCATCGAGAGGCTGACAGTCATAGGACTTTCTAAAGGACAGAGGCAGAAAATGAATGAATGACAGAAAAGTGCAGAGATTTATGCAAGTTTACCACAGAGGGTTAATTATTCTGTGCCGTTTTCTGAGGATAGGGTTAAAAAAGTAAAACATTAAATTATTTGCCATTATTTGGTTATTTTCCTTCTTTAAAAGTCACCAGAATGCAGAAAACATTCATGAAACAGTCTCGGAAATCAATTTCAACCCCACTATTGTTATGAAATCCTCCCTATTCCTGAGTTCTCAAGGTTGGCGAGTATGGCCTCTTTTGCACGTGTTGCGTGGTGTCTTTCTGTCGTGATTTCTCAGCACAGTGAAAACACCTGCTTGCTTTTCATTTGGCTAGCCATGCAAATGCCTCTTTTGACTGCACAGTGTTTGTTTAACAAATGGGGCTACAATGATAACAGAACAATATGTCTTAGAAAAGCATTTGATAATTAACCGCTTAGATTTTCGGATCTCATTTTGTTTTCCGTAGACAGTGTGCTCTGGTGGCACTGGAGGACGTCAAGGCCTATCTGGAGGAAGAGGGAGGCCAGATCGCTGTAAGCACACACAACACTGTATCTGCATTTGCTGTTATTACACTTTAATCTTAATTTGATTTGGTCTGATTATCCTTTTGTTGTCCGCCAGGTTTTTGATGCCACCAACACCACCAGAGAGAGGAGGGAACTCCTCCTTAATTTTGTTAAAGAGAATGAGTACAAAGTGAGAGATCCAGTGATGATTTAATCATTTTAGCTCTGATAATACATTCACATGAATTGTGAATTTCTATTGATTAATTTCCTGTTTTGTTAGGTGTTTTTTGTAGAATCAATATGTGACGATCCAGATGTCATCGCGACAAATATCCTGGTAAATGATGCATTTATGCCTCATCACAAGCAGACTTCAGTCCTTGAGTTGTGAGATGTCACCGTGAATCATCTTATGTCTCTTTCACAAAGGACGTGAAGGTGTCCAGCCCAGATTACCCTGAGAGGGACAGAGAAAGTGTCATGGAGGATTTTCTGAAGAGGATAGAGTGCTATAAAGTGACATACCAACCTTTAGATCCGGATGAACACGACAAGTAAGAGGCCATTTTGTTATGGTGCACCTAACTTCTGGGATGCTGTTTATAAACAAAACAGAATGTAATTTTTTGCTAATCATTTTTGACACACTCAAAAAAAACAGTAAAAAGATGTTTTTATTCTTATTCTGAATATAAGACCAGCACCACATTTGGAACAGGGGCAACAAAATACTGGGAAAATTGTGGTGTGATTGTTTTGATGATATGACCTCATTGGATGGAGAAGACTTCATAGAATCAAACGTTGCCCATTTGGAAATGATTGCTCTCTTCTGTTTGATTGTGGGTGCATTTTTCCTTTTTCCTTTTTGCTTTGACATTGTGTAAAGGAGAGCTATCATGCTTTTCCTCTTTTTTCTTTCCTTCAGTGTGTAATAGGTTCATGTGCACGTAAAAGAACTTGAAAGTCAAAGTCCACGCTGCTCCTTAAACACCTCGTCAGTAGTCCCGCCACAATTTGGATTGTGACATCACACTAAGTCAACATGTCACACGATTACATAATTAAAGCCTAGTGGCTAGTTTGGCACATTAGAATCGATTGAGCACAGCTGACCAATCAGAGCAGACTAGGTATTCAGGAGTGGGGTCCTTAAAGAGACAGGAGCTAAAATAGAGTGTTTCAAACAGAGGGGTCATACTGTTCAGCAGTGCAGACAGTATGAGAAAACTGATGCGTTTTTTGAGCACTAAAGCAAATAAACCTGATCTAGTAGTAACCTAAAATAAAATTATGAACCTGAAAATGGGCATGATATGTCTCCTTGATCACTTTTTAACGCTAACACAATCAAAGCAAAACTAAACTGTCAGATGTTCCGGTGTTGCCCTTGTAGTTTATGTGGTTGTTATGTTGTGTGTCAGAAGATGTTCTTACCAAAGCTGTCCAGCAGGTGGAGACAAGAGATAATTTGTAAATATAGATGTTTGATATCCTTTTAAGGTGTTTTTGATTTGTGTAGCTGATAGGCAGGAATTCCAGAAGTATTTCGTCAGAAATCTATGTTTAGTTCCAGGAAGACAACTGATTCAGAGGTTGTTGGGGTTTTTTTTAGCTCCCAGTTGATTTGTTTAATTCCAGTTAGCTGATAATGGTTTTAGTTAACCACATTGAATGTATAGTAATATAAATAAAGTAGTTACCTATCTAGGAATAGACCCAGATACTCAATTTTGGATAGTTTTTTGTAGAGATGAGGAACAGTTGTTCATGTTCTGGTTTTCCTCTAAAATTCTGATGTGTGTATTTGTGCTGGAAGAAAATATCAGGATGTTTAGTCTACACCAAAAGTACAACATATCCCGCCTTTTCCCTTGAGTCTTACAGATGGTTTCACTTTCTGTGTTTCTCTTTTTGCCCTGACCAACAGGAGCCTGTCATTCATCCAGGTCATCAACGTCGGCCGCCGTTTCCTGGTAAACAGGGTGCAGGACTACATCCAAAGTAAAATCGTGTACTACCTCATGAACATCCACGTACACTCCCACTCCATCTACCTCTGCCGACACGGAGAGAGCCATCACAACGAGGAAAGACGCATCGGGGGAGACTCTGAACTGTCAAATCGAGGGAAAGAGGTGCTTTCACATTGCACTCTTACATTTCTGAGCTTTAGAAAGATGGTCGCAAAGGTCTTTAAGGAATAGTTTGACATTTTGGGAAGCAAGCGTATATGATACAATTTTTTTATGTGTCTTTTCTTAATAGGAAGTTACAGCCAGCAGCTTTGCTTGCTTTAGCATAAAGAGAGGAAACAGGGTGAAAGAGCTAGTCTGACTCTTCTCATTTACATGTTAAGCAGAAAAGGTATAGTGTGTTTATTAGTTATTTGTTTCAGCCTGTTCAAAGACTTGGTGCTAAGCTAAACTAATCATGTGTTCTCTGTAGCTGTAGATAATCTAGAGACAAATGACTTCAGTTTATTCGATTTGTATCTTCTGTTGTCGGATCTAAAGTCTCTTTCATGTGGTCTTTGCCAGTTTGCAGCTGCACTGAAGGGTTTCGTGGAAGAGCATCATCTGTCAGACCTGAAAGTTTGGACCAGCCAGCTGAGACGCACCATTCAGACGGCGGAGGAGCTGGGAGTTCCCTACGAGCAGTGGAAGATACTCAATGAGATAGATGCTGTACGTCCTCTTGATACATCACAGAAGACACCAACAGTTGAGGGTGTGTCGTAAGTGTTGAGTGTTTTATTACTTTGTTTTTCAGGGAGTGTGTGAAGAGATGACATACGAGATGATTGAGGAGACCTACCCAGAGGAGTTTGCATTGAGGGACCAGGACAAGTACCATTACCGTTACCCTGGAGGGGAGGTAAAAGCCTGCTCTTTTCTCCAAAGGGATGTTTGACCTCTGATTAGTTCAGTAAACAAGACAATTCTCCTCAACGAAAACTGACTTGAACCAAACCAAACTCATTTGATTTTATGAGTACGTTTGCTCTTTCTCTCACTGTAGTCCTACCAGGACCTGGTTCAGCGGCTGGAGCCAGTTATCATGGAGCTGGAGAGGCAGGGCAACGTGCTCGTAATCTGTCATCAGGCCGTAATGCGCTGCTTGCTCGCCTATTTCCTGGACAAGAGTGCAGGTTAATTACACATACAGAAACACCAAACATGCTTAGACAGTGGCTTGCTTTATAAAGACATATTTAACAGCCGTGGCAGAGTTAGCCGGTAATGTTTTTACTCTTTGTGCGTAGTCAGGGCAGATGTGGCACCGGAGACACCTATAGTAGCAGGAACGACCACAGAAGCATTTTTTAGTAGTTTGCCAGGTGTTTATATGTCAGTCTGTGGGCAGTAATAACATCGCAACCGCGAAAACATGCAATCACAAAATGCTACTGGTGCGTAGTTAAGCTCCAAATTAAAGGCCGAGTTTGAAGATGGGTGTGGTCCAAGGGAGGGGGCTGGGAGAAGGAGCATGCCTTCCCACTTTATGCCCCTGGCCCACATTCATGGTCCTGAAGACATTTATTGAAACGGGAACTTCCACAGAAGCAATTGTGAGTATTTTGCCAAGTGTTTCTATGAACAATTGCTGTAGTAAGAGCAGTTGTTAACCTACTCTCCGAAATTTGTTCTTTCAGTTTCTGAATTTCATTTCCTCATCAGAAGTCATACAACCTAGATGTTTTGGGTTTTAGTCTTTTTCTCTATGCATCTCCTTTTAGACGTTAATACAGGGGACACCACAGTCTGGTACCAAAGCAAGATTCAGTGACGTAATGCCCTCTCCTTTTAGGTTTATTGGATGCAGTCAGGAAATTTTAATGGTGTGTAGTTGAGATCAAAATGAAGACGCTGTCCAGAGATGGGTGGGGTCCGACCCATTAGCGCTAAGTGCTTATGTAATAATGTAGTATTCACTACTGAGAAGTCATGGGTCAGAAATGTGGACATGTTGAGTGATGTCACGGCTGGTGTGATCTCATTGCAAGATTTACGCTTACGGCATCTAGCAGACGCTGTTGTCCAAAGCCACTTGCAGTAATTCATGCAGACATGCACACACTGATGGCAATGCTAAAAAGTGTTTATTGTATCACTTATATGATACTCACGGGATAGCTGTTCGTTAACAAAACATCTGACTGTAAATCAAGTAAATCAAGGCCTCATTGTTGCCATAAGTGCTGAAGCATCACATTGCAGCTAATCTAAACTTTTCTGAGGAGCCTGTTGAAGACAAACAGGAGGGATATTCAGTAACCTTAAGTCCAATATATCAAATTCAAACCTTAAAGAGACAGAAAATCTTCTTCATTCATGATATAAAGCTTTATTAACATAATATGCTCCACTCCAGTTAGCAGAAAAGTGCAGTTTGAGTGGGTGAGAATCAATTTAAAAACAGCTCCTCTGCAAATATCAATTTTTGTCTATTGATATATATAAAACAAATTTGGGGTTTCATTTGTGATGGTGTGAGTAGCAGGGGAATATATTATGCGAGTTGCTCCTGAATAAGAAGAGGTGTTTTTCGTTTTTAAAAAAAAAATTTGGTAACTAAATAAGAGCCTGTCGCAAAATAGTCAAACTAGTTGGTTGTAATTTTGTAGGCGTCATCCAGTCTGTAAATCCATAGATCCTTTATTCATGTAACAGGATTAGACAAAGGCTCAGGTGAGGAGCTTGTTAAGGGTCGTTGTGTGGCCCACCATGTGTTACTCCGCCCTAAGCTTCAGGTCATTGCAAAGACCTGCTCAAAATAGACCCTCTCAGAAATCAGACCTCTAATTGCAGTAGAGATGAACCTGTCTGTAGTTCCAATGAACTGGGTGAATGTTGTGTGACAGAGCAGAATCATGGCTCAATGTTTTGGCCGAATTTGATAGTAAGAAGACAATATTTAAAAAAAAAAGTTAATGCTGCCTCGTGTATGTGTTTTTGATGCCACCACCAGGGGGCGCCAATGTCAGGAATGTTCAAAATCAACACACAGTGGCTTTAATCATCAATTCTACATGATGATCATAATAAAATGTGACCTGCAATTGTCCAAACCGAAACAGACGACTATTAAGGACTACAAAGAATATTGGTTAAGGAACAAAAAAGAGGTATACCACGTAGTTTGAAGATGATTCATGTTGAAACAGAACAAAAGCCCTAATTATGCACAGAATATCCATAAATTAAAGTAATTATAGGTGTAAAAAACATTTTAGTTGACTAAAATAGAAATAAAAACTAGATAAAAACAAAAGAACAACAACAAACGTATTGAAGCAATATCGTTTACGTACAAATCCGACTAAAATAAAATACGCCGGACATGAAAATATTCCAGTATAATATCTGTGTGATAGATACAGTACGATGAAGCCTTTTGTATGTAGTTTCATGTTCCTCTTGAGTTTGAATCTCAAAGATAAAAGGAACACACAGTGCCAGCAGTGCTGTTTGTAGTTCACAGTGCTGTTTACAGTAAAACCTGTGGGATGCCTTTTAAAAGAGCACCACAGTTCAGCTGCAGTAAATCCTGCAGATGGTAATGACAGAAATTCGGTCGGGATCATAAACGCTAACATTTTTGTTTTTCTTCGAGGTGAACTCTCGTTGAAACACATTTGTGTTTTAGTCCCTGAAAAATGATAAAACAGAGGTGAATTCTTGCTTTTTCGACCTTACTGTACATCTGAAAAAACATGCAAATCAGTACATTAATGTGTGGAATGGAGCACGGGGTGAAAAAAAAACATTCCTGACTGATAAGTTGGTGGTTAGACTGGAGAATGCAGACATGAGCAGTGGGAAGGTTTCATCAGGCAACAGAGGAAGTGGTCACAGTTAACCCACCAGTGTGGGTGCAGCTCTGACTGGCGTTTTATACCAGTGCATTCCCATTTGGACATGTCTTAACACAGCAATGATGTATTGTACTTTTTTTAAAGCACAGCATGAGCTTTACAGCAGTGGTGGTTCTAGACCAGTTTTAATAGGGGGGCCAGGTTGGGACCAGCTTTTTTGTTGGGGGGCACATACAACCTGCGAAAAAAAGACAAATTCCTCATTCAGAAACGGGATAAACAGTGTTTACAATTTCAACATTTTTGATTGGGTAGTAAACTGCTGAGACACTTTGTTTCTGCCTTTCCCTTCAAAATCAAAATTCACTTCAAGAAATCTGTCATTGTATTATTGATGCAGACTCCCTGTTGGGGGTGCCACAGGGGGGTCCAGACTCAGAGTTACTGGGGCACTGGCCCCTGTTGCCCCCCCCCCCCCCCCCCCCCCAGAACCGCCCCTGCTTTACAGATGTCCAAAACATGAGAGAAAAACACGACTGATTATAAGCACCTCACACAAATCTCATGTTTTTTGTTTTTTTCTGGCACAGATGATCTGCCCTACCTGAAGTGTCCCCTGCACACCGTCCTCAAACTGACCCCTGTGGCTTATGGTAAGTGCCTTCACTGTTTGTAATTCAAGCAAACTAACACTTTCCTGTGTTGGGTCCTGATGTTTTTCTTCTCCTGTCTCCCTCTTTGAGGCTGTAAAGTGGACATGTTTGACTTGAAGGTGGAAGCTGTCAACACTCACAGGGACAGACCATTAGTAAGCTTCTGACCTTTTTTTTTTATTTCTATTTTGTGTCATAAACATGCTGTCAGTTTTCTCTGTCCAGATTGTCCAGTGCAGCCTGAAGGATCAGAGTCTGGACAGACTGTTCTGACCTGCACTATTTTTATACATTCAAACAAAAATTATACACTGCTGTTTCAGCTTTCAGGAGCCAGGTCTTCTCAGCAAAGTCCTGGCACCAGATGCATAAAGCTCAATGTAGGTCCACAACAAAAACACAAATCAGACACACAATACTAGTTTTAGTCCTCATCAGACTGCTCCATATCTGCTCCTTCACTGGACAATTTGCAATGCCATGTGCTGAAACCCAGACAGAGTGGGTGGCACCACATAACCACATTTGTTAAGGAACCTCTTGGTAAATGTGGTGATAAATATCCCGTCTGCTGAGACCAACATGACAATGGCCTTTATATATATATGACTGTTTGTCTCAGTACTTGTTTTCTTACTTGGCCTTCTCACGGTCACTTACATCTGACGCAGTGATGTCACACCCACAGAAGGAGAGGTTTTATAAGTAAAACATGGAATTACCACATGTTAATGAGTCCACCTTCGCTCTTCTTCTTCCCTACCAACCAGAATAATGTCAGAGCAGATGTCGTGCTGCCGACTTTCCTGCGTCGAAACAGCTTCACTCCGCTGTCCAGCAAAGACCAGATCAAACGACCTCGTCTTTACAGCATGGGCAACCTTCCACCGGCCCGCTTGTCCCATCCCCCTACTTTACCCAGCATGCAGTTCTCCGAGGCATCCGAGGGGGCAGAGCTGCAGAGCGAGGTCAGTGCTGTGAATATTTCTACATAAAACAGAGGTTCAGTGATCACAGTTAAAAGCAAACAAACAAATTAGTTTTGTAAACGAAATGCTGTTAATTCATATAAACGACGGTTACAGACAAAAGTCTGTACAAAGTCAAGAATAAAACTGAATACATCAATAAATGATACTGAAAAAAATGTCTTGATTTTTAGAAATCCAGATGCGAAAGACTAACAATGGCAGAAAACGAATGCTTGACTTAAAAATCAAATCAAATTGTGACCTGAGAAGTGGATTCAAATTGTAGATTTGGAGAATCGTGACCCTCCCACCCCCTCGCCAGCAATGAAGCTTCATGTTTTCCATATACGGTTCATATGTGTGTACAACAAACAAAAGTTCCCTTTACTCGCTTCTTAAATGTGAAGTTCTTTCCAGTGTTTCTTTCCTGTGTTGTGTTGCCCACACAGTGACCCTTATTAAACTCTGTACTCCAAAGACTGGAAAAAAAGGACACAAGCAGACTCTTTCAGTCTGCCTGGTGAGCTCATATTTTAATGTTAGCTGGGGTTCGCTTAGTGCCAGTTTAAACAAACCCCTCATTCCTTTTTTGATTTGGTGTTTTCTTTAATGCCGTCTCCTTTCACTCCCTTCCTCCTCTCTTCCTGCAGGACGCCGTGAACGGTTTCAGCGCAGCAGACGCAGAAGACGACTTTGTTCGGAGTTAAAAAGGTACTTTCAGCCTTTTTCCTCATATCTTTGACGTGGAGCATCTGTTCTCTCCGCCTCACACTTTTTTCTTCTTTTTTTTCATTTATCCCTGGATTTTCTCCTCGTGGATGTGTCACCAGTTTGGAATACCAGCAGTAAAAACTCCACCCAGCTTCAGTCACACGCGTACATTCCTAAACACTGTCCCACACAGAGTACCTGTAATCTTAGACGTGTCATCTCTTTGGTTTTTGTGTGCGCATTAGTGTCAGAGTTTACTTGCACACGTGACCTCGATGCCTTTGCACAATAGCCTTGAAATGTAGGCAGTGAGCCACCTCACACATTATCAGGTCTGCAGCAAAGAGACTCTGAAAAACCATGAGCGCTTCTCACACTCCTCATACTGTAGTCTCCAGTTAATGATGCTGTATTAGATATAGGTTAGAACATGTTGATTGTATACCTCATTGGAAGCTCATGCCTTCAGTTTTAGTGTAAGACTGTGCCTCGATTAAAGAAAGCCTGGTTTTTTCCCCACACTCTCTCTTAAAGTTACCTATTCAGACCTGTGCATCCATCCTCGGGTGCTCTGACAGGATGTAGTATTGATTTTATTTTGAAGGGTAGTTTGAAGCAGATTGAATTGTACCTTTGCTTGCACTTGGCAGACACCAGCTTTATAAAGTAATGGAATTTTTCTGTCTTGAACGATAAAAGATGTGCAGCAGCTACTGAGCTTTACCTTTTGTGAAATGTTTTCCCTTCTTCTTCTTCTCTTTATCGATGCCTTCCTGTATGTGTTGCCTTATACTAAAATAACAGTTTTTAATGTATGTAACTGCCTACTGTGATAATGTAAAGCTGATCTTATTTGACCTCAACCAAACCGATGCAAATATTCAAAACACAAAGTGTCGAATTGCTTTCGTGCATTTTAAGTTTCTTCATAAGGAGGTTTATGGAGGACTGAAACTGCCAAATTAAAAAAAATAAAAAATCACTGACCCTGTAGATAAATTGATATGCCAATAAATGCACCAAAAATAATGTAAATAAATAAGACGTTAAGTAATGTAATATTTCTGTTTGTTATTTATCTTTGTATTAATTCCCCAGTTTATTTACTTTGCAATTTCATTTTCCAATGTAATAATTCATTTTGAATAATTTCATTGAATTGTAATACTTTTTTATTTATATGTATTTGTTTACGACACACCTTTAGGGACGGTCCCCTCAGTAGCGTAATAAAGTAGAAATACATAAAGAAATGTAAAATTAAAAATAAGTTTAGGGAAATGAATGGGAGTAAAAGAGAAAAAATAGGCTTGTAAAAATAGATACATACATAAAAATACATTTCAAAATGAATTAATAAATAAATAGGAAAATTAAATGGAAGGTAAATAAATAGGAGACATAATACACCAGTAAATAAACACATAAGAAAATTAAAAGAGATGTATGCCAAATTTAATAAATAAACTAATCATAATATTTTTGGTGCTTTTAATGGCATATTAGTTTTTACATAGAGTCATTTATTTATTGTTGTTTTCCGCAGTTTCGTTGCCCAGCAGTCATGTGTTTCTGATACATTGAAATATAATTTGTGATAAGAGCAGCTTTGATTTTGTTAGCAATAAATCAATCATTGGGGAAAAAAGTGCCTTTATTCAAAGCACTGCAAGGCTGTGACAATAAGTAATCAAGAGTATTTATATTATTTTAGTTTATACATGGAGTGAAAATGTTTTAGTTTCACCTCAGTTGAAGGATTTGCTAAATCTTTGTGTCCTTGAAAAGAAAATCATACTGTTATTGCATACTCTGCCATACATGTGTCATTTAATAAAAATCATTTTGATGCAGTTTTTTTTTTACTTTGTTTTGTCTTTTCTTCCCCAGAGTGTTTATTATTATGATTACGATTATGATTATTATTGTTGTGATTATTATTATTATTATTATTATTATTATTATTATTATAGACCTCAGAAAAGTGTTAAGTTTGGTGACGTGTGTCTGTGTGTGTGTCTGTGTGTGTGTGTGTGTGTGTGTGTGTGAGCTCATTGGGAGTTTCCTTCCTGTTTTCTAACTTCATGTCCCTAAAGAGCCGAGCATCAAAGTAATGAAGAACAGTGAAGTCTTCTGTATATTCTAGACATCTTCCAACGCCAACGCCAGATGTGTGATTTGGGATGTTTGGAGCTAAAATGTTTCTGACTGGTCTGACGTACACACTTGATCTGACATTTCACGTGTGAGACAGAAATCTTTTTTTTTTTTTTGTAGCCATACAGACGATGAAACTCAGTTCATCGGTTCTGCTTTGATGATGGGATGTTGTCAGGTTTTGATAATCTGATCCAACAATGACGCGCTGTTTCGTTACAAACGTGATCACTGAGTCACTTTCTGACTTTCTGTATACAGCATCTACTTCTATAAATACACAGACACACGAAGCTCTGTGTGGCACAAATTTATGTTGGGAGATGTTATTCTTTCTCTAATCGTGGTCAGTTTAAATTGAAATATCATGCTTTAAATGAATCTGATTTACTTTTTATAAGCTGCAGAGTGAGTCATGGGGAAATGGAGGCGGAAGGCGGTAAAATAATCAGTTGCATTTCAGAGAATTTAATCTGCTGGTTGCTTTGACGCCTGAAATGATCCTTGAATGAGTCGATTCAGATAAAAGTGCTATGATGAACTTCTGCGCTGATTGCAGATATTAAACAAGAAATAGGCGGCTGATTTTTAAAAAGGGAGAAACGGACACTAATGAGTTAGTCATTCTTCGCTGTTCTCGAAATGATACAGCTGGACAAATAAATTGTTCATTTGTGTGATTACATCCTCGAGTTGGGAGCGGGAATGTGTTGCACGGGGAAGTCTGCGGGTGACATTTTGTCCCGATGCTCTCGGACAGGGCTGCGATGACATTTAATGAAAGGAGTCAAAACATCTCCACCACGCCTCCATGCAGACATGGTGGAGACACAGAGGCGGAGGGACTGTGAAGACGTAATCATCTTACCTGCTGACACACAAGGAGAGACTAAATTAACGAGAGGCATGGAAATAACATTAAA
This sequence comes from Sparus aurata, assembly GCF_900880675.1. NCBI lineage: Eukaryota > Metazoa > Chordata > Actinopteri > Spariformes > Sparidae > Sparus > Sparus aurata. The sequence continues at coordinate 9,188,140 of NC_044193.1, forward strand.
TTACTTGTGTTCATACTACCCTTCAGTATAGATGACATTTGTACTTTTTACACTGGATGGCTGTATAGTTGGTGTTTACTTTTTAGTTTAAAGGAATAGTTCAAATAAAAATGAGTTCAGTCATTATCTTTTCAGCCCCATGCAGAGGGGAAAGTCAGGTGAAGTTTTGTTGTCCACAAAACATTTTTGGAGTTTCACAGCAAACCGGTGTTGGAGCGTTCTCAAGAAGATGTGGGGCTTGTTTTAAAAAACAACCAAAAGAAAGATGGCACGGCTCTGTTCAGCTCGTCCGGCCTGATCCAAGTCCCTGGAAGCCCAGAGATCCTGAAATGTATTTAAAAAGACGTTACCAACAACATTTGTGTGACAGCTGTGAGCCAGCATCTTGTTATTGGAAGGTCGCTGGTTCGATTCCCCTGGTCTGCATGTCGAAGTGTCTTGGGCAAGATACTGAACCCCAAACTGCTCCTGATGTGCACCATGCATGGCAGCCACCGCCATCGGTGTACTGTGTGCATGAAGCCTCTGCTAAATGTACATTTGCGTGTGATCAAGCTCATGGACCCACTTCAGACAGGTGCACGCTAACGCCTTTAGCTCAGCAGCTAAAGATAAGATTTGTAAGTAAGGGATACTCTCTGCCAAATTTTACAGTTGTATGACTATTTATGCCATAGTAGTACCTAAATATTTGCATTTACATAATTTTGCCAGGAAAATTACCCAAGAAGAGGGGTTTTGGCCCCCAGTAGCTTTCCAGCAGCTAGTTGACCGGGTTGTCCACCCAGGTTTTAATCCTTGAAGGTCCTAGATATCATTTCTGGTGTCAAACCTTTTACAACGCTCCGTGTCTGTTTTCCAAAAAACTGGGATTTTGCCCCCTGGGTAAAGGGAGTTTTTCTACTTCTGTTGTTTAGGAAAAGCTCCAGAAATGTTTTGTGGGCTGCAAAACTCCCGACTTTCCATTGGTACGACGGTGAGTAGATAATGACTGAATTCTTATTTTCGGGTGAACTTATCCTTTAACATCTGAAGACTTCATAAAACTCTGACCTTTAAGGCCCTCAAACATGAAGCAACACCTGATCTCAACACGCCAAAACTGCAGTATTTTAGGAGTACTAAGGGGAAAATAAAGAAAAGTCAGAAGTTATTAATCATCTCGGAATTGCTTGATTTGGTAAAATATACATTTATGTACCCAAGAAAAAGCAGCTACTACTTCAAAATACTGCTTACATGTGGTGAATCCATTTGTTTACACAACACCGTACTCATGCTACATATGCACATTTAGCTGCTATTATGGAAGCTGGTGCAGAAGTTGAAGTTTATTTTTACATTTGTGGTTTTGTCTTAAGTAAAGGGCCCGGCTGCTGCTTCCACACTGCTGCTGACGAGTACAATCGCTGTGGCAGTGACTCAAAATCATGTTGGCAAAGTGACTCTACAGGAAATCCAACCAGCCTGTTGTGTGGATTAAAAATAACCGAGGGGGGAAAAGTGGCTGAAAGAACCTCAAGATCCTCGTGCAGCTCCAGCAGACTGTAGACTGTATTAAGCTCAAACAGCTAAAGCCAACACACAGTAAGCCTGCAATAGAATCTAACCTTTATAAAGATCTACGTGTTTTTGTGATACTATCAGGTGTCTATATATAGTCCCCTGCCTGATCAAAGGGTGGATGAAATATGCCTCAAAAGTGATCAGTTGAATACACACCTGTCTAAATCTACTTCAACAAAAACTGAAGATCAAGGGTCCAGGGTGTTGGTTACGGAGGACAGAAACTGCCAAAATCAAAAGATAAAGAAAGAAATAAACAACTTAATAAATAGATTAAAATGCCATTAAATCCACCAAATACATCAAAAAGAAATGAATAATACTATAATATAGTAATAAAATGTGTGACATACTTTGTATATGTTTTGTGTTTATTTACGTTTGTATTAATTTCCAATTTATTTACGGTCCCATTTAATAGACCAGTTAATCTATTCATCATTTTTAAATGTATTTATTTATGTGTGTATTTATTTCTACTGCTTGTTATTTTCTCTTTGCATTTTTCCCCAGACTTATTTATTTATGTGTTTTCAATTAGAATTTCTCTATGAATTTCTGCTACGTTATGCTAATGAGGGAACACACAAAAGAGTAAATGGACTTCCAGCAGCACCGTCTGAGTAAGTTAGTCCGCCTTTGAGAAATTGGATTTCCTACGATTTTCGGCCGGACTAACATGATGACATTTTCTGACATTGTGTAAACACAGTGATCGCTCTGGGGACCTTATCTTCCTCTGAGAACACCTTGTTCATGCAGTTACAGAACAAATAAACATGTCAGTTTGTATAATTAACTCATTAAAGGTGTTATTTGTAAGAAAAGTTTATTTTTGAGTCTCATTCCCACAGTCGATTTGGTGCTTTTAGTTTGATTGCATATTAATTGCACCACTGGGTCGTTCATGGATTGGTTTTGGGTATTGTCAGTGTGGGTCCTCCATACCCGTGATAGCGGCTCATCATCTGTCCTGCTTGTTTTCACGTCTGTCCTGTGGGCTGCGCCACACCTCCGCTATAAATTGCTCCATGTGATCCGCCTGGTGCCACTTTGTAATCTGCCTCTGAGGATTTGTTTACGCACGGAGGACGCGCAGAGGAGCAACATGAAGCTCGTCGGGGGGAACATCCTGATTTTATCGTTCGCTGTACTCGCTTCAGGTAAACACAAGACAACAAAATCCACTTTTTTCTAGTGTGTGTTTGTGTGTTTTTAGTATTTTAACTGATGGTGTCTGATCTCCCAATAAAGCGGCTCGGGCGCCCAAGAAGTGCGGCGCACCGGTCGCGTACCCGCACACCAAGCTGGCCAGTAAATACAGCGACCGGCAGCACTTTAACTTCGGGGAGAAGGTTTATTATGACTGCGCAGACGACTTCACCTCCTCCTCCAGAGCCTTCCGAGCGGTGAAGTGTCTTCAAGGAGGCTGGAGCAAACTGAATCTGAAGTGCGAAAGTAAGTTCTCAGCATGTTGGCTCATCTAGATTTTAAATTGGAGGTAAAAGAGAGGGCTGAATGTTGTGTTTTTCTTCTTGCAGAGGACTGATTTTTAGTGAGATATTCGCAGTAAATGTGATTTAAAGCAGCGTGAGGCCCCCCAGTGGTCATGTGAGGACGCCTACATGTGATTTAAGATAAAATTAAAAGTGTGAATGCCCAAAATAATTAAGAATTTAAGGGGAAAAAAGGAAAGCTGTGGTTTTATTCACGCATCACTACATCAAATATTAGGTTGACTTTCCCCCTCGAGCTTGATTGATGTGATTGAAGTCGTTTAAAATGCAAATGGACCAAAGTTTCATCATCACTGTGTCTCCATCCTGATCAATGACACCTGAAAACTCCCCTTTATTCCTATTTAGAGTTGAGAGGCTCCTCATTCTAACACTAGTTTTTGGCCTCATCCTTTTCTCACTTCTGCTGCTAATCTTTTAGTCGCTGTCTTTTTACATTTTTACTCCTTAGACATGTTTATTTAGTAGATGTCGTGTATATTTCACTGATATTTAATATTATATTGTCTTTATTTTCATTTAAAAAAAGAAGTGTGTGACCCTGACCAAGAAACACGCTGGTTGTTTCTGTAATTTCTTTGGAACAATCTCTGGCACAAGGTCTTCCTTCAAGAAAGATAAAGTGTTATTGTATCTTATCTTAATACTTCTACGCACTCATAAGAGTCTTTTGTTACCGTTGTTGTTCCTTCTGTTCGGCCCCCAAACAGACTAAACTGTCTCATACTGACGTTATGTTCATAGTCCTCAACTAACTTTCTGGTGTTTTTGTTTGCTGGTGCTGATATTTTTTTTTAAAAGAAGATAAGGAAGTATGTGTCTTTATGACAAATGGCAGATTGTCCCATTAGTATTGAGAAGCTAGACGGTGGAAACGTACTGCTTTGTTTTATTTTTAACTGAAAAAAACAAGGAAATAAGTTTAGCTTTTCATCAATGACTCAAACTTTTACGCAGCAGCTTTCCAAAAAAGGAATTCGAAGTGCGTTACACATGATTGGGGACAAAAAAGAAAATGTATTTGGAGACTAATGTTCAGCACACAGCAATACAATCTGGGTACTTTTTTGATTATTAAAAAAAAAATAAAAACATTGATAAAATTGAATATTATAATACTAACAAGAGACAACGCACTCAACTCCCATTTATAGCTTCAGTATGGGGTGCTGATTCTTCTCTTGTAGAGAATAAATGAAAAGGAAAAACAAAGGACAGCGTTCCCATCAAACTCAACAGGTGTGCTAAATAAATGTTATCCAGAAAACTGCAGATATACCCCAATAGGGGGAGCTGTATGGTTTTGAAGTAGTAGTAGTAATAATAATAATAATCATAATCATAATCATCATAATAATCATAATAATAATCATAATAGAAAGTAATCAAGAACAACAATAATAAAAATGATAACAATAATTTAATAAAAATACAATAACTTAATAAATGAATACAATAATTTAATAACAAATATGATGATGATGATTTAATAATAATGTAAAATGACCATAAGATTATAGAACATTACTTAAAAAGCCAGATTAAATGGGTCAATATTTATTTTCTGTCTTTAAACCAGATCTTTGTCCAGCTCCTCTCAGATCCTCTCAGATCCGCTCCTGTTTCAACAGAATTTGGATTTTGGTGATTTCACATACTGTGTTGTGAAAGTGCCAGCCTGCTCTGTCACAGCAGCCTAATCCCTCACCTAACACCCAGTCTAGTTCAACTTGAGCGACTGCTGCAGGTATTTGAGAGCAGTTCTGTGCAGCTCCTATCTGCCGGCTCCAGTACAAACTAATGCGTCAGAATGACACAAATCTTCTGTTGTTGGACCTCAAGCAGAGAAAAACAGGCCCACCAGATGTTTGCTGTCACGTTGTCTTCCACCTGAGTCTTCCAGCAAGAAGTATATTAAATCAAATTACCGAGCCTCACAGTTAAGCCTCAAACATTTTTCCATTTTGAAATTCCCCCCCCCCCCCCCCCCCCCCCCCCAAATCTCACGCAGGTCGGCAGGTCGGCAGGTCGGCTTTGCAGCAGCTTACTGAATCTGAGCTGTTTGGCAACTTTGTAAAATAAAGAAGTCTCTGTCCCTTTTTTTTATTTTGTTTTTTTCCCCACCATGCAAATCTCATTTCACCCGTGATTTCATGATCTGATTGGCCTCTTTGCTCTCTACATATCTAATTCCTAACAGAGAGATCATGTGGCAATGCCGGGGAGCTGGCAAACGGAGAGTTCCACTATGAAGGGGACTCATTGATCGGGGAGAAGGTTTACGCCGTGTGCAACGAGGGGTAAGTGTGAAAGCCTGAGAGAAAATCCTGTATGTGAGCCTCTGAGTTTGTGTTTGACCACACGACATGTCTCCATGTTGACAGATACACGGTGAAGGGACTTAACTACATGGTCTGCAAGAGGGCTGGCTGGAGCGGAGAGGTCCCGATTTGTGAAGGTGAGCGTCGGAGCGTTCTTACTCAATATCTGAAACTCACTCGTGATGTTTGTGGTTGCTGCGCCTTGAGAGTGGGCGGCGTTGCATTAATATTGAGTAACTGCTGTCTGAATGTGACGCACGATGACGTTATTAGTCTTGATCCCTTTTAAATCTTCCGTCATACTCTGCTATGTTGTGAAAATAAAGATGTAGTCATTCATAGTTGAGACTGGGAAGGGCTTTATGTCAGGGAACACACATATTAACTATTAAAGGATGAGTTCACCCGAAAATGTAATAATTTATCTGCTCACCCCTGTGTTAGTGGGAAGTTTTGTAGTCCACAAAACGCATCTGGAGCTTCGCAGCAAACAAAAAAAACGTTGCGGTATCTCCTGAACACCTGAAGTAGACGGAGGAACATTAAAAATTGATAATAAAAGACCCAAAATGGCTCTGTACAGCTTGTCTAGTGTAATCCAAGACTCTGGAAGCCCAGAGATGCCAAACAGATTCGAAAAAGATGTTGTTTACATTCTTCACAGTAGTGAAGAATGTAAACAACATTTTTTTGTTTTTTTTTTCAAAAAAAATTTTTTTCAAAAAAAATTAGGATCTCAGGGCTTCAGAAGTGTCTCACCTGTAAAAGTAGTGGGAAAAATGAATGAGGGGAAATAAATCAAGTTGTAATATCTGTGGTGGAAATTCTTATCTAGAAGTGAACAAATAAAAGATCGATCACAAGAGGGTGTCTTTGTTTGCTCTTCACTTTTATTATACCGCTTCATTAAAAAGAAAAATTTGACCAGTTTCAGCTGACGGGCCGGCACCTCCAGGGCGTTCTGGGTGAGGCTGACCATGGGTGTCAGAGAAGGTCACAGTTTGTAGCACACTCCGAGAAAAGGGAGACTTCACAAAACGATATCCAGACGGCCTTGGATGACGTATCCGACAATCATCCGGGTGCTATTTTGTACAAACACTTTCCCATAAATCAGCAGCGCCACTGTTCAAAAGTCAGTCCAGTGGTTCACACTCAGTTCAGATCATAATTCACAGTGAGTGCCAAGAGGTGCAATAAAATTTGAGGTTAAGTTCAGTAAAACGGTGCAAGCTAACAAAAATATGTGTGGTTTTATTCAAATGATGAATTTTGCTCCTACAATTTCATGTACAACAACTTTCCCTACCATCAATAAGCAGTAATGTACACTTTTGTGGGAATATAGCCGTGCAGAAAAAGGCATTTATAGTCTAGAATGAGCCACCATGCTACCTACTAGACAGTGCCGGTGAACCCAGAGGCTGTTTAACAGAATTTTGATATCCTCAGAGGGTCGGCCCACCTGCTCCCCCCCTGCGGTGGCCAACTCTGTGAGCAGCCGTGGAGACGTCTCTGTGCACCAGGTGGGCGACAGCGTGACCTTCACCTGCAGTCAGGGCTTCCAGCTGCATGGAGCGCAGCAGATCACATGTGGTGCCGGTGGCCAGTGGCAGCCTGAACCTCCTCGGTGCCTGCCTTCACCTGAAACAACCCGCTCACCTGAAACAACCCGCTCACCTGAAACAACCCGCTCACCTGAAACAACCCGCTCACCTGCTAGAACTGTGTCAGCCGCTAGAACTGTGTTAACCGCTAAAGACAGTGAGCCAGCAGGTGGATGTGGCGTGCCAGTTGTCAGCAGCAGCTCCCACACCAGCCTGACAGACGCATACATCCTGAGGACATCTTTTGGGTCCGGTGAGCAAGTCCAGTACGTGTGCGTCGTCGGATACATCCAGGCAGGCGGCAGCAGGTATCGCACGTGTAGAGGAGGGCAGTGGACGCCGCTGCGGCTGAGATGTGAACGTAAGAACTTTTTTAATTTTAGCTTTATAAGCGTGTTTCTATAATGCTGAAGATCTTCAGTTTGATGATTCTTGATTTTCTTTTTCTGATGATCAGAGAACATCCATCCATCCATCCGTGGCTGAGAGATGTTGCTCTTTTTAAAGGATGATTCCAGCTGCTTTTTTTTTTTTTTTTTTTTTTTTTTTTTGCACGTGTCACTACTGTTAAACATTTTTACAGAGTGCGCTGTAGTGATTCAGCTTCTTTTTAAATTGTTGTTTTTAAATGTTTGCAACCTTCAAGGCAACCCGTTAATTTTTCAATTGAACCCAAGAACACTTATTTTATATCGGGGTGTGAAATGCCTCACAGGTGATCTACCACAATGAGCAGCATGTAGACTTTTTAAATTAATTGGCCCTTTGGGAATAATTTAAAAATAAATAGAGTAAGACATCAAACATTATAATGAATTACTAAACTTGCAAGTTCCACGTCAAAAGTCACTGGGTAAAAGTGCTTATACTACACTCTAAACTGTGACTTTAAGACTATTATATTTTAGGATTAATATTTAAAATGCATTAATAAAAAAAGCAGGATTTTACCGTCGCAGATGGTCGAGGTGGAGCTCATTTCTTTTACTTTTATAGGACGGCAGATCTTGAGGATTAATCCACTGATTGATTTCCTTTTATGAATCGATTATTTGGGCTCTGGGTTTTTGTGACAAATCTCACCATTTTCAGAATTCAAACCAAAGTAAAAACCTTTTGAAAATGCTTGTTTTGTCCAACCAACAACATACAAATCTCCTCAAAATCATTAAATTAGTTTAATAGTCAATTATCCCATCATATCAGCTGCACGTGTTTTTTGTTTTTTAAGATCTTCATATATTTTCAAAGTAACCAGTAAATAAATGTTGTCAAATGAATATTTCACGCTGAAATCTGGTAAAGTAGAAAGTGGAACAAAAGCATTAAAGTAAAGTACAAGTCTCTTTAAAGAACAGTACTTGATTAAATATATTTACTTACTTTCCACCACTGCATGTCTCGAGGAAATGTTCATACTGTGGCGAAAGACTCAATCCAGTGTAGCAAATCACTGGTGTCCCTGGAAGACGACGGGGAGGGTGTACTTTTTAAAAACACCAGTATGGCCCTTTTTTTTTGAGGCACAAGGATTATTAACAGTCCTGCTGAGAGGTTTATTATATCCAGTCTTTGATGCACTGCGCATCAGTGTAAAAATAGCTTTCACGAGGTCATAATGAGCTGTCAGACTCTTAAACCTTTCTCCTCCTGTTTCATCCTCACAAGGGAAGCCATGTGGCTCAGCAGGAGAGATCCTTAATGGCTGGTTTGAATACAGCGGAGTCGAGTTTGGAGACACAGCGAAGGCCGTCTGTGACGAGGGGTAAGGAAGCGCACACTCTGCTGTTTTTCCTGCATACTGCTTCTAAACTATGATTTTTTTTTTTTTATGAAAATGTGACTCGACAACATCCCTTTCATTAGGTATAATCTCGTGGGAAAGGCAACCAGAACCTGCATGAGTCAAGGCTGGGATGGCCGCATTCCTGTCTGTGAAGGTGAAGTGAATCTTCTAGTATCACATGTGAGGCGATCTTTAATGTTTTTTGTCCTCTCCAGCTGTGCCAACACGTCTGTATCTCTTCCAGCTGTGCAGTGTAATGAGCCTCCACAAGTGATGAATGCAGATTTGAGAGGCCCCCAGGAGCCGCCTTACTCGTACAGGACTGTTGTTCGCTATCAGTGTCGTGCAGGAACCCTCAGTGGATCGAGTGAGATTTGGTGTACCGAGGACGGGACATGGAGTTCTCCTCCTCCTACATGCAAAGGTCCTTGATCCTTCCTCATTAGTGACACGGCACTAAAATAAAATAAACAAAATTCCCTTTTTGACTAGCGAGATGTAAAACTGGTCTGTTTCCCTACAGAAATGACATGTCCACCTCCAAAAGTGCCCGGGGGCTCCTGGGCAGGAGCTCATAATGGGCCATATCAATTCAGGGACACCATATCCATTGAGTGTGAAAGGCCTTACTGGAGGAGCGGCCCGAGAACAGTTACCTGTGGGAGTGACGGCCGGTGGTCCCCGGGCCTCCCAAGATGTTATAGCCCAGGTAAGTAATTGATGGCTGTAAAACCCCTGTTGCAAAAAGATGGTGCGCTGTGTGAAGTGTAAATTAAAAGCTTTTGAAGATTTGAAGCCCCATTCATAGACCATATTCACATGGCGGCCATTTTCCTCTGATGTTTGAGAAGCTCAAATGTTGTACTGCCGTGTTCTCGGTCGCAAGTTTTAGAAATGTAGGAAATCTGACAAATTGTCAGTGTTTTACCGCCTACTGATTAGCAACTGAAAAGACAATGGATGGTGAAAGTATGGAGAGACGTCCGTGCCATATTTCGGGGGGGGGGGGGGGAGACATTTCAAACCATCAACATAACAGTTTAATTAAACAAGCAGGAACGTTAGCTGTTAGCTGTAGCATAGAAGCTAAATGGTTATGAAAATACGTTGTTTTGCCTTGAAATATGGCCGAATGTCCCTCCATAGTTTCACTAACTCTGCTTCCATCAGGGTCAAACCACTTAAATTTAATGTGTCCAAGCTGTGGGCTGATATTTTAGGGTTAATTTGATAGTTTAATGAGAGCTATCAAACTGTAACATTAGCCAGGAAGTGGTTGAATGCTAACGTTAGCTCTTGTCTAATGGAACCATATGAGTTTATGAAAAGGGCCATATTTCAAAGTAAAACCAACTTATTTGATTACATCACTGTTTTTAAGTTATGCATAAATTAATTCTAAAATATCAGCCCTAGTTCTTGAGACGTTTGTTAACCTTAAAGTGAAATAAGCGGATTTAATCAACAGTATTTAGGCTTGGAAGTGGTTGAATGTTAAGGGGTTTATCAAATATGTTTTTTATCTTGAAATTGTTTTGGTGTCCTTCCAGATTTTCACTGTCCATCAACTTTTCAGTTGTTGTACAATCAGAATTAGACGATTATGCAACTTCTAACACTGAACACGGCAGCATGACCCAGCATTTGCACTTCCCAGGAAAATGGCAGGCGTGTGAATATGTTTTATACCCAATCTGTATGTTAACTTTCTCAATATACAGTTTTCCACCATTAACCAACTATAATTTACCATTCTTTATTTCAGCACCTCGCAGGTACAAGCCAACCTGGTAGAACCAGTCGGTGGAGGACGGATGGTCTCTTAAGCTAGCTACACAATGTCTTCCTGCTCAAATAAATACTTTTCTTTTTTATTATTATTAAAAGCCCCTTTAATACTGCACTAATAGTGATATATTTTCTTATTTCAACAAAACATGTTTAAACTCATTATATAAAGACATTAAAATATATTTGAAATGAAGCTGAAGTACAGTATGTTTATTTCGATAAGAGTTTTGGGCAGTAACAAGTACAAACTTGTCTCATTCACCTCCTGTACATAGTTTCTTCTTTCTTTTTTTTGTTGTTTTTGTCTTTTTTATTTTACAGTTGATAATGTTATGTGTATCATCTCTATAGTCTAAAACGGTGAGTGAGCATTTCATGAACAAACAAACAAAGCTACAAGAAAGATAAGAACACCAATTCCATTCATTTAAAAAGACAATACAAAATCCAGACATTTCTTTACATGAGCAATAACAATTCAAGTGCAAATATCATTATCAACTCTATGATACATCATAGCAAACTCTCGTTAAAAGGCAACAATTCCAAACAAAAAAAAAAAAACTTTAGCAGGTTGCAGGAAAGAAGCCGATTCTGGTTGGAGGGTTGATTTTTGGGGAATGAGCGCACACGTGGGCCAAATGAGAACGTTGCCTGCCTGTTGGCAATCGCGTACACAGATATTGGAGACTAGACGTACACAATCTGTGACTGAACTTGGGGTTGGCACTCAAGTTTTGACAAGTTTGGGTACTTGTAAATACCATTTTAGTACACAATCCGAAGTGTACCATCTTGTTTTTATTTACACAAGCATGGACGAAACAAAATCCCTAAAGGAAAAAATTAATTAGATGATCCGAGAGCAGGCATAGACTCAATTAATGCTCTGTAGAGGGTTGAATATACACATTAGGGGTTTGGGATTATAATTGTACCCATTTGACTGCAATGGTGATGTTGACTTTAAAGGAATAATCCCTACATAGTCACCCACCTGACCAAGGAAGGGTAAAGCCACACGTTTTTTGTTCTGATTCAAACGAGAAGATGTTAAAGGATAAGTTCACCCAAAAATGAAAATTCAGTCATTATCTACTTGGCACAAAACTGGTGGAAAGTCAGGTGATGTTTCATAGTCCACAATACGTTTGTGGAGCTTTAGGAGAAAATTGTGGGTTTTTTTTTTTTTTTTTAATTGTAAGAAAGAAAAACTGAAAATGGCTCTAACCAGCTCTTTCAAGCATCTCCATCCAAATCTCCAGAAGCCCCGTGATCCCCAATTGATCTGAAAAGACATTATTGACACCCTTTGACATGCTGTGAAGCCTGGAAACTACTTCTTGTGGTGTTTACGCTAACGCTTTTAGTTTGACAGCAAAGTTTCCAACTCTACAAAGGGTATAAATAACTTAATTTTAAATACTATTTTGGCAGAGATACTGACTTGGTCTCAGAGACTTGGAACTTGGACTTGAAGCTCCAGAAATGTTTTGTGGACTACAGAACTTCACCAGACTCTCCATCAGCGTGTGGGTTAACAGAAAATGACTAAATGGTGATTTCTCAGTGAACTTTCATCAGTAAGCTTTTTGAGGCGCAAGTAGGCAGATATTGTTACTTTGAACAGAGACTGACTAACTGTATCCCCCCCCTTTCCAGTCTTTGTGCTAAGCTAAGCTAGGCTTATGGTATCATGGCTGTAGCTTATTTATTTTAAAGACATGAGCAGCATTAATCTTATAACTCCCCACATGAAAGAAAATACATTTTCCGAAATGGTGAACTATCCCCTTAACTGTTTGAAGGGACATTTTAATTACATCACTTATTTTACCCTGTTTTGGTCACAAAGAGAAACATTTCCACACCAAATACTCAGTTTTTATTTTAAAAAAATTTGACAGACGTAATATTTTTAGCATTTCTCTGAATTGGAGAAACCTCTTCCGCCCATTGTGACTGATAAATATTTCATACGAGTCTCAACAAGACTGCAGCCTACAACACGTTTCACAAGCTTCGTTGGGGGTCACAACAGGGTGTCACCAAAAGGTGTGTTTAGGTGTGTTTTCATTCATTGCACTTTGTACTACAAAAAGTAGGATGATGTGTCCGAAATTTAGTGCACAAAACAAAGTGAGCCGCCCTTTTTTTTTTTTTTTTTTCTTTTTTTTTTTTTCAGGGCGGTCTTTGGAAGAGCTGGGGCAGAACAGAATGTGGGTGTTTTGAAATGGGCGTCTTTGGATTTTGAGACGGGCGGGACATCAGGGGCAGAAGGGGATTTTCATTTATTTATTTTGTCATGTTGGGGGAGGGCGGGGTGTCCTGCATAAGGAAAATTAGGATCAAAGAATTCAACCCTCGTCTAATTTTATTTTCATTATTTACAAGATTGAAAGCAAAAAACACGATAAAACTGGTAGTCCACACACAGGCAATGTGAGATTATCGACTTACTGTGTGTAAGAACAAAGTATTTCAGACGTGGAGCTTCCTTTTTCGTTTTAAACCTAGAGACTATTAGTGTGTCGAGTACATCAGAAAGACAATATGAGATTGAAGAATTAAAGTGACCTTTTTTTAAAAAGAAGCAGCAAACATAATGTCCCTCAAAGACATTTCTCTCTATCTCTCTCTCTCTCTCTCTCTCTCTCTGAGACATGTTCCACTAGACATCACATTATCTCATTTCTGTGGCTCTCACAATTATTAGTTTGTTATTCATCTCCCAAATGTCCACTATGTTCCTGGAATGATAAACCACCTTTTTTTTTTTTTGTATTTGCTTAAAAAAAAAAAGAGCAACAGAAATTATGGCAAGGATGGAAAACGTTGGTACAGTCTAGACAGACGGAACAAAACATAGATTAACTGTTTTAACAGCAAAACCCTTGGAAACCGCTCTAAGAGCTCAAATATGGTAAGGCTTTGAATGACGTGGTACGCAGCTGCGACTTGAATTTAACAACCGCTCCTCCTCGAGGACAGCACACAGACGCTGAAGATGGAACCAGGGGTTACACAACACTTACACAAACACTTACAGTCATACTTAATGGTAGGAGTTGGTACACAGACAGCTCATTTAAGCAAATACAATAACAAGCTCTATCAAGCTCAAACCGCGCACACAAATCATTACTCCTATTGTCTGAAATGGGCTACTGTTGTTTTCTTTTGTGGTTCCGTTGCACAACACAATAGAAACCAAACCCACTCACACACTCTACATCCCCACTAAATGCTCGAGCTTGGGACTGCAGACCTGCGCTGGATGGAGACTGACAAAAAAACCTAAAACACAAGTTTTTCAGTATTTCTCAGGTCTGCATAGTGTTTATTGTCAAAGCCTATGGAAAATAAGAAAAGTTAAACATACTAGTATGTTGTTTTTTTTTTTGTTTTTTTGTTTAAGTCCTGTGAGATTTGCCGGTGTCATCTGTAAGGTGGAGGTGGGGGGGAGGGGGTCACGATCCAGTGCTTCAGCTGCTGTGTGACGATTTACTTGTAAGGTCGCAGGAAAGCGGAGACTTTGCTGCTTATGAGACGTATGAAGGAGCGAGGAAGCATCTCGTTGGACTCCCGAGTGGTGTACTTAAAGTAGTTGTTTGGGTGAGCCAGCACATCGAAAAGAGTCTTAATCAGTTTTTTATCCTGTAGGGGAGAACACGCAGGTGTAAACGCGACACATCAACACAGTTTCATCCTTAATAATGGCTTGAAGCACTTACACAATGCTGGAAAACAAATTACTCACAACAAACAACTCTTTTCAATATAAATGCACCGCCTGACTCATAGTCATGTTTCTTAGTAACACTCTTTGTTTGGCCTAACAACACTTTTAATGTGCAGCTTAGCTTATTATTCATCGAATCACCTCTCCCTGGTTGTAACACCAGCAAACACAACCAGGAATAAACACAACAAAAAGAAAAACGTGCAAACCTTGAGGATTTCTTGATGGTTTTCTGACGCGTACAGCCTTCCATCTCGCACTATGTCCTCTACAAGCTGTTCGTAGTCCTCTGTATTCAGAAGAATAACAAAAGACAATAACGATAAACAATTACTTGACGTCACTTCATGAAGTGAAAATACTACGAATACACAAGAAACCTTGACTTAGTTTATTATCACCAACAGGGCGTGGCTTTAGGAGCATATTTTTCTGCCAGTTAAAGAAAAACATAAGATGTAAACTAAACTTGAAAAAAAGAATGAAAAAAAGTATTCCTATGGTTAGTCATTTAAAAGTCAAAATTATGAGAAAAAAGTCAAAATTATAAATTATGAGAAGTTTTAATTTCCAAATTTTAACTTTTTCTGTCATCATTTTAACTTTTCTCCTATAATTTTACTTTTTTTCTGACCATTTATCCTTTATATTTCCAATATGTGTACCCTTTTCTCTCATAATCTTAAATTTTTCTCACCATTTTTACTTTTTATTTCCAAAGTTTTACTTTTTTCCCCTCATAATTGTATTTTTTTCCTCCTAATTTTTTACTTTATTTTCTCAAATTATTATTATTATTTTTTTTTTTAGGTTTTTCCTCCTAATATTTAACTTTTTTCTGTCATCATTTTTGCTTTTTATGTCAACATTTTTTACTTTGAATAATTTTTACTGAGGAAAAAGTTACAATTATGACAGGAAAAAGTACAAAAAATAATAAGAATAAATTAAAGAAAATTACAGAAATAATTCCAAAATAAAAAGAGTAAAAATTATGAGGGAAAAAAGTAAAAATTATGATTAAAAAGGAAAAATGAGAGAAAAAATTAAATATGATGAAAGAAAAAAGTGGTTGATAAAATATGTAAGTAGGAAAATCTTTTTCCAAGAGCAGCTTCTGTGTTACTCTGCAGCAATAAACCACAGAGCACGGTCAACTGTTACACAGGGACTATTTCTTTGGTATACAGCAGTTCCAATGAAAACTTCAATGTGAGAGGAAATGTTTTATGAATAGCTGGGTGCTTTTACAATGTGGTGAGCTACACTGATAACTCAGTCTGAGAAGTCACAAGTTACTGCAGGACAGATTTATTTGATTGCAATTGCATAGTTTGTCCACTAGAGACCACTACAAGTCCGTTACAAGAGTAAACTGTTCAGCTGAGTCGGCCTGTATTTCTGACACCAAACCAGCCTGAACTCTTCTGGTCGGTGTCTTATTAGTAATTCTGAAATAGGTTTAACACTAGACTCGAGCAGGACTCTGGAACAATCTGCCATAAGAGATCTTCATTTAAATCTCACCCCAAAAATCATTATTTTAGAATTGCATTGTTTTATTCTGTGCTCCTACTTCATCAGGTTCATTGGAGATCAGGTTAGAAGATGAGTGTGGACAGACCCGGGTGATAATGTAGTTGATGGGCTAAACAACTGGTGTGATTCAATCCAAGATGGTTTTTAATTGTTTTCAACTTCATTTTTTAAATTGCTCCTTATTTTAATCTTAATTACTTGTATTCAACATGTACTTTGCACTTTATATCTGATGATTTTATGTCTTCAGACGCACTCTGGTATTTGAAAAGTGCTATATGAATAAAGTTGTTGTTACCTCTGCCAGGGAGGTTATGTTTTCACCTGTGTTGGTTGTTTGTTGTTTGTTGGTTTGTCAACAGGATTATACAAAAACTATTGAATGTATTAACACGATTCTTGGATGGAGGATGGGTCTTGGCCCAGAATAGACCCCCATTAGCTTGTGGTTTGGCCGATCCAAATAAAGTGAATTTAGTGGATTAAAATATGTTTTCATATGTTTTTTCAGCTGACAGTAGAATATTAGATTAGGCTTGATTAAATTAAAAGGGACTGTTGGGCTTTTGCAGAAGTATGCGCTTTACTGAGTGCCATTCTAGTTCTTTTTTTTTCATATATTGATAACTGTATCTGTATCAGTTGAACTACTGGGTTTTTTTTTCATTCTCCTCCATTGTTTTGTGTTTTATCTGGACAATTAAAACCAACACTATCTGCGTGGCTTGTTACCACTTGATGTAAATAAAAATCAAAAAACAAAACATATATAATTGTATGAGTTAATAATAAACTAAGTCACAGGTTTTTTCAGTTTCCAAACTATCTTTTCCTATAAGTGACAGTTTATAGTAACAGCTTGCAGGTGTGATGAATGAGCTACATACCATCATATGTAACATAGGGGATCTGAAAGCCCCGGGCGCTGTTGGCCTCGTTGGACTTGAAGTTAATCCAGAGACGTCTGGAGCGAGCTGTGAAGGCGATGGGCCGCTCGTACGTCTGACATGTCTCGTAGGTGGTGATGGATGTGGCCGACCCTTGCAGAGGCACAGAGAGGACTTCGGTGACTAATCAGGTTTTCAGTGCTGCTCCTTGTATGGCGCAATCACCTCACAGTATAAACACTGAATTCCATTGAACCAACAACCGGAAAAAGAAGCACTCACAGTTCTTCCTCATCACCAGCACATCACCACACTCGTCCTCTGAGGGCAGGAAAATCTCCGGCACCACGATTAGGATCTTGCGCTTGCTGGGTGGGTTAATGTTCCAAATACACTCCACATTGGCGGGGTAATTACCGGGATAGTTAGGTGACTCAATGTAACCCATGAATTCGCCCATCTCGCCACCGCATTGCCTGTCTAGACGCACACAAACAAAATTAATTTAGTTTCCAGGTCATGGTTAAGACATAAAAAGAAAACACAAAACAGTAATTTTCACACTCACTCTTGCACTGCGAAACACTTGTGGCACCATCGAAATCAGTGGTGGTGTTCCCGGGGCAGGAAATACAGTAGTTCTGTCTAAACTCTGTCTGATAAGTCCCCACTGGGCAGCGGATACACCGGTGAACTGTGGTGTTGTAGTAATGACCTGGAGAACACTGAACTGTAGGGGAAGAATGAAGATGCACATTAAGTGGGGACGGTGTTGCAGATTTTTCGAGTATATTTTCCTTCTTTGGCTGCGTAAGATGAGCAAAACCGACCTTTGACTTCACAATCATGGAAGGAACTGGCACCTTCCCGCTTGGTGCTCAAGCCTCCCCCACAGGGGAAGCACAGGGTCCGTCCCAGATCTGGTTGGTAGGCGCCCTGAGGGCACGGCTGACAAGGTTTGAACCCATCGTTGGAGAAGGACCCTGTTGGACATTGGCCTGGATTGGAATTGTAGACAATGGAGAGAGGTTTGATTAAGGACACATCAATAGATCAGAGATTCATGTAGAACATCGTCTCTGGGA
The DNA here is from genome assembly GCF_900880675.1 of Sparus aurata. Taxonomy (NCBI): domain Eukaryota; kingdom Metazoa; phylum Chordata; class Actinopteri; order Spariformes; family Sparidae; genus Sparus; species Sparus aurata. The sequence continues at coordinate 9,205,981 of NC_044193.1, forward strand.
CTTCAAACTACCTGCGCAGGAGGAGATGTTTCGCGCCCCGACAGGCCCGTGGCCGTCACTGCCGGGGCAGAGGTCACAGGCCAGCTGCCCCTCTTTCTCCTGGAAAGTGCCGGGCGGACACTGGACGCAGCGCTCCTGCTCACCGTGGTAGTAGGAACCCGGCAAGCATCTGACTGAGAGAATATCCACAACGGCTTCAGTCAGAGATGACACGCTTCACTTCAGCTAGTTATGCATTTGCTCCAAGCACAGTTCACACTCAGTGGCCCCTTTATCAGGCACACTAGTACAACTGTACTGTACAACTGTAGTTGGAGCTCTGAATTTTGATTGATAAATCCAGTAGTTCACAGCTTTAAATACAACTCAAACTGTTCAGATCATTCGGTTAATTAATCGATTAAAAATGAACATTCTCTGATTCCAGCGTCTAAAATATGAATGTTTTCTGGTCGATTTTTAGGTCAAAACATTCGTTCAAAGCAGAGATCCCCAGTAAACTTCATTAAACATTCTTTAGGTACACTTGTATAATAGAACGTTAATAGAGCTGCAAAAATGAAATGCCTGATCTATCAGTTTTAGTATTTTTCTTCAAGAAAAAAAGTCAAAATTATCTGATTCTGGTTTCTTTACTCGTCTGTGATAGTGAACTGTATATCTCTTTGATTTGTGGACATTGATTTAAGTCGACAGAAGTTTAATTTGTGAGTCTTCCATTATTCTTATAGTTCTCAAATCAAACTTATTTTGACATCACAGTAAAAATAGCTCCAGTCTGGCTCTCCGGTCTTACCACATCGTCCACTTTCCCTCTCCCAGCCCGGACCACAGTTCTCCTGAGTGGGAGCCACCTGAGGAAGTTTTTGGGCCACCTCGTATTCCAAACCAGCAACTCGGATCAGGAAGCGCTCCTGGTTGATGGACTTCTTCAGAGCCTTGATGTACGTCTTAACCTGCTTCTCCATGCGCTGTCTGAGGCAGCTGAGATTGCAACTCCCTGGTTATGGGGAAATTAAACAGACTGGGTTTCAGTTACGGTTACACGGCAGAGGTTGTATAACAGTAAACTACTGTAAAATGATCACAAGGTCAGTACAGGCGGTATGGTGTTGCATATGTCTGACCTGTGGTGTCTCCAGGTTTGACCTCAGCTTCCAGCTCCAAAGTGATGCGTGTCACCTCTTTGTTTGCGGGGTTTCGAGCACGGCGCCCTTTAGCTTTCTTTGAGGAGTCGCATTTCAGGTTGACGAATGTCACCAGGCAGTTGCTACAGGGCTGCCCGCCTCCTGTGGACAACATGGTATCAACATGATCATGATATGTATGGGGAAAAAATACTGTTTAAGATAAATTTTGTTCTGTGTTTATGTAGCTGTGTCATGTACTTGAATTGAATGACTGAGACTCACCTGGTCCAAGTGTCCGTCCTCTGTCCTCTGTCCTGCCGGTCAGCTTCGGGTGCAGGTGACATTTGGCGTTTTTGATCTTGAAAGATGCCGTCTGCTTCACTGGAGGGGCCAAAGTCTCTACAGGCAAACACAGCACAGTGGGTAGAAGCACACTGCAACATCACACAACAAAACGCAGGCTGTCTGCGAAGCTGTCATTGACAGACTGAACTGTCACGCAAAAGTGTCTGATCAGAGGAATCTGGAGGGCAGCGAACCTATGCAGCTCTGACTGCTGCTGGAGTTGAGCCTGGCAGGGGACTTCCCTCTGAAGATGGGGATCCCACAACTTACTGAGTAGCTGCTGTCAGACTCTGCAAAAGGTCACACACACACACACAGAGATAAAGTTTTAATGTTTTGGATTAAAAAATGACTTTGGTTTTTGTATCTCAACTGTGGGTCACATACCTGCCAGATAGTGAGCCTTAGAGGCACAGGTAAGAGAGCAGCTCTCTTTCTTGCCCGTCTTGCTGCAGGTCAGAGTGGCCTTTGGTGCTAGGAGGCCAGGAGGACACTTCACCAGCTCTGAGGGGGAGAATAAAACACACTCAGAATCACACAGAGAGCTGAGAGAGTGAGGGCAGATAATCGAGGCGCTTGCTGCGAGGAGTGTGTGTTGGTGAAACGACCACAAGAGGGCAGTGCTGCTTCATACCAACACAATCTTTCCTGTTCCAGTGCAGCTTGTACCCTGGTGGACAGGTACACTCATAGCTCCCCAGAGAGTTGATGCAGCCGTATTTACATCCTCCACGGTTTATACTGCATTCATCAATATCTGTGAATAAATATGTTGACAAATAGACAAATCAGTGGACGTGCAGATGCATCACTGAAAGGACAAACTGTCCACAAGTAGATTTAAAACACATGAGGGAAGAAAAAGGGTTTTCATTGACGGGAATTAGATCAGAAACCGGGAGAGAATTATTGTGGTAAAAATACTAAAAATAAAAACTCTTGAGTCAATTCTGTTGAAATGCCAGAGGATCTGGCGTATTAGCGAAAGGCACAGCTGCGACTGAGAGTTCCTGAGGGGTCAGCTCACGTTGTCCTGTCAGAGAGTCACAGTGTAGGAAGATTAATGTGTTGGCGTGTAAACAGAAGTGACTCCCCGTTTTGATGTCGCCACATTCAATTTCACGGGCAAAACTTCGCTTGCTCTTCAGCGCGGAAGACTCGTGGCAAGCAGTAAATTATAATCACTTTTCAAACACACGCTGAGCTGAAACTGCTAAAAAGCATCCGGCATCCAGATGCAAAGGCTGGCAGCCGTTGACGCCAGACAGAAAATTAGTTTAGTGAGTAGAGCCGCGGACAAGCAGCGGAGACACCGGGAGACAGACGCACAGATAATGGCAGTGATTGATGATCTGGCCTGCTGATATGAAATGCTCTTCCTTGTCTCATTCAATTATTCACCGTGAATAAAAACAGTCCGCGTGCCTCTGCACTCCCTGAAGAAGATGATGACTTCATCAACAGCCCTGTGCCGACGTCTAGCCAGAGCTGCTTGGAAATTGTTGTGAGAGATGTGCTGCTTATCCTCTGCATCAAAGCACTCAATATAAAGGACAAGGAACGCTAATGAATATCTGATGGCAGCGGAGCTCATCGGCCTCTTTTTGTTTTGACTTCCTTTTTCCTCCTTTACTTGAAATGTAACCGAAAAGATTGTATCGTGACCTTTCTCCAGATCGTTTTTTCTTCTGGCGTGTTCTTACAGAAGAGAAGTGGAGATGAGTCAAGAAAGAAAAAGGACAGAACAAACAGCACAAAGTGACATTTAGACTCAACAATCGCTTTGTGTATTGTGGAGGAATTTAGGGATGTGTCGGGGCGATTATTGAAATGTTTTGTTACATTTTAATCGCTTTTGTGTGCTTATTCATCGGCATCAGCGCCTCCCAGTCTAAACAACGTTGTAACATGACTTATTTAAAGAGGAATTTCCTGGACAGCTCAAAGTCCACCTTAGACTCTCTGCGGGTTTTGTTGGATTAAACTTTCTTAGATCTACGCATGCATGCATTTGGCTGGATCAGACGAGGTAAATTCAAAAACACAAAGTATTTAGCCACGACTGCTCCGAGTCTATTTTCTTACCAGATAAGCAAAAAATGAGTGGATTGTTTTGCTAGCTGGGAAGGAGAATGGCTGGATATACTCTCACTTGGGAGGAATGTTGACAGGCCTCGGCACAATGCTTGACAGCAGGTCACTGACCTAATTGGGTTTGTTTAGGGTGAGTCTATTGTTAAACACTGAGCGCAGCTTTCTGGATTGTCTGGCAGCTATATTTCGCTTGATAAACCGCACAGGGAATAACATAACCTTGGTTATGGCCGGGAGTGAGCGAGTACAACAGGGAGCGCCGTAAATCTCTGGGGTTATCTAACAGTTCCGACAGCGCCGATGAAAAGCGAGGGGAAATCATTCATCACCGGCTCCCTCAACAAAGGTATAGAGAGTCATTTACGCCTGACCATCTTCTCCCCTCTCGGCAGCTCAGTGTGGCCTGATCACAGTCCATCATGTGAGTGGAAGCCCTTACAAATCCAATTCTTCTGCTTTTATTACCTGGACTGACAGCTAATGCAGCTGCCTGGATCCCATGAACCTCTCAGACCCATCTGAAATACAGTCTGTGTAACTCTAAACATACATACGAGAGGGATGAAATAAAAAGCAGTGCCATACAAAATAATACCTCCACATTTGCTCCAACTCAGTTTTAAGCATTTTTACGAGCTTCGAAAAGGTGGAATTTACTGCTGGGCCTGTAATGGATTGATCTGGATTTGGATTAGGTTTCATCTCATGTTGCATCCATAAAAAACAAAAAAATACACCAGTATAAGACAGGTTAGGACAGCTACGGGGAACAAGTAATATATGTACGAACAAAGTAATAAAAGCAGACAGTCAAAGAAAAAGAGACAGTGAAAAAAAATACACTGTATAAACAGTTAGTAACCTTTCAGAAAGAAATTCCAAGAGGCTGGAATTCCACTGGAAAGTAGTAATTCACCAATAAATCAGTCAATGACTTTTACAATTGCAACTGCTAAATACTCTACAGGCTACGGGAATTAAATGTGAGTTGGACAGGGGGTCAGGGAAAACTGGAGGTCCACGCGAGACCGATTTGACTCGGAGTGGCGCCCTCTGGTGGTTGTTCTGCTGGACCGTTTCAAATGTACGTATTTTTGTACGCAAGTTGTTACTGTTATTTTTTCCGCCTCCAAAATGTACTTGCATAAAAAGAAACAGCAGTGATGAAGTCAGGAACCACAATAAGAAAGGAAGACAACATGCAACAGGTGAGCGTGTTGCAGGAATACAGTCTGCCGTACGTTTTAAGAGTGTACCTAACCGCACTGTTGCGTTTCTGCAGACCCCGTGGTCACATTCACGTTCCTAGTCTAAGCAACATTCCTCATTCTACATTCTGTTGCAACATTCCTGATCAGTAGACCTGTCAAACTACAGACACAAAAAGCACAGAGCAAATCACTGCGCAGCTATGTATTTCAAGTACATATGCTGTCTCTGTGTCTCTCCCAGAACTACTGTGAGGCCCTGGGGCGCTGGAGACAGCAGCAGATCCTAACTGGTGATACACACTCCATCAAAGGGACGCTGCAACACCCTGATGTGCTCTGGCGGGCCTCTTGGTGCCTGCCAGGCAGATCTGACGCGCCCCCACACACCTCCTCCTGACACCAAAGGCTGTTTCTGCTATCTGTTCCACACCGGCGTACAGTAGGTACTTGCTAATGCTTGATGAACATGGTCATACTTCACCTTGAAGGACCATAAGCGCTGTTTTTCATGTTTTAGTCCATTAACTACAGCTAAAATAGTCTACCCTTTACATCACTGGCAAGTGTAGCGTATGTTCTCAGATTGATTTTCCTGCCTTCTGGGCATCAACCTGTTTCAGCTCATTTCAGTCCATTTGGAAATCATCTCGCAGGAACTTAAAAACGGCTTCAGATGTGTAATCCTTAAGACTCACTTTACATTTAGTTATCATAAGAATGCAGGTGGGTGCAGGGACTTTTCCACCATTTTCTGAGATTTCAGTGACTTAAAAAGTAATTAAAAAAAAACAACAAAAAACTGACACTGTAAAACGAAAACAGTTACGCTGATTTCTTTTTCATTTCAGTTTCGTTAATAGGCAACATTCAAGTCTCAAATGTGGTAATAAGATCACTTTTATTTTTCAAAATAAAGGCCTCTATATGTTGATACTTTGAAAGATTACCTTTCAAGAGTCAACTAGTTCTGTTGATTTTAAAGCAGTCTACAGCCAGAGAGCCTGTTCTCAGGCACCGAGGGTGCTTCGAGCTGAATGCTAACACCATTCACAATGACAATCATATATCGTGCTAATATTTCAAAGGTATTATCACCAGAATGTGAAGAGATGACAGTCTTGACATTATGAGGTCTATATGTTACATGTAGATCCGACTCCTAAGCTCCCGTGCTAGCGGTGTTAACTCCAATAGTCCTCCAGAGCTCCCAAGCCCTCAGGAGGAGTGGCAGGCTTTGAAGCCAGTTTTTTGTAGTGGCAACACTGTGTAATTACAACATCAAGTGATGCACCGGGGCCAAAAACTACTTTTTCCCATAAGCATATTTACACTTTCTTTTGCAAAATAAATTGTGGAAAAATAGTTCTCAGCATCATTACTCCCACGAAATGACTCATTTCACAATCATAATTTGAGTTGGAAAGTCTAGAAAAGCTGCATGATTAAATAATTTCATCCCTTTTCAACTTAAACTGGTAGTTAACCAGCTCAACCATCAGAATTCTCTAGAGCACCACTCTATGGGCCCCACAACACGAAGGATTTGGATAATTTTATGCCCGAGAAGTTTTTTGGCTTCATGTGCTGCTGAGCACAGTTTTATACGAGTGAACAGGTCTGCCTCTGACGCTGTATCCAGATTTTCCTTGTTATATACATGGGTGCTCTGAGCTCCCAGTCCGGACAGCTAGCTCCACTTCTATCTCAGCTGACTAGCTAGCAGCTGTTACAGTTAGCAGCAGCTAGCAGTGACTCTGGTGATATGTTGCCCCCTAGTGTTGGTGGCCACTCTTGGGTCTACATAATGCAGCTTCAACCATGTTTACCTTCTTAGTTCTGCATGTTAGCATTTGCTAATTAGAGCTAAACACAAAGTACAAAAGGGATTGACATAATAATAATAATCATCAAACATAAACAAAAGTACTGGACGACCATGATGATTGTGCTACAATAAACATAAAGGGATCACTTAGCTTATTACAAGTCATCCTGAGGGGATCATGACCATGAATGTTTTTAAATGTGATGGTAATTGAATCAACAGTTGTTGCCACAATTATCAGTCATGGTGGCGCTAGAGGAAAAGTTAGGGCATCACCAAAGTCAGGATTCAGCCTCCGGAGACTGTTTACTTACAGTAATTTCACTGCAATCCATCATAATAGTTGTTGAGATATTTCAGTCGACCATCTGACTGACATTAATAATCCTTGGAGCCACGACACTAACATGATTTAAAGAAATCACTGCTTGAAAAGAAAGGAAGCCAAACTAGAAGACAAAAGCATACTTTGGAAAATGATCAGCAGTTGTCTGAAGTATATTTTGGCATGTATTATGTAAAACTATGTGTTATGGTCCTTTAATAAACACAGAGCTTTATGTAAGCTGTCAGTCGAAATTCAAATGAACATTAATAATACTTCTCAAGTGTAGTTATATTTTTCCTGCCAAACATAAGCGCAACTAATGGAGCATTAGCAGAGAGGTGTCGGATGCGGAGAGAGAGAGAGAGAGAGACGGACAGAAAATTCAAGAACAGACGTGCTGGCTCACCTCCACAGTGTGCGAGGCCGTAGAGGACGTAGCCTTTATGACAGAGGCACTGGAAGCTGCCGGCGGAGTTGACACAGAAGTGGTCGCAGGCGCGGTCGAAAGAGCACTCGTCAATGTCTGTGTAGAGAGAAGGACAAGCTGTTAGAGACTCTTCAAACTGTTCAACCGATTACAACACAGGAAACTTCCTTCTGCCTATCACGGCACACTTTCCCGTTTTCATCTTTGGTGCTGTATTGTATTCATTGTTTGTCATGAATTGCGATGGGTCAAATCACATGTCACAACAACAAAAAAAAGTGGGGGTGGTGGTGGGGGGGTCTTCTGAGAGGAAGACATTTTTGTTTCTCAGCTGGTATAGCTGTTGACCTCCTGGAGCATGCAGTTTTCTATTTCAATGCACTGAAATGGAATGTTTCAAAGTATTTTGAAATAACAAGCTGCCACAGCAGGAGGCCGAAGAAATTCTGCTTTCGACCTGATAATAGGAGCTCAAATGCTGTTTTTTTTTTCTCTCTCCTTATAGAACCTGCCAATCACTTTTCCTTTTCTCGTCTGAACTATACAATAAATTACCAAGTCTGTTTTTTTTAGAACACCATAATTGTCATCATGCCGTTGTGTTCTCCTGTTCTGATGTGTTCAAAAATCACTCTAAAAAATAATGATCATTGCAGCATTTAGATAAATCTGTCAGATGCTTTCAGTGTCGTTGGTCCTTCTGACCCTGTCAGCCTTATCACACCTACAAATCCACACTGCAACCGCTCCTTCCTGCCCGTCAGTAGCCTTTGTCTTATCTTTCTGAGCTTTTCTGCTGTCTTACACGTGCATCCTGATAAGTGGCCTAAATGTCACAGGCTCAAACACAAGGATTGATACATGAAGCTACAGGAGAGGGATGACATTTGGTTTTATGATGATCAAGGTTTCCTTTAATGTCAGCAATAATCTGTGTCAAGCCCAGGCAGCGAATGCTGGGAGAAAACGGGGATGTGCTGTAACACTGCTGGATTTTTTTAATTGGCTAATATAAGGAAGGTTCCCAGGATTTTCCCAGGAATATCATGCTTTCATCCGCCATATCTGAGCCTCTTCTGGGTTACGAGACAGCGCCAGTCACCTTCAAACAGATGACGCAGGTATTTTGCAGCAATTACTTGAGTTCAGTTAAATAATGGGTTACCTTGAAGAAAACCAAGAAAAGAGTTTGATAACTACCTGCACAAATCCTACATAGTTGTACAGGACATGCACAAAATTTTCACATATTCGCACCGAGGCTAATCCTTCATGCAGAATACAGCTGACAATGAAAAAAACGTGACTGAGGGTAAATTGGCAGGCATCTTGTGAGACCAGCAAGAAGATGGGAATGTGCTCGGATTTGAAAGCTTAATGCAGCGATTGATCAGTTCACAAAAGAGCACACAGGCTTTGGATGAGATCCACAGGTTGATGTTCAAAAGGTTTAAATTAAAGATCCACCTCTACGAAAAGAAAAATCAACCACACTTGAGGTTTGACTAACTCCAAGAATCCTTTAGAAGCTGATGGTTTGAGAGTACAAATAAAGATGGAAAACGTTTACAAGAACAAACTCATACAGTCCTCGCTGTCTGTCCCCCCCCCCCGCCGCCGCCAATGGCCCCAGGAGATTCATAACAGCAGTGGCAGATGAGAGCAGCATGGGCTTGTACACGCTGCATGAGGGATTGCAAAAGTGATTGTTTTTGGCATATTAAGCATAAACTTTGCTCAGCACACTTTGAAGCGAGTCTGAAACCCTCTGGGAATTAGGCATGGTGAGTTTACCCTCCAAAAATGTTGCAATAAGCGACGCCAGAAGTCGATCTGCAACTTATCATTATGTAGTTTTGTGCTGTGCCACGCTACAGAGTAGATGTGTGAAGACATCTGGGACTCCAGATACTACAACCCTTATTTACCAGGCAGATAAGGTGAAGTATGCAGTGGGTGGGCGAGAATGCATTATGATGCGATGTACGTGCAGGGGACCATGGAAAGATAAAGTAAGAACAGTGATATCGCTTACGCTGGAAGTAACAAATCAGAGCTCCCATCAATTATTTTCCTCTCCTTTTCCCCCCCCCCCATCTGCCCACTCACTGATCTGTCTGTCAGTGCATCACTTTAACCTCCACCTTTTGCGCAACATAAAATCCAAGGGAGGTAAATGAGTTTGACAGAAACGAAGGAAAGGTCACTGTTGTTTATACAGAACAGATAGGAGCTCTATCATAGATGTTCCCCCCTGGAGAAAACATGACATCTGATGAACATCTCGCTGAGTGCCCTCATGTGGATTAGGAGTGCGAAAGGAGATGAGAGGGAGGCTGCGGAGGGTGTTGAGGGTGGAGGAATGCTGGCAGGGGATCAGCAGACATGCCCCATCCTGACTTATGGGCCATGGTCCACCGACAGCAGGGAAACACCATGACTGTTTAAACCAAGATAAACCCAGAGTTCAGTTTATACATCTCAACACCTCGGGGAGACAGCGAACGTCTCTTTAAGTGTTACTGAACACCACATCCCAACACCAAGGACTGAAGGACTGTGTTTACGTGTTGTTTTACTAAAATAACACCTCTGAGAGACAGAGTTTGGGGAAATTCAACAGGCATATGAAGATCAGCCTGTGAAAACACATGCGCAATCTCATCTGTGGCTCTGAAGGAGATCTCATAGTGATGTCATGCCGATGTCATCAGGGTTATCTCAAGATGGGCTTGAAGATTTTATCTTGCTATCAAAAATACAAAAAATGTAACCTTAAAAGATATAATATGCAGGAATTCTGATTTAAATGTCAAAAAAACGACTTACTTTGTTATACATATTGTCGCGTTGTTTACTTACATTTTATTCCAAATGTTTCCAACAATGTTCAAACACAGAGAAATCCACAACGTTGCATTTCACTTGGTTGCTCGTTGCTACTTCTGGGAAAGTGAAGTCGGCCAACAAGACTCAACTTAACGTGAATTACATTTTAAAACATCACCCCATCTGTGAACATTTGTGCTGGAGTCACATCAGATAGATTCTTATCAGCAATGGTGATTTGTTTAATGGTGAATTCAACACCACTTCAGTGCTTATTCGCCCCAGAACAGCCAGATTTAACTTTTGAGTTGCATCTAGGGAAATGTAGGATCCAGATTTTTTTTAGCTACCTCGACACTAGAGAAAAACTCAGGATATCTTAGTCTCTGCTGCTTCATTTTGACCATTATCTGTCTCTTGTGCAACCCTCCCGACTTTATGGGGACTCTACTAAATCCCTCAAGTGCCCCTTTAATCACAAATTTGCATATTAACAGCCGGAATCAGGAGACAGAATCATTACGACAAAGTTTAGCCTTTATTGAGAGGCGCTCTGCCTTCATTCTGCCTGCCTCTCATCCCACCGGTGAGAAAAATGAAAGGAATGAGCGCAGAGGATAAGGAGCAGACAGGTGACTCACAAGTGTGGAGTATGTGTGAGCCTGGCAACACCTCACTCAACAGGAGGTGAACTTTATCACAGCCCTTCTCTCCAGACAAAACACACAGCAGCAAACAAGGACAACGCTGTTCCAAAGTTGCCCCTGTGCACCCAAACAGAGTTGGTTGAGGCACGGTGCCACAGACAACAAGCTGTGATTTACATTCCTGCATGCACAGACCATATTTTCTCAGTTATCTGCGTTATTTGGGCAAAATAAACTTTGCATTGTTCGGCTTCAAATAATAAGAAAAAGGCAAAATAGACTTGAAGTGACTAAAAAAAAAAAAAGTGTCTGCAAAGCAAATTGACACAGTGGTGTCATTCAGTACAGCTATTCTGAGCACCATTGCATGACGCTGATGTGTACCAGGCTGGATATTGATTGACCACATCAATAAAGAAAAGAGAATTAAAAAATAGCGTGTCATCTGTTTTTCCACTCGGAGAGAGGCCGAGCTCGCCTGCCTGTCTTCTTTCACCAGATGTTTCTATAGTGGCTTGATTCATCCGAGAACCAGAGGTTTTACATTTGGAGGTCTAATTCCCTACACCTGTGTTTCAGCCATGGCAAACTCTTTATTTGTTCTGCAGCTAGTCCTCCCAGCTCCTGCTGAGCGATGGCCACCACCAAATATAACAGACAAACAAGCCAGAGAGGCCTGGTTTGGCTTCTCTGCAGGCCGGAATGAGCGTATTTTTTTGTGCCACTAGGAGGATATTTTTGGTTTACTTTCCGTGCCTAACAAATGCAAAACTCACGGTCTATTAGAAGAAAAGTGTTGAGGGTGAATCTGGTGTTTCTAAAAGGAAAATGTGTTTAGAAAGTGGTTAAAGGACACCTACCTTGACAAGTTCTCTCATTGGTCAGCAGCTTGTACCCTTTCTTGCAGCTGCACTCAAAGCTGCCCACTGTGTTTCGACACACATGATCACATCCCCCGTTGTTAAGACGACACTCGTCAATATCTGTGGACGGAGAATCATCAAAAAGAGTCAGTGCAGCAAATAAACAATCATCGCAAAAGACAAGGAAAGGTGATTCATCAGGAAACCGCTTTTTGGCCACTTGGGGGCAGTGGAAACAAGCTGTGAAGACAAAACTGATATATTTTTCTAGTTAGCAAACAATTACTTATTAACACATTCAATCATGCAACATTATAAATTCTGTGCAGCCGTGTTTGTGTCCAGCTGAAGAACGTCAAGTCCTATATTCACCCTCCTTTAGCTCTGTTTCTATAAAGAAGTCCTGAAAGGAAAGTGACGAAAAGAAATCCTTACAAAAATGTGTTTCCCACCTGCCCAAACGCCTGTTCTCACAGATCAAAAAGGAACTTTAAAACAAATGGAAAAATTAATGCCCCCGCCAGAATAAGGGGTAAGTAACTTTAGGTCATCCTGGCAGAAACTTTTTTGTTCTGAAGTCATATAGTAAGGAGAGAAAACAATTTGGATGAGATGTAGAACATAGATAACCCACATTTTTTTTTATCTGGAAGCAGCAGTGATGACAGTGGAAAGACTGAAATTAATAAGGTTTTGGGCGAGAAAACCAAAACACTGAAGACGCTGAAACACTTCGTAGAGCCGAGGTAAACGGCAGAGTTGGGTCCTAACTCTCTGGAGGTTGATCACTATGTGTGATGCCTTTCAAACATACAGGAAATCGTTTTCAGCTCAGTTCTTTTTTGTCCCAATGAGGAAAATTCAGCCTGCAGCAAAGCACAGATAAACAATGACATACCATATAAAAGTAGGACAATGAAATCCATATTGATTAGAGCAGATTTATCTCTTCAAATATATCTAACGACCTACTGCATTATACATTTTGTCATTGTAATTTTTACACATGGGGCTCTACTGCATGTCTGTCCGTCCTGAGGGAGGGACCCTTCCTACAGTTTGTGGGTCTTCCTAAAGTTTCTTCCATTCTTCTCCTCGTTAAAACGTTGTTTTTTTTTCAGGAATTTTTCCCTCACTCAAACGTAGGGTCTAAGAACAGAGGGTGTGGTGCACTGTACAGATTGTAAAGCCCCCTGTGGCAAAGTGATTTGTGATTTGGGGCTATTTAAATCATTTTTTTACTTGACTTGAATACAAAGTTCTTAAATCTGAACAGCGAGGTGGAGATAAAAGAACGAAGGCAGTTAAGCTAACAGTGCAGAACTATTCAAAATATGACGGCCATGACGGTCCTGTAGAAACTGGAAATGAGCTTTAGGGATTTCCTGACTGGCCCTCAGAAGGGCTAAAATCAGTTTGCGTGTGGCTGTAATGGGATGCAGCTCTCGCACAGTACAGCCTCCTGGCAGTACAGCCTCTTAATCATCAGTGTCCATCTCCCTCCGATTACTCTACTCTTTAATTCTGCAGCCAATACCCAATCGATATATCATGGGCTCATCCCTGCTTTTTTGATGGTGCTCTGCCTTGGCAAGTTTGGCAATCTCTGTTCAATTCTGAATCATCGTCACAAATGAGGCGTCTGTCTCTTAAGGGAGTCTTCATCATCTGGTTGAAATAAATACATCAGAAACGGAATAAAATAATCCCCTCCTTGCTCCATCTTTGTCTCCGCTCTTCTGAAGTGCCTGGCCTGCAGCGAGCCCCTGTCTTCTTGTGCCAGAACTGCCTGGGTTTGTTTTCCTCTTGTTTCCGCTCAAAACCAAACTAATAGAAGCCAATGTACTTTTATCAGACTTGTAAGTGTAACATTACGAGCCGTAGCAGGCTGACAGATTTCCATCCTCGCTTTTCTGGAAACACAGATTGTGCTCATTCTCTCCAAAGTCGTTTATTAAGACCGTCAGCAGCGCCTTTGTTTCCTACGTCTCCTGATTAAATTCTAGTTTTACGCAAAAGTTTGGGATTTACGTTATAAGACATAGATAACTCGCCGCAGTAGTCAGGTTGCTCGAAATTGAGAATGCTTCTGCCAAAACTCAGAAAGGGGGATGATGGTAATGTAATGGAAAAACTGTCAAAAAAAAAACAACAACTGGTGGAATGACAAAATAGTGCTTAAAATATGCAGCTGGAAAGCAGAAAGTCGTGTGAGATTGGTGGCACCAGTGAGGATGGAGACATGTGGGTGTAAAACAATAATAGTGTAGTCTAAAAAGCGCAACAAAAAAATCCAACTCGCAGGTAGGATATGGTTCTAACAGGGAGGGTGCGAATGGTGTAAATTGCTTGACAATAATTCCCGTGAGCTCCAGGTGGAGGCAGAAGCTCCAGCGTGCCTGGCAGGACGACAGGCGGAGGATTAATATGGTGACAGCTGCAGTTTGAGTGGCGATGCTTTACCTTTGCAGGTCTTGCGGTCCGGCTGCAGAGTGAAGCCAACAGGACAGCTGCAGCGGACTCCTGTCACTGAATCATGACATGTGCTATCACAGCCACCATTGTTCACTGCACAGGTCTCTGCAGGGGAACAAGCACACAGTCAGACAATCCCCGTGGAAAAGTACACCGTCGCTGCTGTCTTGACCTACTTATTTCTCCCCCATCATAACAGCATACATGCATACTGGTGTTGTAGTAAAAAAAAGAAAAAAAAAATGGAGAAGGCACACTATTATATTCAGCATTCATTTTGAGTCAGGAAACATGAAGCAGAACGCCCTTTCAGGTCCTCAGAAGTACACAGCGATGGAGAGGAAACAAAAATAGAGAACAGTTATAAATGCAGCAGCTGGATGAGATTAAAAGTGAGGGAGTTGCGGAGATGCTTGTGAATAATGAAAGGAGACAGTCGTTAGGAAATGTTAAAATCAACACAGCCAAAAATAGGGTTTCACATGTTTTTACCTCCGTGTGTGCGCGCTCGCAAAAGTTTGTAATCGCCGCATGTTTGCTTCTCTTTGGTCAAGGTGAATTGTCCTTTTGTACTGCAGGGCATCTGTCTCCCCTCCATCACGAGGGCAGGGGTTTGACTTCCAGACAGATTTTCGAACAAAACCACCACTTTTTCCCGGTTGTGACAAAACCTTCCAGGCATTTCGGGGGATAAAAAAGCAATTTCAGCAACCTGGCCCCTGTGTTGGCCAGGCTGATTTGAAAAAAGGGGAGGTAGTCGGTCAGCACAGGATAACGGAGGTCTCTTCTCGAGACAGTGACAAATTTCCCTGAGACTTTCATTTTAAGCAACAGGACGGGAGAAATGTGTTCTCACATAAGGGCTGTCTGCCTTAATAGTTCCTGGCAGTTTTATAGAAAACCTTACACACTTGAGAACAAAAAAAACAAAAAAAACAAAACACTTTTGTAACCTGGAACAATCCCTTTAGCTTGCTTTAAGGCAACTGGTCATCCACACAGCTCATCACTTCTCTTTAATGGGCTGTAGGAAGTTGGCTAGCAGCTCTTCTAAAGGAGAGCCAACACAGCTGGGCTGGTCGAAGACTTCACACGGGCAAGGCGACGGCAGCTCACACGTGGCACTAAAGAGGGAATGCAGCCGCACTGTTTTTTTTTTTTTTTTTTAGAGAGAATGAGGATCCCTTTGGGGAAACACCTAATCCTCTTCACTTAAATCTAAAACTGCACCGCCTGCAGCAGCTATAATGAAGCTCTCCGAAGCTCTTTCTCCAAATAAAAACTCAACTGTAGACTGGAATTATGTATCAAAGCAAAACAGGTGCTTACACTGATGTAATTTTTCGTTTTTATAGCTGTTTCATTGACAACAGCTTAAAACAGTTCAGTGAATGTTGTTGCTGAAGGCAGAACATGATGCATTAATATTCCAGGACAAATTTCAGGTACATATTAAAACACAGGGGGCTGAATAATACAGGGACTAAAAACAATAAGTCAGCTTTGCAAACACAGCTATAAAAGTGTGCTGTCTGAGTACTGACAGTATTACTAACCCGCTTTATATCCTTCGATTTTCTTTCCTGGTTTGTTTCAACTTGTGAACGCTGCTTCTCTTTCTTTCTTGAAGATTATTACTTTTAAAATGACAAAATCAATTATAGTTGTCACACATTTCCACCCTAAAATTATGAATCTAAGCAGTTTGTTTGTTGGTTTTAACTGAGGGCGTGTTACTTTTAAAAGAAGAAATATTCTATATCACGATTGATTGATTTCATTTATAATCATTACAACACATTTGTTAGAATCAGTTCACTTACTTGGTCTGGTTTGACCAGTGTTGTGTTGGCTCATGTAGCGAATGGCAGATAACTTAGATTTTCTTTAAATTACTGAGTCACTTTGAGGAATTAATGAGTTTTATTGTTGTGCGTGTTTTGTTTTGCAGATTGTAACTCGATTTTCTGGTCAATCCTAAAACAATGATTAAAAGAAGAAGAAGAAGACTTAATAATGAGTCTTCCTGTTACTCTCTACTTTACATTTTGGTATTTACTTAGTACCCCATAATTCCAAACTGAGCACACTGTGGCAGCTAACACCCTGTCCTAACTGAATGTGACACGAGTAAGCGTCTGCAACAAAATTAACTTGACTTCGTTGTTTCCTACTGGAGAATCCCAACTGTCAGTGCTGTTCAGCGCAATGCGGCACGCCAATTTGAGCCTGATGCCCCGTTTCTATTTTCATTCCTGTCGCTCATGTTAAAAGCGAGCGACAGTCCATGCAACTACCGTTCCATTAACAAGGAACGAAAATTGAAGTTACTTGCCATCTATACAATAGATCACACTGACAAGGTGGCCATTTTCCTCTGATGTCAAGCTCTACTGTAAAATAACATATATAGTAACCCATTAGCTGATGTTAGCATTCAACCACTTCACGCTCACAGTATGTTTGATTACATCCTGAGTGCTTCACTTCTAGGTCTGAATAAATGTTTCTAAGGTGTGAGTTGATATTTAAGAACACTATTTAACAGTACTGTTAGCTATGAAGCAGCTCAATTCTAAAGTGAGCTGTTGTCTAACAAAAGCTAACTGGTTATCAATCATGTTTACCCTTGAAATATGGCCTGATGTCCCTCTTTTTTTCACTCTCCATTGTCTTTTCTGTTACTGATGAATCAGGAAGCAGTTGAATGATAACAATTTTAACTCAGGACTTACAATCTGGAACGCAGTAGTGGACTCATTTGAGGTTTTCCACCCTGAGTGTGATTTCAGAGGAAAATGACCACCATGTAAATATAGTCTATATACTGGGGCTCATCAACCTGCAGCTCTGGAGCCGCATGTGGCTCTGTTGCTCCTCTGCAGCAGCTCCCTGTGACTTTGACAAAACACGACATGAAAATGAATGATGATGGTTATTTTTAAACACGCCGCTGTAGACCAAGAGAAATGCTTACATTCATCGATTGTAAAAAAAAAAAAAAAAAAAAAAAAGCGTAGCCGACACACATACTAGGATCTCTTCTAGCAAGTTGTGATTTCGTCAGTGAAGTGAATGACCCTGAACTGATAACGTTGTGCTTCATGCTCGGAGCTGACGTTTGAATTCTGCAAGTGGCAGAAGAAAGAAAAAAAAACAGGAGCATTAGCTCACACTGAAATGGACCTTTTAACTTTTACTGTTTCTAAAGCCTGGCCGCTGCTATATGTTTTATTTGTACTTTTTGATATTTCAGTCATTTTCGCAAACACAGGGAGGATTCAAGTCGCCTGCACATAGTTCTGTATTGCAGCCGTATTTGACAGCAGGCCTACACATGCCGGTTGATGCTTCCTTCACCTCTGAAGTGTTCAGTTTGGTGTTTTGTTGGTTAAAAAAAGAACATATATTTAAACATTTGCACCAATTGTAACATTGTTTTGGAAATGCTGAGCACATAATAAGGATAAATTGCCCACTGCAGAGTAGCCACATGTGATAATATTAATGAACACTCATTAGGGCCTATTCATAATCTTGCAAGGTCAATTTAGACTTTTTTGACATTTACCACAAGTAAAATGTCAGCTGGCTGGCTGGAGATCGCCAGGTAGCTGAAAGTTTCAGGTAAGAAAAAACACCATCTCTGCTTGTTGTTGGCGATATTTGTATGTCATGTGCAGAGGAAAATCATCCGTCACTGTATATCTTATATGTTACTTACTTTAACATATTTCCGAGGTGATATATTTTTGTGGTCTCAGGTGTTTCCATTATTTTGTTTAATCTCTTTGCTTGGCAAAACACAGAGACGCTACCTTTGATCCTTCACAGGAGAATGATAGCTCATGATGGAGTATCGGGCAGAGAATGAGAGGGGAGGAGGAGGAGGAGGAGGAGGAGGAGGAGGAGGAGGAGGGGGGGGGGGGGGGCTTCCAGCTAATACGCCGGTCCCAACCCAGGCTCGAGAGTGCAGCACTGTGGCTTCCCATAATTGCAAAGTGTGAGCAGAGACAGTTGGCAGACGAGACGATAAGACAGTGTCAGGACATGCCTCCAAAACGCTTAGTCAGGCAGCCATCTCACCAAACTGTAATGATCATGTGTTAAGAGAGCAAAGAAATATTTCTGACATTATGGTTTTGTGAAGACAGGGCTGAGGCACACACTCCGGTATGTGTGTGGGTTTGTGTGCTTTGGATGCACACCAGCCACTTCTACGGCGCACCGGGTCGGGACCGGCAATTACAGCGACAGTGGGCAGACTTTTGTAAATAGTCTCCGACGTGATGTGTCGGGGTGTTTGGTCAAACGCTGAGCCTCGACCGTATTCGTTTCATACAGAGAGGTTCAGACTGTGTTCATAATCTTTTAACGGTAGCCACAGGATTTTGTAGCTGCACCGCTTCTCCACTTAGATCACTACTGTTGACAAGCAACCTCACTGCCGCTTGTCATCAGCCATTTATGATGACCGCAAACGAAATATGTCAACGGGTGAGTGAGTGGACAGAATTCACAAGGAGAAGGCAGAGTTTCCCTGATCCCTGGGAATAGGTTTTTAAAGAGAGAAAATGCTGTGTTTTTCTTGACCAAACAGCAAACATGCAGCTGGAGCAAAAGTTACTCCGAAGGTTCAGTTGTTATCAGACAAAAGCCAGACTAAAGCTCAGAGGTGAATGCTCTCTCAATAACTTAAAGCACATGATGTGAAAAATAAAAAACATTTGGATCGGTTTGTTAATGTTCCCTCGAGGTGCAACCATCTGGCTAGTTTCAGTGTGGTACAGTACTACAGGAAATCAGTGGGGGAAAAAAACTGATGAAGGAGGATGCAAATTATTTCACTTGCTCCTAATGTTTCTACTTCTGAGAAAAGAAAAAAAAAAAAAAGAAACTAGGACACAAAATCCTAAAATAGGTCAGACTTGTTGTATTGTAGCATGTGGGAAACTCGGTGTGCATACAGTCGTAACAACTAGTAACTTAAAACACTATTGTTCTGCTTCTTACCTTGAACATGCTACTCCTCTGAGAGCAAGCCTCCTCCTCTACATGGTGTAATTAAATCGTAAACCTCTTTGATGTATCAATGTTTGATGCATCCTCGCAGATTTATGAGTTTATTTTTCCTGGCATCTTCAACATATCTATTAAAACACAACTCATCTCGAAAATTGAACTTAATAGCCTCGGTGATAATGAAAACGCAAAAAAGTTTCGACGCTTGTTCGCCTCATATGTGCTCCATCATTCATCTTACCGCAAATGTAGCGAAACAAATTACTTTTGCCCCGAAATAGAAGAAGAAACTGGACCGAACTAACGTTATCAATTGATTATTTTGACCATTTTAGGACACATGATTACAAGTGCACGAAAAGCCAAGTTTAGAGGGACTCTGTTTTATCTCTTGTATGAAGCAGCGCTGACTCATGGACACATTATTGGCTCCCTCGGCAAAGCTAATAGGCCGTGATGATGGAGTTTAGGAACACCGCGGCCGTGTGTTTGAAACAATGCAAGCATAATTTCACTTCTTTCAGTCGTATCAAAACACAAATAAAACCAAAGACTTTGGTCTCTTAACCTGATGGTGTTCTGCATTTCTGATGACTACTGGCAGATCATTCAAACTGCAGTTGAGAAGTTGGACTAAATAAGTAAATCGAAGACTTCGCTTTGAACTCTGGGAATAAGTAATATACATTTTTCACAACATATAGACTAAATGATTAACTGTGTCATCAATCAATCAACAAACGTTACCTGCAGCCCCATTCAAGGCTGTACCTAAATACCATACAAGAGTAAATGTAGCTAGTTATATCAAGATGACGTAACAGCATCAAATACAGTAAAAATCTTTATATAATGTTCAGAGGCTCCTTGTTTGCAGCTGTGTTTTGAAAAGGTGCGGTTTGACATGGGCAGCGTTTGTTATTGAGAGAGCATTCACAGAAGGAAGAGGAAGGTGGAGTGAGGGGGTCAGAGGTCAAGGGTCAGAAGGATGGTGCCCCTGTGGGGAGGGGATGGGCCTGATCAGTGTCTGCTAGGTTAGCTTCCTCTACTTCCCACACCCGCAGACCCCCAGAGAGAGGAGTCAGAGGAGCACATATTTACCATTGGGGAACAGCTGTGGGGCCGGGGGCTGGACACTCCTCTCCCCTGCATGCACACGCACACCCACACACACGCAGACATTGTAAAAACACCACTTTAGTTCTCTGTACACTTGAACCACGCAGCATCTTGCATGTTATGTAAATCATGAGCATGTGACAAAGAACTAATCACACCTTATTCTTAAATCTCCTTGATACCTTGAATGCATCATGGGCACAACTTCCAGGTGTCGCTTTTTCTTTTTCAAGAGAACTTTTGGAATTAAATGATGTGAGAACACAGCCTGTCACACTTTAAACAGAATAATGTGATTATGCTTCAGCTTTCGACTTACCAAGAGATGGGAGGACAACCTGAATGAGGGGCCTTTCATAGCGGAATATTTTATTGATTCTGTTGCTACGATGGTGAATCAATGAGAAATCTGAAAAGCTCTGAGGCTTATCGGTACTCCCATAGCGACAGCCAGGCGCAACGCTTTTACCCCTCAATATTTGGCACACGTGTATTTCCATTCCCTGCCTTTAAAGATGCAACAACTCTTCCAGTAAAGTGCCTGGTATCAGCATGCACCTTTAAAAGCAAGGAATGCAAACTACCATAACATTTTCAAAGGAAGAAGCATAAAGAGAAAGAAGGTGGGCTCTGATATTAGGTAAAAGTCTTTTCCTTTACATTATTAGAGACTTTTCCACCATAAATTGATGCAAAAAGGCACAAATTGGTGAACCAACATTCACCAGAATGCAGGAAATAAAGTGTATTACACTCAACGAAACCCGCTGATTTCTACAGAGCTAGATAGTGAGCTGTGATCTAGTGTGTTCTAGCTTCAGGGCTTACTTCCTGGTTATGGGCAAGGAAACTAAAAAAGAAGGATTGGGTGTCAGCTATTAAGCAAAACTGGACACAAGGCTCATCGGTACCCTATGATACATTCATGTTTGTTACAGCTATCTGAGGCCGCTTGTTCCAGTTGTCTTTCCATCTCTCGGCAGTACAAGGTGTTTGTGGTGTGACATGCTGCGTTCAAATCATTCAGTTCCCCAAGAAAGCAACAACATAGGAAAATGCATGTAGCAAAAGACTAACCCTCACACACATCAGTTTAGTGAAAGGAATGACAGGAGGTTGTGCCCATAATTCATGGAGCTAAGAATAACGTCGAAGAGAGTGGATTGTCTCTCTTGAACTGAACAAATCATGAATGTCCATCGATGCCCTCAGGAAGGGGATAATGACATGAGAGGATGAAATGATGTGGTTGCAAAAGAAAAGACAGCCTCTTACTGTAAACAACTGAGCACACAGCAGTGACTAATTTTCCAAAAACCTAACAACAAACTGATGATGACAGGTCCTCTTCATCTAAAATGACAAGAGTGACATCTCAAGGCAAAAGTGTACCTCAAAACATGCAGTCATGCGAGTAAATATTCCACACAGTGCAGACAAAGTGCAGTTTTATTGTCTTGCGTATGAGATGAGGCTTTTGTTCGTTAGTATGAGCGCTGCGAGCCTTGACAGACAGAGCGAGCGGTGGTTAGTGCTGCAAGCTGGAAGACAGGGACAGCCAGACTCATGTCGGAGCTTTATGGTGTCTTTTATGGTCAGATCATTTCGGAATTAATGTTGTTAGGCTGTTAGGCCAAGTCTCTAAGCACTGTCAGTGGCCCAGCTGTACAATTTATGTGCTGCCACTAAAAACAGTTTGAGAAAACATTCATCTATTTTTGTTTTTGACTATAAATTATGTCAAAATTGCGACTTTGAAATTATTTGCTTTTAATTCGGCAAATGTTACGAGCCAAATTTATATTAAACTACATGGCCCACGTATTGTATGCATACCATGTACACTCACCCATGACACAGCTGGGATAATGGATTGGGCCTTAAAGCACATCGACAAAATGGAAAAAGGTAAAAGGGTCTTTTTTTAGAATAGCAGGAAGGACTGCAGAGTTTACCCATGCATTACAAGAACATTGTTTCGGAATAAAAATCACTTCCAATCTCAGAAAAATAAAGCATGTAGCCTCTGAATTGGTCATTCTGTCATTCAGGGGGCAGGAGAGCTTCTGCGGTGCCAGATACGTAAGCAGTTGCTCAACTCTGACAGTCACAGGTTACCAACACCACAAAGCATGCACAGTTCACTGCCACAGCTCAACCAACGTGTCCCAGTCCCAACATGCAGCATCCAGGAAAAATGCTTCTCAGCAGTTAAGAGGACAGACACATCTGAACACACCAGCATGAATGAATGCACAGACCACCCCGAAATGAGAGCACAGTGTTTACGTTATGCGCATATGCATGGAGACTACGTGTGTTTACATGCATGTGATGCATGCATGCAGGATATGTTTGTGTGGTTGTTTGTGTAGCTTTCTGTTTGTATTATATAATGCATCTTTCGCTCTCTTTCTGTGTGTGCGTGCGTGTGTGTGTGTGTGTGTGTCTGGCATAGTGCGGCCAACTCTTCAGATGATTGAACTCCTGAGCAAGTCTGCATCTGCCTGCTATTTGTTAATGTTTATGATTTGCTGTGCTAACAGTGTGAATGCTTCCACATGATGGCTGCTCCTTTCAGATTTCTGAACTTACTTGATACAGAGACATTTAAGCACAAAAAACTGATTGTTTTAGGACTGTTATAGTCAATAATTTTACTTTAAAGGGGAATTTTGGTATTTTCAAACCTGGGCCCAATTAAGTTTTTAGAATCGGACCTGTAGATCACCTCAGCTGGCAGCCAAGCACAGCTGCCATGGCCGCAACGTAATCCTTCTGGGAAACTGGACCAAAAGTTTTTTGCTACTGACAGGCAGAGATTGTTATTCTTAGTGTCAAAATGAAGGTAACAGTTCCCACAGCGAGAGACCTTTTAGTTAAATAATAAGATCCTTTTTTTTGTAAAAACACAAGAAACATAAGAAATACAAGCCTCATTCAAGAAGAGGTCTTGCTCTGAAATGTCAAGAGATGTGAGTTGTTACGGCGACAGTGGAAAGAGTTGGAGAGAATAGTTTGGAGTTTTCTTAGAGGGGCTACTAGAAATAATTTATGGCTGGCAATCCAAGTTATTTTAACAATTGCGATTAGGCAACAACTGCAACCGCTCACCTCACCAGATTTCAGAGTGAGAATTATGTTTCTTCTAACAAAAAGGATCTCGTTATTTCACAAAAAAGGTTCATCTCTGTGGGAAGTGTTTCTGTAACTGTGTAAGAAACCACAAATAACAATCTCAACCTGTCAGTGGCAAAAATAAGCACTTTTAGTGAACTTAACTTTGACAGCTACGTTGCAGTCTTTGTAGCTGTGGCGCTGCTACCAGCTGAAGCGATCTACTGGACAGATTCTAAAACTCTAAAGCACGAATCATTTACAGACCAAAACATGTAAATCTATGGGCCAGGTTTGAAAATACCCGTAATATAATAACCATCATTAATGAATAGTAAAGAAGTAATGCAACTTTAGTTAATAGTTAGTTCACTGTTAACAAACAAATGCCTCATAAACCATTTATTAACCAACCATAAAGGTTTATAAACAACTTTATAATGGCCGCCCAAATATTGTTTGTAGATGAACCACACAGTATTTATCAACCACTTACGTTAATTTTTAAATATCATAAACATCAGAAGCAACAGCTGCATAATAAATTGTTTACAAAGTATTTCATTGTTTGTTAACAGTGAGATAACCAATAACCCTTACATTTATTTGATTATAGATTTGCTTTTCATCAAAAGGTGACCACCAATTTTACACGTTAAAGTGTGTTTACCGGTCAGGAAAAATACTTCTGTGTATGTGGAAAAAGTATAGAGTATTTTGTGGCTCCAGTTGAAGCTGCATATAATCACTCAGTGCGGTTGCATTGTGGGTAATGTAGGGGCCACCTTTTGAACAGTATACGACTGGTCTAGCATTACATTCCTATAACACTGTTGGGCTCATTATTCATTACTCATTACTCATTTAAAACAAATGATCAAAATCTATACAGCAGAACCAGAAATATAAACTTTTTTTATTCCATACATTCTTTAATACTGTTGCCTACATTACCCACAATGCAATTTAGCCACTGAGTGACATAACTGAAGGGAATTTATCAGATTGCATGAAGCTTCCTCTGGAGCCACAAAAGGCTTTATACTACTTTTTTCACATATGCGGTAGTTCTCTTCAAGACCTGTAAACACACTTTCAAATGTTAAATTGTTGGAGTTACCCTTTAATGATAGCTACTTTAAAGTGTTACCCAAATATCTCTGCAAAGTGTGTGTCTGTGTGTGTGCGCGCTTGTGTTTAAGAATGAGAGAGAGAGAGAGAGAGAAGAGTCCATGTGTGGCATCCATAAAAGCCCTGCAGACACTAAAATGTATTTCCCGCCTACATTATGATGCGAGGTATCAACAGAGGCGAGACAGGAAGCATAAAGAACCGACACCTCCAAACAGAGCAGCGTGTGGCGTATTATTACAGAATGCATGATCGAGCCTGGGTGAGGAGAGACACCACAAAATGAATGGAAATGTGGCAGAACGCATATGAACACACCCCACAAGATGGATTGAACAGTGAAGCTGCAGCATACTGAAAGAGCCCACCAGACTAACGACAAAGCCGCTGACGAGGCGGAAGCTGTTTTGTAACCAGGTGCCATGTTCCTTTTGGATGAGGTGCGTAGAGATTCAATTAATCATTTCTCCAAATCAACAGTCACACTAAGTAGGAGCATATCATCACTAAGCGTGGTTGCTATGGATACACTCTACATGCTACTCATCGCTGCTATACCATTTCCAAACGTGGCGCGCTGTGAAGTGATTAAAACTACATGTGTGGCAGGCGGTGCTTAACAATACAACACTCGTGGTTATCTTGCTTCTGTTATTTAATACTATTTTAACTTAATTCAGGATTAGAGTATGGGATCGTGCTTCCAAGAGAAACCATTTGTTTTTAAGC
The DNA here is from genome assembly GCF_900880675.1 of Sparus aurata. Lineage (NCBI taxonomy): Eukaryota > Metazoa > Chordata > Actinopteri > Spariformes > Sparidae > Sparus > Sparus aurata. Next base: position 9,231,273 of record NC_044193.1, read on the forward strand.
CTTGAAAGAAAAATGAATGTTCTTTCTTCAAAGCAGAGGTAGCTGCTGCATCTTGTAACAAGTCATATTTATCAAAAAACAATATGTTTTTTTTTTCAAGAGGGAGGAAGTATTTGTTGTCTTTAACCCTCAGAACTCCAAGCTGTTTTTTTTCCCAAGCAGGCATTATTTGCTCACTGTGGTCTCATTTCCACAGCAATATATAAGTCATGCAGCTCAATGGAAACAGCACAATCATGGCTAGAAGTATAGGAGAATTAATAAAAATGTCTTGTGTGCAGTATATCACAAAGAAAGACATTTGCAGGCTGCATTTATTTGATAATTGTAATCTTAGATTTGTGTGCTTTTCCTGACAGACGTGTTTTGTAGTACATGGTTTGTTCAAGGAATGTCAGAAATTCCTACAATGATTTCTGCTTTTCAGATTTTTGCCGGTTATGATAAATGGTGTAATTTTGGCGATTGTAGAAACAGAACATGCCTTTCAAACGTGCCTGCAGGTTTTGGGGTTCCGAGGGTTAAACCTGGCACAGCAACTCGACCTATCAGTGCACACTCCTGCAGCTTTGAAAGTGTTACATAAAAAAACAGAAGTTTCATCATGCATTTCTTTTGAATATTTTCTTGTGGTGGAAACTGTACACTGTTACACTCCTGGTGCACAGTGGTGGGGCCTTACTGAAGGTCTTCCAGTGTTCTTGTCACTCACTCCCCCTTTAGTGGTTCATTTGGCAGATTGTTTGTTTTATTGAGGTTTTATTAACTAATAGAGCATCTGGGAGATGGAGCGTCCCCGTGTCGACCACAGAGCAGCACTCCCTCCGCCTCTGAAACCCCATACTCTGAGGGGGAAATCAAAGATTTTAACTGGCTGACTGCTTCCTAATCTGGCACACCAAATGTGCATTCGCCTTGCCTTGGGAACAAAACAAGCTAAGGCATATAATTTGGTTGCGGCCAACTCTGTGGCGTCCCCCTGGCCTACCAGGGTACAGCAATAATGACAGGTTGGCTGACCAGACCTTGACATAGGTCTGGCTCTAATCAGGGCTGCGGTAATAAAGGGGATCCAGAAACACTGAGCTAATCAGCCGCTACTCAAACCGAGCTCTCAAACTTAACAGCCACTGAAACCAAGCAACCACCTCGCCAGTTTGCTCTGCAGGAGTAGCTTTTAATTCTATTACTATGTTTGTCTTCCTGACAATGAAAATACATCCGACTCAACTGACTTAAGCTTCCATTACTAACACCGCAAAGTGCAACATTAAATTGGCGCAAATGGGTTTGCTCTGTACAGAGAAACCATTAATGACACTAAATTGGGCATAAAATATCTAAAATATACTACACCTAATCACCTTTATTGTTCATGTTCTATGATGGTCGATTAGAACGCAATCTGCACACATTTATCAGGACCTGTGCCTCGACTCTACCACACCTGCAGGTCCCATCGGACAGGAAACTGCCCTTCAGAACGGTTCAATATGCATGAGTGGCTCAATGATTTTTACTCAACATAAGTCAACTGAGGCAAACACTGATAAATGCCAGTGGAAGGTTAGGTCAGGTGTGTGAGTTATTCCCAAATGGGAAGCAGCAGAGGAATTGACCCCTAATAGAAGGTGTGCATTCCGACTGCATGGCTGACAGACAGAGAGAATAAGGAGAGCCGTTGCACAGTGTACATTGAAGAGGAGGAGGAGGAGGAAGAGAGGTCAAAGCAGATGCAAAGACTGAGGTTACTGGAGCAGCAGCAGCAGCAGCAGCAGCAGAAGAAGAAGAAGAAGGGGAAGCACAGTAGGTGGTCGCCTTTTGTCCTTGTATGTCACAGATCAAAAGAGAGAGAGAGGGCTCAGGCTTACTGTAACAAGTATCCTTAAAATTGCATTTTATCGCCATAAACCTCGTTTCAAAAGTTAATTAAATTTGCTGTTGGAAATTGGATGCAGAGTTTATCATTTGTGCTTTTAAAATTTCCTCATTCAAAATCCATTACTTCTTGCCCTTGGTCGTTGTATCGGGGTGAGATGACTCACCTACACAAGTCTTTCCATCGCTGTGCAGGACGAACTTCATGTGGCACGAACACTTGGGGCCGTGGTCCGTCTCCTCGCAGATGTGCTGGCAACCCCCATTACCATAGTTACACGTCACTATCAAAGAGGACACAGTTAACATAAACTGCACAGGGTGATATACATTCTTATCTTAAAGTATCTCTGGCCTGTGGAGAGAAGGCAATAAATGAGGTTAGAGAGAGATGAGGGTATGACACGAATGCCCGCAGGAAAACACGCACTCTTCCTTATACACACTGTGATGTTTATATCGCAGGCTCAACTCCATTCAGTTCAAGTACGTGCTCAGTAGGCACAGCTTCATAGTGCAGTTCCTCCAAATAAGTGAATTAACAAACTCACAATATTTTAACACTGAGGAAAAGACGCCCACGTTACTGTTCCAGCTACTGAAATATGAATAATTTCTGGTTCACCATTTTTCTAAACTTTTGCAGACCAACAACTTTTTTATTGATTGAGAAAAAAATAACCGACAACTAGAGAGGCAGTAAATGCATACCTGCATCAAGGCCCAACATGTCTCCCCTTTAATTCACATACAACGGCTTAATCCTATTTTAAGAAGATCAGATTGCGTTCAACCCTGCTTAGTGCAGCGCACTTAAATCTGGATCTGCAACGAAATCTGTTATATTCACTCGGATATACTTTTAAAACTATGAAAGACACGTTTAAACCATTATAATCACCATTCTGAATCTCTATTATCTCAGCTGCACGTTGGTGGTACTGTAGTTGCAGGTTTCTATCACTATCTGTTACCATACAGCGCCTGAAAGAGACTGCTCTCTATGAAAACACATTTAAGGAGTGACTCATCGAAACCAGCCACCTAAATACACCAGATTTTCATGCATCATTTTCAATTCATCAGTGATAGTGATAATCTGTTCAGTAGTTTACATGTAGTTCTGCTGACAAACCAACCAATAAATGGATGAAACGACAATAATCAAATGAAATAAAAGTTACTTGCAGCCCTGTATTAGATCACTGCAAACCTAGACATCACTCAACATCTTCATTTGCTTTTTACCCAGTGAACAGCTGGGTCCAAATATGTGTATCATAATGTGAAGAAGGGCATGCATTGATTTACATATGCACCGCTTCATTAATCAGTATCAGAGCCTTATTCATTACTTACTCTCCAGATGAAATATTTTTATCCTCCACCACTAATGAATTGCATTGGAGTTAGAGACAAGCTGAAAGGTCACAATCTTCAAACTGGCCTTGAGCAAGTGGCTGAACTTCTTCATTCAGTGTACGTCTCACTGGATAAGTACATCCGCCTGAGAGCTACTGGCACAGTCTCCATTCTAATGCATATAATTAACTCTGCAGAAAACTTTAAGTGAACTCATTTTTTATCATTTAAGACATCTCTTACGGGAGTCAGTGAACAACTCATGTCAGTGACACATGAATGATGAGAAGAGTAAGATGTTGTAGGGATACTGTATGCGTATCCATGTGTTTGTCTTTGAGTGCAAATACATTTATGTGCTCGCGAGCGAAGGGAGCATTAACCTTGGCACTTTAAACACACCTGTGATGACAGAGTGAAAAAGAGCACGAGTGAGCCGAGGCTTCCACCGCCATCCTGTCTGCACCCTACCATCCCAGCGCCTTTTGCCCTTTTCCTGGGCTGTCACAGAAAAACTATAGAATAACACTTCTCCAATCCTTATCCAAACACAGACAAATCCCCCATCAGCCCTGGCCCCAGCTCTGACAGGATGATCTCCGTTGCACAGCAACAGGAAGTGTGCGCTGTCCATCAGAGCAGTCCCCTTCGAGTAACCTCCACACTTGCCCTGGTTGTGTAAATGATCGCCCCTTATTTGATAAACATGTTTTTCTTTATGAGGACTACTCAGAAGATTAGTCATGGCTTGATAACCCAACGTTAATGCCAGTAGCTTCCTTCAAATCTTGTCGGAAGGCATCTGTGGAATGAGTGCAATTATCCGTCGTCGGCAGGTTTCCAACCCCAACACCTTTTCACGAGGAGCCTATAAATCCTCCTTATTGCGTGTGTTATCATGTATGTGTGCGAGTGTGTGTGTGTGTGTGTTTTCACAAAGGGGAAACTGTGGCTGACACGACTTACATTTGCAGTCCTTCATGTTACGGGTGAGCTGGAATCCAGGTCGACATTCACAGGAGATGCCACCCTTCTGCGTTTCCCTACAGATGTGTGCACAGCCGTGGTTCTTGTCCATGCAGGTAGGTCCCTCCTTTGAACCATCGGGTTGCGCTGTGAAGGAAATGGGCAGACCAAGAGTGAGGGTTGATCTTTTAACTGCGACATGGATTACACGCTTTTTAAAGGAACATTTCAGCTCAAAAGCAGAAATATCTAATCCACTTAATTGTAGTGCTTTTTATACATCTACACTGTTTTGGTGTGAATTGTCGAGTTTATCAGATATCGCCAGTAGCCTTCTCTCAAATATAATGGGACTCAGCAGGAAATCATGACCCTGTTACTCAAGATAATCCACAGACCTTGTTGTGGGCAGTTTCATGGAGGAACTGTTTCCTTTTCTACCGAACTACATCGCTAAGAGGGAGGCGTGCATCATCTCATGATTGAGAGGCTCGTGCTCCATACGGCACGCCATGTCTTCCTCTCGTTATGCTATTCTCTCGTTCATGAGAAGGTGCACGCTTCCGTCTGCATGGTGCTATGGTTGGTGTGTGCAGTTTGTAATAATAATAACTTTATTTATGTAGGACATTTCTAAACATAGCTGGCAACAAGATATACAGTTAAGATAGTAAAAGAAAGCAGGGTAACATGGTTCTTTTATATGACAAAATAAAAACAGGTTAAAGCAAAACTAGTGAATAAATCATAGCACAAGTGGATAAAAGCAAGGCAGTATTAAAACAATTAACTGAATGCGCATTATAAGAAGGGTTTTATGTAAGAATAAGTAGCCAGCCTGAGATCCTTGGGTAGGGAGTTCTGAATATAAATGAATGAAAATGCTTAAAATTTGCATCCTTAGTTAGCAGGGAACCAGTAAGTCAAAACAAGTTTGGGTCCAATCACTGCAGAGCTTTGAAAGTAACCATTAATACATTAAAATCACATCTAAAACTGCAACCAGCAAGGAGAGGCAAGGACTGGAGTAATGCGGTCTGGTCCCAGCAGTCACATTTTGAACAAGTTGGAGGAGAGAGATGACTTTTTGATTAAAACCAGAAGAAAGGGCATTGCAATAATCCAGAGAGTTTAATGAAAGCTCGAATTGTATTCTCAAGGTCAGCTTGAGATAAAAAATGACTTAATTTTTTAGATGGTCCTTCGCCGAAGATAGCAGAGTTGAACAACTTTTTTAATTTGGTTCTCAAAAGATAAGTTTGGCAGAAAGAAAATAGTTCCTACATGTAACTGCTCACAACAACCTCCGTGGATTATCTTGAGTAACTGGGTCAGGACTTCTGGAAAGTGACATTGCTGTTTTTCATGTATTTTGAGCACCAGAAGCAGACTGCAATCTAGTTTAGCAGATATATCTCCAAAACCCAGCAAACCACACCAAAACAATCAGGCAAGAGAAAAACAAAACAAAAACATAGTCTTGATTTTGACCTGTCCCTTTAAATCAGAACATCATTCAATAAACCAAGAGTCTGGTTAAAAAGATTTCTTAAGGTTTTATGTATCACAGAGCTGGTAAGAGGAGTGAAAATGTTCAAATGCCTGACACGCATCCTGACCTTCAGTCACATATATGCCTACTGCTGGTGACTGACATGCCCAGTACCCCTTAACAAAGATCCAAGCACTTGTTGGAACATGCTCACTCTGCTTAGGCTATAAAAAAAAAAGGAGGCTGCCAACAGAAAGGATAAAACACCCAGCAGGAGCTGATCCCGTAGACCTGTAATTTTAATTGAGGTAATCCCCCATAAAGAAAAGAAAGGAGGAACACTGAAAAAAAAAAAAAAAATCCTTCTTTAAATTCTGACTGCGGAGACTGAGATCAAAAGGGACTGCACAGAAAATAAGGGTGTAAGTGCACGGTTTCATGAGTCATCAAAGTTGAAGCACTTCAGCGAGAACGTGAACAACTTCTGAAAACACCAAACGAAGGCAGTATTGGAAGAAGAAAAAAAGGAGGCTTTCATAATTCAAAGCTTGGCTAAACATGGATGCACACAAAAATGCATAATTTCTGTGTGATGTATAAATGCTTGATGAAGAGGTACAACAGACACTTCACACGCTTTTTTTTCAGGACCGGAGACCTCGGTGTCATCAATTATTGCACAAATGAACGCGGTGCTCCTCCCCTGCTTTGCTGAAACTCCTGCCGCTGCGAAACCCTGCCACCGCTACAGATGCAGTGACAAACCCCAGCCCTCTCTGGCTCATTAAAAACCAAACAGATCTCTCTCCTTTTCCTTCTCTTCTGGCGAACGGGGAGGCAGCGAGCGAGAAGACATCTCCATTAATGTCTCATTAAATCTGCCGTCGCACTGAAGGGTGTTTGGAGGTCTAACGTTCTTAATTAGTCAACTTTTTTTTTTTTTTTTTTTTTTCCTATAAATCTAAGCATTAGCATATGTGCGAAGGAAGTGTCAGCACCTAGTATAGCTCTGTAACCTTGTGCACTCTTCCTCTACCGTAATGTCCAAATGTAGCGTGTCAGTCTGTGACAACCGTGAGCTGTCGTACAGTTTCTCATGTGCGTCCCTGCCTCGAGGGCTACAAGGAAAAAACAATCTCAGCCTGACAGAAATGGACTATTTTTACATTATTCTATCCTTAATTACTTATTCATCTACTTTAACTCTCGCCACCAAAACCTCCTCTAACCATGCCCTCTTGTTTTCCACACGGTTTGCCAAGAACTCAACCTGCCCTTTTATGTATTTCCACTCGTGGCTGAAATCTATTTTGAGTCTTTTCTTTGCGTCAAGTAGCTGACGATGCAAGTGTGACAGACAATTCTGACCTCCTGGTTAAATACTTTCCATCACTTTAAGTCTGTCAACGGGTGTCACAAGGTCATACAATCCTCTCAGACTTTCCTGCTTGAGCTGTTGTCGTTCCTGCAGACGGGGTGAGCTATCAGACTCTAACTGCAGCGACAGCGCTCCCAAAGACTCTGAACAAACACGGGGGCGGCGCACCAGCTCTGAAGGCAAAAAGAAAAAAGGCACCGCAGGAGAGAAGTGACCATGAATGAGCATCAACAGAGCGGCTGCTGTAAAGTGCTGCAAATGTCACAGCGAGTCATGTGGATATTTAAGTAGGATGTGGAATTCAGTGGTCCCTTTCCTTGGCTTTGTGTCCATCTGAGGCCAGAGCCAGAAACAGACTTCTATGAACTTGACAGAGTATTGAATTTCCAACTAAGTAACCCCACCGGACTAAAGATTACTTACTAAGGTTGTATTATGCATCCCAAAACTCACTTCACTCCCCCTTTATTTTTATGCAGCCCCTCTATGCAAAGCTACAGACCCATCAATCAATAACATGTCGTGCTGGGGCCAGAACCTGGGCCTTCATCTCTCTGAGGACCAATAAAAGCCAAAGTGTTGACACAATGGTCCTTTTCTGCAGGCCAGGCCCAGCTATCATCCACCATGTGCTGTTCCCTCTAGCTGGCTGCCAAAGGCCTCCAGTTTTTATCATTACCAAATGATGGGAAGCAGAAAGAATAACATCCTTTTATACAGAAGTGGGAAGTTACAATATGGGGAAAGTACAAATACTTTGTGAATGTACTGATGTACATTCTTCAGGTATATTTTTTACTTTTACTCCCTAGTTTGTAACACAAATATCTGTACTTTTGCTACTTACAAAACAGGCTTGTTACTTTAGTTTTAATGCATTTGAGGGGAATGACCGAGTAGCTTTAGTTTAACAAGTCTACATTTAATAGTCTTTGAATTTTATTTATATGATATGAGGTTCACTTTGAGGTTCACAGCTTTGCACCGAAATGGCCAGCAGAAATGTCCTTTACTTTCTTACTTTTACTTGAGTTAAGAATTTAAACAACTTCTTCTTAAGTAAAGAATGTATGTAGCCACCTCTGCTTTTATAAGGTGGACCAGACAGAACGAGAGAAATAAACATAAAAGAACGCTAATCATACATGCCTTGATCCCCTACAAAATACAACTCTATATGAAGAAACGTATAAAGCTATGACGGACCACTTCATAGGCAGAGAACTGGGTCCAAAATCTTATAACTGTGAAGGAGTCTTTACAAATAGCTTCGGAGGGAATGACCGGAGTCGATACAGCTCAACACGGACAGGCGTCATCAAAACTGCTGTGCTTGTGGTAAAAAAAAAAAAAGAAAAGAAAAAAGAACACTGCAATTAACCAAAGAAAACAAGTGGTAGTTTTCCTCTTTGCAAAAGGAGCCACAGCTTTGCCCTCTGAACACAGGTCGTGACCTCTGTACCCAACACTACGAGTTAATGCTGTTGCCAGAAGCCAATAAATCCCTTTTTTGTTCCGTACACAGGGTCAGTGGTTCCCGACCTTTTTTGCTGTTAAAGAATATTTTGTTGTGACCTCGTCACACATCACACATAACAAGATGTTGTAAGCAGTCCCCCCAAAGACTGATTGCTGCTTCTCTGATTGTTCCATTGAATACCAAAAGAGTTCAAACGGAAACTTTAGATAATTAGCACAGAGGTACGTTCTTTATTATTCTGTTGATCATCGTATGACCCCTCTGATTTATCTTGTTAGAGGGGTGTTGACCCCCAGGTTGTACTATAGTAGAATGTGTGTTAAAGGAACAAGTCAACATTCTGGAAACGATGTCTAATTGCTCGCTTTCTTTTAATTAGATAAGAGGAATCGATACCATCAATGTGAAGCCATAGCCAGAAACTAGCTCACTTAGCTTAAAGGTGCTCTGTGGAAATTATGTGTTGGGCTGGAAACCGATCATTTTTTTATGTTAACTGACTCTGTTTCTGTACTAACTGTAGCTCCTGTTGCTCTCTGTTAGCGGAGCGGAGATGAAGCACGTGAGAACGAGCCACATATATAGTCACATTTTATTGGACTGTAGCGGAAAATCCGACCCGAGTCCTTCTCAAAGAAATGCACAGTCCAGCAGTATTAAACAACTGAAACAAATCGTCCACAGTCATGGATAGGTGAGAGAGAGACGGGGAAGGTCACGTTACAGCCTTCAACATACAGGCTTTTTTTAATTCCTTCAAAACCTGGCAATGAACCACAACTGTCTGTTTTTCTGGGACATTTAAGTGTATGCCAAGAGTAGTGTGATGCAGTCGTAGCGGGAATCAATGTTGTTTAACTTTATTATTAAAATCATTATTATTAATCATTATACCCCCAAAACTTGGCTTCAGAGCTCATGTTTTCTCTGTACAATTAAATATTCAAAACCTCCTGAGTTATTATTAATTTAAAGAGTTTAACAGTAAAAAAAAAATAATAATCAGCTAATCTGCGTCATCAGCTGTTTCACCAACTGTCCTCAGACCCTGAGTCAAAGAGTCAAGTCAGGAGAATCCATTTACGTGTCCGTCATGACTCAGTGGAACATCAACTGAATATGTGGGATGAGCTTCTACGCCTGCAGGTTGGTGCATCAAGTGCAGGTCACATCATATCGCTGCTTTTCTAAAAACCAGCAGGAGAGGACAAAAAAAAAGCAAAGGTACATTAGAATTTACTGCTGATAGCGACTCCTGCGGGCATGTGAGTCTGAATGGATGGCCGTGTGGAGAGATTGATTGGAGCTCACACATCACTATCAAAGCCAGTGGCTTGTAATTTAAACTCGATAGCTTGTGAGCTACGAATGAACAAGCTGTTTTTTAGAACTCAGTTAAACCCTACCCTGCTCAAAACATAATGACTGACACAAGTGAAACATCTTCTGGATTCTGCTGGACTTCTCAACTAAAACCTGCCTACCAAAACAACAGACAACAGTATATGTTCAACGGCAGGCTATGAGTTTTAAACTCGACACGCGGGAACTGCGCAAAAAGAAAAGAAGTTCAGATGGTGGTCCCGCTAAGATGCCGACTCTTGTGATCCTTCGGACAAAAGATCCACGGAGGCCACAAGTTCTTCACCGAGATCTCTTAAACCTGAGAACCATGTAGTGGCGAGACTGAAACAATGGGGCTGAAGTAGTCGAAGGCATGCCAAGGGTTTATAGTCTGCTCTGAGTGCTTGGGGCAGTGAAAAGAGGGCTCATGGTCCGTCCTGAGCTGCTGTCATACGTCTCAGAGGGGAGAAGGTCCCCTCTTTGCTCGACGCTGGCTGGAGAACATTAAGCAGCTAGCCAGTTGGTTACAAACTGAAAAGAAGGGGCCTAAGCATGGAGCCACCACACTATTAAAACAACATTCCTTCCTCTTAGATAATGGGCCCTTAAAAGTTTTAATAGGAGGATAAAAATGTCAGCGCATGAAAAGGAGAATGGGAAAAGGAGCTGAACCGGATTGGGTTGGGTTGGGTTGGGCTGAGCTGCGACACAGATGGTCAGACAGAGCAACGGGGAAGCCAGCCGGGTCAAGGAAGTAACTCTTCCCCGTCGACTCCGTTCATAGAGAGCAGAGAGAATCTGTCCAAGTGCTACTGTTTGGTGTGTTGTGCGAGCGCTGATTCTCTCCAGCTCCCCAAGGCCTTGTTGAGGCTGCTCATTTCACTCCCTATTGCAGCAAGGAGCCAATGAGAGCATAAACAACCCCGAGAATGGAAAAGAGAGCGGAGCGCGTTGAGGACGGATATATGTGGCTCCCAAAGTGCTTAATGTACAGCTTTTATTAGTATACGGTGCTCCTGAGGTTGAACCAAAGCACATATAGTTTCCATATGCTCCAAAACAAGCCAAGCATAGTTTTATCATCAGTCGAAACAGCTGTACGGTTGAGATATACGTCAAGGATTTGAGGACCACGGGTGTCGCGATAAGCCGATATTGACGTTAATGTGATAGGGAAATAATACAAACTCTGTATAACTCTGTGTAACTGAATAAATTAGCTGTTCACAGACGGAAAATAAGGTCCCCCGGAATGCTGTTTGAAGCTAAAACGATGGCAGGGTCCGCCAAATATTAACAAAGGAGAACAGTATGAAATTGTGTTGTCCCTTAATGTCAGTATGTGTATTCAGCTTTTTCAGTCCTAAAAACAAAGATAATTTGTTTATTTGCGTATGAAAATCAATCAATTTGAGATTTGTCTCTTCTAATTAAAATTTCTTCCCAAAAACTAACCAGTGCATCTTCATTGTTGCAGCTCTACGTTATTATGCTCATGAAAAGCCCTCTCATGAATCTCATGAATTTCTACTGCCAAGCGTCTAGTGGCAGAAATATACAAATTTGTTCATTGTGGAAACTGTGTGCTTGTGCAGGTATTTGCATTAATGTATGTGGAAGATGTGTATTTGCATAATGTATGCATGTTGCATGCGCACTTGTGTGCGTCTGCCCATCTGTGTCACACACAGTTGTGCAGCACCTGCTGGGGACGCGCCACTCTCGCCTTCACTCCTCCCCTCATTCTATCAAGGTCACCTCACTGTGCGACGTCCCAGAGGAGCCGGGCATCCTGCCGACAGCACGGGCAACATGGCAGCAGCAGAGCACGGCAGAGCTTTCTTTAATAAAGAGATACAAAAGATAGGAGATACAGTATGTTATTACAGAGCCGCATTCTTTCCAAAATCAAAGGGAGAGGCAGCTGAAGAAGGCATCTGTCTCCGCAGAGCTCAGTCTGGCCCTCTGGTTAAAGCCATGACAGCCAAGTGTTAGTGGAAAAACCCCACTGGCACTCAGGCAGTCCGCAGCAGCATGCTGGGCCGGGCAGCTTAGAGATGGCCTTCAACAAACCCACGAGCAAAAGGGATGCCCGTCTCAAATGAGGTACGGAGAATTCGGTGGCAAGGCAGCCAACATTTGCTGAAGCCTAAGCCACTGATGTATATTTGTTCAAGGGTGGAGGTGAGAAGGGGTGGGGGCACCGGGGTTTGGTAAAGTCTGGACAAAGAGAGAAGACGAGGGAAGATGTTGAAAAGGAGAAAGAACAGAAAAAAATGAGTGTCCCGCGTGTCTTCGTCTCTGCTGCTGGACTAACGGGACAGACATAATAGGTAGCAAAGGGAGCACGAGGCGTTCCCTTCGCTCCACTTCCTTAGAATAGGAAAAGAGCCTGGTTATACGGTTGGGCTGCAGAGCAATGGAGCAGTGACTTCTGCACTTGTAAAAACAGTTCTGTGGCCAACGCACAGACAGGCGGGCAGGCCTGCTGAGAAACAACAGGGGAACATGTAAGAAGCATGTCGGCTTCTGCGCAGTGGGACACCCGAGACATGAACATACATAAAAGCCCATAAAACGTACAAATGGTAATATATTTGACTTCTCTGCTTTAAACATTGCCTCATTTGAATTGGTGGAAACTGGCCCTTCAGCACCGCATGACTTCATGAAATTAAAACGCACAACAGTCTAAATGGATACTGCACTGCGAGAAAGTAGGTTATTTTATCCATTTACGATAAGAAAAAACAACAATAAAACCGGGGTTCAATAACCCTGCGCCTGATTTCACGCAGAAAGAATGTCGTGGCTGGAGAGCAAAACCAACTGAGAATATGATGCGTCCATTTTCTATGGATTTGATCACATTTATTTGAAAATTCCTCGCACCGCTGCAGTTCTGGCCAGCACATAAAACACATATCCTGGAGTCAACACGCCACATTCTGCATCTAAATGTCATAACACAACATGTCTGAATTTGCCTCCAGCTGGATTAAAATGAAAATTACTAAGTCGAGGGCTTGTGCGCACGTGTGTGTGCGCGCTTGCGTTCGATTATGCCCATCATGTCCATTGTGTTCATGTTGGAGTCTGAGAGAGAGGAGGAGTGAGAGAGACAGAGGAGATATTGCCTGCAAGGGGTAACAACCCCTTTGGGAAGCTAATGAAAGCTGTAAACACAGGAAGAGGTTCTCATTGACAAAGTAAACATTTCCTGGAAAGACAAGGCCTACTGTAGAGAAAAGGAGCAATGCTGGTATTCATAGTCAGGTGACGAGGCTGATACTGAAACTTTTAACGTTTGAAGCAGTTATCGCGTTGGCCGACCTGAACACTTTGTTCTCTGTTCTACACTTTCTTTAAAATGTCTGACTCTTTGTTGTTTCCAGTAAAGTAATAAAAAGTTATCTTTCCTCACGATAGACCTCCTTCGTGACTGGCCACTGCTTGCTGTTAATCTAAATTCAACTGTTTGTGTTTGTGCAGACTCGAGTGCAGAGGCCTATTTACAGATTTCCTCCAGCAGCGAAAGGTGACAGTACAGCTCCGAGGCTCATATAATCGAAGTTTTCTCTGCAATGAGCTTCAGACACTCTAATGTAATCATCAGATCGGTGTGAACTTTCAGACTGCTCGCGGCTGTAGCACATCTCTCTGCACAATGCCAGACACGCACACTCTGACATATTGATTGGCAGAGTGACAGGAAGTTTGATCCAGAGGACTCGACTTCTTGTTAAAAGTTGCAGTTCTCTTTTCGCTTGTGCAAGTTCAACTTGTTCAGCGCTGCTGTCTCACAACGGAACTCTGCAGAGCTGATGATTCCTCTTCATCATGTGATCTTATTATGCAGGGGCGCCAAGACTTTTTCCCTTGGAAGGCCAAAACTGAAACTTAATGGTGGGCCATGGTCCAAAAGCAAACACCAATTTTATTGTGTTATTAAGATGAGAAATGGTACAAGGATCCCAAGTTCCCTTAATTAACTGACTTCTGGGGCTTTTCCATACACATGTGCTAGCTCGGCTTGATTCAGTGAGACTCGGCATATCAGCCCAGTGTGGCAGGGATGCAAATAGTCCTTCTCCCCACAGTACTGTTGACAAATAGCCACTAACAAAGCTCCACTAATTCGGTGACAAACATGTTTCATTTCCTAGGATTTTTTCACAAGAGTCTGTCGGCTAATTAACCATTTTTATTATGAAGCAGCAAAATCAAGAAATGTTGGATTTTCACCCGCAGTAATTCCTGAAACAGCTGAAGCAAACATGATGAAACTGTTAAATACTGCAGATATCTAAAAAAGTGGGGGGAAAATTCAAATTCAAACCACAAAGATTCAGTAAAAGCTACACAATTAATCAGAGCTAAACACACGCACTTTTAAAAACGTCTTTCTCTAAGGTTTCCTGCACGGACACACAAGATGAGTTGCCCAACACACACTTGTTTCAAGGACACAAGATTAGTTGTAGTCATGAGACGTCAACGCAGCCCGTTTGGAAGCGACTTTGGAGAGGGTCCTTTGGCTAGGCTCGGTTCAGAGCAGTAAAACTGGTAATCGGCATGGCTTGATTTGACTCAGCATGGCCAAAAGTGCCAGTGGAATGTTTCCTACTTGTATAAAGAAATTGTATTTTATCTTTTTAGTTGTTTTTTATTATAAAAATTTAACAACATAAGCAATGATTGCATTATGTTTTTTAAAAGTTTTTCCCAACTAGAAACATCAGTCAGGCCACACAACTTTGGCCCATGATACCCATGTCTAGCCCTGATATCATCTATATTGCGGACTGAAGACGATAAGACTGAATACAAGATTTATTACATGTGACTTGCATAACAGCCCATCAGTGCACACTTTAGGTAATCGCCTTACCGGATATTCAGAAATGTGCAGGACTAAAATTATGGATGTGTGGGCTGACTGAGACTGAAATTCCAGCTTTGCAATGTGCTGGATCGCGTCTCACGCACATACAGTATAGTGCGTTCCTGCTATCCTCCTATATGAGCGAGACAATAAATCAAATGCAAAGCAGTGGAACCCTTCTTGACCTAAATGGCATTCCTATCAACCGCTAAGCACCTTGGCTGGCCTTTCAAAGGCTTAATTTCTTGACTGGGAGAAATGTTTGGGGAGAATAAATGAACTGTTACATTTTGTCCAGCTCGACGATGGAGCCTTCATTTGGCCGGAGTTATTCCTGTTCTGGTGGAAGGCAAGGGGGGACAGGGGCAGGTCTAATACGAGACAGGCCAGCAGCAGCCTTGTCATTAGCTGAGAGGCTGGCAGACCCCTGCTGCCTAATTGGCACAGGCTCACTGCTAACAAGGGCTTCCTACCAGCAGGGGAAACAGACTGTTAGCGCTGTGCACTGTAGTGACCAGCTCTCCACTGTCCCCAGAAAGACTCACAGAAGTTGCCCAGGGAACACCTGACCCATTAACGCAAAAAAATGGAAAGCTGATGTCTTTTTAATGAGAACAATAAAGCTCATGAGCAAACTGCACCCCAGGCATTGCTCTTTAAGAGGAGCCTCAGCAGAATGGATGGAGGGTTGCATTTAAACCGACTTGGCATCGAGATTAGATCAGTTTTATTTTTGGTTATGATTTTTTTCCCTCGCTGAGCCACTTGGGCATAATTTTTCAGCGAGCGGGGAAAGCGATATTTGCGACTATTCTGCGGGGCTATTGTCCATCAGCTCGGCGAGCCACTTCCTCACCGCTTCCATTTTGCTTCAGACACACACTGTAATAAGAGCAGTAATAATAAGCAGATGAGCAGTTGTTCTGTCTTTCAAAAATAATGAAAAAATTACAGGGTGGCTATCTGATGAGTGAGGGAAGTTTGTAGATTTATGGCAGCTTTAATCTCTTGATCCAAATGGGTCTCATCTGGAAGCAATAAAGACAAAATTAATATGAAAATGGAAGATTAACAGGAACCGAGGGCATTCATCAAGAAAGACAAGAGGAGAGAGGAAGTGAAAGAGAGACAGGGTGAGTTTTGGCAAGACTGGACCGGTGCTCACTGTCTACTTCTGATATAGTCACAGCGCTTTGAAACACATGATCCAGCTTTTCACTCCACTCAAATAACACCACGTTTATGAAATGTAAACATTGACAGTTCACTAGGCCAGACTGATCTCATAAACCAGACTTCCAAGATCCGCAGTTCGCTGTCCAGGGGACTTAGGAACATCACAGTCTAATGACTCCCAGCATGAGCAGTTATCTTACAAAAGAGAGAGGCGTAACAACGAGGAGGGCAGAGATGAAGAGACACTCAGATCCTGATGTACATGTTGCCAAGGCTTTTTCTGAATTTTACAAAACCCAAAGATCCAAAAGATTCACATCACAGTCTCGGCCCTCAAACTGGCAGAGCTGAGAAAACTGTAGACAGCTGGATAATTACTCTATGAATAAATGTGTTTGGTGATAGTGATAACAGCTGCTCAGCTCTAATGTTGCCTTTCTGAGATAAAGGTACCGAACTGAGAACAGTGGCGCTGAAACAAACAAGCAGAGCAAAGGCGCAGAGAGCAAAATCAAGGACGTTTATATTCTGGAAAAAACCCAATGACCTCAATATCCAGATGAAGACCGAGTCTGCATTTAAGGTCAAACAAATTAAGATTCCTACTTGGAAAGAAATCAGTGGATTTTTCTTTTACTTCTGCTCGTATTTGGTCAAAACGGTAAACATCAAATATACAAAAAAATAGGTTTTAATTTTTGTCGTATGTAGCGCCAATGTCAGTACCGTAATTTGACCACCACCTGGAAGCCAACACTTTGTCCTATCCATGACTTGAACATTCCCTTTGTAAGTCTGAGACAACAGACCGTTTATAAAGATGGACAACACATCTCCGCTTCCTCCCATTGTAAAGAAATGAAGCCCAAATATCCTGGGTAGGAGTGCTGCCATCTTGCACTGGTGGAGCAATTTAGAATCTAGCCCACGCTATAGTGACTGGATAGTGGAGCGGTGGAATTGAGATCCCACCCGCTTATTTTTCAATCGTGATGTCACACCCACTTTTTATAGCATCAAATAACTGATTTAACTTATATAAGTTAACTTGTCTGAACAAAAAAAGGAAGACTTGAAAATGCATCAGCGTGATAAGAACTATTTTGTGAAAATGTATTTGACGTGCACTATGAATTTTTAGATTAGCCCATGTCCCATCTGCTAGCATACAGGGTGTGAGATTTAGGACCTCAACTGCACCCTGCCACCGGGAGGCGATCAAGATGTTTTGGCGTCACTATCTGAGAGCTGTCATGCCATCTTTCTCTATATACATACAGTGTCTCGGACCATGGGTGTCATTCTGTAATCAAAACTCTAAGTCAGAGGTCAAAAATACCTGTTGCTGTTTTGACAAACTGATCATTTACTATCCACCTTATTACTAACCCCATGGTATCTTATGAGGGCGGTTTCTAGCGCATCCTGACGCTCAACTGTCACAGAGGCAGCATTTTCCATGATAACGCTAATCCTCTGTCTTAGAGCGTCTGGTACAGCGTATCATTCATTCATGAGGATCTATGTTGCCGATTTATACGATGAACACTTTTATCATTGCTTAGCCCACTTAGCTAACACTTCTAAAGCCTTTAAAGTGCTGCAGCTGTGTCAGTTCTGACGATGATTTGTTACTCACGCTAGTTCAGCTGAGCACCAGAAGTACCATCTTTCCCTCAGGAAACTCATTAATAACCACAAAGGGAGAAAGCTAACAGAAGCTAGTTTGTCCTTCTTTAAAGTGTGACAAAGTGAGCGCCCTAGGAGCTTTTAATGCTAATGTTGAAATAACATGAACGAAAAGTTATGTCTGGTTGGCTGCAGCGCTAACATCAGAGCGCTAGGCTTGCACTTTCCAAGTGGCAGCTAGTTAGCCTAGCTTGCTTGTTAAATGTTATAAAACCCGACAGATTGAACTGTTAGCAAGATAGCTTCTCTGCTGTCAGTCGCTTGTAGCCATGGGAAATACCCACCAAGGGGCCATCGACTCTAATGTTTCCATAAATACACCCAGAGAAGGTTTTTATCCTTGTTTGAAAACTAGAAAAGTATGCTGTTGTTTAATCATTGTTTCAGTATTTTGCATGGGTATTTTATGTACACGTTGACAATAAGATTAATCAGGAAATTAAACCCTAAGTGAAGCAAATTCTGTCTTCAAAAATGTCCTTGGCACTGGGTTCGGAAAGGCTGATAATACAAGCTACAACAGTCCGAATGAAACAAATCAAAACCAGCACATTCTGTAATTTAAGAGGTTTTGTGAAAAATTCTCCCTCCTACATTTTAGTGACACATTCAACAACCACAACGACTTCTAGTATAGTATTATTTCAGCCGAAATTCTAAAAAACAAGACTGGATCTGTTTCAAACTACAGACACTGAGCTGTTGATTCATTGATGGCGACAAGGCAATATGCATTACAGAGATACTTTCTTGACAGCTTACTTTGCTTCAAACACAGCTATGACATTATAAATGTATGTGTGTGCACTGTGCTGCTGGTTTCTGATGAGTAAGCCTCAGAGCAGGTTGGCTTTGCACCTTCTCCTGTCACGTCTCCATCCCACAGGAATGCTCTATAAACAAGAGGTGTGTCTGCCCCGGGCTACACCTTTAATTGTTTTCTCTGCTCACAGACCCCCGCAGGCCACTCTCATACCGCTGATACCTTAAAATGCTGCCAACCTCTAGATTGGTTCAATTTGAAAGGATGGGAGCAAAACAAAAAGAGATTTATCCCCATTCGTCTTCTTCCCCCTCAGACTGGAGAGACTTTTCCTTGACTTTCATTGAGGCCTGTTAGCTGATTGCATAAATCTGCACGGGCTCATCATACTATTTATAACACCTTCACCTGAACATTTGCATGTTATATAGAGATTCATAATCATAATGATAATTTATCATTATCCAAACGTGTGAAATTGCTGTTGGCTTCTCAGGATGGTTAAAGCAACATCATATAACTTTTCTACTGTTAAGTAACAGCTTCAAAGGGTAGGCTGACAGCGTTACATACATGTTTACTTTAAGGTTTCCAGACTTTAATGAGTTTTGTTTGTAGTTAGCACCTACATTACATCTGACAATGTGTACAGATTCAGCAAAGTTATTACATTTGTTACGAAATACTTTTTCTAAATGTCCTTTGGCTCTGTTGCATCTTCCCAACGGCAGTTCTATAAATTCTTTAAAAAGTGGATGAACAGGATCAGACACAATATGTCTGGCATTTCATTTACCTGTGTTTTATAAATACATCCTAGTTGTTTCTGCTCTTTCCTTATAATTCTGCTGACTGTGTTTGTATTTGTGGAGATCCCGCAGGCGTATTTTTTAGCAGAATAGCTGAGGCGTCTGCCTTCTGGCATATCACATTATAGGCACGCGATTATGACTTTTTCCTGCTATTTAAAGGAAGCATTATCCAGATAGTAGGATGTGCTTACATTGGCATGTTCAAAATAAGTGCACACTCTTGCTGCTCTCAGTCACAATTTCCTTGTGAATAGCAATGTCATTGCAGCATGGGTGCCACATTATAAACTTGACAGGATGGAGGAAACTCTCATGACCCTCCCTCCTGACCGGTCATAACACTGAGCCAATTCCAGGCTTCCCTGGCATTACTCAAACAAAACTGACTCTCTTCCTTTATGTTTCATAAAAACAATCTTTTTGCTCTTCTCTTTAGCGTATCTAGGTCTAAATCCCCATTCATAAAAGCAGCTCTCCGTTCCTTAAAATACCTTCACATTTCTACAGAAGCTTGTTTTGTTATTTTGATACACTCTAATGGTCTAATGGTCACATCAAAATGTCTAAAATCGATGTGACTTTTGTTGTATTTGTTGAGTTGTATACCTACATTATCGCATTAATTATATTCAAGGTAACGATGCATTTCATTTGGTCGCCCACCACTATAACTTCCCAGAAACGACAGCTGATATATGAGAGAAAGGAAGGGAGGCTGGCGAATGTGACTCAACCCGACGTGAATAAAACTTTAATAAATTGCCTCGTCTGTGAACATTTCTGCCTGAGTCACCTCAGACAGATAGATTTTCATCGGCAATGGTGCGTTTAAAATAATAAGCTTTCAACACGTAATATCCAGCCTAAATCACGGAACAGCGTGTCCTCGTATTTTTCATAAATCATCCGTGTGTGTGTGTGTGTGCATGACTAACCTTTAGGCCGTTGGATACAGGTATGCTGGTTGTCGCTCAGGAGGAATCCTTCTCTGCAGCGGCACTCGTAGCTGCCCATCATGTTGACACAAATCTGTTGGCATCCGCCATTGCCTTCGGAGCACTCATCCACATCTGCCCGGAGACAGACACACCAAACAAAATTAATAAGATCACTTCAAGACAGAACAAATGCAACACAGATAATTGTTTGTCTGAAGGGTGTCTGAGATCAAATCATCACCTGTTTAATGGACAAGAAGCTGTAAATCACAATCAAACAGATGGTAGGAACACACAAACATACTTTATCAATTACTAAGTACGATTACTTACAAAGTAATGAACAGTGCTTCTGAAAGAGTGGCAATGCTTTGGATTATCAGGCGAAAAATAACAATAGTCTCTATCACCATCTTCTTCTTCCCTTCTGGTACAAATATAAAAAAGGACATTTAATATCTGACTTGTTGAAGAAAGTAATTTTAAAACTACTCCATCTAACTACTACATCCATAATGTAGTCGGTAAAACAACTACAGATGTGTTTTGAGTACAAAAGTTATAAAAAAGCAAAACAAAAGTGTTTGGACATAATGAAAAGCCAGAGGAGTTTTATCTTAAGCCGTCTGAGGAGGCAGCGTCTGTCTTAATGGTTATCTGACATGGCAGCACACCAGAGGTGCACTGAAAACCTCCAACTGTGCAGCACTAAGCCATAAAAATGCGCATGCAGCACAATCTCCTGGCAAGTGGGAAACCTGATCCACCTGGGCCAGAGTACCTGCTGATGACGAGTGTCTGTCAGCCCAGTGACGGGAGGAATGCAGGGAGAGGGAGGAAGGGGGTGAGTAGAGATGGAAAGAGGAGAGAGTGGGGGACATGGGGGGGGGGGGGGGGGTAGGGTAACAAGCAACCATGTGAATCCACCTCAAGTGCACACAAAGGCCTGGCATTTACAAAGGTGTCGCCTGAGGCCCCGTCCCGCCACGAGGGAAAGCTGACCACAGCTGAGAGTTGCTGACTTCATTTCCACTGATAATGAATTGTGCACTTCCAGCTGTTCTCTCCAAATGGCACAAAACTTTTTCCAACTCATTGTGCGGCCTCGACAAAAGAAACAAATGAACAGCAGTGGAACATCTATAAATCTTCTGACATATTTGTTTAGTATCAACATGAAAGAGAGAGCACAATATAATTTTTTGGCTGCTTTTATTTGTGTGGCGTGCTGAGGAGCTTAGCGGCCCCGCTCTCCCCTGTGCGTGACTGCGCCGTAGCTCTGGAGGTGACACTCCATATTCTTTCTTCCCCCGGAGACCTGGGCGCTGGAACCTTATCCATCCCTCTGCTCGATGCATCAATAATCCGCTGTATACACAAGGCTTTTTTTTAATAAACTGTCATGCGAAACTAATTTACTGTCTATTTGTCCAGTCTGAGAAGGCCTCTAGATTAAGTTTCCTTTCTGGGGAATTTTCAGGCCGGCAGAGTTAGAAATTAAACTTCACTCTGTCCTCTTCTTTTTCCACACAGAAACGCAGAGACATCTGGATCCACCAAAGGCGTAAACACATACAAACTGTTGTCAGAAAGTGGCACCTGGGCTAGACAGAAACCTACAGAGATGTAGGTGACTGGCAGGTGGCACTCATGACCCCCGTCGGCTTGCCAAGTCCGCTGTCCTGTTCTCACATTCAGCTGACACGAAACAACGTGTCGTGTCAGCTGAGGTTGATGAGAAACGCATCACGCTGCAGCCGAGTGAAGCCGTGCACTCAGACAAAAAACAACGCTCGGGAAAGTTAGCATTTAGACTTTCAGTAAAGGGAGGACCGAATAGAAAAAAATGGTTTTTCATTCAACTGTGTGGCTGCCTTGGTGCTGACCTGATGGTCTCATCTCTCATCATCAAAGTGGCAGCACCAGAGAAAAGCCCTTTGAGCTAACGAAAGCTGCCAACAGCCTACAGCTGCACCTTTGCAGATAAACTGTTAGCAGGCAGCAAAAACCTCAAACTCTGCAACCCATACGGGAAAAGATCCCAACACACAAGCCTCTCTCTCTCTTTCTCTCTCACTCTCTCTCTCTCTCTCTCTCTCTCGCACACACAACCCCTAAAAACTCAAACATGTAAAGGCTACACAAATACAACAGTCCTCAACGTACGCACAAAATGCCCATGAGAAATGCAACCAGCCTCAGAGGGCCTGTGGGAATTCTCTTTCCATACCCTCAGCGCATCAATGAAGGTTTCATTTCCTGATTCCTTCATCCCTCCAAATGAGGCGTCGCCTGTCAGTAGATCTCTCCTGTTTAAATAGCTCCCATAATTGCCTGTGTTGTGTGTTGGGCAAGGCTGGCGTCCAAAGCAAATATTTCCAAGCGGAAAGGGGTTCTGGCATGGCCAAGAGAAGTGCTCATGTTATTTGGACTTAAAACGTTTTTTAAAAATTCTCTTGAGAGGATGGAAAGAAAAAAAAAACAAAAACGTCTTAATCAAGTTAAAAGGGCCGCGTCGCTTCAGAAGGAGACATGTATCTTCTCTATCCTTGCTTCACTCGCAGAGACGAAGGGAAAAGGAAGGTTCAAACGGAGAGAGATTAAGAGATTGGTTGTGTTTGCGGAGGCCATGTCTGCTGGTTTCTCAGATAGCCTTGACTGTATATATAACATTTGGCCTTGCGCAGAGCTTTAGAGCCATGTAAACATGGCGGTTGCCTTACAGAAACTCCTGAACTCTTATTTTGGAGAAACGCTCAACCCCCCCCCTTTTTTTTGAAAGGTTCAGCGACTTTGGGGGCATTTATTGCTGACCCAGAGTTTTTTGTAGAGGGGGACGGGAGTGAAAAACTACTGCCGTCTGTCATCAAAGCTGGCCATGCATCTATCCCACTGCTTGGCTACTGTCTGGATCAGACAGAAGTGTCTCTGTGGTCTAGACAGACCAGAGACAAGGAGGTGAGTGGACGGACACTGGCCTCTTTGGGCATTTCATTTACAGGAGTTAAAGAGGCACCCACTCTAATAAGGCAGCAAATCGGAGCCATGTGCAGCGACAGGCAGCAGAACAGCCGTTGCACTGCGTGGGCTGACCGTGCTGCTCTGGTAGATGAGCACGCACCAGTGACGACGGAGTAGCGCATACACAGCCAGCTCCAATTAAAACGAGATCCTTTCCTTTTTCAAACAGGATTACAGAATTTTTCTCTGTTTCTTCGGCAGTTCAGTGACACAGCGCGTTTCTTCGCCCACTCGAATGAGCAGTGACCAAGGCGCCAGGTTTGAACCCAGCCTGCCAGGACATCTGATTTCACAGACGCCGAAACAAACACTCAGCCTGAGCCTGACACACGTCAGCTGAGGCTGTATAAAATTGATGTGTTGCAGGAAGTCCTGATCTTTCATCTGCAGAACAAACACTCTCTTAAATCATAGAAGTGTGGGTGACTATTGCAAACTGTTCGTTGATGCATGAAGACGCTTACAGTATTTAGCTTTGAACAATTTATTGGTTCCAGCGCTTCCTCACTGCCTGACCCACTGGGTCAGCTAACTGATTCACATCTGCTGAGCAAACACTGCAGAGTTTCATTCTAAAATCAGCAGTGAGGGCTGATTTTGTAACTATTACATAAACAAAACTAATACAGCTTTGATTGAACTCAGACGTTTTTCAACTTCAGGCCTGTTTCCCAGGTAACTATTTTCAGTAAACAAGCACAGATTCTGCGTCCAATCTCTCGCCGAGTTCTCTCGCAAATGAAAAACTATGAGCTAAGATCATGCTAAATGGTACTTCTCTGTTCCTCCAAAACAAGTCTGGAAGTATTTTAAAAACAAAACCCCAGGATAAGTGTTTTGGGTGGACAGCCTCATGCCAAGGAGACGAGAGGCCCTGCGCTGACGTCTGACGGCTCCAAGTCTGCTACATGCTCACGTCCCTAAGCTCAATCTCAGGCTTGAGTTTCCCCCAAAGCTGTGCCAGTGGGCTCAGCTGGAATTGTTCATTTCATGGTGGATGGGACTGAACAATCCTGAGAGAGGAGAGAGGGAGAGAGTGTGTTGATATAGTCTTCAGGAGCCGGCTAATGCACCAATCTCAAATCCATCCTTTAACTCATCACTCCGGCTCCTCTCCTCTGAACTGTGAAGAGACTCTCTTGTCCAAACTCGATCTATGCATGTCACAACAAAAGCAAAGTGATTGCGACCTGGGGAGACGGAGGGGTATTTGCATCAGCAGCAGGGAAGTGAGGAGGGTTAGTGCTAAGCTCCAGGAGTCTCTGTACTGTGCCAAAGTCCTCTGGGTTTGATGAGAGAGATAGTTAACCAGATCATCATTATCCTGATGCAATCCTACATATTCAGGGAGTGAAAGGTGGTAGTTAGAAAGCATCTCTTCAGGGCTAGAATCAAATGTTTTCTGTAAAAAGTGAAGGGTGTGGACGTTATCATCGCCGCCCTGGAAGAGCGGCCGACGCACTTAAAAGGAATGCATTTAAGAGCGCGGCAAAGGCTGTGGAGCAAATCAGCGTGACGCTCTTTGATGACTACTTTTTCCCATCAGGACCTAGTCAATAATACATCAGTCTGAAACCTCCTGTTTGATTAGCCAACCTCGCAACATGATCCCAAAGGATTACAAGAGCAGGGATGCAGGTTCAGCCAGGCGACAACGCAGAGACTTTGTGGCAGATGACAGATGAAGCTTCTTCTGCGAGACTTAGTGTTCAGAATCGCATTCCAGTATGATGTCAAATTGAGCATGTTGTCCGTTTCATCTGCGTAGAATTTAGAATTTTGTTTGTTTTGTTTTATAGATGCTAGTTCATCATTGAGTTCACTTCTGAGAATATTTTAGAACGTATATAAACTGTTTAGGTTTCAAATATAGGCTGCTTTTTTTACGAGAATTGATAGTAAACCAAAATTTACTTTGAATGCACAGTGCGGAGTTTAGCGGCTCTATAACCCACAGACTCCAACACGGTCCTTCTTCAGCGTGTTACTGCGATACAGACCAGTGGCTGCTCTCACCGCTCTGCTCCACATAGAATAAGCACCAAGTCCATTTTGAAGGAAGCGGACGGAGGCCACGTCAAGCTTCACAGAGCAGATCAGGCCAGATAACGGACTGGCATAGTGCAACGGTCAATTTTCACAATAAAATACCCTGAGCAGACTGATGATTTACAATAAACAATAAAGAGATATTAACAATAAACAAACTTAAAACATACAAATAATGAAATGATTTAACTACATGGGTTACTCAACTACAGCAGAAGCACAAACATCAAGGACAACTGACTAAATAAGCACAATCAAAGCAACTCAACCCGGTTGAATCGAAGGGGTAAGTGCCTGCATAGCCAGCAAGCTAGCCAGTTGGCTAACTGCCTGGCTGGATCACTGAAGCTACAGCAACTTTTCATTCTGTTTATCCTCCACCTAATGGCTCGTTCCACTTCCAGTCGCCTCCTCAGCTCTTCATTTAAAAAAAAATACGTTATTTTACCTTTATTCTATAAATCAAACGTGGACTACTAACATGAGCCTTTTCCAGCATTCTTTCCCCTGTCATCCTAATTTGACTAAAATAAATGCTGGAAAAGGTTATGGAGAAGGTAATGTTGATTTACATTTGTGATAAACATGTTTCATTCAACATTAGCTCCAAAAGGAGCTTAAACCTGGAATATTGTGATCAATGCAGCTGTGTGGTGCAGAGAAGAAGTACCACTTGAGCATCCTTCAGCGTCAACAGTCTGTTTATTCAGTATACAGTATGCGTGAATGTAGAAAGCAGTACGCTGCTATGCCAACTCAAACACAGACATTCTCTTTATGACTTGGGGGGAAAAAGACAATTTCACTTTACAATTACAAACCATAAACAAACCACTAAACAGTCTTAACCGATGTGACCTTTCCTTAGTTGCTACTGTTAAAGCTGTTCTTCAAAAGCCCGTTCCAAAGCCGTAACGACATTGCTTTTGTGTTTTAGATCATGTGGCGTCTTTGGGGAAGGTTAAAGTAAAACGGCATCCATTTCCCTATAGATTGCACGGGGAATTGAGGTCTGCTGAATCAATACAAACCAAATCAGGTTTGGTCAATAAAAATCAAAGGAACGTGGCGTGTTAAGCTGTGTTCAGCGCCGCGGCGAGACGGAGCAACATGTGCGACTAACAGAGCAGAGCATGATGAATATAAGCAAACAACGCAATGACAGAAGCTTGGTGGCGCTTTGTCGAAACATCTGTAATATCTATTTCAAGCCCGCTTTTGTTTCTCCCTGTGAGTCACATTCAGGCTGCATGCGAGTGTGGCGTTGAGACTTTATGACAGCATAAGAAATATATTTGTTTGTGTCTTTTAATTCCAGATAGAAGTGAAACGCTGCGTTTTGTGGGTTGCAAGGCAAAGGAGGTATCTGCGCAGACGCTCATGATAGAGTTTAACAAAACTAGCAGTGATAAGAGGGTATTCGGGTTTCTGTAGGACCTCAAACAAAACACATAGGTCATAAATGTGGGGACGGTGGTGCTACAGTGGGGAACTAATAGCCTTCCTGCATCTGGTTTTCATTCTAAAGAGGATGTGTGTTTTGGATTAAATTGACATTGATTCCTCTGTTTTTCCTAAGACTCTAAAAATCCTTTACAGCCTCTGCGTGGAAGAGGTGCGGAGATGAACTGCCATCCCTCTCTTACCTCGGCGCGATAATAGCCATGATGACAATTATTAAAGATGTAATCAACTTCTTATTTGCTTCACTTCCTCTCCTCAGTGAGCTTTGAGAGGGTACAATAGCTCCCTGTGAGGTAAATTATACAGTGAGCGGGCGTCTCACTCCGCACAGACAGGAGCAGTGTGCTGTGATATTGCATTGCTTCCACCTTGCTGAATCCCTGACATCTTTGTGGGGTGTAGGGCAGACCTCAGAAACCAGAGCGTCCCCAGCCAGGCGCACCAGGCTGCGTTCTGCTTCACGCTCCGCCGCCTTCTGCCACCGCCCAATGTCATTATGCTGCCAACACATCCAATTACAAGCAGCCGTGTGGCACGTGCAGCAGCGAGCAAACAAAGAAGACATCGACAGGGATGCGCGTGCTCTTTCCTACGTCTAGTCCCTGAGCTGACACTGTCACTCACACACACACACACACACATACACACACATTGGTGCCTACTGGCTGAAGAAGAGCAGAGAGCAGGAGGTTACGGCCACCACCGGGAGTCCGTGCTGCACTGTGACCACCAAAATCAGAGGAAATAAAACAAAAATCACAGGAGCTTTGCGGAAAAACAACATGGGGTAAATCCAAAGAGAGGCACCTTGAAGATCTCAGACCCTAAACTCAGTGTGAACTTTTGAGGATCAGGTGAACGTCTCCTCCTCTGCAGCCTCAGGCACATCTGGTTTATAGGGGCTCTGAGGGGTCTGACCTCGTCTGGGAACCAGCTGCTTAGCTGCTCTCCACTGCAGGGCCAAAGGGACTAATCTTTTCTCAGGGGCCAAAAGGAGCTTAAACCTGGAAGAGGAAGCTGGGGCCTTAACATGAAACCTCGGCTATACCTCTTCCTCATCCCTCTTGTGTTTGTGCTGAGGATTATTTCCTTAGCTGAGCAGAGTGGAGGCATTAGAATGGGTTAAATTCTCGGGAAAAAGTGGTCTTTAGAGTCCTTTGAGGTCTCAAGGCAGGGGTTGGATTTGTGTTTGACAGCCATATATATGCATTTACTACTCAGTGTGTTTTTATGCTCGTGTTTGCCATGTTGAGATTGCATATATTTGCTCATTTAGAAATCTATTGGATCAATATCTTCAAGGGAACATGAGAGATTTCAAAAGAAGTCCCCTCCTTCCTGAACACAGGCTACTTGCAGGAAAAAAATAAAACATGGCAGACGGGGTTAAAAACTTGAAAGCTTGTTTGATAGTGTGTGCTTCACTGTGACAAATTTAATCAAAGGTATCGATGGATGCAACGCCGTTTGACGCAATGGCAGCAACCACACAACCATATATTGCAATTACACACCTGCACGCAAGGCAGGAGCTGATCCACGACGCAGCAAATGATCCACGCACAGCTGAACGCCGTTGCTAAATGGCTTGGAAAATAGCCCTGCTTTACACTGTAGATACAAACGCATGAGCGAGGAGGAGGCAGGGAGCGAAGGATAAAGAGACAACTACAGTCAGGCTCTGAGACATGAGGGCACGGTCGAGTCAGAACAGGTTTATTATCGATAAAAAGATGTGTTTTCAATTCCAGCGCGCTTTAATCCTACTTCAGCAAGTAGATGCGGGACTGATACGAGCGCGTTGCCTTGTGTGCCCCTATGTAAATGCCGTTTCACAAAAGAATGATTGTTAAGTGCCGATAAGTTTTTCTGTCATCACTTCACGGGAATGTGAAATCCTCTGTAGCAAAGCACTGGTTACTTTTTCAGAAAGCTCGCAGGAGCTACAAGGGTGAGACGCGCCTTTTAATATCAAGCGAAATGCACCACGCTGGGGTCGTAACAAAGAGGGAGATGATTTTCTGGGGAGCAGCGGGGTCTGACTTGGGGGTTTCAAAACAAAACAAAGGGATGTAGGATGGGTGAAGGTGCTAAACAGAAAGGGAGAGTGAGGAGGGGGTTTGGTGGATGGTGTCTATGTTTAGCAGCTCTTTGCAGCATAAAGTGGGTTATTTTCCCCCCCATCACTTCATAACCTTTTAAGAGTAATGCATTCTCTGTGAGGTTAGTATGAATGGCACACTGGTGAAATATTAAACCATGGGAAAGCACGGTCGGCTGACGGCTCACTCAGAGCTCCCAGCTCAGGGTCAAGATCTTCATAAATTCACCCATTTTTGTCAGAAAAGTCTGCTTTTTTCCTTCTGTGAAAACACATTTGGAGTCTATCCGTCATGTGAGATCGGGAAATGGCTAATATCTGATGCAGCAGTCGATGCAGCCATGAAACATATATTACCATCCATGATGAGAGAAGAATTTATGCATCGACATGCGTTACGTCAGGGTGAGATTAATGTACATGTTCTACTTACAAAAGCCCCTTATACAACTATTTCAACTGCAATTAAGTCAGCAGAATATAGAGAAAAAATATGTACGTAGACACACACCCGCTGTGTTAAGTGCACAGACACTCCCCGACATCACACACTCACCTAGACAATTGTGCCCGTCATGTGCCAAGCGGAAGCCATCGTAGCAAGTGCACCTGTAATTTCCTGGGATGTTAATGCACTCGTGGACACAGCCGCCGTTATATTCGGTCGCACACTCGTCCACATCTGCAGAGAGAGAGAGAAAAATAAAAAAGCATGTGAGAGCTGTTACACCAAAACTCGCAAGCAATCACGATCCTTAAAAAGAGAGAGTAGTTTGACATTTGGGGATACAGCGTTAATCGCTTTCTTGCTGAGAATCACATGATAAAATCAATACCACTCTCACATCTGCCTGCAGCTAAAGCTAGCAGCATGGCAGCTTAGTTTAGCTTAGTATACAGGCTAGAAATAGGAGGAAAACAGCTACTATGGCTCAGTCAGAATGTGAGAAAATCTGTGTACCAGCGTTAATTAACACGTTATCTCTAATTGGTGTCATCCGAACAGAAGCGACACATTGTGGCTTGACAGGCTTTTGTTTTAAATTTCAAGATATGATGAATAGACTGTCATGGCAGTATTATGACAGCATGAAGTTACAATCCCGTATTCAGATAAGTATCTCGTGTATTTCATGGCTTTTCCTCTGTTTTTAACAGAGGTGAGGTGCATGAAAATCAGCTTTCTCTCCAGGCATCTTATAAAGGAAGCCAAGAGTAATGAAAAGATTTACAATAAAATGAATTTATTAGAGAGTATTAGACCAGAATATCCACATCCAGATTTTTCTCTGTCAAGTAGATTTTCCGAATTTCTCCATGTGGAAAGTTAATGAGCAGCTGTTCCATAGAATCAGGTTTCTACATTACAAAAGGTACAATTCTTACAGCAAGAGAGTTACTGGAGACGTCTTCATTATAGGGAAGGGATCATTGGTTAATAGTGAAGGAGACCTCACTGTCTTCATTAGTGAGATAAAACTGATGTGGTGCTGTGTGACCACATGATGAGAGCTCCATTTGAAACATCATCATTTTCTAGTTTTTACCCCTGCTCCGAGTGGCAAGGGGTCATATCTCCTCCTATGAAATCGGACAACCCTTCAAGATGACAGGTGTCGTCAATTGTGTTTATGTAAACAGACGGGACGGGATTTTGCACGCATTAGTGTTGCAATTCTGATATTATCAGAAAGGCATTTGCAATTTATGTAATGAAGACAGAACAGCACGGACTCTCGCAATTCCTAAATTCTTTAAATAAAAAGAACACCACTTCATGACCTGGCCACAAGCGGTGCTTTTTAAGCTAACATTAGCAACACGTGATCAATCGTGCCAGTCTCCACTGATATCAGAGGAGCTGATTTGCAATCAGTGAGAGAGAATGCCACATTGATATACATCAAAATGAAGGACTGTCATGCACAAGTTAGCTAGCTAGTAGCAAATGTTATAAAGAAGAAAGGACCATAACACACTGAAACGAAAGAGTTCTTATAACCCTCCGTTTAAAGTGTGCCTCTAAAGAAGACCTGATTGGAGGGCCTACTTCGTCCTTACTCCTCAATCCCAACAAGAATCAGGACCCCCTACCCCTAGACTTGAATACACAAAATGGAGGTGTAGGGCTCAGTGATAGGGGCGAGGGGTATATTGAGATTTGGGCCTTTCTGTTAAGTTACTCTCCTCTGTTTTTATTGTTAAACCTCTTGTCCAAAAGATAAATGCCACTAATCTAATCTTTTCTCAGGTATTCAAAAGCAGAAGATTTTCCCTCGAGTAACGTTTGATTGATCTTTGTACAGGTACAACAAACAATACACAACATATTAATTGGTGAGCTTTATAAGGTGCTGTGAGGTAAAATGTGTCACTTTTGGGTGGAGTCAGGGTTGCTGTTACTAGTCTTTTTGCTAAGATATCAAGCCATAGTTGTATATTTACTGCATAGAATAAGAGTGGTATCAATCTTCCCACCTAACTCTCAGTGAGAAAGTAAACAAGCATTTTTCCCAAAATGTCAAACCATTCCTTTAATGAGTGCACTGAAGACATCAGGTGCAATACAGACGATTAAAATGATGAGTTTTGTTCCATCTCAGCTTCCATAAGAGCACTTATGAGGTAAACAGTGATGAGACAACAGCTGTGGTAATTAGTTGGCTCACCTGTTACTGATGTAACATGGGCATATGCCAGAGTTTGACTGATATTGTTTTGTTTCAAAGGCCAAAAACTGAAGATTTTAATGCCATATTTAATATCCTTAAATTTTGGCCAGTGTCATGCCAAGACATTGCTTTTTCCCTTTGGAATTTTATTGTTGGCAGAATGTAAAAGCCTCTGAAACAGCTTCTTGTCCAGTATGGGGTACTAAAAAGGCTTCTACCCAGAGAATGAAGTCATTTGCAGCTCAAAGTACATAAATGTCTATTTATACAAAACACATCATTGGACAATTAAAACTAAAAAGGAAATAAAGTTGTTGAGGGAAATGAATCCATTCCATGCGTCAGATGGACGTCGTCAGAAAGGAATTTCCATTAAATCAGCACTGACATTATTGGCATTACAGGCTGACTGGTCCGATACTTAATAAAAGGCGAATATCGACCATCAGAGTAATCAATCGATCCAACCCTTACGCTCATCAGTACTGAAACTGAAGAACTGTGAGACACGAATGAGGTAGCAGAGGCAGAAAGATAAAGAGAGACTGCAGATTGGTATGACAGCCTGAGTGGAGTTGTCTGTTATGGTTATGATGACGGTTGAAGGGCTCGTACTGAGGAGACTGGGACAAGGTGGACTGAGAACACAACGCACTTCAACTCAGCACTTACTGGCCCATTTAGGGCCAATGATCCTGGTCGTTCAGCTCCTCTTTGAGGCTGTCTCTCTCAGGACTTAATTGGACTTGACAGCCGAAGGATGGGACTAAAACAAAGAAACACTCTCCTGCTCCCTGCTTCTCAACTTCCCACACATCTCTGTCATTCCCCATTCGCAGCACACAATCAGCCATCGCTGCTCTACTCCTCTCTAAACCTGAAACACCCACAACACGAAACACAAAAGTGATTTTCCTCCAGTAGCTTTCAATTGGTTTTTATTCTATGCTTGTCACGTCCTCCCAAGTCAACAAAGTTTTGTCCCTTTATATTTACAAGATGTGGAATTGTTATGACTCTCTATTGTCTGCCTTTGTCAGGGATAGAAGGATAAGCCTCTAGATGTATTTCTATTGTTGTCTCTTTATACAGATGCATAAAACTCTGAGTAGCTTCACCTTTTAAACTGAGTGCAAACACAAACTAAGATATATTCATACCCATTCTGTTTGTTAAATTTAGAAAACCATATGTACGCCTGATCCTGTTTGATAAATGCCAATTAATGCGGGGCCAGGCACATGTACAAGAGCTTATTTTTGACTCCAACAATTACCCCAAAATGATGTAGAAACGCTGTTAAACATCTGTCTCCATATCCATAGTTTTGCTCTCTGCCACTACTCATTAGACAAATGAGAAAAATGGCAAAAAACAACAGCACAATTTAAAGTAAAAAAAAAAAAATCTGTTGCAGACAAACATTTAATTTCTCAAAGTTTCCAAAAATAACATCAGGATTTGGGGGAATTTTGCATAAAAACATGTAGAAGACATACAGATTTTTTCATTTTGATGTGATGCCATGGAATTCATGAGCATCCTTGGTTTTAGTACATCTATTAATAAAGGCATCTTATAGCTCAAAGGATGTTCTTGAGGAAGCAGATACACAAAGACAAAGGTCAACACGGCGAGGTTAATCAACAGCATCAGAACAGCCGTCAGTATGTGCGACCATAAGACACGACCATCTATTCTTAGCTTAACACTAATTTGTTACGTTGACTTGTGAACCATCTCAGTCCTTACTGTTAAACATCAGAGGATGATCAATGATTCATCTGTAGAGCTCATAAATAGACTTCACAATGTGCTGTTAAAAAGGCAAAGCAGAACGTAAAAAATTACAATCATGATTCTTTTCTTTTTAAAGCAGAAAAAGGTAACTAATGTAATCACAAATCCAATATGATAATCAATTAGAAATAATGTCCTTCAAATTAAAACACAAGTCATTAAAGTGAATATTACCGAGTGAAGCAATTTTTTTTTTAAATCAAACGACCTTCAAAACTGATTCATTTTCATATTTTGCGAGGTGAGGCTTCACAGATTACAGAAACCTTTGCCAATGTCCCTCTTTTTGTTACAATGGTAATACTACTCCTCTGCAACAATTCAATTCAACAAGAAAACAAAGTCAGGGGAAACAAAAAGAGGCAATTTTACACTAAAAGACTGAATTATGCTTCAGATAAGCTTTTGGAAACATTTTACGGAGAAAAAAGACCATCAGTTCCATTAAAAGCACATTAGGAAATTCATTGGCCAGTATGATTAGGAGAATGTGTCTCATGTTCCTTAGAAACTTTTCCTTTAACAGCAGACGATAAATGAAAAAATATGCACTATTGCTACATGTCAAACTGTTGAGATAGCAATACCTAAAAGTCAGCGCTGAACCGCAGACTACAGTACAAAGACAGGCAGGATGAGGAGCTGTTTAGTTGGTAATGAGGATCAAGACACCAAGCACGAAGACACGAAAATACTTTTCTTTGTCATTGTCTTTATGCTGCCTGCTGACCTACTTTAACACCAACAGGATTGTAAACGGTTTGTATTTCTTTCATTCCATCTTCATCACACAAATACCACTTTTGCATTTTGAATTTTACAAGTGTATCAGACTTGAGAGGCATTCAGAAAGACGTGCAGTTCAAAAGGAACCCAAACTTGCACATATTCTACAATAGATTCAGTAGAGCAAACTTTTATGACCTACAGGCAGAAGGCCATGAAAAACACTCGGTCAAGTAAATGAAAGAATAATAACAGTGGGGGAAAAAAATGACATTGTGAAATATGGTTTTGTAATAATACTAATAAAAATTGTGGGATATAATGATCCGGAGGCTTTGGGCACGTTGAAAAAGGCTAGAAAAACAGACTTGTGTCTGACAGTCTACGAGGTCTGCCTCTGGCTGTGGAAATATCCCTGACTGCTTGGCAGGGCCTCTGACTGCTGTTTCAGCCACTATCTTAATTCTCTCCTCTAACATGTGTAGGAAATTTACTGCTTCATTTCATCTTGTCACAAAGGAGCACTCTGCACCTGGCTTTCCCCCTTCCTCCGTCCACCGCTTGCTCCCTCGTCTCTCCTCCCTCTTCAGGAGAGTCTTGAAACTAATGAGTTATGTTGAGTGAGACAGAAGCTCTTATCAAGCCTGTCACTGGCCCAGGGGCTTTTTTTCGTTCAGTGAGATAAGACAAATCAACATGAGAAATTTGGCTGTTACTTCAATGTACTGTAAAAATCTTCCTCGAGGGGAGCGGATTGTGCCTCAATCCACAGCCGAAAAAGAGCTGTTAATCCAGTCAGACTTTTACCTTCACAATGTTTGCCGTCCCCTTTATAGCCCGACTTGCAGATACATTTGTATGACTTTAGGGTGTTCTGGCAGATGGCATCGATGCTACAGTTGTCAAGCGCCTCCGCACACTCGTCCACATCTAGAAAAAGAGGAAACAGAGAGGGAATGGTTAGATAATGAAGCTGAAATGTTCCATATGATGGTGTCATTGCAAGAGCACAAAATACAGATAAGGGTAATCGATCCATCGACTTGACTGTGCTACATTTGACCACTCAGTTAATCACTAAATACCAAGACCCAGGAACAACAGTGACAATTTCAAATGTATTCCAATACCGCCTTAACTGGACATTAAAAACGGCTCGTAAAAAAAATAACGAAAACAAATAATGTGTGTTTTTCGAGGACAAATAATATCCGGGTAAAATGTGAGTACCCGTACTTGTGGTGAAGAAAAGTCCTCGTTGATTAGCCGACTGAAGTCATTATTTCAATCGAATATAATGTTCTAAAGCTTAATTCTGGTGATGTTCTGAATATAGTTTACTGATAACTAATAAATATAGCAAATTCTGATCAATTTCTGGCTTAAGTTAACAATTTCCAATTAGTGCCACCCACTTCAAGTGGGATGCAGACATACAGATAATGGCGTACTCCTTCATTGCTACTTAGGATCAAAATCATTAGGACTCATACTGTGTGGACCATGGATTTCAAATTTTCATGACAAGATATTTCAGTCTGGAAGAAAGTGTTGGACCAACAGACATGCTGACATGATGATAGCAAACAAAACAAGCAGCCCTCACCCGGCTCAACAACACATTTCAGCTTTTAAAAGGAAATGTAGCCTACAGTATGACTGAAATCTGGATTTTGAAGCCCAGACTAACCTCCAAAATTCATGCTCGACTAGTCTTCATAGCCCCGAGGAACAGATATGGGCTGAGATAAAATAGCTCAGTATTAAGATTGCTGTTGTGCAACTGCTGGATGGAGAGAATTTGAAAAGATAAGGATGGAAATGGATTTAACCAGAAGCATGATCAGGTTTGCCTTATGGAGCCCCTAATCCCACCAAATCCCAGTTAACTAGCCCAGGTGTTTAGGATTACCCTCCTGCACACTGGGGAAGGGCAGCTTAACAAGGTTTACATAGCTTCCAATATCCACTCTTATCACAAACCCTCTGCAGGAGCCGGCTGATCCCAATGGGAAATAACCTGCAACCTAAACCCCTAAGCTTAGCATATTGGCTATATCTGCCTAGTCCTGGAGGACATGAATTCTGCTGTGAAAAGGAGGACAGTGACAGTGTGGAATGCAGAAAACTCTGTGGAAAAGCAGAACCGCAAAATTGAACCTAACATACCCAACACAAGAGTTTAGAAGACCTTTAGGCAAACATCTTGGAAAGATAACAACGTAAGTTTATTAAGGCTGGTGTTAAGTCCAGTATTCATACCAACCCTTTCCCTGCTGTCAGCTGTGTGAGTTTCACAGAGTTTGCATTGAGGTTCCAGCGATACTTAATAATCATGTGAAGAGTATATCGTGTCTTAATCAAGTCAATACACATGGTATAGATATAACATATAGGTATATTTGTGCTAAATGCTAATTTCAGCATGTCATCATGCCTACAATGACAACTGATAGCAAAAATAAAACTGAACTTTTGTTCAAGAGCTAACCAATTTTTTCTAAAACCAGACAATGACATCTGAAATGAGACGGATAACTATTTAGCCCTGATGCATGATCTTTATGCCACATTATCACTTGATGGACATGCCATTATGCAGTGTCCTGATAGATGATTGGCAGGTGCATTCAAGCTACACCCTACTGCAACCACACAAACACTGGCTGCACCTGATTGGACGAACACCTTCACTTGTGGTCTGCTCCTGAATTTCAAACCAGACCAAGATTGCAACTCGTTTGGAAAATCTCTCTTATATTACAAAATAATAAACCAAAAAGCGTTTCTGAAAACACCTGAGGCAAAAATAAAAGATGTGCATTTGTGAATCAGTCTATATTTAAAATTGAATTAAAAATGTTTTTTTGACATTTTTCAGCCGTTTCCAGAGGCGGCAGCAATTGAGGGGCAGCAACAGAGAGATTACTATATTGTGCAAACACTTGAAGATTACAGCCAAAAAGCTGGAAAATGACTTTGGTGGAATAACCTAATTACGATGACCTGAGTTCCCAACGGATGCGATTTTGTCTAAGAATATGCGGAGAAGGACCAAAAAAAAATCAAGTACTTCTTCGTTGGCTGAGCCAGCTGACATGAGTAGTGAGTTTGGTTAAGAATATCAATGTAAACCAATCAGAGGCAGAGGAGGACAGGCCATGCCTCCACCATCCTGGAAAACAAATATTTTTGTGAACAAATCAGTACAGATTGGAGCTAAAAAAAAAATCTCAGCTGAATGCAAATGTGATGTAATGCAGCAGAATACAATGTGGGAGATATGCAGCAATTGAAAATTTATGAACGATGAACAATAAAAATGAACTAGAATTTTAAGTCCTATGAACTGAACTTTTCACTTCAGTAAACCTCTGTGGACTACCATTGTACAAACTTTCACTCTAAAGCCAGAGAGACCAACATTACTTTCCACGTTTCCAAGAGACATGCTAGCTTTGCGACAGAGTATTAAATGTCTGAGTCTGGTTTCTAAGCTTAAAAATAGCAAACACATAGTCATGGCAGCAACACTGGGCTGTCTAAATAAGGTGATACCAGCTAAGGTTTCTTCCAATAGTACCATCATTCCTGTAATGATTTGTCAGGTTTTCGTTTCTGTGCAACATTCGGTAATGAATATAGCACCTGGGACAGTTATGGCCCCTGTCTCGCTAAGTTTCCACAAAGCCATTTAGTGATGCAGGAGCTCCCCGAGCCCTGTATTGATTTATATTATGTGAGAACAATATGAATTCTCCTGAGGAGCAGCCAGGGCCCTTTCTCCTTACAGACAGGATAAGAGCAGGAGAGGCTGTGTGAGGAAGTGTTTTTCAATAGATGAGGCATTAATCACAACAAAATATCTATCTTACTGTCAGGTTTCCTGGTGCCAAGTCTCTGTAGCAATTAATATTCATTATGACAGAAACTCAAAGAACACCTCTTTTAATCATGTTATTAATGTTACCGTTTGGAGCATCAGTTCACTTTATCTTTCACGTCTGCAAAGTTGCCGACTCTCTCTTTCACTTGAACACACAGTCTCCGTCTCCCAAACACAATTTTGGAAAAAAAAAAAAAAAAAACACGCCTGAAGTCGGAAACTCCAATTAGGATTCAAAGATTGACAGCGTAACACACCAGCTGAGGTTATGTAAGTGTGATATTCTCCAGAGGGAAGAAATTAAAATACATATATACAAAAAGTGCAAAAGAAAACCTGCCAATTATAGATCTTTTTTTTCAGCACAACTATGTTTGATGTTGTTATTGCTCCGGGCCACTGTTGAGTAAAAATGAGCAGCACCAGATATCGCTGTAAGTATCTCTGGTATGTAACTGCCATGTTTTGATACATAATGACTTTGGTGCAATTTAATTTGATGACAGAGAGCAGCTTGCTATGCATTTAGGGTCTTGAACAAACAAAACAGCCTCTGTGCTTGGTGAAAACCACGTAAAGCGGTGAAATGATGTAACAGACTGCACAGAAGCTGCTCCCTCGTCGCCCTCACATCTTTTAAGCTTGGCAAGTCTGCATTACAACTACATCCTTCATCAAAAAAATTACTCATAACAAGTACAGTTAGAGCAGCAGCTAATAATAAAAAAAAATAATGTGAGAAACCTATTAACAAAGATCTATAAATGAGGGGTGGGGGATATACTGGTTTCGTCACCAGAGTCAGGCTAGGCCATGGCATGGATTTTACAAGTCGTCATTATCGTCATAAGTGTTTTAGCCCATTTAAAATAATGTCCTTCACAATGGCAGCTAGGGGGCTGAGCATGTACTCATAGAACCGGAGTTACATCCTAAAACCACAACTTTTCCTCGCTAATGGCGACTTTGTTAACGTGCTAACGGTAAAAACAAAGCACCCCAATCTCTCTGCTGCTGCAATAACCAACGCAAGCGTCTTCATCCACTCCCACCTTCTGAGGGGGTGAAGACCCTGTCGTAAATATCCCTGTAACAACTGGAAACTCAAACAGGCTAGGTGTGCACAAACTATTTTACTGCTTTCTCAGCGAGGGCCAGAAACGTATAAAGCAGGATAAGCTTCAAAATTCAAGTTACAGTTCAAGCCTCGAAGCTGTGTGTTTTAACAATGCTGTAGGTTACTATTTATTCTGAACATAGCGTTAACACGCCCCACAGCTAATGTGGATGGTGTCTGTTGTAGCATGCTGGAACAACGTTGAGGTAGAATCATGTCTGAGTGGCGTGTCGCTTTTATTTGAGTAATAACGTGATACAATACTGATAAAGTACAGTTTCACCAAAAACAAAAAAAAAAATACCATAGTAAAAATTTCAGGCCATATTGCCAAAACCCAGTGAGACAATTAAACTGTGATGATCAAACACTAATGCCAAATGACCCATCCCACATTCCCGTTGCCTTTGGTGTGAGCTTCACAAAATGAAATGCATACAAATCATGAAATCCTGGCCCACAAACTACAATAGTCCATCTTCATCAAAGCACTGTTTAGAAAACCCACCCATAAAAGTTACTGGGAGTACTCCAACAGACACATGAACAACAAGAGCCAAATGTGCTGGTCTTGTTGGAAACACAACATGTCTTTGCCATGGAAATAAACATGTCAGAGTCAATACATCCCTCCCTTCAGTCCAGAGGACGATCCTCTGAACGCTCTAGGACAAAAAAAAACAACATGTAGCGTGTTCAGAAATACTGCCCTGGTAATTGACTCATGCCCAAGATGAAAAGATTGTGTTTTTCATTGAGAGTTTCTTTCATTCTTTTGTGTTGAAGGAATCACAGTTGTTAGGAACAAGTTAAGGCAGCTGAGGATGAAGCTGGCGCTTTGAGACAAGGATGAATAAACAAAGTCAGAACAACAAAAGCAAAGAAGAAAGAGATGTTGGGCAACACTCAGATGTTTAAGCAGTTTCCTCTGGGGGAGTGTGTCATTTTGAATATCGCTGCTGTTGTAGATCTCCTCTGGTTTATGCACTTAGAGCATATTAAAGCCACAAATAGCTTGAGTCTGTGTTTGAACCCACTGACATTCTCAGAAGATTGAATTCAATGATTTCGTCGGATTAAAACTAGTCGTACCATAAGGAAGCATGTTCTGAACTTCTAAATCCCTAAATGCATTGCCTCATGCTCTTGATTCTGAAAAACAGACTTTTCATTTTGGGAGGGTGGCGGTAGGAGGGCTAGGTGGGCATATAAAAGGGATTTATTCTGATTGCATTAAGGTTTGGGGGATGAAACGTTCTTAAATCCTCAGAGGTGGTTATTAGGAAAGTTACTCTGAAAAAGCCATTAGTCCATTTATTCCAAAGTAGTCTCTATATGTAAGTCAGAGCTACCGGCTAAGGGCAGCTGGCCGTGGAGGTGAGACCTTGTCAGAGGTGCTTTTCCTCTCTGATTTATGGGACGGTTCTGGGATAAGCAGGGTATTTAGCCAGGCCGGCTGGTGGGGGTGTTAGCAGGAATAAGACTCAGAGGGGAGAGTGCGAGTGTGTGGGAGAACTGTAGAGCCGAAGGTGTGTAGTTCAAACATAGGGTAATGTTTACTTTGAGTGTTGAGACCCTCGCTGTTTGCTTTGCCCCAAACCTGCCCCCCTCCAACCCATCACCTTTCCTTCAGATACAGAAATAGACTTGAGTGGAGCTGGGACACCCATAGGTGTAGCTTTACTCACGCTGCCAGCAGTGGACTTCAAAATAAAAGTGAAAAAATACGGACCAAGAAATGCATTCAGTCAACGGGAGCAGCTCAGGTATTCAGCTGTGTTTTCCCTGACGGAATGATTTGGTACAAGGTTTCACGTTAGAGACAAAACATTCTTTGTCGACAGAAGCCTTTTCAGATGAAATCCTTCATTTTCATGAGCTCCTTGTGGCAGAAGAGGAAGGGTGCTGGGTTCAGTTCCATAAAAAGGTGTTCTTGAGATCACAGTGTTTGTTATACTGTGTGTAATTACAAAGGAACATGTATTGTAATTATCCATCCTAGAACCGCACTTACACTATACTTAGGGTTGTGGTTGAGCAGGATGGGGTTAAGGTCAGGATAATTACTGCAGAGCAGCAGAGAGTCTGAAGGGCTGTACTGTACAAAAACACACAGTTAAATGTCTTCCTTCTATTCACTGTAATCGACCCACATAATGACAACGGCTGCAACTGACGATTACCTTTAAAGTCAATTAATCCGCTGATGTTGTTTAGTCGATAAAATGTCCAACAAGTAGAGCGCATACCTCCGTTTCGTGGACATCCGTTCAGTAGATTTTGTGTAATCCTGCGGACAATCCAATCAACCAACAACTGGACAAACAATTGGAAACATAACCTCCTAAAGGCCAAAGAGGCATCTTCAAATAGCTTCTTTTGTCCAACCAACAGGACCCGGTTACTCAAGATAATCCACAGACTTCGCTGTCAACAACTACGACTGATAGATCCCTTAAACTCAACAAGACACAACCAACAAAATCAGCAGCATATTTATGCAAATAATGAACACACTGCCAGAATCCTCAGAGTGCGCTTGAGTTGTTCTGTTAATATGTAACGTATGCACAACCACATCAACGCAATAAAATCAACAAACAGTGCTACACATGCTACATATGAATGTAATGTGGTGTGTCTCCGAGGTTGTGGAGAGGACAGGAACTATGGCTGCTCGCTGCAACAATATCACAGCACACTGTGAAAATGTCACGGGTTTTCGAGTTGTGCAGGGCAGCAGACGGACCAACCTCCCACCAAAAAAAATAAAAAAAATGGTTT
Organism: Sparus aurata; assembly: GCF_900880675.1. Taxonomy (NCBI): domain Eukaryota; kingdom Metazoa; phylum Chordata; class Actinopteri; order Spariformes; family Sparidae; genus Sparus; species Sparus aurata. Next base: position 9,273,056 of record NC_044193.1, read on the forward strand.
TGATGAAATGCAGACGTCAACAGTAACACAAAATTTAGCATCCCCCCCCCCCCCCCAACTCGCCTAGATCCCCTTCAGCTAATGAAGGGACACTCTGTTGGCTGTCCAGCAAGCCTCTAAAAAGTTGTGAATAAAAATATCAACTGCTTCCATTCGGGATATTTACACTCATCCTTCACACACTCTAAATGTTTAGGAATCATGACCACTGACTGATCCTGTGCTTTCAGAGACTGTGATCACAGCTTCAAAAAACCCCGGTCCCTCCCTGCTTATGTCCACCAACCGTGAAGCCTCAGAGTAACCTGGAGCGAAGGGAAAATGAAGAGGAACATGCAAGCTGATTTTAAGGAGGGCGACATCATGTTAGCAAGCCTAAAAAGAAACAGGGGTTTTTTTTACTGTCGAGTTTCAGTTAACTACTTATAATGTCCCATAGTGAGTTTCCAAAAGTGTGATGATGTAATCAAATGGAAGATGCTTTTTGAGTTATGTTATGGGAAAAGTTGGATTTTGTGGTTTAAAGTGTGACCCATACTATCGGCTAAAAATCAGAATATCTTCTGCTGCAAATGCTGTTTTTTGATCATTGATCATGAATGTTTATTGTGGGCAGACCTACAGTAATGTCTGGCCTTTCTGATATATTCATTATGCATCCATTTAATTTTCAGTAGAACAAACATTACAGGAGCAAACTGTGGAAATAGTGATGCCTTATCTTCTACATTGTTGTGTAAACACATTTTCGCTCAGCTTCTTCAGTCCTGAATAAAAATGTGCTGCATTAAAGTTTTACTCTACAAATGTCTGCCTCTGTATTTTGCAAACACTGATAAATAATGGACGTGTATTTTGGGTTGCGTCATTACAACAGTTCGACTAACTCAAACCAACACATACACAATCTTTGTACCTTCCCTTTTCAATCTGTTGACGCCTTCGTGAGCATCTTACAGCGTGTGCTTTCCGACGAAACTGACAGTGACAATGATGAGCCTTGAGACTGCGGAGTAAAGAGCAACTCAACTCACCTGGCGTCATTCATAAAACATTTCTCAGCCTCAAACTCCGTGAATAAATAATGGACATTCTCTGTGATTTTGATCAGAGGCCGAGCATCTGGTGCTGTGCCTTCTCGCTTAGCATGTGTGGCCTTAATAGACTATGACTCACAGACCTCCGGACCACCTCCAGAAGAAAAACACTTATTACAGTAATTAAGTGAATCATGGAGTAATACTACCAGCGTGCAGACAGAGGGGCTGACATGACACACTCTTAGTGCTGTGGGTCTAATACATACCGTGCTCAATAATTGAGCATAACTTGTGACCACTTCCCATTAGGAGCTGAAGTGACCTGAAGTTCATTTGTACCTTTCAAGGGGTTCATTTCACCCTTCTTGGCATGTGTCCTCCACTGTTAATGACTTCTTGGCCTCATGCAGCATATTTTATATACGGGAAGGGTGGCACTTAGTCCAGCTGTATACCTTATATTTATACAACCAGAGCTAACTGACATGACACTCTCCCCTATGAGCACAGCAATTACATTCATTGGTGGTTACTTTAAGCAGATACAGTACCGACTATAAAGATGGCAACATAGCAATTACAGCACAAGTGTGATATTTTTAGTTGTTTCCTGTCAAACTGAGGTATAAAGTGAATGGTTCTCTGTGTAAGCTGTGAAGCAGGCATTAACTACTGAAGGCTCAGAAATGTGAAGTTCAGCCAGCTGGAACTGACTGGATGTGGGCTTCATTTAAATTGCTGTGAGACAGCACAATCACTTAATGTAAACATTTCACTCATGCAGGCGTATCAAGTGTTTAATGGCCCCCCTCATTACTGCTACTACTGTACTTCAATCGGACTGCATCAGGGGACTCCGGGGGAGAAAAAATAAGGTTCTGAAGAAGAACAAACGTAAAAGGAAAATTTGGGCAACACTTTCTGGACTTCTGAAATATTTGCCACTGAAACCACATTCAATTTATCCAATCAGACATTAAGAATAATTAAATATTAGCAGCTTTACTTCGTCACAACAAATGAAGAGCCTTTGGGTTTTTGACTGTTTGATGAACAAAGGAAGAAATTTTAAGACTTTAATTTGGACTCTGGGAATCTCTGTTGAGAACTTTTCACACTTTTCGTTTTGACAATTTATAGAAAAATATATAGACTAAAACACAGATCAGTCAATAAGAAAAAGTAATTGTTAGTTGCAGCCCAAACAATGCAAGTTGTAAGGACAACACTGAATGCGTAATAATCTAGGCAGCTGACAGAAAAGACTGTCCATATTTTGGCAGAGCCCAAGCTGACGACTTTAATGTCTTTAAAGGGGCATTGGAATTTCTGTGTTGTGTTGGTTTATGTTTGGACTCATTTCCAAACTAACGTTAGCTACTGTTGCTCTCTGTTAGCAGGGCAGAGAGAGGCAATGAGGCGAGGCACTTGGGAACGTGCATGAAGTCACATCCCTTGGACTGTCGCATGAAATCCAAAGTGCTGCATCGTTAAACAACCTAAACACATCGTCCACAGGCTCATACAGGCAACCAAGAAAGACAGAGAATGTCTCATTTTCTAAAATGTAAACGTAAAGTAAATAATATGTAAATTACTACAAATCGTCACATTGTCCCTGTTTAATGTTAACAAGCCAAAACCCAGATATATTTAGCTCACGTACGACCAAAAAAACCCATCAGTTCCCCACATTTAAAAAAGCATGTGTTTGTCATTTTTGTTTGAAAAGCTACAATAGTTGTGACTTTTTGTTTTCATTTCAGTTTCTAATTTGATGCCCCAATGATTATGATTATGATGATGATTATTATTATAATAGTTGAAAACTACTATTGTGCTGTCATTACAACCTGGCAAATGACAGGGATCGCAGCACTACCAGTCATTTCTAACCTATCAATGCCTCAGTTTGTCGGTCATTCTGCTGCATACTTTCCTGAAAAACCTTGTTGAAAATCATCTCCTGAATTATAGAATATATTCAAAGTGTATCCTGTAATTAAACCCTGCAGCACCACGTCATGTCTGGCACCTCTAAATAGTTTTTCATAATTATAAAACTGTAATCGTGTGGACGTTTTGTAATATTCAAACCAGGTTTAAAGGCTCATGCAAATGTTTCTTACTCCCAATTATCCACCAACAGACACCCACTCACCTGAACTGCTAGTTGATGCACAGCATGTCACTGTCGGTTCAACGCAAGGAAGCGCTTGTAATTATGTGGTTTCCATAAAATTTGAAATTACATTTTCACACTGAAGAAACAACTTTATAAATAGCTTTTCTGTTCATTTGGCCATAAAATGTGGTTTTCCTGAAATATTTTTAAGACAACTGGCCAATGGAATAATCAATTTAAACCTGCGTATAACACACATGTCAACTATAGTAATGCTTCAGTATCACTGCTGTGATTGTCGCAGAAAATTATGATAAAAAGGACAGAATGTCTGTAGAGCTGAAATGATTAGTTGATTAATCGAGTGGTTGATCAACAGGAAATGAGCTGCAACTATTATGATGGTAAGGTAAAAAAAAATTCCCCATCTCTAGCTAATCAAATTTAAATATTTTCTGTCTGTATTAGTCTTGTATGATTATAAACTAAATATATTTGTGTTTTGGACTGTTGGCCAGATAAAACAAGATGTTTCAAAGGCCTCTGGGAACTTGTGATTGGCATTTGTTGCTATTTGCTGATTTATAGTCAGTTAATAGAGAAAATAATCATTAGATTCATGTTTATTGAAAATAATCCTTAGCTGTGGCCCTGAATGCCTGCATGGTGGATGGTGTAATGATTTAGAACAAAAGAGCACAACCACTTCTTGATGTATAAGCTATTACAGTCTGCAGTAAATATATATATGGAGTTCACCGCGGGTGATTAACCTCTCCGCACCCACCCGCCCGCCGACGGGCGATTTCAGATAAATGACTGTATGTCTACACTGCGCAGTGACGTATCCCGCTTCAACTTTCATCAATATGGACATACTATACGTCGTTAGAAAGGGGAGAATCTCCGCAATTCATTCATCCAGTTGATTTTGCAGAAATCATGAGCACCAAACCATAAATCATTGATATTCACCAGCATGGTAAACGTGAGACACAAGAAACACACGGCGACTCCCTACCTTTGAAGCGGCCGTAAAGCCATAATATGTGTCCATTCCTCAATTATCTATATTCCAGTTGTCCGTAAGAATCCACTGATCAAAAGCATAAAAATGGTTTTTCATAAAATTATTCCAGCTTGTGAATATCGTCCTGTAAAGTCCATTTGTTTACCGTCTGCCAACTATGTCCGGCAAATAAAGTTCATACCTTACCGGCCGCACCGAAATGTTTTCTAGTTCCTGTATGGTGATGTTGGGTATGCTTGTTTTCATCACTTTGCTGGCTACAAAATAAAAGTATCCCCATCTTTTTCTGTTCAGTTTTCACCCCAGCAGAGCCCCTGAAGTAGATTGAGCGCTGCCTGTTTGAAGGACCAATAGACTTTGTTTACTGTTTTTCGCTGCCTTAGTATAGGAATAGCGTATTGGCTATCGACATGTCAATCACTCAGGCTTCTAGCCAATTATTTTACCTTTCTAATGAGGGCAGGCGTGCCCAGGTCAGGTATTTATGAGCCGAGGGGTTTCCGTGCGTCTGGCGACTTGTGGGCGGATTTTACGCAGCAGACGCATGGTGAAGAGACGCAGCAGACGCATGGTGAAGAGACGCAGCAAACATTTACATTTCTTCGTCGGCATTTTCATAGTTTACAATGGCGAAAGCCAGGAAGAAATCCAAATATATCCGAGAAGATGACCAGGAATGGACTATAGCATCATCTGATGAGAGTCAAGACAGTGAGTATGACTCTGAGAGAGAGGAGATGTTCGCTCAGGGACTTGACGACATCTTAGATCGGTGAGTAACGTTATCTTTGATCATGTTTTATTTATGTATTTAGCCATGAGTGAAATTTGAATGAAAGTTAGTGGGTGGGTTTTTTTTTATGATTACAGTGAACAGTACAGTATACATTAGCATGTCACAAATGATGCTAAATGGTTAGCGCCCCAGGGCCTAATTAGCCTTGCTAAGCCTAGCAAACTAGCTAGCTACTCAACTACTCAACTAAAGTTATGTAATCCTTGTAATCCTATTCTATAATGTCAGGGTTTTCCCTGCCATTATACGGCTTAGGCACCGTCCCCAGACGGTGGAACAGCGGCGCTATACCGCTAGGTCAGCGGCGCTATACTCCGCGCGTGACGGTGACGAGCATCCGTCCGTCCCCCGGCTGACGGTGACGAGCGTCCGTCCGTCCCCCGGCTGACGGTGACGAGCATCCGTCCGTCCCCCGGCTGACGGTGACGAGCGTCCGTCCGTCCCCCGGCTGACGGTGACGAGCGTCCGTCCGTCTGTCCCCCGGTTGACGGCTAGGAGCTCCCGGCTGACGGCGATGAGCGTCCATCCGTCCCCCAGCTGACGAAGTTGATGACCGTCTGTCCGTCCGTCCGTGTCTTCCCCCCGGGACTGACGTTGACGAGCGTTCGTTATACATACAGTAATAGTGTATTGATGGATAATAAAATCCTTGTTTGAAATTCAGTTCAGTATAGTCTGTCATTTTTGTATAATGGTAACTATTCTGTAGTGTCTTGTCACATGACAATATCTCAATATGGCCACCTAGAAGTGTGTGGAAACCCCTCCAACCACCCATCAAATGAATGTGTGAATAAATTATGTTTTGAATCATGGAGAAAGGTTTTATAGTCACCAAAATGCTTCAGTAATGTTTCCAGTGTCACAGAAGTGAGTAAAAGCATTTGGCACAATTTGGCCATTTGGAGACGTTTTGGAGAGGTTCGTGGACGCCAGTGACACCACAAACTAAAACCTCCATAACTCCCATAAGGGTAGGTCTAGAAGTCTAAAATTTCACCCAGGTGTAGTTGACAAGATGAGGAAGGTATGTGCTATATTGCCATATGCCTTACATAAAGCACATCCTAGTTATTGTTATTCAAATATGACCTATTATTTTCGAAGACAAAAAAAATGTTTTAGAGCCATGTTTGAACTGATGTCATTTTGGTTGTGTGTATGGTACATGCTAAATAAACACATTCACAGAAACTAGAGGTTGTCAGCTTTCAAATGGCGTATCATACATCCATCTCGGACTTGTAGTTCTTGTGTTATCAGCTTTTCCATTTGGGTATGCTAAATAGGTGAAGTTACTGAAAATAGGTGGGTGTGAACAGGTTAAATACTGCAGAGGGTCATATGGTTTTTCCCATGCCTCTGTCCATTGAGGAAGTCTCAAATTCATCAGTGAAGTCATCCCTCTTTCTACCCAGAATGCATTGGCCATAACCCACCAAATAAATAACTTGGCTTTTTTCATCTGGATTCCTTGATGTATTGGGTTGGATTTTTCCATTACTAAGCAGAATAAGAGCATTTCCTTTCACTTCCAGCAGTCTCTAAAGCTGGCGCTCACCATCAGGAATGTAAACACACACAGTCTGTAAACAAGGCTCTCTCTGACCCCCAACCCCCTTCTGACAACGCTGACCACCGCAGACCAGCCTAATGACGTCCCTCGCTGACCCCCCTCCCAAAACTCTCAAAGAGAGACGCAGCCCCATTATTCAGCCGAGAGGTCACAGGAGGGAGCGAGGAAGAGGGTAAAGAGGAGGAAGGACGGTGTAGAGTCAGCCATGGAGGAAGAAAATACAGAGGGGAGAGATGACAGTCCCACTGATATCTTCTTCTGAGTCACTGTATCCCCAATCAGTGAGCAATGGAACAGAAAAACAAATGTGGGCTCTGTGGTGGGGGGTTAGAGGATTAATGATCTAAGAGCCGCTGCAGCTGGCTGAGGGACGGCACTGAGGTTCCTCGGCGAGCCATCAGCACTTGTGAAAGGGGGCTCTAGAGGTGAGTTTAAGACTGGGGGGTCAGAGTGCCGTCAACACTGACTCCATCCTCCCCCGAAACCAACAGGGATGTTGTCAGCACAGTGCTGCATCTGCACAGAGAACAAAGGCCACTGACAGGGTGAGAGGGAAAGAGAGATGGGAGCAGGAGAGAGTTTTCTAATTTTAACCACAATGCCACAGTTGAGAGAAGCATCACGGGCCTCATTTGGAACATATTGTTCAGATTAAAGCCTCGATAAATAAACAAGCTCCAAACGAGCCCTGCGCTCCTTTCTCCTGAATGTGAGGGGTTTGACACTGATGTTGCATACAGAGCAGTTGCCCTTATGTTCTCAGGAAAAAGTTTAGAGTGATTTAAACAACACTTTTTTTTTTTCACTTCCTCTGTCGCACATGAAATCTACAGCTTTGTCAGCCCTGCAACCATTCTAAATGAGGTGACAAATTGTGGTCACAAGGGCCTCGCTAGCTGCTGATAAAGTGATTTTCTGCTTGAGGAAGGCAGAATAGGTACCGTGGCAGAGGGATCTCAACAGCTGATGGGTCCCTCTGGGGAGTGACAGGGAATCTGCAGAGTGCACAGGTCCGTCTTGTTTGGCTGTGACCTAACATTTGTATCGCATACAAAATGTGTAAAACAGAGCAATGGTTCAAATTCGGTATAAACTTGCAGATGATGAAGCAGCTGTTCAACGAATATAATTGGGTGTTAAATGAAAGAGAAACAGAAATGATGATCGTACTCTGCACTCACTGAGACATCGCATTTATAAGTCTTTACAAGAATTTGGAAAATGTGGGCAATACACACATAGCTTTTTTGAGAATTAGATGCGAAGATTAATACCACTCTCATATCTGCCAGTTAAATATGACACCACAGCCAGCAACCGGTTAGCTTAGATTTAGCATAGCATCAAGACTGGAAATAGGTAAACAGTTGTGTTGAAATGTTACAAAATTTACCTACCAGCATCAACTCACTACATCATTACATGTTTATGATGTTATTTGTTGGACTCATTAATGGGGCAAATGGATAACGGGGAGATTTAACAAATGACGGCCCATTCTCACCTCCAATTCGTCAAATACAGAAGCCTGTACAAAAGTCTGAGCCAGGGGATGGATGGGTTGTACACAGGACATACCTCCCTGGAGACTGCAAGTTAACATATTTAAACTACAAAAAGCAAGTCATGTAAGTGACAAGAATAAAGGTACTAATACCAACCCAAAAAATAATAATTTCCTAAAACTAACCAAGTAGTTTTTTCTGCCTAAACCTAACAAACTATTCATTTTTGCCTAAACCTAACCAAGTAGTTTTAGTGCCTAAACCTAACCAAGTAGTTTCAGTGCCTAAACCTAACCAAGTAGTTTTAGTGCCTGAACCTAAGCAAGTAGTTTTAGTGCCTAAACCTAAGCAAGTAGTTTTAGTGCCTAAACCTAAGCAAGTAGTTGTTGTGTATAAACATGACCAAGTACATACATACCAAAGTTATTGCTAACTTGGGCATGGAGCCCTTTCTGTGCAAAACTGATGCTTGAGGGGGGGAGTAAAGAGTCATAGTTTGGAACTTAAGGCCACGCCCAGCTACCGATTTGACAAGTTTGGAGTAAAACATGTTGAGATCGGCACTGATCTTCTTATCTGCCTCCCCACCTGAAAGTGAATCAGCGTATTTCCCACACTATTCCTTTAAACGAATGCAGGTAACCCCTTTAGGTGACGCTGATGAATTATTCTATCCTGAATAGGAAAGCAGCACTAAAACTTTATCCTGCACCTTGCAATGATAACCTATTTCTCAGACACTCTAGCAAATATGAAGCTCATTACAGAAAAGGGAAATTACCAGGGGAAATAGATTGATAAAATGATAATCACTTGGAAAGGGCACTTGCGAGCGAGGAAGTGAGATTTCTTCGGGCCAGAATCTTTGACACTCTGTTGCAGAGAGGAAAATGTCTTGGTTTTACATTCCAGCGGTCAGGATGAAAGTGAGCAACTGTCCAGAACGAAGGCCCACTGAATCGCCTTGGGTCACTGCTTGTGCCAGACAGCTTTGACTTAACATGTGCCTGTAAACAGGGTACTCAGTCTGTATGAGGCTGCTGCCCTGAAACTAAACTAAAAATGTTTGTATCAAGCTGCAGCTTGGACTCACTAGGGGCCACAGAGGTAGGATAAAATAGGCACAATATACCTGAACTGTTTCTGTTTTTTAAGGGATTCACCATCTACAGTTTAATGGAGCCTCATTTTGGGAAGTGAAAGCACTTCTGCCTGCTAAGTGCAATCATTAATATCCCGTCTCAAATCACTCATCGCAGCCATACACGTTCAGTCGTCCTCACAACACACCCACAGATCAAAGTCGTTTTCGTGATTCATACCGCTTTGCTCTTGGACAGTATTGTTATCAAGCATTTTCACCACTCAAGTAATGCCAAGATAATAATCTCTCTAGTCTCTCGGCTGCTCTGTAACAACATGTACAGTGGTATTGGAGCACCACTTGTCAGGCACATGCTTTCTTGAGAGTGTCTGCTGAGTGGTAAAGTGAAGCTGGATTGATCCCCTCCACCCACTCATCAACGGGTGACTGAGGGCTACCCCGAGGCCCAACCTGCCTCAGAGACTCTGATCATAACGAGAACACAACTTATCTGACACTGTAACCGTGCTGCAGAGAGAGAAAACGACAGAGTGAGACAAACTCAGCTCTTATCGTCACCACAGAGTACTTTTTGTTTGGAGCAAAAAGGCATTTACAGGTTAGCAGCTCAGCTGCTTTAATTGGGTTTTGGGTAAACCCTCCACTGTCTGTCACATTGGATGCCATGAAAGCGCCAAAAAACCAGGGAACAGTAGAAAGCAGTGTGGCAGATAGTGACATTGTTACTGGTAACTTTTTTGTATGTCTTCAGTCTCACTTTTAAACGGCAACTGGATGATGATCAAGCGCTTTTTCAAAAATTGTCAAGAACCCATGTCTGGAACTTCAATGCGCAAACATTAAATCGTTCATCTGAGTGTCTGTGTCTGTGTCATGTTTCCATCACTGCTGATCAGAGCTGGAGCCGATAAACACCCGTGAGTGCGGCAGAGACATTTGATCTTGGAATGGATGCTGACTGAGCCCTTTACCACCAAAGACAAAAGCCAGATGTTAGCGGGTGTTAGTGGGTTTTATGTCCAGTTTGAAGGGAGAACTAGTGAGATGTAATGCAGAAATCAAAGGGGTGACATGTCTCTAGTGCTGGGCATGTATGGATACTATATTGTCATTGTGATATAAGACTATAGATCATCTTAGAATTTGGATTGGTAATTCACCAATAGTCATCAGTACAATATTGTTGCAATTTCCATATGAAGGTATGTGGTCAAAAAATTTTAGATACTCCTTGTCTAGCATTTATGAAGTGCTTTTGGACGGATTTTAAGATATCGAGACACATATCATGTACACCTTCTCAGCCCCAACTTATCAAATACAACAGCTTGGTCAGTGCCCTTCAGGTTCAAAATTAGACACTCTACCTCCGCCTCTAGCGCAGTTCTGCACGTGAAGGCCTCCTTGGTCAAGTTAGCAATAATACGTGACATGCAACTTTTCATTAGTTTCATTACTTTTAAAATAGAGCTTGCTGCCAAACATACAGTTTACATATTATGATATATTACTTTTGCTACTTGTGACTTTCAAGCTTTTATTAACATTGTCAAACGGTTGCCGTTTCCTTAGGCACAAATACTACTTGGTTGATTTTGGCTCCACAACTGATTGGTCAAGTTTAGGAGAGCAATACTTTGGGTTAAAATAACTACTTTCCGTGTCGTAACTTTTGTAATGAATGTGACGTAAGAGACATAAATCAAGTCACGTAACGTTAGTAATTTTGCTTACCAAAGTTAACCTACTTATATAACATAACCAAAAAACAAATCACTTTTAATTCTTGGTCACAAACGTGATAGAACAACCGGGCATTGGAGGGAAAGTCCAGGGTTCTATCACCCATCCAACCACCCCCCAACTCAGACTACTCCGGTCTTCATCCTACTGCGCTAGAGGGGCGCTTCAAGAAGTGATACAAGAAGGTTATCTACTGCATCAAACCTAGAAGAGTAGTGTCACTGACCAGGCTGTCATATTTGACCTGTTGGGAACGAAAATGGGCAGATCAAGTATTGTGTTACAGCCCATATCGCCCAGTTCTACCTGTCACTTTGGTCAATAAGTGATCAAAACGTCAATGTCCTGCTTTGTAACGTCCTTAACTTCTCAAAGTCACATGGGTAGAAGAATTATCATTTTCCCAGCTGACCTGAATATATCTTGCATACGCCAGCTGTTAAATATGACTTTGCCAAAAAATTGTGCTCCAGTACCTTGGCAGACAAATGGGGACTTTTGCATCTACTTGTTTTAAGGTGCATCAAGTCTCCTAGGGGACAAATATACCAGACCAACATCACTGCAGGAGCACCTCAGGACTCATAAGCGACGCACTGAGAAACGAGAATGAAGGTGATGAAAGAGGAGCGTCAAAGTGGTGTCAAAATGAGAGTACTGGCCATGGTCATTCACAGAAATAGTGCCACAATTTCTGTCCGTCCGTCTGTCTGCCTGTCCTTTTGTTCCCTCACTACTTCTTCGTGCTAAACAGAAAACATTCAGAGAAGTTCAAGGCCAAAGGGATCGGCAGAAATAAAAGCCCCATTTAAATGGTTCTTTTATGTGCCTTCACAAACAGTTTCAAAGAACCGTCTGAATTACCACAGACACAGCCCATGCACTCTCTCACTGTCCCAATTACACAAGAGCATACGCTGACACTTCCGTGCTTACACAGACCTGCAACATATCCAGCCGTCTATCAAGTAACAAAAGTGGGCTGTACAGGACTGGAGAAAGTGGCGAAGGGGACAGAGGATAGCTGTGCACAACTTAGTTGTTTGCGACAAATATAAATAGCACAGGGGCTGACAGCGAGCTTTTCTGACACTGTGGGTGTAATGCAGTCGTTGCTGGTGGCTGACAGAGAAAAAGCACGGCTACTTCATTAAGTGCAAAGGAAAGGAAGCGAGGACAAAGCAAACAAAGCAAGAGTTGGGTGAAAAAAAGAAAAAAAGGAAAGGGGTGAGTGAGTGTTGGGGGTGGGTGGTGGTGTTGGGGGTGGTGGTGGAGGGTGATTTCTTCTTCCTTTCCATCTCGCTCATAGCGGAGACTTGGGCAGCATCTCTAGGTAAGCCTCCCTGTCACTTGGGCCTCATATTGCCAAGGCTGCTCGGTTCCCACAGTGTGTCCGGGCCTGGATCTGGCCTTCCTCCCCGCAAAGGCAGCCCTGCGTCTTTAGACCCCCAGGCCCCGGAGCAGAGGTTACACCAACATAGCCAGCCACAGCAGCATGTCAGCCCCACACCAACCGTTGCCTTGGTGCTGCCGCATTAACGAAGAGCTCCTGACTCTGTTCGAGGGAAAAGTGATTTGCCATGACGTCTGTGTCTCTCCTCTTTCCTTTTCCTCCTTGCTGCTCGCTCACTGAGGAACCTCCTGTCTCGCTGTCCGTCTGTCTCAGCACCCTTAATCTCTCCTGTCTCATTTTTCCCTTCTTTGTCATTCTCTCCACCACATCCTCAACTCTTCCCTCCCTCATTCCTCGGCTCCTTCGCTCTTTTTATTTCTTCCCGGAGTAACGGCCGATGCCTGAAACACAGTCCCATGATTAGCCTGACTCTGATGAAAGACAAAGACTTGTCTGCAACATCTGCGTTGAATAAATATTGAGCTGACAAATTGTGCATTTTTTGGAGCCATTGTTCATCTCTCAGTTTCTCCGGCTTTCGAAATTGTTCCCAGCGCGCATTACTTGCCAGCGTCACAGAGTTGCCACCGACATCAAACACAATATTTATTTTCAGTTAGGCACAAAATATGCTCACAAATAGCTTCAGAGCCAAACATGGATAATGTGTCACTGCAGAGCTGCTCGCCTCCCACTGACAAACACGAACCAGAGCGAGAAAAGCCGATCAGGTGGTCGTCCACGGCATTCCACTTGGTGACCAACAAACAGGTGCATGCCATTACAGACCGACACTCATGCAGCAGCATTCCACGCTACAAGGAAGTGTGTAATCGATGTTGTGGAAAATAAAGTGAGAAAAAAGTAGTTCTAATTGCAAAATGTAAATATTGAGTTTTCCCACAAGTGGGGGCAGACCACCCAGGATGCAAAATAGTCCACCCACCCCCTTTCTCCTTTTTGCCTTGTCGACCGCCCGAGAGATGTCTTTTTGTGTGTGCGAAACATCACCGACCACAATCAACACTCACACAGAAACCATGATGTGTCTTTGCATGCAAATACTTCTGGCGGCCCCGGCTTGGCATGTGTATTGTGGGAAAATTAAGTGATGAAAACCTGGAGGAGAGGGGAAAATTCAGCGTGGAACACCGCGCCTTTCATGTCCCTGTAAGGTGCCGGAGTTTTTGATTCAGGCTGCCCCCTCTCCGGTCTGAATAATTTCTCACAAGACAAGGGAGCAAGAGGGCAGCCGACTGAGGCAGGACGGCACTGTAGCTGCAGTGTCTGACACACGAGAGACTCCCTCTGTGTGTGTGTGTTACAGGCCGGTGTCAAATACTTGTCTGGACTGTGACAAATACCTCCTGCTAGTCTCATCACAATTACCTGCAGGATTAGCTATGAAACATAACTGTTCACGCTGCTCATTCTGTTTGAAGATCAAACACGACAGAGAAAAAACCCCAAAACTCTCAGAGAAACTTAATTTAAGCCTTTTTCTTGTCTTGGAGTCTGTATAAATAGAAGCGACTGAGCACACTGACACAACAAAATAAGAAATTAAGCGGCTGCAGAGAGGGAGAGTAAACTCATGCATCAAAGTATCTACAAACTGCACTTTTACCTCAACATTTTGAAGAGAAATCTGTTCTTTTTTTTAACTTGTTTAAAACACACATTAAATTCAAGTCTGATTTATTCAGACAAGTGTCATCATTAGCAGCGTTTCCACCATTAATTAGGCACCAGCACTTCCTCAGACATCACCAATAAAACGCATAAAAAAAGAGTGGAAAGAAGAAGAAGAGGAAGAAGAAGAAAAAGAAGAAGAAGCTATTTTTTTGGCGTGAAAAACTTACCTTGAGTGGTTTTACTTCCTGAAGCTGACTGTTGGACAAAGGCGACCAGGCAGAAGCCTACAAATCCAAGGCTGGCGCGTATCAAAGCGTGCACATACATGTTAACTTTCACTGTAGTTCAACACGAGCACTTTTCTAAGATCTACGATGCGCAGGAGCACATAGGCTTTCAAGGGTGTGTGTCTCTGTGTGTGTGTGGTATAAAGGTCTCTTGTTATTCCTCTCTGAGCACCCGCTGATAGGACACTGTGCGATCCCCCCTTTTTTTTTTCCTTCTCCCCTCTTTGCGCCTGTCTTATTTGAGTTTCAAGTGAGCGGGGTTGAGGAAGGTCCGACAACGCGGAGCGGATCGGAGGAAGGCTTTTTCTGTTATCATGTTTCGAGCCAGACCGATGTCAATTTAAGAAAGGAGGCAGAGAGAGAGAGAGAGAGAGAGAGAGAGAGAGAGAGATGGAGCGCGGCGGGGTCTGAAGGGGGAGGAGAGAGGAAGAGCGTCCGCGCTACGCTCCGGACTCCTCTGCTGCTCCTTCTCCTTCTGACTGGCCCCCCTCACGGTTTCCTTTTTTTTTTTTTCTCTCTCCCTGTGTGTGTTAGTTCTGCAGGAATTTACACACAGGTGCTGGTTGAGCTTGAGGGGTGGACCTGGGCTACCCACGTGCGCCCGTGTGCGTGCGTGCGGTCACCTGGCACCGGTGCCACCTGCGCAAAAATAAAGAAATAAAGAACAAGAAAGAGAAGAAAGAGTGGCCAGTCACGTCGGTAAAAAAGAAAAAAAAAGAAAAAAAAAAAGATGGGGACAAGAGGGCGGATGGATTTATAAATGGCTCAGATGGGAAAAGTAATAGCCTGGAGATTGCGTTTTGTTCCTGTGTGTGAGGCTGCGGTTCACCCGGTCCGGCTAACAAACCAATACGCGCCCATTTCCGTCGGGTCGTGGGTGCAGCTTTGATGCGGGGATGTCTGCTGTGTCACACTGATGGATGATTAATAATCTCATCAGAACAACACATTTAGAAAAGGGACATCAAAAATCCTAAATTTTTTTTACAGGAGTTTCTGACATGATTCTCGATAAAATTGTTTAATCTAAGGGAAAATAATTAGATTCTCCTCTTTTGCCCACTGAAGGGGAGTTCAAATGTCGACTGACAATGTTGAGGACGAAATTGCAAAGCTTGTTTGAAAATGGAAAAATGATAACTTACAGTGTCTATTTTATTCCCTGAGCTGATTTCTCTGCATATCATCTGTGCTCAGAGGGCAATTGGGGGCCCCGGCCAATTTTATATGCTTGTTATAGCCGAAGCTGGAGCTGCATGAAGAACTGAAGTCTACGTGAACCTGTAACTTGTATAGAAAAATGCTCATGAAGGGTTTTTTTTTTTTTTTTTTTAAATAAAAGGCTCTGTTGATAATCAGTTATTATGCTGAATGAATAAACTACACCAGCTGCTTGAAACACAGTTCAAGCTGAAATCAATTTCGCGGGTATGATAACTTACAATCAGTAATTGTTTACAGGGAACACTGATGAAAGCATTACAATAATTATCTGGTGGAGGGCCCAAAAAACAAGAAAAAGAGTGTGTATTATATTGTGTGTCATCTGGTTCCAAAACCATAACCAACACCACATTATCTGCTTGTCAGAAATGGGTTTTCCCTGCGGGATTTTCAGCTCAACAGCCACATTTCGCTCATTGATTTTTGCTCACGGCCATGAATAACTTAAACCCTGCCTGGGATCAGAAATCAGTAATATGGACATTTACTTGCGCATGTGTGAAGCATGTTGGAAAAGACGATTTCACCTTAAAGCTGCTGTATGTTAGAACTGGCAACCTTTCCAATTCATACTGCAAACAAACGGGGGCAGCATATCACCAAAGTAATCGCTAACTGCTGCCAACTGTAGCCATTGTTAGCTAGTTAGCTTAGTTAGCTGTGCAGGTAGTGATGCAGACTGGGAGGTTGGAGTTGCACCATGAGAAAGGACTGGCTTAGCATGCTAGCTTCAGTAGATATCTCTGCAACGTCAAAACTGATATTTCCTCACATTCTCGTTAATCATTTTAGTAAATTTTTGAATGTTTGAAACTAGAATTCTTACATCATTCACCTTTCAAGAATAATTCCATTGGTAAATTAACATTTAGACATTATTTTCTCACCCTCAATAGGAAGTGGAGTGAGGTTTTGCACTCCATTTCTGGAGCTTCACAGCAAAACAGTGCTGTAGCGTTCTCCTAAACAACTGAGGCAGATGGGTACTTGTTTTAATGCATAAAACAACAACTGAGAAAAAGATCACAACACGGCTCCATGCAGTGTGTCAGGCGTAATCCAATTCTTTAGAACCTCTGGAGAGTCCAAATTAATTTGAAAAGATGTTATTTATTCCCCTTTTCGAGCTGAATTCTTCATTGTAGCTAATAAACTAAAAGCCCCTCGTGTGAAGTGGGTGCACAAGCTTGACAATGTGTCAATGGTGTAAATAACATCTTTTCAAATCAATGTGGGAGCTTGAGGCTTCGATAGACTTTGTTTACGCCTGCAAAGTCCACATCGACTTCAGTTGTTTATGAGAATGCTGCAATGCTCAAGAAATATGTTGTGGACAGGCCTGAGCAGATAATGACTGAATTTTCATGTCTGGATTCATTTGTCCTTTAAACCGAATAAGGACTTTAAGAGTTCTGAAGCTGAAAGGGTTAAAGACAGTTTTCCTTTTAACCCCCACCCCCGGCCATCCCTGCAAATCACTGATCACGAAACACTGTATGCACACCATTACCCCCAAGACCCACTGAGGAATGAGGCTTGAGGTGTTACATGAATCAAAACAGACCTCTCTCACATTACCAGGAGGACAGCCTCCATTGAGCGACGGTGCCACATTTCACCGGCAATGGCATATGAAATATTTGTTTCTAGGAAGCATCCCGCGGAGGAAAAACATCTGTATCCCCACACCTGCTACCTCCTTCTGCATTAGCACCTAAATTAATCAGCTGTGTTGATGCATTTGTGTTTGCATTTCCATGTATGGGCAGATTTGATACTATAATTATCACGCCTGCTCCCCATGTCTGATTTTTTTGTTCTCAATCAAATATAATTAGGGCCTCAGAATGAGGCTGATTGGAGATAACAACGCTACTTTCTAAAGACGATGCGGAGAATTTGAAACACACACAATCTGAAAATAGTTATGGCTGAGAGACAAGATTGTTTTTCATCATCTCGTATCTAACTATCGTTGATTCAAAGACAGCTATTTCATAAACAGTGTAATTGAATATGGTTTCTCATGCTTTTGCCAGTGAACACAGGTCTCAATAAATAAGAGATTCAGTAGAACAGAATAACCTTCTGAAAATCCCTCATTGCCTCCACAGAAGAAAAAAAAAACATGTAAATCCACAGCACAAAGTCAAGCAGTTCAGTGTAATTAAAATAACATCCGTCAGGGATATGGAAATATCCTATGTCCCTGTGTCCAAATCTCTGGGTAATTGTGAGCACTTGTATAACCAAATGAGCTCAGAGTCACTTGGGGAGTTTGAGAAAGTCAGAACACGGTTGCCACAGAGTCACGCTGGAGGATCACTACACTTTTCATGGCAACACTTCATTAAAGACAGAGGGCTGTACGCGGGGCATCACACTGTGCACCAAACCAAGCTATTTTTACACCGACAGACACACAAGGGAAGACGAGGCCATGTTTAATTTATGATGCTCGTCATGAAAAGGACTCCAGCTACACGCTGGGTGAAGAGGAGTGGGAGAGCGTGGAAGGTGTCAACGGAGCAGCGAGGATCATTCAGAGATGATAAGTCCAATGAAGCTGTACTGCACTTCCTGTCAGAGAGTTTTTATGCGGCAGAGCCACTGACCACAGCCCGACGTGATTTGTTTCGGAAAGAGGGTAGCAAAATAACTTTTTCTTTCACAGAGTTGAAGTATGGCACTTTTTGGATCTACATGAAAAATGTATGATTATCAGAGATACACCACATTTAACAACTGCCACAGTGGCTCTATCTGCAGCCACAGTTATCCGGAAACTCCTTATTTCCCCATTTTTCAGGAGCCAAAAAATATGCGGCTGCCAGTTGTTTTAGACAGTGCTGTTACAACCTACTTTTAATTTTGACTCTGAAATATTGAAGTCAAACGATGCTCCAACAGCTGTTGCTGTAAGATAAACACAAGATGGATGCATGTTGGGAGGCTTCTGTGAGAGCCACCACTGTACTATGCTGCATGCTAATGAATCAAGGAGTTGGAGGCCCTGCGGAGAGCCTAATGTTCTCCTCCAGATGGTCATACACAGGGACACATCACCTCAGCTCCTCATTTACTTTCTTGCCGTCCGACATTTATGCTCCCCAATTGTCTTAAAGATTTATGTGTGAAATTGCCAAAGCTCAGAGCGCGCAACTTCTTCCTCTTTCTTCGCTTCTTTTTCCCTCTCTGCAGGGGCTTCATATGCGAGGTTACTAACACCACCGCAGGCCCAGCAGGATCTCTTGGTACTCACCATGCCAGCACCACAGGGGAGCAGAGCGGCTTGCTGAGTTCCACACTTTAGTGCAGGCATCCCAGCGAACGCTGTGGGCTTGCCCCAGGAATGCTTCCTGACCACAGCCTCAGTCATTGGCACTAACAGGGAGCAAGAGAGGGAGAGGGGAAAAGGAAATACAGTTATCAAGTTGGACCAAATGGAGGTGTCACACACGGCCACTGTAACTAACTAAAGTACTCAATCATTCCTGTCAAAGACAACTTTTGCAGCACAGTGGACGAACATGACCGCAGTGGCACAAGAGGCGTTCAAGTTGCATTTGTAACATCACACCACTGGAAATGTCAGATGAGCTGAGACCTTCCAGTGACTGCTGTCACCACAGTACCCTAAGGCTTTGGGTCATGAGGGCTTGTTTTTCCTTGAGTCCTAGTCGTATTACCTGAGTCTTAATGCTGCTGCAACAAGGGTAGACAAGATATGGACAAGCTTGTTAGCTGCGTGAGTGAGCATGCGGGTGCTGGAGGGGATACAGGCCTGTGCACATACTGTACCTGGTGTGCGTGAGTGTGTGTGTGCACCTGTAATCAAGTGGACTCATCAAGATCAAATGAGACAGAGAGGGAGACATTGTCCTGGTAAGATCCTATCTTTAATCCTTACTGATGAGCCCGCATCATTCAAAGTATCAATCATCATCATACAACCAGATTGTATAACAGTACTTAGTGCCTATCTGAATGCACACACACCCACACGGAGGAGGGAGATAATACCCGTATATTTTATGTAAACTCTTTTGATGACACAGAACTGGGCCGGGCATGCTTAAACCCCAGCACACTCAGCAGTGGCTCTGTGCCACTTTGTCTCCACTAATCCTCTATGATCAACTCATATGTGGAGAAAGGGACGAGGCTTTTGGCGGCCTCTTTCAGACAGACGCTGTGTAAGTAGGTAAGTACAGAACAGGACCGGGGCGGCGGGGAAGTCCCATGAGCTCACTGTCTAGCCTGATAGTGCAGCAGCTACGCCTACCTGCTCCAACACCAGGGAGTGTCTCCAAGGAGCTTTGTGGAGGTTCAGCTCATGTGTGTCAAAAAATGCATAATATTACTTCAAGATTCTGGCCTTGTATAATTCTTCCAACTATTGAAAAAGCAGACCTCAGATGCCATTCAGTGATGAATGGTCATTGTGACACATTGATGAGTTCAACCTCCCACCGCCCACTCTTTCTTCTCACATTCTTTACTAATACTCTGACATGAATCACTTCCTCTTGAAGAAGCAAGGCAAAGTAATAGTGTTTGAAAAGATAAAAAAAAAAAAAAGAGGAAGAAAAGCAGGCCAAGATACAACATAGCTCTCAAAATTATGCTAGTTCAGGACCGGTCTGAGCTCATAACCTTTACAGAAATGAAAAACAAACTGATTCCTAAGTCTTAACGAAGAATGTGTAAACTAAAAATGTCACTCAGTAGAGTGCTTACCTCCGTCAAGGCCCTACAATCCACTTTCATTCAATCAAGCTTAAATTACCACCAAATTACCTTCCTGAATCCCCATTATCTCAGCTAGACATTGATGGTAGTTAGAGGTTTCTATCCTTATTTGTTACCATTGGCTGAAAAAAGACCACCCTCTATCAAAACACAAAACATTTTATTAGGATCTGAATCAATTGTACTGAAAATGCGAACCTAAAGAAAGTGAGAATAATTCCTGCATCAATCCCTTTATCCAGATCCGCAACTTCATTTATTGGGGTCTATTTTGAACCGAGACTCACTCTCCATTCAAGATCCATGGAAATCCCTTCTGTAGTTTTTGAGTAATCCTGCTGACCAACCAACCATAATCACACATATGGACACAGGAGAAAATATATTCCTTCTTGGCAGAGGTAATTTGTGAACAAATGTCATTATTACCAAGGAAAAATCCCCAAATCCTCTTGCTGACTGAGCTTCAAAAAACAGTTTAAATACGAGGGAAATAAAATAGAAATTGAGTTAAAATGGGATCCTTTTTTTTTTGCTTAGCATTTCTGGTAGAAAAGGACCTGTTGATGCAAAGTTGTTTCCCTTTGGCTGAATTAAAGTGCATGATAAAACAATTATTATATTACATTGTATCATGCATTCGTCTATGCAAAAAGTCCCTGGAGCAAATGCAGTGTAATCCTCATTAGTGTTCAATGACAAATGATCTGCCGTTATGACTTCATATTAAATTAGTGTGATAAAAAGGCTTTACAGGAATCAGCTTTAAAAGATTAGAACTCATTGTTAACAGAAATAAACAAGTACACAAACATCTGTTTTAACACTAGATGTATCAGGCATTACTTCCCCACTGCTCTGTTTTTCACTTTCCTTTATCTTTTGGTGCAGAGGTAGAAATGTGTAAATCCTCCTTTAATCTCTGCATTATATTTATCAGCATGTGATCTGAGATATGTCCTGTGCATGTATGCACATTATGAGCTACCCATCATATGATCCCCCAGCAACAGAGGGGACAGGTTGTCCAGGTGCACACACATGAATCTAGACTGCCCTCTAGTGGTCGAGCTATTTCTGGGTAAATATCTGTATATCTCTTTACAGGATCAATGTCTGTATGTGAACGGATAGAGGAGAGAGTGAGTGCTTCAGAAATATTAGAGCCATGTTGATGTGTGACACTCACAGACTTACTGACTATAGCAAATGATGTAAAAGCTCGTAATACACTACTAAAAATTTGTTAGGGATATGGGATATTTTTGTGTTTCACCTTATTGTTTATTATGTGACAAATCTAAACACGTATTTTTGGTCCACACAACACAATTCATTTGACTTTTATGGCAATATCCCTAATTTTGAGTAGAGGTTTATTATTATGATTTATTTTATTTTAATTTAGGGGATGGTTATCATCATCAATCATCATCAACATCATCATCTTAATTATGTTAAGGAAGCGTAACTTAACTGCAAAAAAAAAAAGAAGAAGAAGAAGAAGAAGAAACAGGAAGTAAACTGTTGCCATGGAGACAGTCAGATAGCTGTGGGCTAGCTTTAAGCTAGCTCTATTTTGAACCCCATCTTTGTATAAATTTAAGCATTCTGGCACCAATAAAAATACGCCGAATTGGCTATTAACAGCTCCGGTTTTCAAGGTACCCATGAATGTGAAGAAAACTGTCACTGGGATAGTTTGATACTCAAAATAATTAAAAACGTGATTAATCTCAGGCGAGTTCAAGAGTAAGAATTCAGCTAAGTTTTAGCCTGTAAACTTTGATATAATAAAAAAAAAATTATATCGTTTTAAGACCAAACTGAATCTAAAATGTGACTGTCGCTGCTGTGTGTTAAATTTAACTTGGAGAAGGAGTGTGAATTGTGCGGCAATATGGCGCCATCAATGGGTCTGGGGTTTGAAAGTTGGCCCTACCTGAATCCCCTCCATGATGAGCTGTGTTTCACGTCCACCGGTGCTGTTTCACCTGCTGACTGTGTGGATTCACATTAGCCAGGTAAGACAATTCTTCATATTAGAGATGAGTGTTTGTAAGGGTTAATATGAGGCGCAGGTTAAGGTAAAGTAATACAGACAGAGCTACACACTTGCATGCACCTGTCCCTTCTCCCCTGCCTTAGTGTCTTTGCTTCGCCTCTCCTGCGCCCCCTGCAGGCTGAACCTCCCAGCCTGAGGACCTCTGCTGCAGAATCATCAACAGGTGTTCAAACTGTAGGTTCAATCAGTGTTGTATGAAGTACACAAAAGTCTCACAAGAGTGAAAGTAAAAGAGTAGATATCATGTACAAACAGGCCTATTAATTCTGTAAAAGTGAAAGTTACCCAAACAAATAGCACTTGTTTTAAAGTATGTGATATTAAAGTCTCAAAAGTAAACGTAAGTCACACATGAACACGTATGCTGTAACCTATGAGTCGAGTGGTTATTGATTATCTGAAATTCATCATTATTTTGGATCACTGGAATTTAGAAAATAAAAAAGGTCTTCATTTACTGATTTTTTTAAATGCTTTCATAAATTCTCTTCATTTTTATGACTGCATAGACTGAATAAACAAACTGACGTTAAAGGACAACACAGTTTCATTCGGTTTTACTCTGAATTTGGCGGACCCTGCTACCTTTCGGGCTTCAAACAGTGTTCTGGGTACCTTCTTTTCCTCTGAGAACAGCTTGTTTATTCAGTTATGGAAAAAATAAATACTCTTGAGTTTATTATTACCTTGTTAATATTGTAAGTATTAAAAGAGTTTGAATCCCTTCTCCAAAACTACATAGTGTCCCTTTAATTTAGAAATTGGTTACACTCAAAATAACAAGTAACTCAAGTTGTAGTGAGTAAAAAGTACAATATTTGCCTCCAAACTCTAGTGGAGCGAAAGTACAAAGCAGTAAAAAAACAGAAATACTGGGTAAAGTACACAAACCTCAAAATTGTATACAAGTGTAGTACTTGAGTTAATGTACTTATATGGTTTTACTCGACATAGTAAGCCAATTTTCTCATGAAGATATGGCCTCTTTGCTATTGTGTTGCATTCTGATCATTATGAGGTTAAGTGTCTAAGGCTGTAGCTACCTGTTACTCTGACTTTTGATTATTGTTTTCACAATCAAACGATTCATCCTTTTCTGTATGAAATGTCAAACAAAAAATGCTCATTACAATTTCTCTGAGCCCAAACTGACGTCTTCAAACTGCTTCTTTATCAAACCAACAATCCAAAACCAAAAGACTCTTTCATTTATTGTCCTAAATGACAAATAAAAAGGAGCACTTCCTTACATTTAAGAAGCTGGAGCAAGCAAATAGTTGACAATTTTTTACTTGACAAATGACTGAAATGATTAATCATTATCAAAAATAGTTGGCACCGACGGTTGCAGCTAGTTGACTCATGAAATCAGTTTCTTTGTCTTTGTGACTTCTTCACACCGTTGGTATGTTATTCCTCTGCAGCTGATCTGAAGATGCCTGCGAGGGCGAACAGTGAAAGTGAGTGACGGGAACTGTCACAGAGGCCTCGTCAGTCAGCCCTGCTGGCAGCGGGACAACAGACGGAGCAGGTGCAAAGGAGAGATAGCTCACATACCAACATGCCACGGAGCAGCACAAAGCAGCCTGTTGTCAGGTTTGGACGGCACGCAACCGCTTCATCTTCTTTTGGCTTCACGGTGAAAGAGGCCTTTCTCTACAACCTGCCAGTGTCGAACTCATCTCTGTAGCGGGCTACGTGCATGCGCCTTATCTTTAAAATATTCAAAACAATATTCAAATCCCACTCCGCTTGGCTCTTGTTAACATTTTCCTTGTGGCAGTCATTCAGAGAGGACACACCCATGAGTAGATCTAATTGAACAATAAAAGATAAGAGTGATTATATCATTATCAGAATGGACACACTAAGCCGCCTCCACCAGAGCAATGCTGTCAGATGTGGCAGGCTTCCAACATTGTCCAGAAAGTTAAGTTCCAGTCTCAACAAACTTTATACTGCGGCAATAATATCTATTTAGAGAGACATCTTTCCAAATTGAGCTTCATTTTCACAACAGTCGGTGACCTTAACGGCAAATTACAGAGAAGAGCAAATCTATTTGTCTATGAAGGCTGTAAAATGTTGTTTCCAGACACGCCGTCTGCTCGTAAAAGTGCCGCAAATGTGTTGCATGAAAGGTTGAACCGGGAGGCGAGAGAAACAGGTTGCACCAGTTCTTTAACGATCACATCAGATAAAGAGGTGCTGAAGCTGAGCCAGAGCAGTAGACTGCCGCTTCGATTTGTAACAACACATGAGTTTTACTGGCTGCCTGGGGGGGGGAACCAATGACGTTATCCAGATGTAGGATTAAGAAATGTGGCCTGCGGGCGGCACAGGGACAACGTGTGATCCAGCACTTTTTTAATATAATAAGAGTCGTTCAATCAGCTGACAGATCCATAGTGACACCACACGTAGCTGGACATGTTACAAGCATGTGGGTTTTGACACATGCGTCACTACGCAGCAATGCAGACTGCATGTTTTAAATTCTTATAACCTGGTGGCCACCGACTATGTTCTTCGAGTCACATATTACCTACACGGCATGCTTTGTTCTCCTTCATTCATTCGCAACCGGTACGGAAGTCTAAAACCACAAAGTAAAATTCTTCCAATTTTCACGAGCTCCAACAATGTCAATGACCGTCAGAAAATCATAGTGGCTTTCCCCCTTTTTGCTTTCCTGACACTGTGCACTCCAGCTGGCATGGACTCCACAAGTTTTGTGCAAAACCTGTCGACTCACGTTATCCCAGCGTAATCGGACAGTCTCTTCAAGTGCCCCCGTAAATGTTGCTTGGGAAGGAAAGACAATGATAGTCTTTGGTTCCAAGGTGTGTTTGGGACCGGGATTTTGCTGCAGTGTGAATCCTTCTCCACAAAAGATGCAAACCAAGAATGGAGCGGTTCTTCTCCTCGGTCAGGATGGGGTCAGTTCAACAAATCTCTAACTTGAATTCATCAGTTAACTGGACTTTTTTGCTGTGAAATTCTTGCTATTTCTTGATCCACCTGAAGGGTTGGTCTTGTTTCCCCTCCAGAGAAGTGGTTAAAAACTGCAGACAGCATTCTCTGGACAGGACTTTTGCTGGTTTGAGTCTTGCAATAGAGCTGCTTCTCTATCTTTCAGGGAACTAAGCTTGAGGTATTGACCTCCTGATGGTGTGGTCACTTTTCACCTGCCTCGGATAGTCGCACTGCCCCCTTAGAAACTTCAAGTCTATCCGTGATTTAGCCCTTAAGAATAAGAAAAGACACTTTGACTCACTTTCTGAATCCTCAAACTTTCTGATTATTTCCAGGTTTATGTGATAGTAACAGAGATTTTCAAGGTGGTCTCAGACTTTTGGATCCATCTGTGGATCCTCAAATTCTGATGCAAAACCCCTCGATGCTTTGACAGACTTCACTGTAGGTTCAATGCAGTTTGTGAGAACAAACATTTTAAAAGGCTCCTGTGGTCGACAAAGCCAGACCAAAAAAATTCCAATGGATTTAAGGAAGTGAAAGAATTGACAGTGTCCTTTAAAAAAAAGGAGAACTAAAAGAGGAACCAGCCTCGCAGTGGTGTCACTTGTGAAAGCAGACGGTGACGTACGAACCTGTAGATCAACATCGTAAAATGACAAAAATAACTCATCGCCTCCTCTTAAAAGTAACAGTATTTAATTTACCAAAAAACAGCTACAGTGAGAGAGTCGGTGAATATCCAAAGACTTCTTGAATGGCAGTTTTAGGAGGAATAAAAACACTTCATATGGCTGTACAATATGAGTAACAAGCAGATGCAGGTGTGGACATGACAGTTAAATGTTCTCGAGTCATGTCAGGCACTCTGGGTGTAAAGGCTTAGTGCGGTAAATAAAGATGTGTGGCTGTGTGTTTAAGCTGCTTCCCAAAAGTTTTGTAATGTCTTCGTCAATGTACGGCATGTTCCTTTAAATATATATTCATATCTGAAGCGAGTCTGTAGGAGTCGGATGAGGTATAAGATTTGCCGTCGATGCCTCAGTCCCTGAGCAGCCCCAGTCTCCTCAGGGCCTCCCGGCGCTCATCTCCCTTCTCTGAGCGAGGGCAGATCAGTACGCTGATTCCTTGAGACCGCGGCAGCTTCTGAGAGTCTCCGGAGTGCTGAAAGGCCGGCAGGGACCTCCGTAGGTCGGGCTCTTTGTTGGCGGCATGACCCAACTGCGAGCTTTCTCCCTGTGCGCTTGAAAACTCTTTCCCACTCCCCAGAGAGGCGGGTCGTGGACGAGTGTTGCGCAGCTGGCTTGGGCTCTGTGTGCCGCTGACGCCCTGGCCGGCCTCAGTTGGGTCTTGAGCGTCCATTAAGCTGCTTAACCCGAGGCCTGAGCGCTCCAGGGTGGCTGATTTGACATCTTTGAACCTCGGAGGGGTTGGCTGCTTGACCAGGACAGGAGGGGTACGAGGAGGCGTAGTCACCGGTTTATTATCCGACAACAGAGAGCCATCGGGGTCACTGAAAGCAGGAGGTGCCGGGACGATATCAGGAAGCTGGACCGCAGGGGGCGACGGCGACACAGCTGCAGGAGGGACGGAGGCGGGAGATGGGCTGTTGAGACGGGTGTGGGACGGTGTCGTGGGTGGTGTGTGTGGGGCTGCTGGGCTGCTGGGAGAAGAAGGAACTGCCCATGACCTTCTAGTCTGGGGAGACAGTTTGGGGCTCAAGGCGGGGCCTGGATCTACATCGTCGCTTTTAAGCAAGCCAAGCTTTCTGAGGGCCTCCATGTGGACCCTCTGGGGGTCCAACAACAGCCGATCGCCACCTGTGGGCACCGAGTTACCATCAGCCACTGCTGCTTTGTGTGACTTCAGAACAATGTTGGCCGGAAGCTTCTTGGGCTTAGGCGCCACAGCAGGTGGGCTTCTGGGCTCCACGACGTCAGGAGGACTCAACTGAGGACCAGAGCTGACGGCTGATGGGCTCAGGTCTGGGGGCTTGTTTGGTGGCTCCTGGACCACAGGGGGGCTCACAGGAATTGTTTTGGTAGAGGCTCTTTGGCGTATCTCCTCTAGGTCAAGAGTCGCTCCTGGCTTTTTGGTGGATATTCCCGCAGATGGAGGAGGGTCGTCTGCTTTTTCCGGCTGTGGAGGATTTCCTGGCTCATCCATGAAGTCTGAGGGAGGAGGGATCAGACCGAGATCGATCTCAGGGGCCGGAGCCGACTGGCTGGTGCTCGAGACGATCTTTATTTTACCGCTTTCATCTTTGGATACACACAACTCGTCTGCCTTAGTGGCTGATGGCTGGATTTCACAACCAGCGTCCGGCTTGGTGACCGGAAGCTTGAGCAGCGCCATGAGGTTCGCAGACGTGTCGAGATCTTTTGCGTTGGACCGCGGTTCTGAGGTTTGCTCTAGAGCGCGATGCTCAGCTTTGTCCGACATCTGATCTGTTCCGGACTCATCAGACTTCAAACTGGAAATGTCTGGGAAACAAAAAGCACAATTATTGCAGTTAGTATTGCAGTTATTCGTGTTATTCTAGCGTAAAATGCTCGAGTGTCAAACACACAGTCAAAGAAGAAGATCCCCTGACATGAACTCACCATTTACTCTCATCCGGCCCATTTTCTCTGCCCGTAACACAGGATCCGGCTCGTCGTTGGATAAGCCGCTGTCTTCCTGCACCTCCAGCGCTTCGATTGTTTCCTCCAGATACATCAGACACGCTCTCTCCTCTGCAGATAAGTGCTCCATACTGTCATCACTCTGCACACAAAGTAGGAGACTGTGAGAACGCATTACAGACGTGAAACTCTTTCCCTACCTCTGTCCTCCATTCAACCCTAAACATGGCCATGAGAGACAGGACAGAAGCGATAGGTCAAATTTATGAAGAGTTCGAACTGCTGCAAAAGAAATGACTAATTACACAGATCCTGTCCTGTTCTGGGCCATCTTTCATTCTATATTGGCCTGTCAGAGGGAATTGTCTCAGGTGGCTGCAGGTGCCTGTGAACAGCTGGAGATCCCCTCTGGTCGTCTCTTAAGAAACTCACAATAAAACCCCCCTTGAAGGCCCGTCTCTGACCAACATGAGCGTATCTCGCCTCAAACAGATCCACTTGCTTCCATCTAACCCTCTCATATTGACTGTAAAAGTTCGCGCAGATGTCATTCGTATCGACGCACAAAGCTTAACTCCCCGTTTCAACAATGGAGAGCAGCATCCTGGAAAGCGATGATCGGTGCACGCGCGCCGTAAGAATTTCTCTGGATTCCCCCTGTTCCCTTTTGTTAAGAGGCAGTACGCAGCCATCTCCTGATGTGCAAGTGTGGTTGTGTTGTGTCAGTGCGTAGGCGTGACCTCAGTGGTCACATCTTGAAACCAGGGCTGTCAGGAGATCGGATTTTCGCCACGAGAATTCACAACAACGATGTCGCAACGACATCAGTGGAACATTTGAAACGAGCAGTAAAAACGGTGCGATGTGGAAATTAATCTTCGCAAATGATTAACACTCAAAATACAAGTGTAAGGAGGTGGAGAGAGTCTGTAACAATAACCATACAAAAAGGTATACAAAAGGAACAATTACACTTTAGGATTTTGTTTTCATGGCAGCCAGCGTTAAACGTTAACCACCACCTGCTGCGGCAGAAAACATAAATAAACCGAAAGTATTCAACAGTCTATGTGTTGTTGACACAATATTATCATATTTATTTTGTCAACACAATATGTCATTTTTAAACATCACAGTTATCGTCACTATTTGCGCATGACGACTTGTTGACACGCGGTGAACTGCAGGCTGTAAAGGCCGCCGCTTTTCTTGCGTTGAGGCGTCGGCTCGGTTTGCTATCTGATTGTATTGTATTTATCTGCAGAGTTGCAGATTACGGGTGGTAGATTGTGACATTTGATGTTGGTATGGTTGAAACATTTGAAAAAAGGACATCCCATGGACAATAAAAGCAGCAGCATGTGCAAGGAATCTGAAATCTGAAAACACAGAAGTTACGTTTTAACGGCAGGGGGCTAATCTTTTAATCTAAGGAGCTAACAGAGAGATCGCGGCAGCTTTACTGATTTTAATTCAAGGTGAAATCATGGTTAAATGCGACCCAGTTATGTACCAGTATGTATTTGAATAGTGAGTATGAACTGTCTCTTAACTGTAGTCTCAAAAGCAAAGCTACCCTGCACTGTTAATGTTGGTTCAAATATATCAGAGGAAAGTAGAGTTATACAGTGAACAGGCAGGACAAAGGCGAGGAGATGTACAGGAGCACTCACATAGCCGGAGTTCATGCTGATCACACTGTCACAGCTCCCGGCACTGTCCATACCGCTCAAAGGATCCAAGGCAACGCCGCCTGGCCACGTGCCGCCCTTTGGCATTGCACAAGGAAGAGGCTGAGGGACAGGACCTGGGCTTCACCTGGGTCCTCTACTGATCGTGTAAATATCACCAAGAATCGGTCTGAGGAGGAATCTGACGGGAGGAGAAGAAAACCGGAGTCAGACTTGATGCACCGCCGTCTCCTTCAGAACAGTTCATCAAACACAAAAGACACAACGACAACCGCCAGACGTGAGACGGCGCCTCGGCGGAGGCTAAAAATAGTTTACAAAACTGCTGTTTTAAAAACATCAGAGCAACAACGATTAATGTCCGCTCTCTCCATTAGGGTGACAAATGAACGGCATGAATCAGAGCCGATGGCTAAATGATCCTCGTAATGTAAAAGCTGCCCTGTTTAAAATGCAATGTGCCGTCACAGTCACCGTGATATATTAAAACACAACCAGATATGCTGATGGGGGCATTACATCAATTAATGGATGAATTTGTAAACATTTTAATTCACGCACCAGACACGGCCTGGATTATTATGAAGTCCGCAGATTACCGGAGATTTTCGTTGCGCGGTGTCTCTTCCATTGTCATCTTTCAATGTAAAGTGACGAGGGAGAGAAAATGTATCTCGAAGTTTGTCAGAGCGAGTAGATGTCTTCCAAAGTTACCGCCTCTTTAATGTGAAATTCCCTCCGTTTCCTGACAGAGCCAATAACCATAAGAGGGAATATTGTACTAAAAAGAAATATGTGCAATGTATTTCTGCACAGAACGAGCTGGTGAGCGTGGATCCCCTCAGCCATCACTCACACTGAGTAAGTATGAAGGAGGGGTGTTTTAACGGCCAGTAAGAACAGGAATCAAAACTTGTTTCAATCCTATGGGCACGATTGGCTTGACAGACTTGAAAAATGGTGAATCTGTCCTTTAATATAAAGGCCGGAGATGATTAAATTTGTTACGTTAATGTCGGGTTTTATATTTTCTGAAGTGCAAAACATCGGACATATTGATCCCATCTTTCTCAGAGGTGCCACAGTCGATAACCAGGACGGATGATTTAGAGTTTAATCTATACTTTTATGCCTTTATCCGTTTTAATTTCAGAAAAATGCCACAGTTTTTAGTGAGACGTTCAAGAGGGGGGGGGGGGGGGGGGGGAGTTATTAAAAAAGTTGCAGGTTATTAACTTTGGAATTTAATTTACATTAAAGGGACACCGATTTATCACGATACTATCTTTCTTCCTCGTACAGTTTAAACTCAGGAGCAATAAAACACACACTTCCTCGTTCAATACAACTGGGGATTGTGCTGCTGTGGCCTTCTTGGCCTGATCGACCGGTATGATGGTTAAAGGGTAACTTCACTAATTTTACACATTAAAGTGTGTTTACAGGTTTAGGGGAATACTACTGCATGTGTAAAAACAAAAAAAGGAAGTATGAAGCCTTTTGTGGCTCCAGGGGAAGCTGCATGTAATCTGATAAATTGCCTCTAGTGATGTCTCTCAGTGGCTATGTTGCATTATGGGTAATGTAGGCACTAGGTTTTGAATAGCAGTCCACTGGTGTGTTGCACTCCTGTGACACTGTTGGACTCATTATGAACAGCAGAACCCGACATATGGCCTTTTTTTAAAAAAATTTCCATACATTTGGTGCCTACATTACCCACAATGCAACTCCAGCAAAAGTTACATTGTCTCGAGTTATCAGTGGAACAACTATCTGGACCAGTATATTAATCATTAGAGTACATATTCAATAAAACCTGACCTGAACTTGATTTTTAAGGGCAAATACTGATATCAGGGAATAAAAAATTCCAATATTGACATACTGGCTGATGTACACACACATTGTTTTTGCAATAATCCCTTAAATGTGTCTTAAATTGGCCATTAGTAGCCGCCTGAATATGTTACAGTACAGAACTACAACATCGACTAATTTACATCAGTAACACAAGTTTTAAGGGTTTATTCCAGTAACGGCTGTGGCAAGACGTGCTGCTGCTAATTGATCCCGGCGACAGATAGCAGGAACAGGATATTTTGCATTGCGGCGCTGAGGTCACGCTGTACAAATAACTAGAAGTCGCATTGGAACGCGTCGAGCTGCTCGTGTTTATGTATTCCAGTCACTGTGATTCGGTAACGGAGACAGAAGAGCTCGTCTTTGTCTGGTCATACGCCCGAGGTCCTTCGCGTCATGTCCAATCAGTGTAAAGACAACTGATATACCGTGTTATGATGCGGCATTACACTGCTTACTTGTGTTTCCAGCCTGTTATCCTGTACACACACATATATACATATCCATTACTACTGACAGCTCAGGTATGAGGAAAGCATGCCAGCAAAATACTACAAGAAGTATTGTGTGCTCCTCCCCTTCTGAAGGGATAAAGACTGGGATTTTTTAAAATCCTCACTAATAGACGGCTGATTTAGAAACAAACAGGGCATTAAGTGAATTCACAGGACCACAGAGAAAAGGCCACTTAAAGCAAAAGTTCGCTCCTCCTTACTTTTCCCCCTTTTAAGTGCTTAGAGTGCATTAGCAAGTGCCAGAAGCAAATGCCATCAACAGGGAACAACGGCTGAGGCATGAAGGGATAATATCTGACCAGCTTAGGTAAAGACTGTGGTGGATTTTGACAGAAAAAAAAGTCACATAAATGCTTAACATACAGCATCCAAAGAAAAAAAGCTTTACAACCTGTTATTATATTCAACAGGCAGGCGCAGCTGCACCTTGAGGATCAGGTGTGTTCATGAAAGCAGAGCAAAGCTCACTTTATTGTCCCCTTATCTCAGGGAACGCTTGATTAAACATATAAGCGCTAAGCAATTAAAGTCGCCCTTAATGAATCAGTATAAATGTTTGTCTGAGAATTAGTCTCCAACACCGTCGACAATACTGGCACGAAGCTGCTGCTAGCTATCGTGAGATTGTCCCGAGGACGAGGCCATCGCTCAGCGTAAACATGGCGTCTCTGCCGGCACAGGACAGTTCAAATGTCAAGAAAAGTTTATACAAACAAAAAATAGGAAAATGGGAGCAGCTCCTGAGAGGCTTCTTGGAATGAGCTGAATGCATGGCAGCAGCCTAAACAACGTTAAAATTAACAGGACAAGCGCAACATAATGATGACTAAACGAAGCTTCGGTCAGTTTTATCCAGAGCTGAGATTTAGGTGGCATTTTAGAGGCAGATTAAATCATTTTAGACTGAATTATATTATTTACATGTGACATATATGATTCCTTCTTAAAACAAATGACTGTTAATACATGTGAGCATTCGAAAAAAGAAGCTCGGGCACACTGCTCTTGCTCGGCTTCACTGTGCCGACGTTTCTTCCTCAAAACACTCTTGACACACTGAATCTACACTATTCTGACACACCTGCATTTGTGTTAGATGGATGTGCTCTCTCTGGCTCTTGACCGTATTGAAAAACTTTGAAGGAACTAAGAAATGTCAAAAAGGGATGTACCAGTGGGGAAACTCTGGGCCGATAATTTTTTGCTGTCGTTCATTCTTTTTTTTTGTGTGTCATTTCTCCTTTTGTGGCAGCAGAACCAAGAAATATTAATTCCAACAAAATAACTCAACTTTTTTTTAGAATCATTCAGCCTTTCATTTCACTCAAAATCAATCACTGTTTTCAAGCCTGCTCAGTGGTAAGACTTTTTCGTGGCCTCGCCAGCTGATGGCAGATACGTCGTGAGCCAGTCGCCCCGACACGATCTATCGGCTAATCGTGTTATCTTGTCTGCAGACAAATGAGAGCCAATAAATCCGTGCACAAATATCTCCATCATATCAGATCATTTCTATAATTACACCCCACAATAATAATGATCTGGGTGGTCAGAGGATTAGTAGGGGTCGACATCTTTTTTAGGGGCGATACAGATTATCAGAAATCAAGGAGATTGAAAACCGATAATTGAGACCCAATTGCAGTAAAAATAAAAATATTCAGCTTTGAGGTACCTTGTTGAAGTATTTGCATGTTCTGCGACTTCACGCTTCCTCTCCACTACATTTATTTAATACATTTAGTTACGAGTTACTTTGCATATTCTGATTATTCAGTGTTTATAGCCTTTTAATTGCGACGTCCTAACAAACACATATTGTTGGGTGGGACATTGTGTGAGAGGACGGCGCATCAGAGCTAAAGTTAAAATCAGTTTAACTGATCGGCAATCTGGCAGAAAAATCATCGATGCTAGTAATCAGAAAACGCTGAACATCAGTCATGATAATCGGTCGACTCCTTCACAAGATCGGAGCAAAAAAAAAAACAACAACAAGCAAAAAATGCAGAATGCAGAATTTCAAGCCGTTTTCAACGTTCTTGTTTCAAGATTTTTTTTTGAGGAAATGACTGCGCTAGAATGAGGAAAATAAACCTGAATCTTCAGAACACACTATTACTTACTCAAATCTATAAATGTCACTTGTTTTAACAGCAAACTTTTTTAAAGATTCACAAAGAAAGGAGCTCTGGTGACGCCTCAGGTAGCCTCCCATGTTGAAATCCACTAATCTCGAGCTGGTGGAAAAAGGAGTCGTGACACTTTTGGGCACTGACGGGACCAGCTGGGGAGGAACCTGATCACCAACACCCACATTCACATGTGTTCTCTGTAAACAAAAGGGCCAGTTGACTAAGCACCCACCGCAGCGCTGTTTAGTGGCTGCCAATTACCCGTCCCTCCCATTGGCCTTATTGAGACGAGCCGAGTGTGAGAGAGAAGCCAACACCTTCTCAAACAGGAACCCAGACGACAAACCTGTAGGGCGGCAGCGGGAACACTCACTGCACCCACAGCTGAGTCAGATTTTAATAGGGACAGGAATGTCACTTTGCTTGCTTGCTTCCTCGTCTTTAACACCACTCTTTAAATTCAGCCCAGCGTCTCTGAGTTACAGCTCAGCAGATAAAAAAAAAAACTGTTAGGAAAAAAAAAAGTGTGAGGATGAGCTAAGAGGCTTTTAATGTGTTTACTGTGTGTACATCTGCACGCTTTACGAGCCTGAATTACAATCCAAGAAATCATCACTGACAGTCTACGGTGACAAATGATGGCGTGCAGCTAATAAAACACACACACACACACACACACAAAAAGTTCAAAAAAATGTGAAGTATGTGTTGAAGGGCCAGCAGAGAAGGCGGTTTAATGATTAATAGTAAACACAAGTTCACGGTGAACGGCAGGTTGTGCAACAGAAATAGTTCATTAATGTTTAGCTTGGCACTTTGTCCCACCAAAATGACTATTATTGACATTCACGCTCAAATATTTGCACTTTCCCTTTACTCAACCTGCACTCAGCCAGCCAGCCAGCCCATAATGAATGATTAAACACTTCTTGATCAATGTGTAATCTGAAGACATGCAGAGCAGAGCAGGAACAGAGATTACTACTGATGCTCACACTGTGGGAAATCATTTGCATTTTTTTTTTTTTTTAAATCATCACCTCTTCCTCCATTTTAACTCAGGCCACAGGATGACAGCCTGTCTCTGCAAAATGAGGTCAGTGGCGCTCCTGCAGAGACTCATCAGCTACAGGAAGATAACAAAATAAAAGCACAGGAGATGTAGTACAATTTAGACGTCAGAGATGGATCACACTGACAGACGCGCACCGATGAAGGAGTTTTTAAAAAGAGCTCCACAACTATTTCCTCAAAAGTTTTAA
The DNA here is from genome assembly GCF_900880675.1 of Sparus aurata. Taxonomy (NCBI): domain Eukaryota; kingdom Metazoa; phylum Chordata; class Actinopteri; order Spariformes; family Sparidae; genus Sparus; species Sparus aurata. The sequence goes on from NC_044193.1 coordinate 9,308,398, forward strand.
CGACTCTCACTCCAGGCAGAAAATTTGGCTTTGAACACTCACCGGAGATGTGATGGAAGTGAAAGTGTCGCTCCGAGCGTCCAGCTGAGCGAGTCTTCGGCTCTCAGTCCATCGCTGCGCGGGTTCATCTGACTCCTGCTCTGGTTTTTCGGAAGTACAAGTCACTGACGGATCCCGAGGTGGGACATACCGTGCAAGCCAGGTGAGCCAATTAGCTTCCGCACAGGTTGGGTGGTGTCTGGCCAATCGGGTGGACGCCCGATGAGGACGTTGCCGAGGAGGAGCCAATGGAGTGACAGCAGGTGAGTGAAGGTACAGGTGGAGTAAGTGTCAACGGCAGGAGGAGAGCAATAAATAAACTAGAAAAGGCAAGTTCTGAAGAACTTGCGGTTGTGAATGCTCCCTGTTGACCAGCTGAAGCCAAATGCGGATTGCTGGCTGTGAAAACTTTGAATATTGTCCCCAATATCTTAAAACTGTGAAAGAATGTAGAATTTGTTAAAAAACTAAAGCCAAACTGAATTGGTAGCTTTAATTCATCTGAAGTCTCGTCTGAAGAGAATGAACTTTGCAATAGTTGGGTGAGAATGAAGCATTAAAATATGTAGAGTTTGAAGAGATGTTACAGTACGAATGAGTCAAAGACTCTGAATCAGACTGAGAAACTCAATAAATCTCGATGTGTCGATGATTGGGAATATTTGAATAAATTAAAAAACATTTCTGGGTTGAAAATAATGTAGAATTGGTTGAAAAACTAAGGCCAAACTGAAGTGGTTGCTTTAATTCATCTAAAGTCTCATCTGAAGACAATGAAGCTTCCTAATAGTTTGGTGAGAATGAAGCATTAAGAATAGAATATAAGGTTTGAGACAGACTGCAATGCTAGCTTAAATTTGTGTTAAAAAGCAGCAGATGGAGTATGAAGAGATGTTACGTCGAGAATGTATCAAATACTCTGAATCTGACTGAGAAATTCAATAAATCTCAATATATCGATGATTAAGACATTTAATTATTTGAATGGAGTTCCTGGCTTGAATGAATAAAAAAAAAGATAATCATTAAATATAGTTTAAATGTTGGGAAATATACTATGTGTGTGCGTGTTTGTGTGCCTGTGAGTGTGTGATTAGCTTTATATGTGTGTGTGTGCTTAAGCATGGCTTTATATGTGTGTGTGTGTGTGTGTGCCTGTGTGTTTGTGTGCATGTGAGTGTGTGTTAAAGCATGGCTTTATATGTGTGTGTAGGTGTGTGTGTGTGTGTGTACATGTGTGCATGCTGAAACATGCATATCTGACTGCATTTGTGTGTGTGTGTGTGTGTGTCTATCAAACTGACTCATTGATAAATCTGTCTCCCTGTATTGGCCCAGTTGATCTGGGTTGCCACGGTGATGGTAACCAGGTTGGTCCTGGTAACGGACTGTGAGAGCTGATTTAACAGTGATTTCAGCTGAGGCTCACCTCACATTATCATACTTCTCTCTGCAAAACAGTAACTGCTATCACTAAAATGATGATATGGTCAAAACTATGAGAGTTTCTTGAGCATTCTGTGAATTTTTTGTGTGTCTGTGGTCAGAAATGTGTCTTGTTGAGCAGTTTAGAAAAGTGAATGTGTTTGTCTGAATCTAGATAATTTTTCCTCTCATTTTAATGGGACTCTATGCGGCAGTTGGTCGGTGTTCCTGTCAGTGAAATGCCCACTGAGCCAAAAGTTTTTGTCCGATTGCCTCCAGAGATCGACTGTAGGCACCAGCACGAGTGTACCTACAATCTGGTGTTTTTATTTTTCTGCTGGAGTGAACATTGTGGAAATGGTGGCGAGTTGAAGACAAAATTTTCAGAATAAATCGCAGCTCCTGCTCACTCTGTCAGTTGGCCCCTGCACTATGGCTGTGAACATTCCACCCCATACACACCAATGCAAAAATCTCAAAGTGGCTGAAAAGTTTCCAATGTTTGAAGAGCGACTGTGCAAAAAGTATGAATGCTGTGACAAAGCTGAATTCAGGGGAGAAAGTCCTAATCTTTGTGAACGTTTAACAGTTTGAATGGAGTTTTAATGTGGACGTATGAATGATTAGATTAGCTTTGAAAATGCATGAAAAAGTGTGAAAATTGAAGATTTTTGAAGATTCCGTCATCTGCTTGAATGGGAAAAAAAGGCCGAAAAACGTCTAATATTTCTGAAATTATGAATGATATCAATTAGAAAAATAGACGCGGTTGATTCCCAATTGAGATGAATATTCTGTGTTTGAATGGAGTGAATCCGTTGAAAAATGTGGAAGGAGTTAAGGTCTGAAATTTCTGACCCGGAAGATATAATAATAATAAAAATAAAGAATTTTTGAAGGCGAAGAACATATGTTGTGAATGCCTTCTGCATTCACAACCAATAAATAAATAAATAGATAAATAAGACAATCAGATAATAAAGGTTAAATATGAGTCATGAGTGTGAGACTTTTACAAAAAAATAAGTTTATTCAAGTTTGCTATTAGGTAACTTCTTTTAAACTATTTTATTTTATTCTTTTTTATTTTATTCTATTGTTTATTTGTCAAGCACGATGCACAATACAGATGTGTCGTTCCAGATGTAGCTTAAAGCTCATTTCCATCTGCAGACCTCCACAGCTGTACAGGCTGCAGGAAAATAAAGGATCAGCTGTCGTAAACCAAAAACCATTAGTATAAAACAATAATCAACAAGACAAACCAAAAAGACCCATATGGAAACTAAAACAGTGACACAAAATGATGATAATCATCATCATCAGCATTCTCAACAACTGAAGGGACAGATTACCTTTTATTACTAACATTTATGTCTGCATTATTACCAAAAAGAAAGGTGGCCTCGTCAGAAAGTGGTCCCACAACAACTTCATCCTGTTTATATTGTTTGTATACTGAATTCTAACCAACTCCCAGAACACTTTAGGTTCTGCTCCGGCTCTCGCCTCGTCTAGATGGAGACCTGTTTGTTTGCCGCTGCATTTTACTGAAGCAATTTAAAAGCTTTGATCAATAACTTGACCTTCACTGTGACTTCTACTGTCTTGTCTCTTTTAAATCAATTCTATTTTAGCTTATTTTGGATTTTCAGGTTTCTTGATGTCTCCCTGCTTGTTTTTAATGTCCTTTAAATGCGACATATGTCATTTTTATGCACCTGTAAAGCACTTTGTGTTGCCCTGTGTCTGAGCCGTGCGATACGGATAAACTTGCCTTGACTCCCATATTGCCTGTTTGACTCATTTGTTGTTTTTACAGGCTGGATGCTGCGAGGAGCCGGCGTCAGTTTGGGCATGTTGGAGTCGGGAACAAAGGAGGTCTATCTGCAGATATCAACCGGCTGACCTGTTTTCCAGGAACAGAAGCGCACGTCTGTGACGTCTATTTTAAATCTATGAAAATGAGCTGAAGTATAAATCCATATCCCCATCTGGCCCAGAAATCACTGTTGTCTGATCTGTGGATCTGTTGATGTTTTCATGTTTGCAAAAGGCGTCACATTGGGTAAATTTTTTGCATATCAGCAAAGATATGATGCAGCTTTGGTGTATTTGAAGCGACGATCAGATGTTCGTCTTTACCTCCATCAGTGTGACTTTTAACCTAAAGCAATGAGAGGTTTTAGATTTTTGGGAAAGCCTTCCACGGTAGAAACACGTTTGTCCACATGAAATTGCTTTTGCAGCCTGATGCGCCTGCAGCTTCCTGTCGTTTAGACTCACACATGAAGCTGTAATGGTATTTTCCTCTCAGCTTTTATCTCCTGTTCTGTGTTACACCTGTACTCGCCCCCGAGCTGCTGCTGTCCATCCCTCAGCAGAGAAAGGTTTAGGAAGTGGACACGGAGGGTGGAGACCAAACAACACTTCCTCCAGGCTCCTCCATCGATCTTGTCTGCCACCTGACAGAGAGGGACGCTCTGAGGGCATCAGTGCACAGCGTTGCATCAGCTGACCTGCGGTGGAATCAAGGGCGTCTTGCAAGCCACAAGTTTTATTTGGAGGGGGCACAATTTTCTGCAGTTTCACCTAACCCGTTGGGTGGATTACAACCTCATCGTTTCCGTTTCTGTAGCTCAGTAATCTCCCACTTTATATTAAGGGCAATACTATATATTTATTTAGAGGTTTTCATGGTCATTGAATATGGAACTAACTTATTTACTCAACTTACTTCTACACTGCTGCCGCTTTCCTTGAAAAAGGCTAAATTTTGTCTGCTTCACACAAAATCTTTTAAAGGGTATTGCACAAAACACTTTTCTGGAGCTTCACAGCAAAACAGCGCTGCAGCACTTCCCTCAACAACTCAAGTAGATGTGGAGTTGTTTTACAAAATTACCACCCAAAGAAAAACTAAACATGTTATGGCTCCATACAGGTGTTTCTAAAAGCCCAGAGATCCCAAAGATTTTATTTACACCTCTTCTTAAAGCAGAAATCTCCCCCGTAGAAAAGAAGGCAAAAACTTCAGTGTATGGACAAAAAAAAGAGTCAACAGAGACGGTGTTTTCTAATCGCGCCATTTATTAGTTGTACAATTATGAAAAATAATCATAAAAAAGACTGGAAGCCCAAGATTATTTACAATCTTTTTTTTTTTTTTTTTCTGAAGTGAGGTCCCTCTTCTGAGTCATTGTTTTCTCAGCCTTTTTTTTTTTTTTCTTAAATCACAGGGTATTTATTCACGATATGTTTCACTTTATAAGACATAGTCCTTTTCTCTCTTTTGACAAACGTCAAAAAAATTACATACGTACATACATACATATACATATATATATTTATAGATATCTATAAAAGCAAAAATCATTCAAGTATCAAAATACAGACCGCTAGAATCATGTACAATATCATTCTCATCATTGTTGTCATCAGATTAGTCCCGTAATATCTCCCCTGATCCTTTCAGCAATGTGCAAAAGCAGAACGGGACCAGGCTGATGGCTGAAGGTGCCGACACCAGCGCGCTGAAGACAGTGTACCGTAGAGTTATTATCGTACTGGCCTGACAACGTACCACACAGACAACAGTTAAATCAAAACCACCTGACTATGTACCCCATATACACATCGGCTGACCAACAAGTACCATTAACAGTCGACATACTGGGAGTTAGCTTGGAGAAAACATGCTGTGCCCTACCAGCCTGCGGGGCAGGTTCGGCGAATAAACTTGCCTAGATTAACTGAACAAAAGGAGGCAGGGAAGGAGAGAGACAACTGCAGTGAACCACACCTGATCCAGTTCCAGCATTCGGACACGGAACTGCCCGATAAAACAATTAAAACGTACAAAAAAAAATCTAATAAAAGCCACCCCCTGTTATATTATCATCATCATCATCATCATCATCATTATTATTATTATTACAAAACAGTTTTGTAGTGTCAGTTCTCTGCCCTTTGAGTTTGGTTAGAGAGTTCCTCCCGTGCAAGATTACATCATTTATCACAGTTCTACATGTACAGTATGTTGTGGAAGGTCACGATGAGACGCCACAGGACGAATAATCCAGGTAAGGAGTGTGTACCTACAGTGTGAGGTCTCTGTCTGATGCGATGTACCTTAGTATCATAACAAAACAAAGAGATGTTCCTTATCTCAGCCACTTCCCCTTTAACACCAACTTCTGCATTGAAACGGTGCAGGCACATTTCCTGAGAGAGTAAACTCTTCATGGGGAGGGGAGGCATACCGTTGTTTTCTCAGGAAATGCACGAATCCTAACAGATGCACCTGAGCGGGACATCGCTTTCTGACGGACAGGAAGTGAAATGTTTCTGATGAAGGGTCGAGGTCAGATGAACCGATGGACAGTGTGGCGTTGTGCCTTTCGGGCGGGCGAGATCAGTCTGGTGTGGTGATCTCGCTGCAATGGGAACTGGGTCGCTTTTTTTTTCACCTCCCCCTCCCCCCTCAACAAAAACATCCTAGACACCGAGCGACGGGGCTCGTTCCTGTCCGCTCTTACTGGCTGGGAGAGGCCACAGTGTTCAGCTACAGGGGGAAGGGACACACACAGACAAACACACACAGGCACACACAAAACAGTGAGGTTAAAATAAAGTCAAAACAACACGTGTGATGGTGATGGATTCACTCCTTACAATGATTAACATTTTTCACCGGCAAACGTGAAACATTAACCTGCCGTGATTGGCAAAAGAAAAGGCAATGCTGACAGGTTGAACGTGAGAAGGCATTTGTTGTGAGAAAAAACAGAAGACGACGACAACAAGAAAAAGAAGACAAAAAGAAGAAGAAGAAGAAGAAGAAGAAGAAGACAGGACAGAGGACATTTATTCTGACACACTTGGGAGATTTGGTAAAAAGTGCTTAGTTATAGTTAGCTCACTCTGGAGGAAGCATCAGGTTTAAATCCCGCTGCTCTGATTGATAGACAGAGGAGGGCATGCCAGTCTTAAGAAGGCTTGGACTGTCTATTTTCATGTGGGTCCATATGAGCCTATTAGCCCTATCCTGTTCCCCCACCCCTACTAGAAAATCCCCAGAAATGCTTACTTCGTTAGCTCCATAAAAGAACCTTATCACAGTGCTAGGATCTTAGCCTCCTTTGGCTTCGAACAGACTGCTGAGAGTGAAAAATATCCCCCCTTAACACCACGACCTCTGAGTCTCAAAGTCGAGCGCGGAATTACAAGAAGCAGTCTCTCAGTTTTCTTCGGGAAACACGTCCATCCAGGTACAGGATGTGTGCAGAGAGGTCGCTCTTGGCTCTCGGCGTGTCAGATTTTTCTCAGCGCTCGGGAGAAGTCGGGAGTCGAAAGATCAGAGCGGAAAAAAAGCCTCAGAGTGGCCGTCGCCTAACAGAGCGGGGGAAAAGCACCGAGAAAAGAAAAAAGAGCTTATCACCAAGAGTTAATAGCGGGATGTTGGCGGGGTGGGTGAAGAAGGGAGGCGTTGCACACAGAGTTCTGGGGAAGCATACAAGGTAAACAGAGAGGAGAATAAGAGTGAAGGTGAGTCATACCAGCTGGAAGGGGGGTTATAAAGTGAAAGGGCTGCACTATTAATGACTAAAAAGCGGAGAAGTGGAGGACTTGCGGTCGCAGGTTGTGTTGCTTTCGGATGAGGACAGAGGCGGTGGCTGGAGAAGGGGGTGACGGAGGGGGGTAGCAGGGGTCCGGCCCAGAGAGGCAAGAGTCACAGTGAAAGGCACACAGAAGGAAGGGGAAGGAAGAGGGAGGGAGACCAGGCCCAGAGGTGAGAGGTTCAGGAGGAAGAGGGGGTCCGATCAGAATATGGTGGTCTCATACTTAGTGCTGATAGTGCGCTTGGATTCCTTGGGGTCCACGAGCCACGTGGCGCTGCTCTGGGACTGAGAATCCCCCTCCTGTTCCACAAGATCCCCCTGAAAACAACACGAAAAAGAGGGCGTCAAAGTCCTGGCTTCACAACAGCAGTGGATGTCAGGTGATTTAACTCGCTTAAAATACAGGTTTTGTCAGTAACAGTCGGACTGAATCACCGACGCAGAGGAGCATCACAATCCACTCATGTGACCGGTGTAACATGCAGATCAGCCCAGGTTGGTTAGTTACTGAGTCGACAGTCTTATATAATACATCCGGGTGGCCATTAATCAAAAAGAGGTTCTTCTTGCCAACGTGTCTTGTGTCGACAATCAGCTAAAATTTACCAATAGTGCTTTGGGAGCGGAGGTCTGTGTTGGTATTTTTTCACACAATAAAATAGTTAAAAAACAAGAGCACCTAAAGTGAAGTGACACCAAATCATTATTTAATTTGTTTTACTTTTTCAATGTAACGTACTTGAACTAAAGTTAAACTCACATTATTATAAATACAAAAACTGGTGTCGCATTAGCATATTTTATAGCAATATCATTATTACCATAAGATAGATGAGATATGGAAGTGGTTATAATCGAGTAATCAGGTTTTCTTTGCTAATAAACTTTTTAGCTTTTACTCAAGACTTCCCTGTCGTCCGTCTTTTGTTTTGAAGTCACATCCAAAAATAATTCTTTTCGTAAAAGGGAACTCAACAATCTCATCAGGTTCCATTAAACAGCTTGTTCTGGGGCTTTCAAGCATATCACATGGTCTTCATCCGAAGACACGAGCGTGCTCAGTTTTCGATTGGTGGTAGAGGTTCAAATGTTCCATTCTGCTGAGCACTTTCAGGACGTCTCACCTTAAAAGTTGAGCCTAAGGAATCAAAATTAGAATTAAAATGATGTACCATTAGGCAACTCCTGTTTTCAAGTAAAAGAATACATTTTCTAGCTCAACTTTTACGATGAAACGTCCAGGAAAGCTGCCACCGAATGGACTTCTTCTCTGTGAATTTAACCTTGCTTGTGTTACTGCCAAACTGCCACTAGAGGGCGCCCGAGTCAAGAGCAACATTCAAAGCATTCCTCCATCAACATGAGGCTATTCAAAAGCAAAGTGTAGCTCATGTATGTTTTTCCACAAACCACGGCAAAACACACAGTAACAGCAATATAAATCCACAAAAGAAACAGAGGGTTAAAAGACACAAATGGAGGATTTGGGGGGATTTTCAGGGCAAGCACATACGAGAAGCAGCCAAAGTAGCGAAAGTGTGAGAGGGTGGAGATGAGGGCACAGGATGAGAAGAGGATGTGAGGGCAGCACCTGGGCAGCAGGGCTGGCAGAGTGCAGCGGTAGGAAGGAGGGACGGTGGGTGGTGCAGGTGTAACAGCAACGACTGTCGAGAGGAGGAGAGTCCTGGGAGAGACGCGCGCCACCAGGAGGAGAGGAGGAGAAGAAGGAGGAGAGGAAGAAGAAGAGGAAAATAAAGGGAAAGAGCACAGGAGAAAACAGACAGGAGGAGGAGTTGAGAAAGCAGTTCACGAGCGCGGCAATGTGAGGCAAGGTGTTTCTGGAAAAAGCGCATTTGATTAAATAAAAAAAAAAAAACAACGTATATATAAAAACAGAGAGAGGTGAGGGCGACACAGGCAGACAGAAGGAGTGACGGCAAACATCACATTCTTATGAGTGTGTCGAGTTCATTAAGCTGCAGTCGGAGAAGTGCGACACGTCCCTGGGGTGTCGTTACCTCATTTACATTCAGCGCAGACTCTCTTCTTAATGGTTTAATGCTAATGGCCAGACAAACATCAGCTCAGTGTATTCATAATGATGAGAGGAGCTGCAGACGGATACAAATGCTCTCAGACTTGCCTAATGTCTTCTGAGGGGTTTGAGTTTGAGGTGTCAGGATGACTCAGTAAAGTATAATATGCTTTAATTTGTAAGAAAGTTGGGTTTTTCTGGCAGCACATCGCAAAACTTTAGAGATGCACAGAGCAGGGTTTCTAAAAAAAAAAAAAAAAAAAAATGGTCCTGGTCCCCGTGTCCTGGAAAGCTTTCATGTGCCGCATAGATGGGAGAAATTTAGTGTTTAATGAGTTTAAGAAACATTAATGCTAACAACTTATGCCTTGCATCACTGACCAGGGGACGAGACTCAACAATTAACTTCACTGATTCATCTCTTTTGAGAATGGAGTTCACTGATTCATCTCTTTTGAGAATGGAGTTCCAGGATAACAGAAATCCCGGCGTGAAGAATGTCAATGAGTCGCCAAAGGTCCAAAATTCAACAAGACTTGTAGCAGAATCTTATAGGATATCTATTTACATATATATCTGTTTACAATGTACACGTGGACTGGAGTAATAAAGAGCGGCTTTCTCATTGATTTCTAAAACGGGTTTACGGGCGCTTATAAGGGATTGACATCACAGATAATGATGTCCTCAGGAAGTGTAAATCCCTCAAAGTCTATTAATATGTGTATCACGTCCATGTGTTCAGATTGGATCATAACAAAAAGCCTGAATGTTAACGCTGAATGTTAACGCAGCTTGCGGCGATCAGGGTTTCACGAGCCATGCGTCAAATCCACCACTGCTGACCGTGTTGATAAGCAGGTACAATCAGTGTGCCAGACCAAAAAAACTAACTTCCTGTTGTTTAAGAACTCTGGCAGACACCTTTCTCTGTCATCTCATGCAGTACTTGCACTGCAAAAACTATTCAATTGATTGCTTTTTTTTTTCCTGTCTTTTAAATGCATTAATGGTCTTCAATGCTTCTGTAACGCAATTTGAATTGCCATGTGTCTGAATAATGCTGCATAGATAAAGTACCTTTGTGGCTCTATAGATACAAACCCAATGACCTAATCCATAAAATATTCATGTATTTGTGTGTGTGCTGTACATGGTGCAGTTAAGCTACAGCACTGGTGTATCCAGCTCACCGCTGACTTGCGTACACTGCCGCGTGGTTTGGGTACAGGTCGGCTGGACTTGGTCTCGATGACATCCGAACCGGGTCCCGCTGGGAGGTTCTGGTGCTGTTTGGTCCTCTGGGCCTGCAGAGCCAGCTGATAGGCTACCTCGAACGCCTGGCCGAGCGTCAGGATAATCTCATAGGTCAGGTTCTGCACGGGAAAAGAGGTAGAGCAGGTTTCAGGACAGGATGAGCCAGGAAAAAAATAACAGAATAAAGTTTTCCCTCCCCCTAAAACTTCTTCAAAACAAAATTGCATAACGAGGAGCAGTGGCACTAATCCTGGGAGTATTTTGCAGCAGCAGCAAGCAGTTCCCCTCAATACCTGCACTGGAAACATCCGCTGTAGCTTAGCATTAAAGCTCGCTCTATTCTAACACCCCGACAGCTTCCCAAATGTGAACAAGCACCTCCGACTAAAGACAGGGGATCCAAGCTTCACACTACATGCCTGGGGGAGGCTGGAAAAAGCAATCTCACAGCGGGAACACGCAGCTCTGAAATCATCAGCATATCCTTTGATGGAAGAATCTGCCCCGAGACAAACACATCGTCTGTTTACTCGTCCGCCTGATAGACACGATCGGCTCCGTGTTCCCTCTTTGTGCCTGGTGGAGGCTGATAGCAGCAGTGTGGTCATCACAGGCAAAACACTGCAGCTACTGTAGCCGTTTCTTTTTTTGTTTTTTTTTCTTAATCAGACTGCTCTAGCACTTTCAGCTGAGGGGTATTCCCTTGTTTCAGCCCCACAGAGGACATCAGAGAGACGGAGCAACCCAGAGGAAATGGAGCCTTGTGAGGCTGACTCTAGTCTGAAATGACCCCGCCTGCATTATGAGGCAGATTAGCCGGGTAATCATCGAAATCTCAAGGGGGATAGAGTGGGTAATGGAGGGCTAGTTATCGTAGTCAGAGTAGCACTGCGTCTGCGAGGAGGCAATCAGCTCCAACTGAAGCGTGACACCTTGAGGAGATAGGGCAGTCTGGCGATAACAGTGGCTGTCACATCTCCTCAGGGATAGTAGAAGGCATTTAAATGTACAAGTGAGGAAAGTTTCCAACACAAGAAACTCCTTCGGTATCAGTACGTCCCATTGAGCCACGACATGTTCAAAGACGTTAAAAAGACGTCCAGTGGAGAGCCAGCACGAAGGTTTCTTCAACGTCTTTTTCAGAAATATTTGCAAACGTTCAATTTGATCACGGCCAAATGTTACTTCATGCAGCAAAAGCTACAGGTTGGATGTGAACCCTGAGCCTCAGGTGAGCCTCAGGTGTGCTTTAGGACATTCTATGTTTGGTCATCCAACTTTAGAACATTGGCCCACCTGACAAAGGCAGTTCCTCTGGGTTCAAATCCTCCCTGTGGCTTTACTGCATGATGCAAAATTTAGCCCTCATAAAAACCTCAAGACGTTCTTAAGACGTCTGTAGCTGAAGTTAAAAAAACATCTAAGATATAGTAAAAACCTTAATTTTGAAACCTGTAAGGATGTCACTTGGACATCAAAAAAGAACGTTGTAAAGACGTCTACCTTTTGGATACGTCTCTGCTAAGTGGGCTTCATTGCTTTATGTTAAAAACCAGCTAATGCTCATTTAAAGTCAGAATTAGTCGACATAATTCCTCCCAAGGTGGAAAAACCTGCGGATTTCAGTTCAACAGTGAGTGTATCCTTACCACGTCTACTGTGCTGAACACATGGCAGTAGTGGTGGCTGGTCTGCAGGTCCTTGGTGATGTATGCAAACGTGCACAGGTCCTCCGGGTCCTGGGCTGCACACGAGATATTACGGATCTCGTGCTCCGCTATGATGTTCTGCACCGAGAAGAGAGACAGCATGAGACGCTTTCAGTTTTATTTGATGGTTTAATGACGCGGTAAACAGAACATTCACCTGTGTAGTCAGAACTTGATGAAAAAAATATGTTTATATATATGACAAGAAACTGCCAGTAAGGAGGAAACACGAAGGCATAAATCGTGCTTCACAGCCAAAGTAATACCAGTCTGTGCTTTTAAGGCAACCTTTCAGTCGTTTTTTATTAATGTCAAATAAATGTCAATACGAGCCGACTGGCTCTCCGTCAGGAAACACAAACACGAGCTGAGCTGACACAAACTTGCAGGCATGACATTTACGATCAAAAGAAGCTGCCTGATGTTTGACAGCAACACTTTCATGCACATGACCTCAGAATGTTACAAACAGGAAACTTATCGGCGCAGGTTTCAATTTGATTTAAAGCCCGACTCTAAAGACAGACAGGGTTAAAAGCAGCGTGTCCATGTGGTGACTCACCTTATTGGCCGCATCGATGAACTTCACGCCCTTGTAGGTGATTGAGAGGACGATGGTGGGGACTTTTCGCATTTGTTCTGTCGACCTCTGGAGGAAAATAGGACACAGGCAGAAAAGATGTTAAGTTGACTTACCTTTTATTTTTACTTTTATAATTTATGTGTATTTTGTCCTGTGACCGACCCCTTAGACTGGACAAGAGACTATAAAGTAGTTGCTCTTGTTTTAAGTATTAACGACTTATTTAGTGTTTTCATAGGAAGAACTTTGACTTCTTTTAAATAAATCTCACTTGCCTCGTCTTAATGAGCAATTTTGTCTTTATTTGAGTTATTTTTAACCAGATAAAGGGGGCATGTCTGAAGAAACACCTTTTCAAGCTAGAAGACCTGTTTTTGGCACTGTCAAAACAAAAACATCAAATTTTGAGCTCTGTATAGCAAATTTCTTGTGAATTTCATGTTTCAGTCTTTCATTCAATAGTCCATTTATGTCCTTTATGTAGCTGAGGAGATGTTTTAGTCTTGACAAAAAAACCCTCAAGACTCCCAACTCAAAGGTTGTGGGTTCACATCCCAGTTTGAACAGATGCTGATCATATTTTCAAGATGTCTCTTCTGAGATTGTGCTAAAACTGAGATGCAATAAAACTCTACTTACCTTAATGAATAATAATAATCAAATTGATCTAAGTAACAGCATTTTTTTACTGCACTGGCAGGCGTGTTTTTTAATCTGTATCCTCTCAAATGAAGCATTTATTTCTTATATTCGTCTGAAATGTGTTGGTAGTGAACATACCCGCATTTTGGCACAGGCATCCTGCGTGGACTCGGTACCCCGTAGATCCTTAATAAGCATGGATCCAAGATACTGCAAGGAAACAGGAGAGGTTGGTGTATGTGATCAATGAAAAATGCATCATGTAGCAGAGGAGAAAGGCGTAAACATACACTGGCTTCGTAGGCGCAGGATTCAAAGATGAGTTTCTCAGGCTGATGATGCCAGTTCTGCACCGGGGCGTACGGTGCTGCCAGACTAGGAGGCCGCAGGGTCAGACGGGGCTCTCGGTGCCGATCTTGGTACAAATCCTAGAGAAAAAACATATTCAAAGATTAGCAGCCCCACTATAATTACTCCATCTTATAGTACACCACCGGAATGATTGATATAGATGAAACAAAACATACGTGTGATCTGTGTCGTTCACTGCGATATCTTTGGGTAACGTCATAGTCGGCATCTGGCACTTTTTTCCTCCCTGGCTCGCCTACGGGCAGCAGAGGGTCCATCGAGCGTCCTGTGTAGGATTCCATCTGACTGAGAGGGGACGAGGTCTGGGATCCAGGCAGGTCTTGGCACTGGAAAGACAGGTTGGGACACGGTTAGTTTCCCCTTGTTTAGATCTTTCACGACAGTAGCGTAATTGTCTAATTGTACTCATATGACTTGACCTTGGACATGATCCAACAAAAAGTGGCAAAAACTGGGTACGCAGTATGTTGCGTGTTAAGGAATTCATGATTTCACCCCTGGGTCGGGCACTGAACTTAAATAAATGTCAAAAGCTGAGCAGTGGAATTGATTTTTGTTTTGGTTGTGTGAGGACAGCGCAGGAGTCTGCGGGTACTCACCCTGATCTGAGACAAACGAGGAGGCTTGACTGGAGGCTCCTCATAGGGCCTCTCTGCTAAGGAGGCAATGATGCGTTTCCTGTGACCGAGCAGCGAGATCTTTAGCACCTGGAGGAAGGAGGAAAGTGTCTGGTGAACATGTGGAGCAGCACTCGAGGAAGCAGGAGTGCTGGAAAGTTAGAAGCGGACCAAGAAATGTCAGACACTGCTACTTAACTTGTCATCCCAACTTTCCCTCAAGTCTTCAAGCCTCTAACCTCAAATGAGACCCTAAATGTGTTACTTTAGAATTACTCTTACCACTTTTTCCCCCTGTTATTTTGTTTCACAAGTTTGCCATATTAATAACCTAATTGGTTTTGTGTCCCAGTAACCTTTAACTAATTAAAGTACTGGAAACAGCTTCGCCTGCTCTGTGTATTTACCTTCAGAATTTGAGTTGCTGCCTCCTCAAACTGAAAACTGGAGTAAACTGTCAGACCTGTCCCTTATCCTGGATTCTATTCAACACACTGTGAAACTAATTTCACCCTCTGATACTCCTCGTAGTCCCCGTGCGTCACTGTGACTCACGTTGACAATCTCCAGTTCCCACAGGTTTTTGACACAGTCTAGAGAGCGGTAGCCGCTGGCCAGGAAGTTGTGTAGGTACTCGTGCAGGCCCAGATTCTCCAGCCAAGAGGACAGGGAGCTGCTGCCGTCACAGCCCAGCGCTTTCACCTGTAGGAGTAGACTTGATCACTCACTGATGCTTTGTCGACGGGAACAATCTGGGCCTATTAGCTGCTTTTTGGAATCGATTTTAACTGTCTGACTTTTTGAAGGAACTCGATAGAATGACCCCAGATGTGTTTATTTGTACATGACTTGAAGAGTTATCAGGCTAACTAGAGTTACTTTTCTGAAGCGAAAGTACAAATACAGCAATAGGCAAAAGCTCCATTATGAGTAAAGGTCCAGTAATCAAAGTCTGTCTCAAGTAAAAGTACAGAAGTATTAATAGCTTTATACATATCAAAAGTAAAAGTACATATTCTTTAAAAGATTATGTTGCAATATATTGCATTATTAGACTGTTAACACAATATGCAGTATATGCAATGTGTAAGTAGCATTTCACTGTTGCAGCTGGTTGAGCTGGAGCCTGTTTAGACCATCTTTAAAAGCCATCATAAATGTCAGAGAGTCCAGAAGGACATTTAAAGTAAAAACTTTATATACTGTGAGATCTTATCCTGCTCCCTCGGTTTGCAACCAATGGATTCAAGTGAGTGTAAGATAAATCGGAGGGGCCACATTAAGATTAATGGGAGAGGAAAAACACGCACACACACACACACACACACACACACACACACACACACACACACACACACACACATATATATATATATATTCATACACTGGATTTTTATCTAATCTGATGTTTTTGTTGTGAAGCGTTAGACAATCTGAGTTTTTTAGGCCTGAAGAACAGAAAGTTCTATCAACGAAACTTTCTGAAAGGTTTGGAGAGGAAACGACTTTTCGATGGACAACAACTAAAAATGTGACACATGACCACAACTAGACAAGTACTTGGAGGTTAAGTTCACTCGTCATTATGTTCTCACCCCGATACAAATGGAGAATCGCGTAAGGTTTGGTACTCCACAAAACATTTCTGGAGCTTTGCAGAAAAACAGCGTTGCAGCATTCTGCTCAGCAACTGAAGTAGATGGGAACTTGGCGCATACTCCAGCTCATGCTTAGCTTAGCATCTACAGTGAAGATTCTGTTTTTTCAAAAGACAAGCTGTGTAGATCCGTTTTATATCTATTTTTCTGTTGTTGTTTAACATTTTAACAGTCCCCATCAGTTGTTTAGAGGAATGGTGCAACACTGTTTTGGTGTGAAGCTCCAGAAAATGTGTGGCTGACTGTGAAACTTCACCCAACTTTCCATGGGATAAATGGAATAATTCCATTGTGATCTAAGATCAGATGCACAGCAAGACAGTAGATCATGTCATACTGAGCCGAGATAACTGAAGTAAGTCATCAATGATTTGTCACCTTGGGTAGCGATCTCGCCGCATGCAGGATCTTCTTTCTGTGGCTCGGGTCTGTGATCCCGATCTCTCTCAGGTCCTGGTCCTCCATTACATTGCTCCCCTGCAGAACAAAACACACAATGTGTTGTGAATTTTCATTTCTAAACGGCATCAAGTGATCAATCTCCTGCCAAAGATGTTCCAACATAATGACACACTGTTTGGCTGCAAGGTTACATCTAGCTCAGACGAACCCTCCATGACAAGAGCCGATGCTGCATGTCCAGTATCGATCGCAAGTAATGCCGCCATTGCAGAAAAAAAGGTCAGTTAGTCTTGAGTGAGATCTTCAAACTCCTCCCGGGGACCCAACCTACTGACTGTAGTAACAGGAGGGCCACATCGATAACCTCTTAAATGAGATGCAAGTGTGTGGGGGAAGGGACTGACAGCGAATGTGTGTGACTGATGGTGGAACCCGTCTTTGGTTACACACTGTACCCCCTTTGGGACGGTGTGGCAGGTAATGGATAATGGAGAATAGAGCGATAAATCAATGTCAGTAGTGCAGAGTGGTCAGGGATATGAGATGGAGGGGTAGGATACTACAGCGTCGATAGGTGACTGATGGCTGCAGGGAAGAAGAAAAAAAAAAAAAAATCAAAAACACCCTGACATGTAAAAGGAAAGCCTCCATTTTCTACACTGAGCTTCATTCATTAGCAGAGTCCCGTTAGTCGATCTAATGACCTGACGGTCAACATAAATCAGTTATTACAAAGCAGACAGTCAGAGCTCCGATTCCATCATATTGACTGTGGAACAACGAGCCGTAAATGCTTGCGGTGTAACTTTTACAGACCGGGTCAGCATCTAAATCTCAGTCGCTGAAGTATCACGATGCCCCACGCTGCTGCCTCAGGAGCAAAAGGTGACGGCTCAGTTCACATGTGGCTGACTCTTCAGTATGAACCTCGAGTTAATCTTATGGTGCCCATGCTCCACACACACACATACACACAAAAACACACACGCACGTACAGAAGAGAGTCTGACTGTAGGTCAAACCTGACGGCTTGTTTCTCATGCAGACGCTGTAGATGCAAACAAGAGGTGGACAGGATGAGCGGAGGGGAGGAGCGAGTCTGTCAGTGCCAGTCAAACAAAACTGTTGAGTAATCTGGATGTTGATCACAATTCGCAGATTGAATCGGCGATACACTGTATAGATTTACGCGACGCTACCGGCCGGAGTGCAAAGGCGTGTCGTGTGAGCAGTTTGATTGGGAGTTTACGGCAACCTGTCGAGAGGAATTCTGGGAGAAAGGAAGAAAGAAAGAAAGAAAGAAAGAAAGAAAGAAAGAAAGAAAGAAAGAAAGAAAGAAAGAAAGAAAGAAAGAAAGAAAAAGAAAAAGAAAGACTAGTCAAGAAGTACATGAGTGCATGAACTCTCTAGGAGTTATGTGGGTTGTAACGACGGTGTAACGCGGCCCTCGTTGGCGCTCACATCGAGCAGAAGACAGGATGACGCCGCTCTTTCGCCCTTTTAATATCTCACGCTAAACTGACAACTTAAAGCCCATTATCTCTGAGCAGCAACACGCCGACCGCTGCCTCTCCAGCTGAGGATTCAAACTATGCGGAGAGCTGGATGGATGATAGCACTTTCACAGTGCATGGCTCATTGCATTACCGTCCCACTGGAGATGAACTGATAAATGGCTGTGTGAGGGGAAATACAGCTCTAACTGACTGAATCTACAGTGTTTGGCTTCTGTTCGGCTGCTCTTTACTGTCGAGCAGATGTGTTTTAATGCAGATGTTTCGTTTCTCATGTGTATTCTCTCTAGCCCGTTTGCTTTATGTCCTGTTGCACCCAAAGTTTTCCGTTTATTAAACTTTTTAGATGCAGTTTATGACTTCCATCACAGTAAACACAGAGAGGAACCAATTTATTTTGTTTTTTACACAGAAAGTAATGGAGCTTGTCAAAATGTTTGCTGTGAGGAAACCAATTATGTTATCAGAACAAAACGTCTGCTGTGAAACAGACCTTCTGGGTCATGAGGTTTTAGTTTGACAGACTTAATAATCAAGTCTTTTGTCAGACGAGGTAGCTAACAGCGAGAATTTTCTCTGTTTTTGGGTCTCTTTATATTACACTATTTATCTTTGAGTCTTGGAAAAAAAACTATTTAGTAGCTCAAACAATGAATTGTTTGGAAAAACAACAATCTCTAGTTGTGGCTGTAACTGGCACTTCCATGTTGGAATTTAGGCTGATTTGTGTGACTTTGTGGGTTTCAATCCACGTTAGAGATGAAAAGATTGGTTGAATGATCCATTATTTGATCAACATAAAGTGTATCTGCAATGCTTTTGATAATCGATCAATCCTTTAAGAGCATTACCTTTTGGTTTGGGGCTTTTGGTTAGACAAAACAAATCATCCACATACGACACCTCTGTTCTCTGGAAATTCATTAAAAGGACAATTTAAGTTCATTTTAGAGTTGATTTTAAAATACTCAAAAAATGACCTAACATTACCAATAGAGTTGGAAGAATCAACAGTGTTGTCCTGATGCTAATGTCTCTGTGCTGTGTTGCAGAGATGTCTACAGAAGTTAGCCTGCTAACAAGCTAGCCCCGGCCTGCCCTGTCTTGTAATACCACTTTATACCACAGGGGGTGATAATCTGATAGCTCCTGTAGTTTCAGCTGGATGATGTCTATCAAGTGAACTAAATAAACTCACAAAATGTCCAGAAAGAGGATACAAAAAGATGACCGTACACAATCTGAATTTAAGTTCATGATTTACCGTACTAAAACGAGCTTAACAGCCTTGTTTACACATGATAAAACACACTTTATTTAAACTGGGAGGCGGCTGAGGCAGGTTGACTGAGCCCTCTTGACAGCAATCACTCCCCAATCATCCGAAGATGCAGTACAGGGCCACCTAGCTCCGTGGCTAAACCTGAGCTACTTGCGACCGGCAGCTAGTCGCTACAGCCACAGTGTATACTGAACGGCAGTAACCATTTATCCTTCCTACTACAGTTAGTTGCAGCCCTGATCCACATTTTCCTTCCCTGCACCAAACCCTACTGAATACAAGAACATGAACCCTCGTATCCGCCCAAGGTGGGAGATGCTTGAAAAGGATCATCTCGTCTCTGAAACGTAGCTGAGATGATGAGGCTCCCGCAACATAAATAATACATTCACCTCTGCTACACCTTGATAAGACATTTATCCCCCCACTTCAAGGGGCTTTGAAAACGCAAACAGTGTGACTTGAGAGAGACGTGATGGCGACTAATGTGGCTCCACTTTTTCTTCCCTCGGCACCGGCTCAGCAGGTCTAAAAAGTGAGACTACATTAGTTGAGAGAACGCTTACATCAGCACAACAAGGGTGAACAGAATACATCTAGATCGGTGTAAGCTAGGTGGATTTGTGTTTGTGCTTGTGTGGTTCCATCCATCCGTCTCTGCCGACCCCCTCGTCCTTCTCGTTAAAATGCCGCACTCTCCTCGGCCTATTCGGAGAGCAGCCGCGACGGTCCCTCTGGTTTAAAAAGCACTCTGAATTCAGGCCAGGTGGCTCGAGGGCACGGATCACTCATCCCGACCACCTAAAGGACAGCTGACCGACAGCACTGAAAATCATCGTTTGTCCTCCTAAGCAGGCTGTCACAAGACCACGCTGGCCAAAGAGGAAGCTGTGGCAAGGAAACGGTTTTAAAATAAACCATCTATTCTATCTAATTCCTGCATAAATGTTTTTTTCCAAACGGGTAAATGGACAATGCATCACCACCATTATCCCCCCCAACAGAAAAATCAATTAATCCATTCCCAATCTTTGAGCTTCTAATGCATGAAGCCATTACTGAATCCAATCTGCCTGCAGGCTATGACTCTTCACAAAATAGCCACTTTGCATCTTTTTTAATGCCAGAAAATAACGAGCAGGACAGAAAACGGAGGGAGTTACACGAAAATGGGTGACACAGTTGATTTGATGTTTTGTGCGTTTGGATGCTTCTCTCACAACTTTTAGATTAAAACTGGGCTCTTTTCTTGACAAGTTATTGCTTCTAGCCCACGAAGAGTCACCTCCACTGACTCGAAGCTTTAAGTAATTTGTTCTTTTTCTCTCTGGCTCCATGATCGCCAGCTTCAAACAAACTGATGTCCCAGCAGAAGCGCGTCCGTGCCTCGACTGCAAACCGACGCGGGGAGCTCCGCTGGCTGACCCTGTCACAGCTGACGCTAAAGCCACCAGAGGCCCCGAAATAGAAGTCGGTTTTCGACAAGCATTACCGGCGAGGACAGGATGGCTGCATGGCCGCGCTGAGCTTTTTCTTTTTTCATCGGGACATTTGCTCCACCAGTCGATAAAAAGCATCTAATTGGTTTCAGAAGAAGCTCGGTGCTTGAACACAATACAATCACTGCTGTTATCGATCCACTTGGAGAGCGAGCCTGCAGGATAGAGATCACAGCAGTCCGACTGGTGGCATAAACACTGTTTAATTAGTGATCGCGCTGCTACAGCTGACATGCCGTTTTTTCAGCCATCGGTTTTTCGAGGCATTTCGTACTGATGGGATGATTAAAAGAGACCTTCAGATCATTTTAGAGAGTCGGATACAGTTTGCTGCTTAGTGGATGCAAAATGTTCCCATGTGACAACAGAGATAATATGACTATTTCTGTCTGAAACCAAATTTAATTTTTATTGACTAACAGCTCAACTGAGGAGAAATTATGGCACTAATATATATTTTTTTTTTAGGATTTCAGTCTGGAGCAATACCTGCAATATCTTAGTGTAAGTGTGAGTTTTTGTGTTATTTAAAGCCAATACACCTGATCAGTTTAGTAATTACAAGAATGGAGTGTCATTTTATGAGCGTTTAAAGTAAAACCGTAGAAATTAATCACCAATATATGAAATAATCCTGACAAAATATTATCAAAACTCAACCTTGTTATTATGAAACTCACACAATACCTGTTCAAAACTTTTCAGATGCAGTCTTAAAGCTTCTGAACTGCTCTCAGACTCATTGGGGATGGTCCCGTAATGTCACAAGTTTGATATTTACAATCTATATCTGGATTAATGCATTGGTTCTCTCAAAGTCGACTACAACAACCGATGATAGCGGCATCTTACGTTAGCTAGCATACTACTGTTAACAAGAACAACTCAAACCCGCTCCTCCAGACTCACCTTCTGCTTTTGTTTATTTCTCCTACTGCAACATGCTACTAGAGCAAGTTGTTGCACCATGCTAATCTTCATTTTGTTTACGTCTGCTTCCCCACGAGATCACGTGACATGTGAGCTTCATAGAGTTGTGTTCGCCGTTCATTCAAAATGTATCAATACTAATTTTACCAAATTCAACACTGCGCTCCTGTTGGTCCTCAGCAACACACCTGTCAAGTGTGATGTAGGTCTGATGAACAGTTCTTGAGATGTGTGTATAACAGACGGACAGGCCGACAAAAATTCCTTGAGTTACTCTTATTAATATCTTGTATATTAAGATGAAAACAAAAACAGACTCCCAATAAATCTGACTATAAGAATGAGAAAATAAAACTTCATATTCATTTGCAGGATTTTATAAAATTTTTTAGAACTTATTGCTTTAATTAGATATTTTAAACAAATTATTCGAGCACAAATGTTCCTCCCTATCTGTCTTTTTAACATTGAACATTTTGGGGCTCCATTAGTCTCTTCCCTCGAGGCTGCTGCTACTAATACACTGTAATTAGATAAAATATCTGTGTGGCAACAATGAAACAGCCTGTTCCTGTTACATCCTCTCTCAGGCACAAGAGCACATATATTTAGAAAAGTTTAGCGAAGACAAGGTGACTCGTTTCCAACTGAGACCAAATTATTCTTAAGGAAAGGTCAACATTGACTGAGGGAGGAACACAGTTTAAAAAGGTTACGGGTTTTTTTTTTCTTAATCCTCCAGCGATTTCCAGAGAGCCAGGTGGTCTTTAAGCCGTGTTTAAAGATAGAAAAACTTGCCAGCTCTCGACTTTGAAATAAAAAAAGAGGACTCGGGGCTGAGGAGAGTGTGAAAGACTAAAAAAAGACAGTCGGAAGATTAAACCTAGAGAGTAACTTCAGAGGCTTCAGAACAGAATTAAACATAGGTGTTGATGACACCGGGTGAGAGAGAGAGAGTGAGTAACTTAACTCTCAGGTTATGTAAAGAAGATTAAAGATTATTCATGCGAGTATCATTGTACGCGGAAATTATTCAGACACAGCTGGATCCTGCAGCTGAACGTCTACACTGTACGGGAGCACAAAACATTCACATTCATTTTGGGTTTAATGGGTGTGAAGTTTCTAGATGTGTGATGCTATTCATAACAGTAAAAAACTTTTTGTCAGTAGTAAGGAACTGAGGCTGACAAAACTGAAGCTTGAGCCCTTCTGTATATACTGTCCTCTCCTTTCTATTCATTTCACTGTGGGGGTTTGGTTCAGCCGTTGTCATAAATTCTGAGAAAGTTGCTTTTGATTTCATCATTTCCTACTCTGCTAGTCAGTGGAAATAAGGGTTATAATAAATTAGTTTCACTGAGGCAAACATTTGATGTTTGATCTTATTTCAAGAAGGCAGAAAAAACATCTGTTGGATCATGAAAATACCCCTGAGGAGAAAAACCTGCAGCTGGATCATTTTTGGGATATTTTTAAACGATCTCTGTCCATCCAGAGCATTTTAAGACTTTCAGAAATATTCTGTTTGAGTTGGTTTTCCTCAGTTTGGGAGGAAGATGTAAATGCAGCACTCTGGATCTGGCTTGCATTCATTTGTGGTGTCTTGTAAAGCCCATGTGGGTCGGGCATAGTTAAATAAGTTGCACAAGACAATAATAAAAACTTTATTCATACTATCAAAGGTGTAGAGACCCGTGTGAACGGTGATGAGTTTAATGTACCCAACAGCCTGCAGGTACATTAGCTTTTATCTCTTTCAGTGAAATCAAATCAAGTGTGGTGTTTTGATGGGATGAAAACCAGCAAACACGTGGCTCCTCTCGCGTTAGAGGGAAGGGGTGTGATAAGACTGACGGCAGAGGGAAAAGGGTTTTCGTCTTGACACATTAAGACGGCTCTCTCATTTCCGACCTGCCCACTTGCTCGGTCGACCACCTGGGTCCCTCATTCTCTCCTCCATCGGTCCTCATTACTGACAAAAGCCACTGAGCCAACTCATAGTGGCGTCGCACACTGTGGGCTCTATAAACTTGTCAGCTTGGCAACAGCGTCCCATTGCTCATCGAGATGCTCCCCCCGTTCTGGCCGGGCATAAGCTGCTTCTCATGCAGCTGACTGTGAGCGAGAGGCCAGGACGGCGGCCTCCTGCGCTGCAGACAGACTGTCTGGGAGCCTGACAGTGCAGCATAAACCTGATTCAGCGCACAACCAGGCGTTGGATGTAAAAAGGGTTTTGTCGATTTATCAAGTAGCGAATGTTGTGAATCTTAAAAAGAAGGAGATGTAATGTGTGATATTGGATTAGGAGCAGAATCGACCCAAAAAAATCCTCTAGCTGCTGAAAAACAAGTCAGGCTGATTAAGTAGTTTGGGTCATCGCAGGATTTCAGCTAATTGAACTTCAGACGAAGCTAATGGGATCATCTCACTGCTAATGGAGGCTGGCATCAAGTGGATTAATGCACAAAGACACAAAGTTAAGTAGGAGTGAGACAGGAGGAAAAGTATCATAACACTCAGTCAGGAGCATTAAGTTCAGTTACAGTCAATCTTAACATAATATAAAATAAGTGAGCAACTCACCATGTAATGCAGGTCGTCGAAGCCGTTCAGGAGTAGTTTGCTCTCGTACTGCGGCAGCCCCACGTGCTCCAGCCAGTCCCCCACAGGCTGGTCCAGCAGCCGGCTGGCGGCACCTGCTGACAGGGGAAAGCGCTTCAGGAGGGAGAAACCTTTCAGCTGGTAGCAGCGGCACTCTGAAGAAGAGACGTGGCATTGCCACATCATTCTCGGCCAGCAGAGCCGAGCACACCAGCAACAAGAAGGCGGTGGAGACAGTGTTCTCTGTGGACGGGGCGTCAGCTCCCGCAGGGCAGCGGGGGCTGAATCAAAGTCACCCAAGATGGAATAGAGAACCCCTGATGTCAGGGGTGAAGGGGGTGATACAAGGGGTAATGAGCTGGTTGACTACCAGCTAGTATCTACAAGATTCCTCAACCAAACCCGCATTTATATCAGCAAGGTGCTGCCTAACTTAACTCTTGCAAATGAAACCAAACATACAAAAACTCAAGATGTCCCATGAGAGGAGGTAGCATTTTTTTTGTCCCTAAGTAAAAGCTTGCAGCTGATGTAATTAGGCTTTTGCTTTGTAATGAAGATGAAGTCAGAGAGGTCAGAGAGGAGAGCAGCAGGTCATGATGGTGAGAGACTGTCTTCAATCATAAGGGAAACTTCTGTGGAAGCTTGTAGCCAAGAAGCAGGAGACCGTTAATAACCAAACAGACTCATCCCTGATTCACAGATCAAGCCTACTCAGCATATAATCCAGCACGTACAATCCTGACAGGAATCTGCTCTGAGAACACCCAAGCGTTTGCATGGAAGACAGAGAGAACCCTGCAACGTGAGCTGAGATTGATTGCAGAAAGAAGCTGCACTGACGGCTGTCAGCAGCCTGAGTCAGGGGGAGCCTAACCTGTGCAAGGACAGATGACTGCCTCTGTTCCCGTGAACATCCTGGTATGTTTTAACTCACTTTTGAAGCTCTAAACACATATTTCCTACAGTGGGAAACCAGTTGTTACACCTTTAACTCATAATCTGATGAGAGCATCTCACACACAGGTAAACGTTAACAGAGTACATCATTTTTCTTCTCATAGGAAACAGTTGCATCTCAGCTAGACACATGAAGAAAGCTGGCGATTCACAGCAACATCATAACATGAAATTAATGGGCAAAATGCACATTTTAAAGCTTGTTCATCCCCTTGTTAAAGCTCTCATCATCTATTCATCCCGTTTCCAGTTGATTCCCACGTCATACGTCCCATTTGGTCACTTCAGACATTTGAAATATAATCAAGACAAAAAAGACAAATCCAGTCCAGGGTCCAATCAGATACTTCAAAGAGCACTTAAGTACTAGCTGGCCCACAGGATGGACTCCTCTGCAGACAAGAGAGTGTTAAAAATGTCGCTCCTCAGTGTGTGAGATGCTTCCAGCAGCAGCAGCAGCAGCCACTGCTAAAATCCTGTAGTCCTGTCATCCACTCCAGGCTGAGGAGCGGACAACCTAATCCTACAGATGCCGAGGTGGCGTCCTTCTATTGTCCTGGCTGTTCACAGATCTGCTGCCTGCAATTCCTCTCTCCTCCCTTTACTCATTCTCTCTCTCTCTCTCTCTCTCTCTCTCCCCTCCCTCCCTTCTTTCCTCCCCCCCCCCCTCTCTCTCCCTACAACACTGCAGGTGGCTGCTCTTTGTCAGCGCAAGCTGCCGTTTCAGCTACAGTCGTCCCCCTCCCTCATTACTTGAAAGTTTCTGCAGCTTCTGAATTTTCAGTCTTTTCATATCTCACAGCTTTTTTTCCACCCTCCTCTGCCGCGTGCCTTTCACTCTGATGAAGTCGATCAGCGGAGAGGAGAAAAAGTACGATAGACCGCAGGCACAGAGCCAATCAGCTGGAGACATCACTGTTCTCCAGTCATCACTAAGAAGAGGCAAACACTGGACTGAATCAGAGACGGGGGGGGGGGGCTGGGTGTGACGTGATGCAGCCGTTCATATCTCCAGCGAGTGCTTTGATGGCCTCTTGACAGCCGCCTAGTTGAGACGGAGCTGTGGGCATGACGTCTGGGAGATTGAGGCTCACATTCACAGAGGAGTGGATTCAGACTTCGAGCATGTGATGGGGCGCTAACTACTTTACTGCAGTGGTCTCAGCTTTCCTCAAGTCTACAAAGCAAAATGAGCTCATCCCCTGACATGCGTGCTGGTTAATATTTAAGCAGCTCACTACGGTGCAGGGCATAACAAACAAGGGTGGGGGGGGGGGTTAAAATAAGAAGATGGACAACTTTGTGCAAAAAGGCACGCTGTAGTGTATCTACTGCATTGCTCAAAGATATTAAAGTGTAAACTGGAGGTGAATGTTGAATAATGTGAAAGCTGAAGGGAAAGAGTCGATTGTTCGGGTCTGCTGCTACAGTCCCCGAGCACCATCCATCAACCCTGACGACAGGCGTTTGAAAAGAATAACAAGAGAGCAGGTACAGAATCCTGAACACAAAGACATGACGTTACAGAGCGAGAAGCTCGATCCAATAACGGGTCTCTAAGGCCAACACCAACCGCAGAATAAACATTAGCCAAGATAACCACAGATAAGTTCAAACTGGACGTTTCTTTATGTTGTGACTTTCGGTTTGTTTAGGTAGAATTCTCTATTTCTCTCTTGTTTATACTCTGGTTAAGTTTAGGAAAAAAACAAAAAAAACAAAGTTGTTAGGTTTAGGAAAGCCTTGTGGTTTGACTTAAAAAACCTGTTTTGGCCACGCTCATGGATAGAGACTTCCCATGGAAAAAAAGCCTGTTTTGATGCCACAAAAACGGATGGAAATGTCTCCAGGTGTCCTTAAAAATGTCAATTAGTGTGACTCAAACTCCAGCCGGCTGTTTGGCAGCCTTGTTGGCTCGTAATAAAGCCATCAGCTTCCCCTTCACCTGCTGGTGGCTAATAATGATGTAACGTGAAGGTCATATGCCACATTTGGTAAGCAAGTTACGCTTGGACGTTATTGTGGTTTGCAGGCACGTTTACTGCTAACATTACATTGTTGCGCCTGCGCTGCTAGGGTTAACTTTATTCTGGGGACCCAAGTACAATTGTCAGGACAATACCAGCGATTTGTTCTATCAAAAACATGCTTCTTTCAGCAAATTTATTTGGCGGAACCAATAAAATCTTGTGCATCTCTGGGAGTGATTGCTGTAGGACATCCTGGTCTTAAAAATAAAAATACACCTGAGGTTTAGAGACCACACTTTCACTGTCTGGCCCTTCCGGAGCAAAATGAATCCACTGGGTCTCCTTCCTATGCTCTACTCCGCGGGATGAGAGAATCCATTCAAATACATCGTCTTACCTTTACTCTGCAGCTGCTAATGTCGGCTCTATTAAAACCGACCAACTGTCTACCCACATGTACTCTGTTGTTAACTGAATCGCAATTTGTTTTCCGTCGCTGCCTTCGCTGACCGTGTTGCCTAGGCACCTGTGTGATTTCCCCTGAGGGCAGCGATACGGATCAATTAAGTTAAGTAAAAGGAAGACTGCAAGCAGATACGGCGTACAATGCAAAGCATGAGGTACGGGTCCACCACAGGTCCCTGTAGCCATAAACCCGCTCTTTACCTAAAAAGGCGAGGCTTTGAGAAAATGCGGGCAAAGAATTATGTTGTAAATCTGCCCACTGAAATCCCTGCCTACAGCCAAATGTGCAATTTAGTGTTTTTACATTAAAACCTGGAGATAAATAATGCAACAGTGGGAACATTTATTACAGATGTCAGCAATCAGCAAGTGTAAAAGAGAAAGTCTATCTTGCTGTTTTCATCAATAAATAATCTAAATTTGAGATGAGACTCAATTTCTAATTAAAATTGTAACAGGATTAAGAAAGGCGGCAAAGATCGCACTCTACCTGGTGTAGCGTATTGTTGATCCCTGGAAAAATCGATGCCGGCGCCGATCAGCGTCATGATCTTCTCGATCTGCGGACAGGAACAGAAGAGAGAGATAAGAACACGGAGAGGCCTTCGCAGTCGAGCCTCCACCAAAAATGACCCCATGCCTTAAAAACAATAAACCACCGAACGTTACAGTCACCCTGCAAAAGCAAATGAGCATTAAGGGCACCTTTAGCGAGAGGACGTTCAGTGGTTTCGCAGTGCTTTTATAAAGAAGAAGCATAAATAAAAAATGATTAAGGCCATCTTAAAGCAACTGCACCACGGCTGATTGCCTTCACATCTCATTTACGGCGCCAGCATCGCAGTCGTTTCTGTTGTCTTTTAACTGCAGGTAGCAGCGTCTCGTCTCATTTACACAGACATCATCGTCTCACTTCTGATGTAAATGATCACAAGGAAAGAAAAGCTTTGTCGAGGGAATCAGGCTAACGGAAAAAAGATAGAGATAAGGTGTCAGATGATTCATGCTTTTCATGTGTTTACGGAGCAGGTTAAACTATCTGTGTCACATTTGCTCCGATGATAATTACCTATTGTGTCAAAGCAACGGAGCCACTAAATACAAAGCACAGGAAGAGTTAGAGAAGCCCAGACTCCCATGTTCTCGTGCAGTTATGTCATGCATCTCTACAGAAAGGCGTGTAACAATTCCGAAGATTGCCATATACATGCAGACATACACAATCAGACGGCCATCTCCTCCCCTTAAAATGCATTCACAAGGCCACTGAGCTGCAATATCACACCTATCACATCTCAGAAAAGTGGCTCCCCCTTTTTAACAAATCCAGTATGCACAGGAATGAGGTAGAGGCTGACAGTGCAGAGA
This sequence comes from Sparus aurata, assembly GCF_900880675.1. NCBI lineage: Eukaryota > Metazoa > Chordata > Actinopteri > Spariformes > Sparidae > Sparus > Sparus aurata. The sequence continues at coordinate 9,337,350 of NC_044193.1, forward strand.
TACTGTCACTCCAACTCTAGCTATCTGTATTGTGCCTTGCTGGAAATATTTTATCTGAAAGTGATTGTCTCACCAATGGCTACAGAGTCCTGGCAGATGCTCTAAAAGCCTCCAGACAGGTTATATGTCCCCATTAGTGTAATAATTTAAAGGCAATAAAGAGCCATCGGGAGACCATCAATTCTGCACGTGAATATTCAGCATTGAGATGTCAAGTATTTAGAGGAGAATTGTCAGTCTGAGGAGCGGAGACTGAAATCTACCTGTGAATAATGACGCTGATGTCAGACTGGATAGTTAATAGTAGAATAAAGCTTCTTGCACGGAAGAAGAAATGAATTATCACAGAGATTATATCATTCCAAAAAGATTCACCTGAAAGGATCCCGTCGCCTTCTACAAAGAAAACCCCAGGATAGGTTAGAGCCAAATAACTCCCCCCCCCCCAAAAAAAAGGACCAAGAGGTATTTATTCGTAAGAAGGTGGACGTCTTACGCTGTCAACAGAATTAGATCTTCGTAGTACTGTGGTGGAAGAAGTCGTCGGTGTCTGCTAAGAGAAAGTTCAGGGGTTTGTTTTGCTTTCTTTTTGTGCAACCTATCTACACATGGCCAGGATTTCAGATCCATCCTGTTAAATGTAACTTTACTTCTCATAAAGTTCCAAAGTTATCTTTCATAAACATCTTTTCTAGCAAGGAAAGCAGGACAGTAGAGGTGTGAGACACAGCAGAGCAGAGGACGATCACAATATTCTAGTCATCCATCTGTCCAGTGCTAATCTCTCCATGTTGTTGATCGCAATACTGCATATTAACCAGATGGTAGATTGGTCACACTCGCATGACAGATCACCTCCATCACTCAGCACCACATGCTCACTACATCAGTCATTAAACATGAATGAATTGGCAGAATTTCTCCTACCTGAGGCACGGAGCCAGATGAGTCAGCAACAATATGTGTCTACTGTTTGTATTAGAGTGTCTCTGCATGTGTCTTTTGTCTTTTCTGCAAGGTTTTTGTTTTTGATGCTTTTAGAGAAGACGAAACAAGTATGTCCAATGAAGATACAGATAGTTCTCAAATAGCAAGACATTTTCTCTGAACCAAAACCAGGCGGATGTTGGATGAACAGTTGGAGGACAGGGGAGGCCTGGGTCAACGTCTGAGGAATAAAGGGTGAAGATGAGTTGGTGGTGTCTTAATTCGGGAGTGGTTTTAAGAGATTAACAGGTTTTGCCACACGGGGGCAGTGTAAACAAGTTTTGCGCACAACATCTTCCCATTTTAAGTTGAACATTTGCTTATTTTCACATCCAACAGTAAAGGAGCAACGTTATCGTTCATTTGGAGTATTGTTTCATGCCAGCTAATGAATGTCGTTTTAATAGTTTCTCTCTTTTAGCTCTGTTTTGGTCTCTACCACCTCCTGAGGGCAATATAGATTCTTTCGCTGCAAAAAGTTACACTAATTCCACTAGCTAGTCACTCACAATGTCCGTCTGCCCTTTGGTCCACGAGTTGATTACAAAGCAGGAATCATACATCAGCTGTGACTAAATTCCAGCTTCCTGCTGCAGCAGAAAATGTCAGGTGAAAACAGTAACTTTACAGAGTTGACAGCTAAAAAATTAGCTCAGACTCATTCCTACAGTCCTGGCCCAGTGCAGATCGTGAACATGGTCATTTTCTTTTCTTTTTTTGTGATTATAGCCACTTGAAAAAATGAATAATGAGACATTTTCCTGAAGTTACTGCAAAGAAAATGACATATTGCCAGCAAATTGCAAAGTAAAAACTCAAACTGCGCCTTCGACGGCTCCTTAAAGTGTGTTCAGCCAGGCATCTCTTTTCTGTTTTGAAGTCATTACCGAGTCTCAACACGATGCGTTTCTGTTGCTCTCGTAATAACCTGAATTATTAGGCCTCGCCAGGACAAAGCCAATTACAAAGCTGCTGATGAACACCGGTATTAATCAGGGGTCCAATATGTATACTCATACACACAGAGCCGCTGTAGCTCCTGTAATAATGAGGCCTGGGCAGTGCTCTCGTCACATAAAGAGGCCTAAGTCCGTACTACAGGGAGGATAATGCTCCTGTCGGTGCAGGGCAGAAGGGGGACACTGGGAGCTGTGATCTCGCTATGACAAGCAATTCAACTGGCGAGTTATATCTTTAGCTCGCAGGAGACAAGACATGCCAGGTTCGCCTGCAACAACCTCTCCGAAATGCGTCGAGCCACAGTGAATATGAGGAGATAAACACACTCACACTGCAGGTAAGGTCAACGTGCCCAAACTTTTTAATTCATGGATGCAAGAACAAAAAACAACACGGCGGCATTCAGTCTTTGTGTATCGGCGTCACTTCTCCAGTATAATGGAAAAGGGAATAGGAGCTGGTCCAAGGAGATTTAGAAGCAGCTACCGTGAAAGGCAGGTGTGATATAGTGTTGGGACTGGGTAAATATATCCTTATCAGGGGATACAGCCCAGTGATTTCCTCAAGGTAAAACACATTCATAACAAGAGGAAGCCTCTGAATTTCATGGTCGCGGACTAAGGAGCTCGATGCCATGAGAATTAATAGGGGAGAGAGGGAGAGGAATGTGTTTTTTGTGCGTCAGGATCGAATCAATACGAGAGACCTCAAATGTAGAGGCGTCCATTGTGAGATTGACTCGCTGTGAGCAAGGCGATACAATGGAGGAGGGTCAGAAGTCAGCGGCGGGGTGGAGGGTCAACAGCTGAAGAGCTGGCAGAGACGAGGGACGGTAAGAGTGAGATTAAAGACACATGAGCCCATTTATCAGGCTTCTCACAGCAGGACCGCTGCTCCAGGACGACCGAGCAGAATAACTTGACAGCTATTTCACTGCGATTTTGAAAACATGAACTAAGCCTTGGGAACCTCGAACAGAAGCTCAGAATAGGTGTTTTGGGGAGCTGAAGGACGCCTGGCAGCGCTTGTTCAGGGGGGGAAACAAAAGGCTGCAGCAGAGAGAGTGTGCCCAGACCACCGGCCCTCAAATTGGCGTACTGGCACCAAGACAAGGGTTGGATGAAAACTATGAACAACTCAACGACATCAAGGGGAACACAAGCGCAGCCCCGTCTACAGCAGGTGCCAACACCTCAATGCCACAGTGGGACAAAGCACTGTCAGCACTCCCATCAAAACATCCTCCTGAAATAGCCCAATGTCATGCTTGTGTCGTCCCTCCACGCAACTTTAAAACTCTGCAAACTCATCCCCAAAGGATGTGGAAACGCATATATATCCCTTCTAATAAGTTCAAACTGGTTGAATTTCTTTGTAGAACTTGATCAGCAAAGAAAATGACACCCCCTTCCCTCCAATGACCAGACTAGAGGAACAAACTAAGTAGTGGCAACAACTAAGTAGTGGCAACATGTCTCAGCCCCCTGTGGCTCTCCTGTGTTCTCCCCCTGGTGAGGATTAAAGAATAGATTTCCCTCCGCTGGCTGCACCGGGCCGTGACACACACATCCACAGTTTGGTTTGATCTCGGTGGGTCTAAAAAAACAAAAAAAAAACAAAAAAAAAAACCCTACCAGACTTCGCCGTGACAAACAGCAATGCCACTTTTCTCTCCTCAAAAGAAAATAAAAAGCCAACACTAACTCCGAAATGAGTTCATGAACAAGGCAATAGAGGAAGGCAGAAAAAAGGGAAAATGAACAAAGACATGCTGCGTGAATGTAAAATGCCACCGAGGATTAACTTTTTTACAGAACGCAGTCAAAAGTAGAAGGACAATGTTGAAGGGGGGGGGGAAGGCTTAAAGCTTTTCTCCCCCCGTACCATTGTGCTGTATTTAGCCAATAATGCTATCAGCGCATACCAATCGAACAGGCTTTACAGGACATATAATATCCAAAGAAAATGCCGGGGAGCATCAATTATTTCCCCATTCAATTCATTCATGGCAGGTAGACAAGATTAATGAGCCTCCGGTGGAGCTGCTGCCCGTAAGGGAATCAATACTCACAAAAGCTGGTTTCATAGTGGCTACTTGATCTGTGGAGTGCGAGTCGAAAATGAAGTTAAGAGTGAAACGGGGGCTGAGGATGGCGGCCCTCTCCTTCCTGTCTACAGCCTTCTGTCTTCCTTTCTCTCCTCCCATCTGTGGAGCTCAGTTCGCTGGCCCACACAATGTGCCCCCTGGATTGTCATCTTCAGTCTGATCCCAAGGACCACGACCAAACCCCGCATTAGCATGCGCTTTACACACCAGCACACACCCAGCACAATACACACACGCACACACAGCTCCTTAAATGGAGGGATGCATAGGGCCAAAACCTCATGCAAGTCAAATCTCCTTGTCTTGAAACCAGTGTATGCAAGGGTGTGTGTAGCTCATGTGATAAAAAGGAGGAGGAGGAGGGGTGAAGGAGTGGGACAGACAGATAGAGAAAGAAAAGGGACGAGGGTTTGAGAATATTTAGATTTTAAAGAAGAAAAAGATGCTTTTTTAAAAGGGTTGTGTGTGTGTGTGTGTATGTGCGTAAGGGGGGCGGGTTCGGTGATGTCCTGGGACCCCTCGTCCAAATGCTGTCACACAGCTCAGTAGAGTATTCCGGGGCAGCCAGTCGTGACCGGCAAGATGGCCGACGCTACAGAAAAAAAAAACACTGTAGAAGGAGCAACACAAGGAAAAGGCAGAGCGGGGAGCGAGCAGAGAGACGGGTGTTTTTTCATTTTTCAGAGGGCACTCCCGACATCATTAAAGAGAGTGCAGACTGGGTTACACCCAATCAAACTTTAACTACTTTCCAGCGCACACTCCCTCTTCATTCGCTATGCACTTTACGTCGGGGCGGCGTGAATATTTCCATTTCAAGCAAACGCAGGCTTATTCCCTGAAAGGATGAGGAGAAAGAAAGATTCAAGGCTCTTTTTCCCCTTTTGCTTTGGGCACAGCACTCCCAGGCATCTATTCAAGCGAGAAGAAGAGGGTCTTCCCCAAGCCCCCCCCCCCCCCGAGTTCATTAACATTAACTACGGCGGCGAAATTGGACAAAAGAAATTGGCCTTTTAAAAAGTAATGCTGGCTTCAAGAAATCCAACCAAGGCTTGTAATGAACATCTCAACCGATTCAGAAATACCTGAGAGATAGCAAAATAACGCAGCGTCCTAGATGCCAAGAATGAGATCTATCCGTCTGGCTGACAGGGAGCGTGACGAGGAGCCTGTACATGCATGAGATCCGTCGGTATCGAATTGGTGGTTTGCGGGCTCCTCCGGGAGGGAGAGCCGCAATTTATTCTGTCCTGACAGCCAGAGCGAAATCACACATATTCAAGGTCAAAAGCATTGTTGGTAATATCCCGAAACAACCCAATTTTGTGGCCGACAGACCGGAGAGTAAATAAAAATGACCTCCCGAGAGATGAATGAATAATTAAGGATGAATTGTGATGCACTTTGCCAGCAGCCTACTTCAGGAGTTCAAAGAAGAACTCAAATCTGGCCGGTTCTCTCAGCAGCAACACACGCTCGTATACGGTGAATGAGGCCATCGCCTGAAGAGTATCTCGTTTTCGCTGATAAGGTCTCTTCTTCTGTCCGAGGCCAATAACGCAGCCTGTTTCTCCCGCCACATGGGAGGCCACATGCTCGTGCAAGAGGACAGCGATACCTCCTGTTTTTCCCCTTTTTTTGTTTTTCTTTCACAACAAGCTCTCGAGTGTACCCGGTTCATCGGCGCAGAATCCCGAGGGGGAGACAACAGAAGAGCTACAGGATTATTACAGCCTGCTGAGGGGCATCGGGGGAAGAGCAGCAATCTCCAATAACCGGGTAATGTCATGCCTTCCTTGATCCTGTTACGCTCACAGAGGCCACATCCTTCAGATACAGTCAGAGGAGGTGAGGTGCTCGTTAGCTGGATAATTAGACTCTACAGCGCCCTGCCTGCGAGCGCGACATCTGAAAGGGGAATTTAAAAGATTCGAGGAGACAAAATGTTCCCTTTCGTTGACCTCGTCACCCACACGCCGTTATGCAGAGGGGCGAAGACGCTTCAGGAGCCGTGTCATAGCTTCCCTCTATGTCTCTATTCTATTATTAAGTTACAACATTTGGGATTATTATATCGAAATTAAAGCAACACATCAATAATAATGTTAACATACGACCACATTTTAAGATTTGTAATTATTTGTGACCAACAAATCATGCAGGTCAATATCAGCTTACTGCAGATATAAAAGCTGGTGGTGACAGAAATGCCCAACTAGGTTTGAGTTAATTAAGTGTCACCATTCCTTAGTTTGTCCAGCAGAGAGCACTGACATATTAATATTTCAACAGTCAAATGACCGGCTTAGTATGTAACTGGGTCACAAGTCATTTCGAAAACAAAGCTGAGGGATCCTCATCAAGATTTTTTTCTTTAACATTAACTCACAACCTAAACAGTTATTATCAGACCACATAACAGAGCCCAAATGATATTTTTGTGTATTTGGGAGTAAAAAATCTCTGATGTAAATATATCAGACGACACATGCACATCTTTTGCACTGATCTCTCAAATGTGGCTTATCAACCACTTTTTACAAATGCTCTGTATGTACTGGGGGCAGGACATTATACATCAGTAATAACCTTAATTCCCTAAAATGACATCAGTGCACGGAAACTTTGCGTCACCGCTGACTGACATGCTAAGTATCTTTAAAATAAGAAATAATTAGGGTCCTAGATACTGACAGAGTATTTTTTAGCTCACAAAAACAAAACATTCAGATTATTATACTATTTTCACTACAAACGCGACGGTCCAGCTCGGGCCTGTGGGGCCCAGTGAACTGCAGAATGGTGACACGTTTCGAATCATATCTTTGGTATTTCCGTACTTAACTTTGTCGTCATTTATTGGCAAATTCAAGATTCGAGAAATCCCAAGAAGCCAACAGAATGAGCACACAAGTCGAACAATGATATTTGCTATAATGGAGGTTAGAGTTATTTACCGCGGAGGTGCATACAGAGCGGTAGTAACTTCTAGAGTCACACACACACACACTACCTTCAATTTTCAGTGAGTGTCCCCTTGGCAGACTTTGACACAACTATAAACTGAAGTTATGTTGTTGATGTTTGCTCTCGTCTGGCACGGCTGAAGCAGATCAAGGCGGGAACCTTTGTAGTTTCTCACAGCTATGAAACACCACAAACAAGGTTGCGCCGACTGTACACAAGAAAGAATGAGTCACGCTGCGAAGGTGCTTTGCTTTTGCCTTCCGGGCCCGAAAAGTGTTTTTGAACTTTGACGAGCTCCTGTAAGAGGCCTTGTGTGCTGGCTGCTCCCTCTCCACCTGAGCGCTGACAGGAGTATTTCCACACAGGACAAACATCGGGCCAAACATTTACTGTCATGTATAAACGCCCCTCAAAGACATTCTCCTCAACTACAGCCTCGTACGGCCGTTATCGTCCTCCGCCGGTGAGCACAAGACTGCGCCAACAACAACCCAACAGCTGGCACGGTTTATGGCTGCTCGTAACTGAAACAAATAGTGATGTCTCACTTTTGCAGAAGAGATGAGGAAATGAACTCATTAGAGAAGGGATCCAGTGACAATGTCTGGTGAGGGGGTCGCAGAAATGAGAGAAACGCTGCAACAATAATGCATAATTTAGGTTTGTTGTGTCGACCCAATCACAGTTGAGACTGGGGGGGAAAAAGTCAGTCAGTCACAAAAGCTAAAAAAAAATAATCTCAACACAGCACGGTCGTACATCAACACATCTGCCCTGCTCTGCCAGCCTCCTCATACCGGAGGGGTTAGCGAGGTGAACGCTTAAGTGGAGGACTCCGACCACCTGCATGCGAGATATCGACCTCAAAGCTTCTATTAGCTCGGCTCGCCGTGGCTTGTCTGATGGGGTCATGTAAAGGAACACTGGGCAGCAATACGATCTCTTCGCTGTGGAGGGGGTGGGGGGCATTAGCGGTGCCATCTGAGGCCACGATTTGCTCCGTCTGGCTTCAGAAATGCAACGCGTGAAGCGTCTCTCGTGGACTCGGCATCAGTGGAGGAAAGTTGTGAAGTTTTGAACAGCAGCGGATCTTTATTTTCCTCAAAAACTTTGTGTTGTGCCCCAAATCTGTGAGCTCTGTAAGAGCTGTTTATTGCATATGGGACTGGTTTGATACATTGACTTAAGGTACAGTCTATGGGTCAATACAACGTTCTGAGGGGCAAACTTATTTCATGTCAGCAGCCCACAACAATCAGTTTCAAATTTGGGGCAAGAGATAAGTAATCTGTTAACTTAATTTTCACTTATTTTACCTCATTTAAGAGTTAGTTCTGACTTGCGTAAGCGTGAGTCAACTATCCTTTAACTAGCTCAGTGCTACATCACACGTTTCATCGCTCTGATTGGTTGGAAGTCTTTTTTTTTAAATTGCATTTGCAGCCATTCTGATCTGCACCCGTTGATAACGTCATTTGAAAACAGAAAATGATTTGCATTTTCGCTTAGCCAGGTTAGTGTAGACTCGTGCAAAAATACTCTCCAAATCATTCATTCTGTGATGACTTACTTATTATGTTGCTGTGTTTTGGCAGCATCTCTGCATCAGCCTTTGGGCAGTGGGTTTGTAGCCCCCCTTCATCCCAGAACAACTTTGAACGTTGTGTTTACAAGCCTCAAACGACAGATCCTCCTCAGTCCGTCTTTAACTGAGACGCTTGGAGGATATCATTAATCTTAGTAGCAATAAGAGGATTGTTGTAGGAAGATGGTGAGAGAGCATAAAGAGGGAACTATGTTAATTGGCTCGTATGACTATATACCTCTGTTAAGTCATTATCATATACTGTATGCTCTCATAAATATTAATGTCACGTTTGAAAAATGTGCTGACTAACTGTCTACACAAACTACTAAAAAGGGGATTGTTTGAGAAAACTTTTTTTCCTCTCAGAATAACCTTGTGCAGTGGTGTGTTTTCTGCGTTCTGTCTGTATGATGGGGTGTCTCTACAGAGACTCAGGTTGGTCTCAGAAGCCTTTGCCAGAGACGGAGACAGCAGCTGAAGTGAGACAGATCTGCAGCCTGTATGTTCTCTCTGAATCTCAATTTTCAAATCTCTGCCTCTTGTCTTATTCCCTGAGCTTCTCAGCTGTTTCATCCCCATCGTCTTGTCTCCTCTAATCTCTTCTCTCTCTCTCTCGCCGTGGCTCGATTCAGCTCTTTATCTGCATCCCAGACAAAGCATTAAAGTGCTGAATGGAGGGGTATATTTAGTCAGGAATATCCAACATGATAACAAAAAGGAGGATTGAGAAAATAAAAATAAACCCATTCAAAGCAAAACTTTTTTTTTGGTGGAACAAAAGCAGCAAAATTTAAATTACGAAAAATTAACTTCACAAATCTAAAATACATTCATTATTTGTGTACAAACACTTCTTTTTTCTTTTTTTTAACCACCTACATCACTGTGTTTAGGGAAGATTTATGTTCAAAACAAGGCAGTGCTCAAACTGCACGGCGTCTCTGTCAGGTCACCAGGTGGGCTTTAAGTTGATAGCAGTTGTTTACATGCGATATCGGGGTTTCCATTCAATCGGTTTTGTAGATGTGGACAGATGTGTTGTGGTTTCAGCACAAGAACAACATCGCTTAGGCCTAAACAAGAGAAATCCTAGACAATATTCTCATACAGCTACACTGGACACATGCTCTAAATCTGCTGTTGAAATAAAACAGAGTGGAACATGTGTTGCAAGTCAAAATTCCTCTTCTCCTCTGTGTTAATTGGTGGATCACTAACCAACTTTGAAGATGCATATCGCCACCTGCTGTATCCGAGTGTGTAGATGCTGCACTTGTTAAGTGGGTTAAAGGCTTTTGGTTGCATATTATCGGCTCTCTTTACCAGCTCGAATTTCACCAAACCGATATATAGCTGATAATCTCTTACTACTGCTTAATCAAACTTGCTGACTGATAAAAAGCGTTTGCTTGTCTTCCTGGTATGAGCATGCAGGACAAACACATTGCAAAAGTCTGCCTGAACACACAATAAACACAATTTGTTCTTGTTTTTTTTTCCAGACACACCATACATTCACATTCTGCATGTGAACATCTGACCAATCACATAGAACCCTGGATACGTGGGCCGTGCAGTCACAGCCTTTGGCCTATCTAAGAACCCTCCGCTAGCCATTGTTGTCAATTAGATGGCGACTTCAAGGATTGCTAGCATGATGGCTCATACTCATATAGTCATTGCAACACTGTATAATTCTACCACACGTTGCTTATTTTCTTATTATCTTGCAGGTTTCAGTATATTCTAACATACAGCATGTTTTGTAACATTGCACTTATTTATTTTGTGTGTTTATGTTCCTATATGTGTTAAGTTCTTAGGGTTTTTTCTTTATCCCATTATTCTTCCATATTCTTCTGAAACATCTTGCAGTCAATCTATTCAATAAACTATTTCATTTTAATGTATTAAACACCTATACAAACCTTTATATTAGTCTTTATTGACCTGTTGTTTACAGTATTACTTTGAAAAGTGCAAGCGAAGGCTAAAGCGTCAAAAAGTACACACATCGTCTTAAACAAGGTGAGAGCAAACACTTACCTCGTCCCATTCCGAGGTGAAAGATGGAGACTTCTCGAGCCTCTTCTTGCCAGTGCTACAGTTAGAAACAGACTCGCTACGGTTTCCCAATCCTCCCTCCTCCTCACTAGGAGGCGACACGAGCAAGTCAGAGTCCGACTTGGAGAGGCTGCGAGCCAGCTTTAGGTCCCCGGGAGGCCTCATCCTAACACCGGACACTGCCCCAGCCCCCAAGTCCCTTGGCTCCTTGTTCACAGTTGCGTAAATTGCTTTTGGATCACAGTCTGTCAGGATGGCAGCCATGCTGGGACGGCTAGGTGGCGGTGCTGCTGCTGCGACCTCCTGCTTTACTTTGGTTTTGGGCTTTCTTGATTCTGGCGGGCCCGGGCTGGATGGCTGAACACCTGGAAGCCTGAAGGGCTCCTCGCGGCAGTCGAAGACCGGGGAGGATCCGTGCAGGAGGCCGGTGAACTGCTCCGGGACACCTGCTCCCTGATCCTGACTGGGCTGGGAGTTATCTGGAGAAAGAGAAAAAGAATGGGCAAAGTCAGTGTAGAAAAAAGTAGTTTGTGAGCGCAGGAAAGTGAACTTCTAACTGAGGGGCAGATCCTTACAGCAGGGCTAATAAGAAGCCGCCCACTCAAGCCCAGAAACAGATCTGTAATTGTTTCCTACCAGGGGTGAAGGAGAGAGAAAGAGGGAGAGGAGAGAAGGAGCGAGGAGAAGGCGTATGTTGGCTGCAGTAATAACAGAATTCCAAACGCAGCTTGCAGCCGTCTGACGTCTATCTGCTGCATGTAATTTGTAACAGGGAGTCAGAGCTCGTCATCTCTCTGAGTAGCTTCAGTTCACAGGCCCACTTTACCAAAATCACACAACGCACGAGAGTTTCCTGAAGAAACTGAAGAAACTGAATAAACTGAATAAACGTCCACTCACACACACACACACACAACACACACAACAGAAAAATAAAACAACAAGACTCTCAAATACCGCCAAGAGGAGAGAAACTTACATCGGCTGCCTTCTCCAATGAAAACAAGTCCTTAATGAGACGGACCGGCAAGAGCAATTAAAAACAATTAGATTTTTTCCTCCTCCCACTCCCAGAGGAATTACTGCCACCTAAGCCTCTTTTCTGCAATCAAATCAGCCCCGGGATGACGACGCGTGGTCCTGCAGTTCCTCCCGCTCGGTCGTGATGCGCGTTGTTGTCTGCCGTGTGACCAGCAGCCCTCTGTGTTTTTCTGGCTTCTAATTCTAGACCCTAATGGAGGCTCAGGAATGGAAATTTGAATCACCCTATCCTCCAGCAGCCAGACTCCTGATAATTAGCCGTGTGACACATGGTGGAGGAGCGTGTGCGTGTGTGTGTGTGTGTGTGTGTGTGTCTTGGATGTGTGTGTGTGTGGGCCGTCTCTGCCAGGGTGACAGGGTCAGGGTGTTTGGTGACAGGGAATCTGGGGCAGTGACAGCAAAGGAAAAGTAGTGACCTGTTGCGACACTTTGTTTGTCCTTCACAGAAGAGTTTCGGCCGACGTTGTTGCCGTAGCGGCTCCGCTATCTCTCAACCTGCTGTTCAAAGCCCCGAAAAACATCAAAAGAGCTGGCGGGCGAAGGAGTCATATCTACAGAACATGAGAGGAGGGATGGCAGCACTCGACCGTTTGACACGCAAACTCTCTGACTTCACCGAACTGCCCCATTACCATTTCAAGGCCAATTTCTATGTGCCGAGCAACGCCCTGAAACCCCCTTTCACACGTTTCTAACCACTTAAACATCTAGGAAAAGTGTGTGCGGGCGTTTGTGTGTGTGTGTGTGTGTAATCAGGGGTGAGTGAGTATATTCGAACATATGTCAGGACCACAGCCAAACACCCACCCTTCTCCCTGGCAGCTAGGGAGTGTGAACGCCCAATGAGCACATCCATGTGCTTCCAACAATCGCACATGGTGTTAACCCTTTGCCGAGACCGACCTCAGCTCCCCCCCGCTCAATACAGTTCTGTTGGTGGAAAACGTGCACAGACACAATCTGTATAAACGGATGAGGTCACCGCAGAGGTGCGGATGTGTGTTTCATTTGGCAGCGACGGCTCCATATCTTAATAGTGATGTCATGTTTACTGTGCAGACGCTGCAGTGCCGGTGCTGGCTGTCACTCCAGCATCCACACGGTCCAAAGTCAATTCAAGCACCAGCCTGTGGAAACTCTGCTCTGTTTTTATTGTAGATTTCAAAGACATTTTGAGCTCTACGTCATCTCTCTGCTCTTTGTAAATAGAAGGCCAAAGGTCATATTATTGATATTTGGACATTTACAGTAAGCAAGGAAACAAATACCTCTATTGACAGCGCTGGTCAATAAAGAACAATACTTCCTCCTGTTAGCTCGGACTGCGACAAATTTTTTCATCATCTATTTAAAAAAAAAAAAATGTGAGAAACGCTCCAAAGTCTTCAGATTCTGACCAACAGTCACAAAAACCAAAGACTCTTCGTTTACTACCATGAAAAACAAAAGACATGTCCTAGAACAAGCAGATGTTTGCCGTTCTTGATAGAAGAATTACTGAAACAATAAATTAATAGACCGTTAGAGATTTTTTTTGATTGACTAATCTAGGGATCGACCACTAGATTTTTCTTCTTCAACACCAATTATTAGTCATCAAGGACACGGATACTTGGGATCGATATATATTTGCAGTAAAAACTAAAAACAAGTGTAAACAGTGATAGAATGTAACAAAGAACAATGTACTTTAGAACAATTATAAGGTGTTTGGTATTTCCATTTTCAACTGCTATGTACTTCTACTCCACTACATTTTTTTTTGACAGCTATGGTTACTAGTTACTTGGCAGATGTAAGATTTTTCAGCATTGATAGGCTATTCCTTGAGACGGGTACCCAATCGGATAGGGTTATGGGCTGGATACTGAGTTAAAGTTATTTTTTCTAATCAGCAAGAGGACACAATAAGCGCCTGTACACACATATTCACTGTATACATAACATCATGTCAAATATATAGTATGTACAAGAGGAATCAAGTACAACTAAATATGGTAGCAACCGCTCACAAACCAGCAAATATGTTACTTACTAGTTAGATATTTGTAACATTTCCACATAAAACATCTTATTTTGTTGTGTTATCGAATTATCCTAATCACTTCAGACAATGTTCAAACAAGGTAACGGCGTGTTTCAATTAGCCGCATGTCGCTACAACTTCCTGGGAATCACCAGACACCAACCCGAGAGTGAGGAGGGAAAGTCAGCGCATGTGACTAAATGCAACGTGAATGAAACTGTTAAACATCACTTCACCAGATGACATTCCTGCCTGACTCACGTCAGATTTTCAGCGGCAATGCTGACTGTCTAACAATGAAGACTCGCAGGATCCCATGCTATACTTCATGACTCCATCAAGCGTCCCCTGGGGGCAGGAATTACATACTGTGCATTTAAACTGATGCATCTGATTAAAGCAGGGCTTCACTGCTTATGTAATATGACAGTTGTTGCCAAACAGGTGCTTTTAATCCTTCGCCTCTCTGCTCTCAATCTGCGGTGCGGCAGTTCATAACAGAACAAGCAACTGTACGTTTTTTTAAATAAACATTTGAGCTTTGGAGGAACCACGGAGAGCCTTTTGGCAAAATGGGGAAATGAAACTATAAAAGCTGCACATCCAGTAAAAAGAAAAGAAAGAACCGCAAAGAATAAAAAAGCAAGTATAAATAAGGATGTATTTCGCTCCCAGCCTTTATAACTGCGTACTATGAAAACCCCGGATTTATTACCATCTGTGGAGAATCTTATGATGTTACTGCATGTGTGAAATATCCCCTGGAAACCTTATAAAAAGACACGGCGCATAGGTGGAAATCTGTGGAGACACACTATATTCCTGCTGAGAACAGCAATGTGTTTGTGGCAGATGATAAACACTCGTAGGTATCGCTGACCGTGCACATGTCTCCTCCACCTGCTACAGCGTGCCGAGGTCTGGTCCCCGACTGTCCACATGGGACCCAGGACCTCAGAAACCACATCCACATGAGCAAAGCTGCACATTTAGGGCTCAGCCGGGGTTTAAATAAAACACAGAAGTGGGAACTACAAATTGCTGATGTGCAAACAAAAACAGAAAAGAGAGGGAAAATTATAACGTGGTGTTCCGACATAAACCCAACTTGTGGTTTTTCTGTGGCTTTAGAAAAGGGAAAGGAGAGTCACTGAGGACAATATGCAAGAAAAAAAAAACAAATTAGGAAGTTCTTGCCTCACTCTCCACAACATCAGCAGTTTTAATAAAAAACTGTCAAGCCGACTTAATTATTTTTTAATCCTGAGGCGAAACATGTTCCAGAATTGTGAGTGCTGCTTTTGTCGAACATTTAACATCAATTTTAATGTTTAAACTCATTACGGTGGAACCATCTGAGGGGCATTTGCACAAATCTGCTAGTTGAATCAAGATGTCAGGATGTATTTTCTTATAAATTAAGATAACATGTCGGCTTCTGCATGTATAACAACTTGTCCATAACCAGTAAAATGCTAAAATCCCCGAAAAGGACTAGAATAAATGCATGAGAATCAACGCTGAAATGGTTCTTTCTTAGATTAAACTATCATCATCGGATATTTTCAGTAAGATGCTGGTGCGGCAGTACATCTATAAACTCTTTTGGGAGAAAATAACCTCAAACTCTTTCCCACAACCACAGCAAAAAACAAATTAAACCAGCGCCACAGATCTAAGAAAAAAACACAGCCAGTTCCTGCTATAAACAGAAGCAAATCCGCTTGCCTACTATGTTGCTGGTACACAGTTCCTTCTTGCAAACACGCTCCAAAAATAATAATTCAATAAAGATGTGTGTCAGCAAAAGAACCCAGAGGCCATGCTCCTTACCTCTGCTCCATTCTTTGACTGGATGATGTGGCTAATCCTGCTTTAAGCGGGATGTGAATCTCCGATAGGAACGTCACAATCTGATCAAGAATTCTGTTTCATACTGGAAATGAAACGTGTCTTGCCCACTTGCCAGGGAATGTCAATCAGCCTGCTCCCATCGAGCCAAATCCGCTCTGCTGCTCGAGAATGCCAGTCATGCATTCCCTGGCAGCGCTAATCCAAGCCAGCCCATCTCACCCTGCAAACCCAAATGCATTTCTACCATTTCATCGACATGCTTGGCCTGTCTTTTTACAAGTCTGATCCGTCCAGTCCATCTTCTCTTACCCTCACAGCACTGCCAGCAGCAGTTGTTGTTCCTTATTAGGTTACTTAAATCCGAGCACGGCCGGTCAAACTCACCTCCTGGTGCTCGTGGTCCCGGCCGTCCAGGAGGGTGCAGGCTGTCTTTCGCCTTGGTCGGGGCTCTGAGGTCGTTCAGGGCAGTGGGTTTACGCTGAAGAAGAGAACAGAGTTTAGTCACACCTGCTGTTTAAAACATATCTTCTAGACACGTCCTGTGTGCCAGAGAATCATGTTAGCATCTGCCATTTACCACTTAAAATGTAACTCTACAAATTGTGTTTTAATTGTAACTATACGTGAGATTATGAAAAATTATATTTACAGATTTTTTTTTAAAAACTCTACACATATTGTCAGTTGGTTTATTTTGGCTTATCTTGTAGTTAACTTGTTGTATCATGTTTATAAAATGCTTGCTAAATCCAATGCAGAATGACAACAAAATAAAAGTGTGAGAACACAATTTGTTAAATATTAAAAGATTTTCAGGTAATTTTGTAGCTGAAACACCAGATTATGTTGAAAATCAAATGATTTTTTAAGGATTTTATACAAATTCAGCTTATTTCAAGGCTTTGTACGAGCCCTGAATCAACAACCCAGGCTAATTATTCAGATATCTTAACATGAAACCTATCAACCGCTTGAAAGGGAGCACAGGTGGCGGGTTTGGCTCTGCTAACAAGACTGCATATGAGGGCACAGCGGACGCAATGCCGCTCGTTTGTTATGATTGGGCAGCTGAAGAGCACGGCTAACCCAATCGGAGCTGGAAATAAAGAATGTCAACGGATATTGTGGGCAGCAGGCTGGGTTGCAGGTGGGTGGCAGCGATAATAAAAGCTGCTAACTGGATGATGGATAGGAAAAGGCAATAAAATAAGATATGATAGGACAATAAATGAAGAAGAAAGGTTTACAGGGCCAGTGTAAGACGACTTCTGCCTCCAGCTGACGCTATCGGTTACTGTGATGACAGCTTCCCTCGGATTATTCCCGATGAAATGATTCTCGTCTTTAAACTCTGTTGCTATAAAAGTGTGGAACGAGCAGAAGATGATATGTTGGGCTACCTCAGTTTAATCTCTTTAAAAATAGACTCAGGTTTAAATTGGAAAGCTGATTTCAGATCTATATTGTGGTACTTTCGTTTTTATTGTACTGTTTGTTTTTAGTCGCAGCATCTGGTGTGGAGGATTAATATCTTGTACTCAATACATTTCAATGCATTTAATCTCTATTACATAACGTCAGCGGTCGAATGGTCAAGCTGATACTGTTTTCTGACGGGATAGGAAATGAAAGGGCAGTAAATCTCACATTTCCAAGTCAGAGAGGACAAAATACTCACTATCAACTCATCACCTTGCTTGTGTCTCCAAGGTGAATTAAAGAGAAACACTTGGATATGTTCACTTGTTATGACACCAAATGGATCTAATGATATTTTGTCGTAAAATGCTTTTTGAGTCTCTGTCCCTTTATTGTCATTTAATTTGTAGTCCACATGTTGAATAATGATGGCCAGAAACAGTGTTCTCCAAAGCTTCATATTGTACGTAATGAGGGTGTAATCAGATCTAACTGTGTACTGTACCTGTGATTGGTTGCTGTATCTAGAACCAGGGGATGAAAAAGGTAATTGGTCCCTAAATAACTGGGTCCAACTCCCAGCTGTGCTCGAACTCTGGCCTTGTGTATATCACTGAACTGAACCAGTATATTAAAACACTCTGAAGAAGGATCTTTGCCAAGTAGAGTTAATGTTCATCTACTGTGATGTGAGCCAAACAAACAAGTGAAATATGAGTATTTTTTACTCCCTGACTTGGAAATTGAGAGATGTTCTTCCCTTTCATTTTTTTTTTAGAATTTGCTCAATGTTTTTTGACTTTAACGACTCCCTATGTATAAAGTATTTGGAAATTGGCAGGCGTACAAAGAAAATGTACAAAGAGGTAAAAGATATGAGAGGAATGAGAGGAACGTTACATTTACCTGAGGTAGGACACTATTGGAAGACTGTGTAGTGGTGTTCTCATCTAAGAAGACAGAAAACAATTGGGAGTTAGGACACAGATGATGAAAGATTATTTTCAGAGTTCAATTACTCAACACGTCTTCACAGTTAAAGACAACGTTTTGCCAGTTTCTGATTGTCAGGAGGGACATGATGCTGAGAGAACATTAAAGTGATGTATAATAAAACCATGTATTATGCATGGCGACATGTCAGACTGACTTCAGATTTATCTCCCTGCCATTTGAACAAGGCTGGGTGTGCTGACATGATAAAGCAGTTTTAAAACAGATGGGAAAACGAATCGTTTAACATTTCTGTCCAGCTCAAGAGCAGAAGTAAAAAATCCTTTTTTTAAATTTCCAAACACCATCATTTATCCACATGGAGGAGGCACGATGACATCAGCAATTAAACCCCCGACTCTTCCGCTCAGTGAGGTTCTCTTATGCTGCCAGTGAAGCTGACTAAGCTTGAAGGCTCGAGGGGATGGTTTTAAAACATCTACATCAACAGCTCGGAATCCAAATGGCCTCCTAATTTAATCCCATTTAATCCAATTACATGCAGTGCCATTCATCAGACGCAACTACAGGAGGGGGGGGTCCGCTCATGTGCAGCACACGCAGAGATGGCGAGGTGGTTGACCATGTGTGTGGAGGCTCTCTTGTCAGTGAGAGCAGGAATGTATTCAGACTGCTCAGTAGGGCTGGCACTATTTCGCTATATTTATCTTAATCGTGATATGAGACTATGCTGGGGATGTTATTATAGTGTGACATGGCACACGTGTTGTCTTTTCCTGGTTCTAAAAGCTGCATTACAGTGAAGTGATGTCATTTTCTGAATTTACCAGAGTGCTCTAGTTGTTCCGATACTTGTCTTTACCCACCTCCTCATTATGTTCCCATTATGATTATTTAAGACAATCTCATCCCAGCCATTGCACCGCAGAAGAACTTTTGCTAAGATTTCAAAATATCATGATAGATCTCATAGACTGCATAAAGAAGAGGCGGGGGGAAAAGAACTTGTACTGGACCCTCATCATCCACACCCAGACGTCCTCTACATACTGACAAAGTGGGAAAGACTTCTTCATAACCTCTGAAAAATGAATCAAAACAAGCTGGACGCAGACCACACTCATATCTTTTGGTTTTGTTCTGTCGTGTAACCTTTCTGGAATGAATTGCAAGCCGCTACTAAGAGCATTTAAGAAGCCAATATCGAGTTCACTTGTCTCTCTCTCTATTTCAGAAGCACACCACAGAAACTAGGTTAGGGTTAGGGTTGAAATAACAAGGTGCCGGCTTCTCAAAAGAGGCTCCCACTCTGAAACAATGGATAGACTTTTCAAACAATAAAAAAAGAAAGAAAAGGGAGAGGTCTAAATGACCTACATACCTGCAATGGAGAGTGTGACAGCTGAAACTAATCTAAATCAAAATGTACCATTGGAAGAGCAACTCCTGTGTATATTTTCCAGTGTAATTATGCGACCTCATTTTATAGAAAGAGAAAAATGAATAAAATAAAATAAAGATATATATAATGTATCATGATATAGCCTTCAAAATGTTGTATAAAGCATCCCGCTAGGAAAGGGATGCATGTGTTAAAGTGAGGGTATGTAGTTTAGTTGTAAACGTCTCTTAAAAAACACAAAAATAAAAATATATATTTTGCATACTATTATTTACATTTCTAGCACACATTTACCTTTATGTGATTGGGACTCTTGGCTGGGCGGTGGGACTTTGGTCTGTGCAGTCAGCAACAACTCATACGTGTGATCCTCCTCCTCCACCCGTTCGCATCTCTCGTTGATACTGCTGTTGGTATACAGGGCCTGCAGAAGAAGAGGAAGAAGAACCGAAGAGAGCAGGAGTAAGTACAAAGTCAAGGGAAACGCACGGACGATTTTAAAGTGCCTTGCTGTTAAAGCATTCAATGGAGCTGGTTAGATTTTAGGACATAAATATCCCCTTTAAAAGGAGTGAAATAGAAAACTAAAAAAGAAACTTCCTTCGACAATGCTTCCTCTATGGCAAGCCACAGTCGGGGCCAGACTCCGATTCTGTCTTCACTCGTTTTCCACTTCACTGCTCCTCCTTTCACGCCCCTGCTGCCTGTATCTCACACCGCACTCGGATGAATATTTATTAAGAGGCCGTTTGGTTTGAGCAGCGGCCGTGAAGAGAGCAGTCGTGGCCGGGGTCGTGGCTAAAAAGCAACAGCTTCGGTGGCAGGTAACAGTTTTTCTGACTGTCTCTGTTATGCTATGAACACACCTCAGAAGAATTAAATAAGATCTGCGGTGTTCGTTGTTTCTCCTGGCTTTATAATCTCACCTCTTCTTCACGACCAGGCTCAGGATGTGACGAGTGGACCGGGCGATCTTTCTGTAAATGATCAGGAATGCAACATGTAATAAACAAAGCTGCTGATCAAACTTTCATTAGTTTATCGCAAGTACTAAGTTAAGAGATGCACTGTTTACCCAGTCTGCACCACAAGACCTGTAATGCTGGAGGGGTCCTGAGGCCCAGTCATGTGGATAGAGGACCACTATCACCCTCTAGTGGGAGTTCTGCACTTCATCTCCCATTTAGAAAAAAAAAACACCCTGTGACAGGCTTACCATTGTTTGCCTGCAAGTGAGTATGTTTGTGTGTGAGAGTCGGTTCGAGCTCAACTGCTGCTGACCTTGCCAGCCTCACTATCGGGCCGTCCGGAGTCCCTGTCAGAGGATTTGCCGCTGGTGAGGCTGTCCAGAGAGTGGCAGGAGGTGGCTTCGAACAGAGCCTCGTACGGGCTCTCCTCCTCGGGCCCCGGGGCCAGCCCTGAGATCAACTCGCTCACCTTCTCCAGATCACCTATGAAATGCAAATTGTCGAAACACACAGACTAATTCCTTAGCTGTACAAATTACACAAAGGCACCAAATGCAAGTGGACGGATCTGTGGTTCCTGTTTAAACTGCGGAACTTTGCCAACATCTGGTAAATCTTACCCTTTTTCCTTGGACTGGGACTCTCCTGGGGAGGTGGGACTGGTGGAGGCGGAAGGTCAATGTCAGGGGGTTTTCCAGTCATGTGTCCTGCAAGAGACAAACAGGAGATTGTATCACAGCTGGTTAATGTGAAATCAAGAGGGTAGTTCCCAACACAATTCTCCGTTTTCACGTGTCTTCACCTAAGATAAGAGCAACTATCTCTCTGCTCTTCTGGGAGGGCATGTCCTTGACAGTGTCCAGCGCCGCCAGGCCCTTCTGGTCGACGATATTCACATCGATACCTGCCGGATGACAGACAGATAACAATTAGGTGTGGAATTTTTCCAGTGGCAGCAACTGACTCAAATGTCTGAAGACTGACCTGCACCGAGAAGTTTCTGCACTACGTCCGCCTTTCCAAACAAGGCTGCTTCATGGAGGGCACTGCCCTTCTCCGTCTGAGTAGAAGAAGAAAACCAGAAGTGTAAAGAGCCAGAGGCACAGAGAGTTGACAGAATGATTAATATTTAACTTAAGGTGCATTTTTGTTTCCTTATTGCCAGTTAAACCTGCAGCATTCCAGTTCCAGAATCCACATTTTACCAAGAAAAACAGGCGCATGGCGACTGCCGGATTTATGCCCATCACTCGGTCCACTTCTCTACTGACAATTATGTGGTTGAGGAATCAAAGCATTTTCCAGCTCACAGGGCCATGCTAATTGAAACCTGCAGGATGCAAGGCCTGAAGGACACTGGATAGACTCCACATCCTCGATTTGGACGAAAGGAGGACAGAGTGAAGGGAGAGGCCTCTCCAGACAGATGGATGGCACAGTTTGGTACAGAGTCACCGCCACAGGGCCCACCAGGGGGAGCAAAGCCCAGCTCTGCTTTGATACCACAGCACTTCCTTTGCAAACTGAGAGCTTAAGAGTTTTACATTTAATCTCAAAGCTCTGGTAGGAAGTAGCGAGAGGAAATGCTGCAAGAACAGATTAAGTTACCCAACATGATTTGGGCCATGACAGTATATTAAGGAACGCCTGAAAGCTGAAGCTTTTTAAGTTCTCACAAATGTACGGACGAATTACACACCTCGTAGTTGATGTCCATGCCGGCGTCCAGCAGCACCTCCACCACAGACAGGTGTCCGTTGCGAGAGGCCAGATGCAGCGGCGTGTGTTTCTTGGTGTTGCAGCTGAGCAGGTTGGGGTGGGCAGTGAGCAACAGCTTGACAACCTCCAGGCGGCCGTATAGGGCGGCCAGGTCGAGCGGAGTCTCGAACTTGTTGTTCCTCATGGTGGGGTCTGTCAGCTCCTCCAGCAGCAGCCGGACCACCCCGGTGTGGCCGTACTGGGCGGCACAGTGTAGTGGCGTCTCGTTGTCATTGTTCTGTTGGGGGTGGATGAACGGGTGAGAGGCAGCATGGGAAAACAACGAGAGAAATCCACAGGAAATCAAAAATCATCATTAATGAATGGTAATTGTGTAGTTAATTAACTTTATTTCATAGTCATTTCACTGTTAATGAACAATGAAATGCTTCATTAACCATTGATTAAGCAGTTGTTTATCAAATTTAATAAATACTGTGTAGCTCATCTATAAACATTATTTGGTTAGCCGTTATATCTATAAACCTTTAAAACTGCTTATAAATTGTTTATAAAGCATTTCATGGTTTGTTAACTGTGGAAGAACGGAAATTTGAATTTGCTATAAATTTGTACCATTTATTGATGACGTGTTACCGAAAAGTGAAAAGCAGATGTAATAAAGGAGATGAGTAGAGAAGAGACGTGGGCTGAGTCACGTTTGTTAATGAGTAAGAACGGGTGACTCGGTGAGGTTAAACCAATCAGTGCATAGAGCCCGCCACACTTAGCAGATTAAAAAAAGGTCATGAAAAAGCACCAACCACGATGAAGCACACAGTGAGCCCCGAGGGGGGAATATCTGGCAGATTGGGGTGGGGGGGGGCGTGCCTGGCTGGCAAAAATACATGGACTAATGAGGACAGGTGTTGGAGATGGCACCGAGTGCCAGGGGGCAGCAGGGTGCTAGCAGAGGGGCAGAGGCACACAGACAGGTGGGGAATTAGCGAGAGACACGGGCCACTTCGGAACAAGAGGTCACTGGCGTTGTTTGACAACGAAGAGTAAGAACTGGCTCGTTTGTTTTGTCCTGTCAGGGCAGTCACAGCTATACACCATTGTTTCTGCTCACACACACCAGAGGCAACAATGACAGCAGTTACAGACATGTAGACAATCAGGGGAACAGATGGGTTGTGCGTTTCCATGTGCATTTCATTGTGACTAAGGAAAAAAAAACAGTATTTTCTTACTTAATGACATTATGTGATATTAATGATAACACTAGGGCTGCAACTAAAAATTGATGTTCACTGACGGTCAATCAACAGACAATTAGAAGATCATCATCGGGTCTTTAAAGCGGGAAAATAGCTAAAAATGCAATATCATGACTCAACAATTCAACAACTTGATTACAAATACAGCTGCTGATTCACTTTCAGCCTCTCGTGGAAATCGAATGATCAACCGATTGTTCCAGAACTAGGTAATAAATCTACAATATGTACACCAATTTAATGCATAGTGGTCTGGGTAACTGCCTGACAAGAGTGCAAACTCTATTACCTCTTAGTGACTCAGTGTTAGGAAGAGAAAACAGTGAGGAGAGGACTCCATTAAGATCAAAGTAAATATCCAGCGTCATTCATGTTAAAGAGGTTCCCATCCTGCAAACAAACATTTGTCCCTGTGTGTGTGTGTGTGTTCAAATCTCCTCGTAGTAGAACAACAGGCTACCGGACAAGCAGACAAACAGCAATTAAAACCAGTAATTACAATCTAAACTCAGTGAGTGAGGTTTATTGGATCTAATAACTCGCATGCAGCAACAAGATCGATGTATAACAGACCTGAGGACCTCCAGCACTACTGAACGGCCAGCAGGGGGCCGACCTTACAACCCAGCTAGGGAATACTCCCTACCAGCTCAAACAACAAACACACAGGGACAGCATGAATAGTCATGATTAAGGCTGTGCTACTGGGTTGTATCTAGAAATAGGGGGCGATTTAAATACAGAAAGAGGACATTAAAAACACTTCGAAAGTGCCACAGAGCAAAAAAAATTAAAAAATAGACTGCTCTCAATCTCTCAAAGTGTGACAGAATTGCTGATACATGTGCTCCTTGGCAATCTACTAACAAAGCCTGTACAACCTGACACGTCTTTGGATCTATTAACATGTTGTGCATAGATGGGAGTGGCAGACAAAATGCCAGCTATTGTGGAACCACATGCTCCAAGAGGCAGTCATTCCAGACACACAGAGCCACCTACAAAGGGCTGACAGCTGGCATGAGAAGCCCCCACACGGACGTGCATGATGCCCGTTTTTGGGTGACTCCCAGAGGAACGTGCCAGCTGTGTCACCGAAGACAGGATATCGCGTTGGGGGGGGGGGGCAACAGGGCAGCTATAGACAGGTGTCCGTCGCCCCCCTTCGGTGATACTTTCACATAAACCTGGCGCCAGATGGGATCAGCAGGTATCTCCTTCATTGTTAGTGGGATTGGGAGAGAAAGAGAGAGTGAGTATTGTACTATACAGGCAAAGCAGGTCACAGCTTGAGCCGAGAGAGAAGGAGGTGGAGCTTAGAGGAACAAAACGACACCTGCCGATCAAAAGAGGGAGCTCAGAGGCTGGCTGAGAAAAAGCTCGGTCTGGTTTAAAGTGAACAAAAACACATGGAGAGAAAGGGGGGAAAAAAAAAAGTCTTTCTCTGAGGTAAACCACAGCAGCCTCGCTTTTCACTGCCTGGGTGGTTTTTGGGGTTTGTGTCCTTAATTCTCCTTCAACAATCTTCTCCGTGACTCAAGACAAAACTCACATGTTCTCTCAGAGAAACGCGGATGCTCGAAAAGAGCACGCCGTCTTTGATCTGTGACGCGCCATCGAGCATTTGACACAGCTTTTTCACTCTGGATTTACTCCCGAGTATTAAGATGACTTCAGCGGGGCAAACATACACGCCGTGATTACATCAGCGTGATTCACTTCCTGGGTCTGCTGCTTCAATGGTAATCCTTGTAAAAAAAAATAAAAAATAAATAAAAAATCATACAAGGATTTACACAAAGGGTCCAGACTGTAATGACAGGAAATTTTTGTTAATGTGTGTTCCTACAGAAGACAGACGACACCTTCTGGACTGACACTCCAAGCGGCCACAGCGCTTATAACCAAGTGTCTCCCTGTCAGTGTGGTGGTCAGCGCTCTATAGCTATGTGTCAGCCAGCATCTGATCGCATTAAACATGGCTGACCTGCCGCTTGACTCACTGATAGGAAACAAGCAGCTATGAGACATCAAGCCTTGCCTCACGTCTATTGATGCAAGCTATGCATTATTCACACGAGGATCTTCCACTGTAGTGCCACTCTGGAAAATCCCAAACAACCCAAAAATGATCTCCATGTTAAGTTGTTCTAGTCCTGCAGTAAACTGTACATATACTGGAATAGAATCTTTATTTATGTATTTTTTTTTTTTTTCTCAGAGGCCTCTGGGAAGCATCGGGAACATGATACACTCATAGCTATTCATGGAGCTACTCACTCCTCATCTTTGGAAACTATGTGAGAAAAAGTGGGTTTTGTTTTGTTTGGAATACTGCTTTTTATAACTTTTAACTTGTAACTTTGTTATTTGTACTACCGGGATGTGCCTTGTTCTTTATGTTGTGTTGTTCATGTTTATGCTGTCCTGTCTTCGTTTTTGTTCCAATCATATTACTGATCTCAAAAGAAATAAACATATATCTTAAAAGCATTATCCGCTCACACACTGGCAGAAAAGGGTCAATCCCACTGTGGATAGACAAGGAAAAACCTTAAAATTATAGACTTGACTTTAACTTCTGATGTCTATTTGTTTTGATTTATGTAGAGAACACAGAGGATTTAGTGCAAAGTTCCAGTGGGTTCATGTGGTTTCATGTGTTTTCTGCATGTTTTTGGTCAAAAATGTGATATTTATAAATTGCACAGTGCAGTATACTACATTCATCAGCTGCTAAGTACACACACCTGCTAGGTAAAACCACTTTATCTTCAATTTATGCAAGAGATGAATGCATATTGATTGAAATGCTGTCATGGTAACTACTGAACAACATACATTTTATTCAACTGTTAAAATGAAAATACAATAGCATATTACTGAAATAGCAACTGACACTTCAATAATAACAATTTTCAGATATTGCAATTCGAAACTGGAAAAAAAACATTAAAATATCATAAATTCAATAAAACCCCACAACAACCAATAACAAAATACTGCAAAAAGTTGAGCCTAAATAATAAATAAATATGTCATTAATATGTAAGGCTCTCTTCTCTGATTGGCTGAACCCAAATGTTCCCATAGCAGAGTGAGTTATGGAGTGGGCCTTTAACCAAGTCCATCTGGAGTCATTCTTGGCTGAAATAATGCATTTATTTGAAAAAAACAAACACCAATTAGCCTCGAGTAGCATGTTATCTTCACTTGGTTCACTGTCGATAAGGTAAAATGATTTAGGTCATGTCAATTTATGGCACAATGAATCAATACTAATGGAATTATTACGACAGGCTCACCAATGACCAGGCATCGTCTTGATTCATTTACTGAAAGCCATTGGATAGAATCACGATTCTGGATATGGAAGCCACAGCTTCGAAATCCATCCAGTCTATACGGCTACTGCAGGCCCAGGAGCAGCATGATCTAAACAATTCTGTGATTAAAGTGATTAAAATAAGTAAACATGGTTCCAGGGGACCTAAAAACGGGTAGCCTGGTTTGAAACTATTTTTAGCAGAGCGATAGCCCTGCAGCAAAATAACATTCCAAAACATGACACATTTATAAAACACATGTAAGGACCGCAGCAGGAAATCTCGCTGTATAAAAGAACAGGATCATTCTTATCTCCACTGTACTACCACGGGCCACGTGAGGAGTCAAACAATCATGTACTGACAAGACCGAGCTCTGAAGGCTATTACACAAAATGGCACCAATGACTAGCAGCCACACTGGGGAAGAGATTAGAACTCATATGGCGCGGCCAAGACTTCCTTGACAGTACATGTTTTTATCAAAATCCTGTCGTTACTGTTCTGCGGGCGGCGTAAAAACCTCATCCTGATTTAGACCTCAGTGCATGTCAAACAAGAAGAGATTAAGATCTCCGATGGTGTCTGCTGCTGATTGATAAACCCCTGCCCTAACCAAGAACATCTGGCGAATACACTCGCATTTGGTTTTTTCATGCTGCAGAATATTCGGGGCGGGGGGGGGGAAGGGAAAGGAGGTGCACAGTGATGGAGAGAGCGGATGATGTTATGATTCTCACAACCTGCGGCTGGGAGATGGTAACACGGTTTGACTAGCGAGCTCGGTCACGTGACGAGCTGGCTGGCAGCAGCGCGAGGCAGCGGTTACGTCACCCCTCGCTCCTGGAAGTGGTGGTAGTAGTAGTGGTGGGTGGGGGGAGGTGGTGGTGGCGGGGTGGGCTTAGCAGCTGTTGCAGCTAGTGTGCCAAAGGGCTGCCCGTGCCCATCGCTGCGTGCCTGTCTCCACTGTCACAAGCTGAAATCCTGCTAGTTTTTACACATTCATACAAAACATGGATCTCTTACAAACACATACACACACACACACGCACACACACACACAGGGAGAAGGAGGTGTCTTGACTATTTTAAATTTTAGTGTTAAACAAATGTTTTAGAAATTAATTATCCAGCTGTTAAACTGCACAATGTTAAAGTCTAAAAGAAATACACCACTATTTAGCATGTATAAGCACCAAATAAACATGAAATAAACAGTTTTTTTTACACTTAAAGTTAAAATACAACGCATTAAGTGTTGCTTGTTTCTGTTTTTACACTAACCTCTAATAACAAATGTCCACAGGAGTTGAAGTTGTTAACAAACACATCATTACTCATCTATATTTGCCTACAACTGCATTTTAATGTCTCATAAACCATTTACTAAATGTTTGTATACAGCCGATAATGCTAAATGTGGGAGCGGTTGTGGGGTGTTTAGTCAACAACAGTCAACAAACTCTAACAATAATGTAATCATTAAAAGCTAAATATTTGCTGCTATTTGGATTTTTTTTATATCATTTTAAATTAAAACTCATCGAGTTAAGGACTGTTGGTCAGATCACCTTCTGCTCTGGAAACTGTGTTGGGTTTTTCTACCATTCACTGAGGATTTATAGAGAAAAAAAAACTAATCGACTAATTGCGATATATTTGTCTCCATTTGTCAACGGCCCTGTAAATCCTGGAGTATTTCTTCCTCTAAATGCACAGCAGCAATAATATAAAGGCTGACTCTAAGAGTGGATTTTTATTTGGACACTGTCACGCATTCCAGACTAAACAGACTTCACAGTCCTGCAACTAGATCAATGTCTAACTGGCTTCCTGCCATAGATTGTAATTCTTTCTTCAGTGGAGTTTTCCTCCCTTTTTCTTTTTTTTCTTTTTACACAGGAAAGAGTGGTTTTCCCCTTCATATTCCACTTGGATAAATGGGACACATTTTCAATCAACATAAAAATAAGCCTTAAAGATCGTAGATACCATCTCTGCTCTCAAATTCTTGTCCTCCAGTCACAAATGGGCCCCAACTGCCGTAGAGGACACACCCTGAAATTTGCAAATGTGAATGCATGACAATGGAGAAATCGCGATCCTTGTGTTAAATAACAACACGTCCCCTCAAGGGCTCGTCAAATGTGCTTCAGCTATTTCTTGGCACGACAGAGACAAGAACGAGTCCTGGAGGACGAGCGCCGAGCAGAAGGTAAAAGGGAGGAGGGGTGTGATGTGCTGCTGAGGGAAGAGCTGGCCGCCGAAGTGACAGACAGAGGGGATAAATGAGCGCGCTGGCAGACTGCGAGGAAGATGGGGAAACTCTGCTCCGCTGGTAATGAGGTGACCAAAGTCCAAACAAATTCCTTCTAAGGCTGCCATCAGAAACTTTATTCTATGTTATCTCTCTGAGATACTGCACAGCAAGCCTGCAGGAAGATGTACAATCCACATCCAGTGTAAGCATATATTCACTCAAAGTCTAAATATTTTGCCTTTATTTTTTACTAAATGTCACTTATAGGATATCGCTCAAGGATTAATGTCTGGTGTTACGTACAGTTCATGATGTTTGAGTTCACGTAAATGCCAGAGTACCCAGGCCCTCTGAGCCTGGGTCAGAGGAACTCATCTAAGCATATATCCTATTAGACATGTGACCTATATAGGAAGATGAAGCCTGGGTGAGAGGTAGCGTGTTATGAGTCTGGGCAGACCAAGGGCTATATCCTATTATATGGTAATACACAGCATGCGTGGTAATTAATAAAAAAAGAGGTCAATGAAGGCATTCATTAAAATGGTCTTGACTGAAGACAGCAATTTTTGCAAATTCTTGTAATAATAGTGCTAATGAGATGACGATAATGAATAGAAAGCCTTATGCCATCCTTCCTCATACAACAAGTATAATTATAATAATTATAACTGATTATTTTCTCTATCCAATCTTTTGATGTCATGTTTTCACAGAGCAATGCAAAAAAACTGGAGAGAGCTGGAACAAGTGACTGATTGGTCTTCAACGACTAATATATTGAGAGTCGAAACCAACACTTGGTTGGATAGAACAAGCAATTTTATTACTTCATTTTGGACTTGTTGGCGTTTTCCAACTTGATCTAAAAGTGTATCAACCAAAAAATATCAATCTAACGAATGGTACATATCGAAAAGAATCGCGAAAATTGCCCCATAAACGAGCAAGAAAAGTCAAGGTCGGAGGATTGGTTGGGTCATATAAAGAACATTCCCAGAGGAGTAAGTGACAACAGTGTTCAGCATTACCTCAACACAAAGCAGGATGTTTTCCTTAAACTAGCCAAGTAGTTTTGGTGCCTAAACCTAACCAGACTGGACCGTTTGACAATGTTGATAACAGCCCAAGTCAAAATATGTCAAAATATCTGAACTGTTTGCCAGCAAGCTTATCTCAGTTTGAAAGTCAGACCAGAAGTTGCAGAGCCCTTCACATGCAGAACTGATGCTGGAATGGCCGGTAGAATATCATAGTTTGAATCTCAAGCCTGCTGACCAGATGAGATGGGAGTGAGAATGTGTTAGTAGAAACACGGCAGTGCAACATGGCGGACTCTGTGGAAGAGGACCCACAACCACTTTAGATATAGAAGGCTTGTTCTGACAAAAACACAACCATCCCTAGTTTAAGGTTAGTTATACACT
The DNA here is from genome assembly GCF_900880675.1 of Sparus aurata. Classification (NCBI taxonomy): domain Eukaryota; kingdom Metazoa; phylum Chordata; class Actinopteri; order Spariformes; family Sparidae; genus Sparus; species Sparus aurata. The sequence goes on from NC_044193.1 coordinate 9,367,678, forward strand.
AATGAAACCATATGAATGAATATCATACTCTTATTTTGCCAATAGATCCCCATAAATTCTTCACACCATACCATTAATTAACTAGTCATTCCAGTTCTAATGTCTACAACTTGCAACCTGCTTAACCCCAATATTCGGATGGTGGGGTCGGTCCAGGTCAGGTCCTGCGGTTCATGGTTGGCTCTCACCTACTGAGGCATCTTAAACATCAAAGCGGCCATCCCATTCAGGACACTCTCAGCAGGAGAGAGCACAGAAGTATAATGAATAAACATTAGCCTGGCTGGTTTCCTGGACCAGGATGACAGAGTACTGGACCCAGTCCAGACCGACTCCTTCAGTGTCTCTGACAGGAGGACCACTAAAGCTCCTATCAGCCATGAATCCAGAACCCCTCTTCAAGCCTCGCCATACACCTTTATGTCTGGCTAGGTCACTCTGCACAAACACAACAAATAAATCACCACTGGGTCACTCACAAGCACTGTATGACCAATAACCTATGGCACGGTTACCTTGACAACGTGCCACCTCTCTCTCTCTCTCCTCAGCACCGCAAGCTTTCAAGCGCAAACTGGGAGGTGGGGAGAAGAGGAAGAGGAGGGAAGAATACACCCACTCGCAGACAAGCATGGCATGGAAATCTGTCTTTGATGCTGATGCAAAGAGACTGCTACACTGAAAACCTCCCAGCCTCCTCCTCCTCAGCCTCATGAGATGGCTCCCTGGTCCTGGAGTGTGATGAGAGGGGAGGCAGGCCAAGCACACCCCCCGCCAACTCAGTCACATGATGCCATCAACCATGACCACAACCACAACCGGGGCCATGAGCATCTACAATGCATCCACGTTTGTGATTTATTCATCACGAGGCTTCAATTATTCAGGCTCATAACCAGGTAGTGCCCCCAAACTATCCCGTTTACATTAGGGCATCATCTGTAAGCCCAGCGGACCACAAGATTCAATGGTAAATCCATCGATCAGACTAAATGGAAAAAAGGGCGAGGAAACCACTGCAGGAGAAGTTTACACTCCGATATATAGCAGCATTAAAGAAAGCCAGCCTCCCCAATCCAAACACTAAGAAGATTAGTGCAGGGGAAATGTGACAATGTTCAGAAATAGTGCTCAGCTTTATCTGTAGGCCCGGGTTAGTTTCCAGCTCTGCCTGCTCAAAATTCAATCGTGAAGCAACCGACACGGCGTGTTCACACTGCTCACTGCTCTGACTGTCAGCGGCGACACCGTCAGCTCTGCCGTGTCTGCTCAACAGCCATCGTCCTCATGTAAACACGCTGTGGCTGGGGCTTCCCTTGGAGCCTGAATGCAAAGAGGGTGCACTCACACTGAAATATGAAAAAGGATGATGGTGTACTGGGTGTATTTCAGATGAGTCAAGTAAATGAGGGGTAAAGAGTCAAAGCTGTCCCTTGTCTGACCCCAGTTGCTGAGTGCCTAGTTCTAAGGTATCATAGCTTCATTTTTGGTCTTTGATGGGTTCTTTAATTACTTTTTGAACAAATTTTTTCCCTAATCATTTAAGAAGACCAGCTACAGTGATGCCAGCCAGCAGATTTGTGAGGCTGTAGATAGTTGCTTTGAGCTGAATGCTAATGTCAGCATGCTAACATGCCTTTCACTACCTGCCCCATCAGAGTGGCACATGTGCAAGTGGGTCGACCGTCTTTGACATTTTGGTACAGTGACACCACTTGCGCAAGCACACACACAACTGCGGTAAAACACGATATTTGTAAGGCTAGTTGATGATTATGATTTGACTTGCTAATCATTGTTTTTGACCGGTGGTTTCCTGTCGTAGCAAAAGAAAAATGTGTGTACCAAACATCAAGGTAATCCATCCAATAGCTGTCCATACGCTTCATCCATAACCGCAAATATCAACTTCAGGGTAGTGCTAGAGGAAGGACGATCCATCTTCAGGTAAGAAACATTGCTAGCATGGTAAAAACTTCCTATGGCTGCTGTTAAAAATATTCAAAAGGTAATTATGAAACTCGGTGGGGGCCCGACAAATGGGCTGAAAAGTGAAGTGTTGCTGGACTCTGCAACACTTGACTTTTCTGAGGAACAAATGAATCAAGGACTGACGCCACATGGTATGAATCTTTTCAAATGGGTGTAAAGGAACACTTTGTTTGTTACAACTTACCAAATCCAAAGAATGGGTTGTTTGCCTTCTATATGCATTATAATAAATTGACTCTTTGACTTTGTAACTTGGGTTTATCATTTGTCATAATTAGTACAGTAAAAAATTGTTAATATGGTCATTGAAAATAACCATTTATTGCAGTGTTTTGCAGTTCATCTATTTGGCACTCAATTTGTAGCAATACACAATCCACCAGTGGGGTTAGGGTTACAGAAGACAACCATAAAGATCGTGGCAGTTCTAATTGATAGTGTGGTTTGTATCAGTCAATATTTTTCTCATACTGCTGCCAACAACTGCACTGCGCTAGACTGCACATTATGCAAGTTTTCTTATCAAAATCGCTCAATTTCTAACAACCCAGCACAAACAATTAACATGCAGATTCAAAAATCACCCACAGTGACCCTCAGAGGGCAGACCTTTCTATTGCAAAGGGCTGGGAAAACACTGCTGTAACATATACCAGAGATTATTGTTTGTGGTGGAGGTGTATGTAGCAATGCAGCATCACTTATGTTAAACACAGCATTTGAATTAAGCTGAAGATCACAAGCAAACACGAGCAGAAAGCCAGAGAGCAGGAATCTACCGAAAAGCCTCCCCGCAACTCTGCAGCAGAGCGGCCCCGGCAAGCAGCAGCAGCAAACCAAACCCAAGCACAGCAAAGCCGACACAGCAGGAAAGCAAAGAGGTACTTCAAAAGAAATGTTGTTTCGGCAGCACTGTGTGTACACACCTTGGCATTAATATATGGGTCAAAGGGCCCACAGCGTTTGAACTCTTTATGGTCTACAGAGCTCTGGGAGGGAGGAAGAGAAGATAGGCCGATGGTTTTGGATCAGACAAGCAATGAACAAATGAATGATGATCACAAATGAGTCAAACTAAATAAAAAGGAGAAACAAAATCAGAATTGAGTTAATGAACAATCATGAACAGGCTGGGAGAAATGACACAAAATGAGAGCAATTGAGTTTTTGCGATATCTTGACAGTGGCTTGTTTGATCAACAGATTTCAGGTTCTGACTGCATAGAGCTCATAATGGGTCATTTCTCCTGATCCCAAACAGGACAGGCCAGAGACGGTGCAGGTCTGGGGCCCGTCTGTGCGGTAAGCAACCAAACAAAATATGAAACATATGAGTTAAAACAGTTAAAATGGTTAGGGGCAGACAAGCACTTCTCACAATAGCATGGCGTCAGAGAGCTTCACAGTAGAATCAGACTCATGATGCACGGATGTTAAAGAACTCTGCACACAGTCTTTTTTGACATTCATTCAATTTTTGTTCACGTGGAGTATAGAGCATGCCATGCTGAAGTAGAATTTGCATCTCCACGTGGCATTTCACAGTTAAAAATGACTCCTTGAAGTGGAAAAATGATCACCGTCCGATGGCTGCTGACTAAACCATTCAAACTGTAATTGTGAAACTACTGAAGGTCAGCAGATGTGTTCAAAAGCAGACAGTTTTGAGGACGTTACCTAATTTATCTTTATAAAGCCACTGCTGACTGTCTACTTTGTCTTCTGCAGACACAGACGCACATCTTCCAACAAACTCGGATTAGATGGAGGAACAAATCTTTTTAGTGCTGACATCATTTCACGCTGATAACATCAGGATGTTAAATGTGCTTAAAAACTGGAACCTTAAAGGGACGATTCACCACAATCAACAATACATCATTTCTTCTTATCTGCAGTCCTATTTATCTATTTAGAAAGTTTTGTGAGTTGCTGAGTTTTGTTGAAGTTCGTCACCTCTCACATAAAATGGAACTAAACGGCACTTGGCCCAGTTAGTAAAGCTGTCATGAGCACTAGTCCTTCCTCCATGAGTAGATGCAGCCTCCTCATGTAGTTGAAACAGGTGACGGGTGTCGGTAAGTAACACTACAGCTAAGAGGAAAAGCATGTATTTTGTATTTTGGGGTGAACTGTCACTTCTTAGTCAAACAGAGAGTCCAAAAACACCACACATAATCAAGCACAGACGGGTCAATGCAGCGCCTGACCTGCTCATTGAGTTTGGGGTGCGAAGGTCCTTGGTGGATGAGCAGTTTGACGATATGTTCGTCTCCCTTCCATGCAGCCAGATGGAGAGGATAGCAGCCCTTGTTGTCGGCGATGTTGGTCAAGGCCTCGTTCCGTAGCAGTGCCTCCACCACCTCGCTGTAGGAAAAAGAAAGGGACAGGGCAGGTCAGAAAAAAATGCCACGGCTATTAACCACACTAATAAATACACAAGGCCTTAACAAACAGCCAATCAATAGCTCTATGTTCCCAGAGGGACAATTGCCTGTGAGGGCAGACCTTATTTAATGGTGAGCCTGCACACCGGGTTCATATACAGCACATTTACCATTACATCTAAAGCATTACTATAAATGCAATAGCATGAAGTTTACAGACTTCATTTATAACCACAACAATCAATCTTAATGCATAAATATACACACATTTATTCAGTCTATTTACATAGTTTAGAAAATATCTACAGATCTAGATTAGAAAATATCTGTGCATTTACATTAGAACATACGCTATGCTTTTTCCATAGTCAAATTTAAGCACTTTGACGGCATTTTCAAGCTTTAGCAGCACCATAACAGGTTACACAATGCGTTTTCAGATTTGATAAGTTTTCTATTAGTAGCTTGAGCAGAAACAAAGGGTAGGTTGAGGCCGCGCCAGTCTGTTGGTTTCTTTTATTTATATTCACACGTCTTCATCATAATGTTAACCAGTCAGTCAGGCAGCGATTTCTAATGAAAGTAATGAGTTTCAAGTAGTTTTTCAAGTAGTAAACAACGATATTGTTTAGGTGAGTGGTGCTGTAGGTGAAACACTAGATTATGTTATAAATCAGTCATTTTTCTAGCAGTATATTCAAGTTCAGGTATAGTCCTAACTTGGCGGCCAGGGTTCGAATCCGCCCTGTGGCCTTCTGCTGCATGTCATCCCCCTCTCTGTCTGTGCCATTTCCTATCCAAACCCTCAGCTGTAAAGGCATCTAAGGCCCAAAGAATGTATTTTTTTAAAAAAAAAAGTTGAGCATTTGCTAAACTTTCAAGACTTCAAGACCCTATAAACAAAAAAGCTGAAATGGGTTCCAACAGAGGCATGCATCACTGAACTACCTGTGTCCATTGAGGGCGGCGTGGTGGAGAGGGGAGTATCCAGTGCTGTCCACACAATTCACATTGGGGCCTCTCCAGATGCTGTGAAGAAAAAGAAAGGATTGTTAGGGAAAAAAAAAACCACACACACACACACACACACACACACATACACCAAACAAACACTGCCAATCCTTATGTAAAGTCTCTAACTGTGGGTGTGACCGATTCTGTTTTGATTGCTATCTAAGGGTCTCTAACAGCAGTAAGTTTACATCACAGCCCAACCCCGCCTACGCACAGGTGAGGTGGGGGGCATGCAGTCTCAGACACACTCTCTGGAACAAAGCTGCAAAGATTAGTCAGCAGAAAGACTATTAACCTCATTATTTTGATAATTGATCAATTGCTTTAGTCATCTGAAAAGCAAAAATGTAAAAACTTGATAGTATGCGTATGCTTATGAAAGGAAATGACGAGTCTGTGTGTTTTGGACTGTCGGTTGGACAAAAGAAGCAGTGTGAAGACATAATTTTGGGCTCTGGGAAGGTCTGATGAGCATTTTTGACATTTCTTTGACATTTTACAGAGTAAAAGTATAATTAAGTTAATCGTTAGTTGCAGCCCTACTCCATACAGGAATGAAGAAGCTCAGGCCACCAGCGGCAGTATCAAACCAGAAAACGAGGAAGGAAAAGAAACCCTATCAGGTCGAAGCAGCAGCTGAGCTAATTGCGTCTCGTTTACAGTAACTCCATGCAACGTCAGCCTGATTATTCTGGGTTGCGAAGTAGAATAGGCTTTTGTTATGCAGTGTGAGCAACAAACAAAGCAACGAGACTGAGCCAAAAAGCACCGAAGAGGGTAAAAAGGACGGTGGCCCTGCGCTCCCATTCACTTGAGCTGAACTCGGCTGTCAGCTCCGATTGGTTCGTTTCTTTTAATTTGCAAAGAGCGCTGTGGTGAAGAGGAAAGGCCGCGATGATAGAGGGGAACGGCCATGAGAGATTGAGGGAGCAATTTAAAAATCTAAAGGCTGTCTGGAGTGCCAGAGACTGCGGATGTGAGGCTCTCAGAAGGACCTTAACACATCCTAAATAAATCATGTGACGAGGAAATCCCAGCACTAGTGAACCAAATATCTGAGACCAGAGTCATTTGGCAAACAGAAAGGGAAGGGGAGCAAAACCACTGGGCCTCGCAGAGAATCAATCATGAATGGGAGAAAAAAAAATAAATAAAGAGAAATCTTACTGACTTTTTTACTATTTACTTAGCTTTTGATATATTATAGAAAACCGTCTCAGCGCCAACGCAAACGATCGACGATTTGACAGTCGCACAGCTTCATAAATTATGAGCGACTCGGATTTTGATGCAAGCGAGTAATTTCTTCTATGAATAAAGCCTTTGGAGAAAAGTCAGCAGGGCACGTATTTGTACATCTTACCAGTGGATAAAAATATCAAACATCAGCTCCGGGAGTTGAACACAGACACAATAGGATTCGATCCATGATAGAAGCGGTGTGTGATGACGGCAGGATGCTCATCCTCCCCTGCAAATCAGCTTCGGTGCGACCGTGCTTCACACACACGGCCCGTTTTTTTGTTGCAGTAATGGCTGTTTTGCCCCCTTAAAATACATCTCCTATAATAGCTCTGAGAGCAGCCTGCAATTACACAGTCAGAGCCATCTCATTAAATAAGTGTCTTGGAGGGCTCCATCGCCTGCAGAACAATGCAGGCGACAGAGCACAGACACACAAGGATGCGCCGATCTACTACTCATAACCTAAGCCCTTTATTTCTCACAGAGCGCCTTTTGGGTCTGAACTCACCGAGTCAGGCACCCATGAAGACAAGGAGACATCAAAAAGCAGGGCGTGCCGAGAGGAAATACTCAAGTGTGAAAATGTGGTGGGAGGAAATGCTGGGGATTGATGAATTTCTGTCAGAGAGGAGTGTGTGTGTGTGTGGGGGGGGGGTGCGAGCTACGATTATGTGAGCTCTTAAGGCATCAGGCGTACACACTTCCTCTCCACACTTACAGAACTCGTAGCAGAATTTGTAGCTGGGAGTAGGAAAAAGCCCGCCCTGTGTTGTGCCTGGCCGTTTCACACATCAAAACGGAATACCACTGAGACAGAAGCAGACCTCTAGTTGTTGTCCTAGATAAAGAGTTATGTAACGGCTTACAGCAACAACAACAAAAAAAAAAAAAAACAACAACCCATAAACAAATTACCATAAACATGAACAGAGCAGCGACCACGACTGGAGAGTTTTACAAATTCAGGGATATGGGAGTAATGCAAGAAGGCACAGCGTGCGTTTTAACATGACGCGGTGACATCGCATTGATTGCCATGTCGTGCAAAGCGAACATTAGGACTACATAACTGTAAGCCGGGGCTGCAGCAGCATGAGATTTTCACGGTATGATAACCATCTTTTGAAATATTATTGTGGAAGGGTATCACGCTACACATTACATTCATTTCATCAGTTACAATTTCTTCTTCTTTAAAGGAATGAAAACAGAAGTGAACTAAAGTTGTATAATAATATACAAATATTATGTCCCGACAGACATAAACTTGAAAAAAAATCTATTTTTTAAAAACCTACCCTACAGTTAGGGTTAACGCTATTAATCAGTGTATCTTACATTCTATGTATAGTGGATCCTAGTCGAGGATGTTAAAATAAATGCCTCTTAGAAAATACGAATTTCAAATAGCTGTGCAACATTCAACTCCTTACGTCAGATGTATCATGAGCCACACTGAAAGATGTTCCTTACTTATTCTTAGTCATCAGTTCTAAAGAAAAACTGGAATAAAGGCCAACATTTCTGATGCTCCTGCACACTTCGATCCCCCTCAGCAGTCATGACTCTGATGTGTCATTGCCAGAAGTTCCTAAAAAATGCCACTCGGACAACACAAACATTGTGACATCTGCCACATGACCAAACAAGACCTTGCAGGGATGTAATGCATCACAAGACGCAGCATGATGTCACTCTCTGGTATCCATTTCCATCATACTGCTGTGATAGTCGGTGTTAATTCACCAGAATCAACCTGCATGCGAGAGAGAAAGAAGATGTCTGCTCATTACGTTTTTCACTGTCAAGTTTGTTGCGAGCAGAGCTTCCTGTAGTAGCAGCGTCAAGTGCAGTCCAAGTGTTACGTCCTCATTTTGGCAGCGCGGCACTCAAGGGCATGAGTCAGAGTGGTGCTCGACAATCCACTTCATCCTCTTACTACGGCTCACAACCAACCTAACCAAGGGGACGGGCTTTGGCCCCATAGCGGGGCAATGGGCAAAACAGAGTTGATTTGGTTTGGGAGGGGACACATTCATTCGAACTGACTGAGGAATTCCTGTTTGAAAGGCTGAGATAATCCTTAATTTCCCTGAGGGAATATCAGCGGGATGAAGCCGGAGTTTGAAAAAGATTCTGGGGGGCTGTAATTCTGTGTCGTACAAAGCCCGACCAGTACGACAGCAGGAAGGATAATAACATTGCCCCTCTTTTATGTATTTTCTCTGCATTAGTCCGCTGATGTTAGTCACACATATACTGAAGGCGTTTCCAAAATATGTGGGCTTAAACATAAATCTCCTCTGTGTTATGTTCTCAAGTCCAAATGTCATGGAGCTCGGTAATTACATCCACAGACAGAAGAGACTGGAGTTTGGTTTTCATGGATTCTCATACCAAGCGGCTAAACAGTGGGAAGCACAGTATGCAACCGACAACTACCTGCTTCTGATGGACGATACCAATGAGATAACAAATACTTTTACTTCTTAATTTTTTCCAAAAGATAACAATTTAAAAAGATGTTATTGATAAAATTCAGCCGCTAAACGTGACGATCAACAACATGCTTCATTCTTGTTACAATGTCGCTGCTGTTCAGATTATCTGCCCCCTCAAGTGCACTAGCTAACGTTAGAAACGTTAGCAAACATGAGGGCATTCAACCATTCTTCAATTTCTTTTCCACAAACTGGCAACTACCAAGACTGTTCATCGTTGACGAAACACCTATACCACGTTTAAACGGTGTTACAATGTTAATTCACTGTTAGAAGCTGAAACCAACTGTCAGAATTCTCAGAGATTAACAAGACAACCATTATGGAGCCGACAAACATTTTTAAAATGACTGATTCACAATCATAAAAGAGACTCTATATTCTGAACTTTCTACAAGCTCTGTAAATGTATTTTATTTATTTTCTTACGATTTGCCCACATGAAAATTGTCATCAGTATGACCGATAATATTCCATAGCTCCACTAGGAATTGCTGTGCTAAAACTCTGAGCCCTCATGGAACATTAATTCCAAATGACAATTGTGTTTTCTTCCTTTTAAACTGTAAAAAGCATCCGCAGCGGCAAACATTTGGCTCTCTAGTCCAGACTGCATGACCCTTCCAAAGTGCAGCGGGTTGACATCTTCAACCAACTCAAACCAACTTTAAACAGTGCATAAAGCCCCTTGCTGTAGAGTGTGAAGATGCTGTGCCTCTTGGCAATTGGCCTCACATTATTGAATCTATTCATAGGCTATATTTTCAGCCGACAGCGTTGATATACTTTTCCCGCCACCAAACCAATAAAGTTATCTGATGCATTTGAATGCATCTGTCAGTTTGTGTTGATCATTTGATCCATATTCACTCATCTCTGTCAGACAACTTAGCAGGTAGAAAAAAGCAGGGATGACTCACATGAGAATGTTGAAATGCGTATCTATTATTTTCCAAGTTATTATGATCAGGATGAACCAGAATGACTAGTTGAGTTGCCGTGCAGAGCTTATACTTATAGTGTACAACCCACATCATGTGTCATTTAACAACAGATCTTGAAAGTACACAAAAGTACACATTTCCAGTGGAACCAAAAGTCATGAAAGATGATCCCATGTTTATATACTGAGCTCTAGGGAATAGGCAAGGCTAAATTCATGCTTAGGTTTAAGCAAGTAAGGAACCCAGGTGAGTGAGAACTCGGTGTCAAATAAACAGATTTGTCCTCAAGCCAATTAGTAGTGTGACCACACTGCCAGGGATTAGTCAGGCCCAGGGCACTGAGCCCAGTAGTGACTGGCGCATGTCAGCCAACCTCAGGGAAATTGGGCTTAATTATGCATACTGCTGGCGGGTACTGAAACCAGATGCCCTGCAGCCAGTCGGCCAACTTGAGCATCTTCTCCTCAGTGGAGACACACCGAAGCACCTGCCAGAGTCCTCCAGGCCTGCTGGGGAATACTCTCACTGACTTAATGAGCTCAAATCTCTGGCAAGGTACCGCGCTGGGACCTACAACTATAATAAAGTAGTACACGAGCATCACTCCAGTTGTTACAGACCATATCGAAGGGCAGCGCATACTGTACTGTTTGAAACAAATTAGGCAACAAACTTCAAATCTATGACTCAGCTCTGACGAGTCTCATAAAATTACTTCACTAGAGAATTTCTTGATCGCGTGGTTGATGATTCTGAACATTTATGATTACGCCTTGATTTTCTACAACTTCTGATGAGCCCATATTTCACTGATCATTACATCACACAATCATTACATAAAGTAAGAAAAACAGTTGACAGTGCTAACACGCCTGTGGTAAGCAGGTATTTACCTTATTCCTCACTTATGGGCGCAACTGGAACTGCAATTTTCCTGGTAACGGGACGCTAATCGTCTGTCATAGAGCGACTGGTATACTGATATATCAGTCTGGAACAACATGGTAGACTGACTGACATGGCTATTCGCAGAGCCATACTGCTAATGTGGATTGAAAAAGCACCATAAGAGAGTTATGGACCATATTCACACGGTGGCCATTACCTTCAGCTAAAAGGTGGGAAGCTCAAATGTTTTACTGCTGTTCTCCAGGTTCCAAGTTGAAAAAATGTAGGGAATTCGACAAAATTGTATTGCTTCCTGACTAATTGGCAACTGAAAAGAATTTTGAGGGGCATGGGGACATTTTTCAAGATAAAACAACATATTTGATAACCATCAGGCATCCAGTACACAGCAGCTAACGTTAGCATTCATCCACGTTCCTAGCTAACATTACCGCTTTCATTCTAAAATATCAACGCGCATCTTGGACACATTTATGTATGCCTGGAGCTGAAACATACTGGATGTAATCATACGGTAATGTAAGCTAGGAAGTGGTTGAATGCCAACAAGGGTTTGTCAAATATGTAGTTTTTACCTTGAAATATGCACAGATTTTTAATGTCCATCGTCTTTACGGTTGCTAGTCATTTAGGAAGCAGTGAAATGGCATGATTTGTCAAATTCCATACATTTATTCAACAGCTTCCGGCTTCCCACCCCAAGTGGGATGTCAGGGAAAAATGGCCGCCACGTGAATAAGGTCCATTCCTGAATGTATGAAGTAAGAATTCCTCAAATTCATCAAATAATGAAACTGCCAGCCTTGACGTTTTCTTTTTTTAAAAAAGGGTGCAACAAACACTTTCAGAATGCGACTTACGCACGTTCATCGTGTCAACAGTATGCAGCTCCACTTTAAAAAAGGAACAGAAAATGCTGAAATGAAGATGGTGATATCACCGCTAATTTCCATATTCAGTTGTAGAGCACAGCCTTAACTAAGCCTGATTGAGTCTTCGTGGCTCATAATCACACCACAGTGAGCATTTCACAGAGCAAATGTGTGGCAGCGGGAGGTGTGAATAAACTGTGTCTGCCCACAGTCTATGATCAGAGCCGTCCAATGGGCTCTGCCAGACTCATAATGATGGGCATGAAAAACACAGGTGGCAGGCTGAAAAGGTGGGATGAACACGGAAGGAAAGAAGAGAAGAGATCCGATGGGGCGAGAGCAGAAAGAAAAACGCGTTCAATCACAGGCTGTCTTACATCAAGCCGGCGTCTCCCCCACCGACTTTCACAGCAGATGCCACTGCACGACAACTACAAAAACCTCACCGTTTCGTGCCGGCATCCCCTGAACATTTTGCTTGAAAGAGCAAGCTGATGTTCAGATTCAAATAGAAACTTGCCAAAGTGGATGGGCAATTTCAGTTGTGCTGACATCCCACTTCTGGAAATAGCACACAGCTCCTCTATGAGAGAACCTTTTTGGTAAATACTGCTCGGTTTGCCTTCAAAATTCATCAGCAAAAGTCCTTTAACCATGACAGCCATTACAACAACGTCACACCTCATTCAAGATAAGCCGCATGTGTCCGGAAGTCGTCAACAGTCAGAGTTTGTTGCTAATCTGCTTAGTCATGCTGAGGCCAATCCATACAAGGAACTGTGGCATGTCTACGCTGTTTGCACCAATATCAAAGTGAAAGGGAAGTACACATCTTAAGATCGGGGCTAATTTGTTTCCTGTGCGAACATATTGAGGGCACTGCCATTACTCTGGCTCCAAGCACAACACGTTTGAAGTCTGGAGGTGGAGTGGAGGTTGGCGTGGACCCAGCAGGTGGGCAAAAGGACTGCTGAGAGCTGTAGAGTGGGAGAGAACGGAAGACGCCAGCCAGCAGGGCCAGCCAGATGAAAATGTCTGGGTCGGGGGCTGCCAACAGCCGACTAACACACGTGTAGGCTTGCACAGGTCGGGGGGGGGGGGGGGGGGGGGGGGCTAACGTGTGCGGTCACTGTGGGAACCTCTTCCAACAAACTGGGCTCAAAAGCAGAGATCCACCCAAACCACAGCAGCCTTATCTTTGCCATTTGTCCATTTGTTATCATAGGGTTTTTTTTCAGTGAGTGGGGTGAGAAAGAGTTCACACAAACATGCAAACACAAGTGTCCGTGTGTTCTGCTAAGCGACTTTGTTTCTTTTAATACAGGAAGCACAGGAAAAAAAAGGAAACTGATAATTTCTTTCTTAGCAACCACAGAAGTAAGAGTGTGCTTTGACTGTTAAGCACTGTGTGATACTGAGAAAAAGTGCTTCTTAAAACATCCTTTCCTCGGCATTTCTTACAAGAAGGCCTGTCACAATAACTGCTTTTGTTGGACGATTTATTTTCCCAGAAACGATAAAAATAAATGATATTATTGGCATTTTAAGCCAACATTTTATCAAGGCTGGGAGATATGGCCTTGAAATAACAGTGCAATATTTTTCTGGCTGTATCATGATGCACAACATATCTCAAAACGCACTCCAGAAATGCTCAGACTTTGCAACAATATCAAACATCCTATTTCTTACCATATACCTCATTATCAATATTGACACTATATTGTCAAGATGGCTGCAATCGAATCTCCTACGAAACTTTTCCTCTACATATAAACAAGAAACCCCTGACCCAATTGGATGAAAGCTATTTTTAGCCGCCCATCATTAAAGATAATTTTCTTACACACTGCATGAAAAGGACGCTGTATCTGCGAGTCTCCGCTTCCCCTCACACACATATGTGGAATTCATCACTGCTACTAAGTGCTTTTCTGCCTGCTTTCTCAGTCTACACAAACACAGGCCGTAAACATAACGCGCGGAGCATCCCAAACTCAGATGCTCCTGGAATGCCAACATGGTGGTGTTGGGTTTCCCCAGCTACCACTGCTCCCTCCTGGACTGAACCAGCTACAGTTTCTTTCGGTTCAGAGGTCAACGATTGACGAAAATGTGACTGCCAGACCTGTTGTTTGCCCGGCCTGTGGCTACCTCGGGCTGATCTGAGGTTCTTGCCAGTGCTGTGAAAGCGACAGAAGGTGCCTTGTTAACGCCGTCTGCCTGCACTAACAGCGGGCAGTGAGACAGTCTGCCTGAACTTGGACGGCTACTATGAAATCCAGCTCAGGACTGAGGGTGACAGACTCCCGCTGTGAGCCTGTCATCTGCAGATAGAGCAGCCCGAGTCCTACAGTGCACATTCACACTCACTGAATTCAACATGTGCAAAGCTGCTAACAACAAAGAAGCTCCAGGGATATTTTGTTGTTGTTGTTGTCGTTTTTTGTTTTTTTTAAAAAGGACAGTAGGTGCTAGCTCTTACACCGCGGATATTTTCTCGGCTGCTTGGGATGAGCCAGAATTTGCAGATGTAATGGGATGGAATGATCTGGAGTTGCGCCCAAGCATCTTAAAAATGCTAACCAAGTCAACGCTCTGATAGAAACGCTTTGCTCCCTAGTAACAAGAGAAAGGAACAACACATTGTAGAGGAAATATATTTCTGTTATATAAAGGCTTTTGTGGATATCTTAAGCCGGTCTTTAACATCAAACACTGCAAAAGCTCCTCCTGTATTCACCTACAGAAAACATTAGACTTAATGAGTGGGATGCTCTGAATAGGTGGTCCAGTTCGACCAAAATGACAGCTCCATTTTCTTTGTAAAACCAAAATAGTGAAGAAAGGACCCAGAATGGTCTTTAGGGACTGATATGAATATAAATAGGCATCATTCTACGCTTTGTCAGGGGGACAAAGGACGAGGCTGTGAAGCTGGGAGACGAGCCCTCATCTGGCTAAGCTCTCAGAGCGTCTGTCCAGAACTCCATGCATTCCTCTGTTAATTTCCCCTCAGTGGGCAGGCACTCTCTCTGCCAGGGACTTGTCTTTACCTCCGGTCTGACCGCAGCAGCTGCCTCTGTTTGGACAACCCGGGCCAGGAAGTGCTGGTGAAGAGCTCTTCCTGTAGACCTCTGGGATCCGAACGGGTCATGAGGCCCTAGCAAAAACTACGGTATGAACGGAAGCACGGTAAATGCATTCCCTAAAATAGACACCCTGATGGCTAAAATAGATCCGACCGAACAACATCAGGCTTACTTCTGCATCAACCGTCACTGCACGGTGGCACCATAAAGGTTACAGCACCGTGACCTTCCCACTCAAGTTAGCCCTGCCCAGCTCGTTTTGGTGTTAATGGAGCACCGAAGGACAAATGTTAGGGGCGGCGGCGGTGTTAAAACACGCCGGGGTCAGTGTCTATCCCATGGCAACCGCTGGGATGCAGCCTCCTGGGAAAGCAGGCATTCCGCAGAGCAGAGCTGTACACTGCCTGGTTACAAAAACAACGCAAGTCATGACATGCACCCCATTCCATAGCAAGAACGCCAAAAATCTAGTGGAGACACACACAGAGCACACCTTCATGAAATAGTAACAAAGCCGATTATGTGGAAAGCTTGAGGTTTTGATCCATATGATAAAGTTGTAGTTGTTATTGACTGTCTCTGTGCATTGTATCCTGCGGGGGGACACAGCAATACGTCTAATTAAACTGCTGTTTAGGTTACAGATGTTTATTACACAAGTGGGAATTGATGTGCTCGTAATAAAGAGCAGTGCAGCAGGAGTGTGTATAACTGTTGGTTTGTAGTTGACTGTTGGTTCGGGGCGGTCATGATATTTGGATTATCAGAAACACGAATATGACTACAGCTTTATCTGTGGAAAACTTGATAATATGAAATAAAATTATGCTCAGTCAAATGCATCTTTGCATTTATTGATCTTGTGTTCAAACTCTTTTTGGCAGGTTAATTAGACTCAAAATACAAGCATAGGGAAGTGGAGAGACTCTGTAACCATGACTGTGCAAAAGTTTTTGAAAAAAAGGACAAACAAGGGGAAAAAAACAAAGAAAAAATTGGGTTCATAACTGCCACCTACTATAACAAAAATGTAATGGACGGAAAGGAAATGTATTCAGAGGCAATGCACTATCAACATGATATTATCATGTGTTTTATTTACACAATATCAATAGTTCATGTATGAATATCATGGATGGTTATTGTAAATATCAGTACAAGGGCTTAGGCATGTCAGATATTATATAAATTTGCTGTCATAGACAATATTGTTCTCAATACTGAATTTCAAACAGCTGTTAAGCCATCTACTGGGCTTATGTTTTGAAAAGAAAATGCATGCATATCTGTCCTGGCATGCATCGATCTTTTGGAGGTGACTTTAGCTTAACTGACCTGATGTAAATGCAGGAATGCAGCACTTTTAACATACAGACATGGAGGAATTAGTTTCTAAGAATTACCAATTTGCCAATATTTGTTTCATAAGTGGGAGAAAATGGCTTGCCGGGGGATTTGAATGAGGCTGCATGTCATCTTTGTCATAAGCGGTTATTAACTAAACAGGGCAACACCACAAATTTGTGCTTTGAGCGAATGAGCGACAATAATACCGTCTATCAAGATATTTAGACACGACAGTGTCATGATACGAGATTTTTGATATCGCCTAAACCTGGTCATATATTGCGAAGTCCCTATGTTGGTTGTTATGTCAACATGTAGACAGGAACATGTATCCCTCTCTGCATGATGACATTACAACCAACATGGGCTAAAATGTGCTCGAGTCGGATCCTCCAGATCAAATCTCCTCTGACAGGATTACAGCCCCACACTTCCTAACAAAGGATGATGAACAGGGTACAAATTGATTCTGCTAGCGGGAAGGAAAGGAAACAAACATTCGCCCACAGCCTGTGACACAGTGGTAATTTACCGTGACATCCTTAAAATGTATTGACATATTGATTATGCAAATCAAATCAAGTGTCATAAACAACAGCGAGAGTCCCCCGGGCTGCCCTGTGGTCTCTAATGCTGCAGCTTATTAGCTCAGGTGTTCACAGGCAACAGGCTTGGTAAGTCTATGCACCGCTTCTTCATTCATTTCCTCCAAAGTCTAGCCAATAATTTCCCAGCGCTATCATTGCCAAACATTGATTGCTCAAGTCAGAACAGATGACACAATGGGTTCCTCAGTCCGCCCACAGATCTGTGAGGAAGAGGCTGAGCCAGCCTTGACTGCATGACATCTCTGAATTGGATTTCCGATTAGACGGGTTTAATGTAATTACCTTGAGTACATTGTGCAGTCTGCTCTGAGTAACGCAGCGATGCATCACCTCAACTTCGTCCTAACACTTGTCCCTCAGAAGGAGGTGGCTGCCACGGGTGCTCCCATGGGAGCAACATAACATTATGATTGACAGACTTTCACGTGAATATGCTCTGCATTAAAAGTGAGGGTGCAGAGGAGAGGCCACTTGAAGCACTTCTGTCTTAACGAGTCTGAGAGCTATATTTCACTTTTATCTGCACAGATAAAAGCCTTGTGTGGCCTTAAGAAGTTGGCTCCTTTCAACATCGAGTCTGTTCTTCTTTTGCTCTCTCTGTAGATCTGAACTATGGATGCATTATGAGACCGCATCATGTGGTTTCAGAGCAATATATTCCAGCCCAGGGAAATCCAGCGATCCTGTTGTGGTAAGCCCGTAATTCAGATTCAGATAACATCTGCAGGACAAAATGAAACTCAGAAACTTATCAGATCTGTTATGCTGCATCTTATTATTAATAATACCCAGCAGCCCCGCTGTGTGTGCAAAGTCAAAGGGATCGGACATACAAAGAAGGGGACGGTCCAGCTGCCTCACAGGAAGGGATTTGATGCGATCAAAAGCCGTCCGCGCTGAGCAGGGCCTACCAAAGCCTTTACGAACATCATCCATTTTTTGGCAAATATGTCCTGTTCTGCCAAATCATTCATCCGGGCGTTACAATCTGAGCATCTACTCACTATTACTCCAGTATGTACACAGGTGGCATGTGGGCGAGGATGACAGATACAGTATATTTACCGTGGCGTACTCTAAATCAGGACTTACAACAAATAATCAGAGCAGGCTGCAAGCATTTCCAGCCTTGCATGGGAGGTTGTTGGGTTTGGTTTTTTTTGGGGGGATGTCAAAAAACCGGATCAAATGTTCACCTCACCAAGGATTCAATCTCCTGTGACCACTGATAGAGATAGAAACCTGCCAAACCTTCCACCACTGCAGGAAGAAAAATGGGGTTTCAAATCTAGGGCTGATAAGAAGAAGAAGAAGAAGAAGAAGAAGAAGAAGAAGAAGACCAAACATGTAACAATAATAAAAATGGGAGTCTGGCTCTGACAAACTGGGTCCCTACTCCACCTCCAGGTCTAGACTGGATGAGAGCAATGAATAATGAATCTGTATTAGTATTTTAAAGAGGCTGTGGGCTGTTTTTGTCGCAGATTTATGGAGGGCAAGTTGCACAATTACCTACCAACCGGGCCGTAAGTGCACGTTACAGTGCAGCTGACAGGGACACACCAGAGCTGGGGAGCTAACAAAGAAGCATGCCACGGCTCCCTGCGCTGCCCTAGTTGTTTGTTTGGCACCGCACAACAACATTACACAGTGCAACTACCTCACACTATAGGAAATGGTGCCATGAGCTATTACAGGACGTGATGAGGCAGTATTTGACAGGGAGCACCACCGCCGGTTGTCTCCCATTCAGACGTATCCGCCTCTGCTTCTTCCCCGTCCCAGAGCCTACCTGAGCAGACTGGAGAGCGGATGAGAGGAGGCGCCGTGCCCGCCGCTGTTGCCGCTTCCACCGATCCCAGACGACCCGCCGCCCGTGCCAGCGGACTGTCGCTTCCCGGATAAAAGCTTCTCCACAGCGGCCAGGTTTCCCGTCCGCGCCGCTTCCAGAAGTTCCTGTTCCTTCCCCATCGCGGATCCCCGGGAAAAAATATATATATTCAGAGGAGGCGCGGGGAAGAGGAGAAAAAAGGGGAGGGGGGGGATAGATTGCGGGAGTGAAATTCCTCTGCGATCCCCCCTTTTTTGCTCCTTCTCTCCCGACTTCAAGTTATTCCTCAGTACTGCTGCTGCTGGTGGTGTGGCGAGGAAACAAAAGCTCCCTCCGCCGCTGGGCTCGTCCGTCCCGATCCACGGTGCCGCTGGCGCTCAAGGCGGGAGGGGGAAAAGTTTCGTTCGGCAGCACGGTACCACCACCGAGCAAACTTCCTCTGACCAGTCCCCCGAGCCTCGTCCGTCACTTCCTCGAAACTGCCCTTTCTTTTCTGCGTCTCCAGTCCTAAGCCCTTCTCACACACACACAGACACACACAGACACACACGAACCCTAGCACCCCCGCCCTAGCTGCTCCACATTGGCGGTGGATGGGAATAATCAAAATGGCGCCCGGGCCAATTTAATGCCCATCCAGAGCTTCAACCGTCGGCTCCGCTGTCACGTTTAGAGTCCACGGCGCATTTCCTCACCTATCCCTTTAATTATTTACGGTTATTAGTCACTCGTCTACATGTTATAACACAATACCGTAGACTGCAACTGAATACATAGTTCCGAAACTTGAATTTACTCTAAAAAATATAATCTGCCATGTCACCGTGTTCAATAAATGTGAACTGGCGGAGACTGTAAACAATAACAGATAAGGGTTGGAATTCCTATCAGTTCGCCCTCATGGGTGTGTGAACGGGATCATTTCACAACATCTTGTCAGGTGACAAACAGTCTGTGGCTGGTATTACAAAGTAACAGTAAACAAACAGTGGGGATGTTCGTCAAAACTGTGATTTAACTCGCTTTTACAACATCAGCAGGAATTTTTACATGGAGGGTTAAATCTAAGGGCTGCATTAAAAAAAAAAATGGTTTCAAACGATTCCAGCAAAAATACACAATAAACGTCCTGTTTTTTGATAATCCTAAAGTATTGCGCTGTCTAGAGATAGCGGTGTCAATAAAGTTGGTACAAAACCGGAAACGGAAGTTGGAGCGCTATGCTATCAACAAGCCTGGAAAACTAGCATTTGGACGCTAGCGACCCTCTTTCGCCAAGTTGATCTTAATTGTATCTATTGTTAATGAATTGGTCATCTTAGCGTCGTGTCATACCTGCCTTGCTAGCTAATGTACATTACAACACTACGTAGCTAACGGTAGCTTACCTCCATCGTTAGCTTGGCTAGTTATTGCTGCTGTTTTGTTGACGCCTAGCTGCAGAACATAGGTAGGTGCATGATGTATTAACATTTTCATCATTTTTTTCCTCTGCTTTTCTTTTTTTCAAAAGCCAAAAGTACTTTTCAGTGGATCACAGATTGCATAGATTCTGTCGTGTTGCGAAAACGCTCAACTTAAGTCGGTAACGTTATGGAACACAGAGGTTAGCTCTTTAGCCTTCTCCAAACTGGTAAGTAACTAACGTTAATATACTGCCTTGATGATATTACAGAATCTGAAGCTGTAACCCAGTGTTAGGAGGGCAGAGTGATAATGGCAGACCCTGCACGGATCAAACCTGAGGCTACACCGGAGAGAGCAACTTCTGCCAACGAGGAGCGTCCAAACGTTAAACCGGAGGAATCCGACGATGTGCCAATCACAGCAAAACCTGCAGATGAAAACAAAGATTCATCCTCCCAAGATCAGCCAAAAGAGGAGCTTAAATCAGTGAGTTCCTGGGCTTCATTTATCTCGAATCAGAGCAGGAAGTGTGGTTCAAATTGAAGACCAAAATTCCGACCAAAGGTTTTTTCCTAAATCACAAAAGCATACTTCACTGCCTGGGTATACTTTGTGTTTTAAATGTGTGATACAGATACCAAAAAAATACTAAGTTACTCGACCTTACTTTGAGAAGTATTGAAATGAAATTATTACTTATAGTTGAGAGAAAAGTAAATTAAACACTGTATACAAAACCCCCCTTTCCATGTAACAAAAAAGCCAAACTCCTTTAATGCTAAATGTCACCTCGTCACAGGATTAAGTAATTTAAAGAAAAATCAACAACAGGTCATCAGCATACTGTTTTTCACAATGGGCATTGTTTGGCGTCAAACACAGATGCATCTAGAGAAGCTGAAAGCAGCAGATTTTTTTTTATTGATTTCAATCCGTACATGACGATCAATTATCAAACTTGTAATCTATCCTGCATGGGTACCCTATTTGAAGAACAGGCTATTTGTGTCAGTACTAAAAGCACTTTAGCGTCAGTAGAGTTAATAATTCATTGTGGTGCAGCAAAGTGACATCGAGAAATATTGCCTTTTATTAACTGTATGTATACAAAATAAGATGGACGCAAATGATGATGATGATCGTCAAGTTAAATCTTGGTAAAACAAACTAAAATTGAGAATTCGATCAGGTATTAGTATTTATATCAACGTTGTCTTGTCTGTATAAACATGTATATGTATGTCATTGTTGTATTGCTTCTAAACAAGTTTGTCCTCCGTTGTGTAGGAAATGGCAGCCGGGGAAGACGAGGAAGAAGGAACCTCTGGCCAGCCGTCTTCCAAAAGACTGAAGGTGGAGCCAGAGAAGAAGAAGGAGAAGCGGCAGAAGGTCGACGAGGATGAAATACAAAAGATGCAGTAAGATTGAGTTTTCTAAAAGAATATCATTCCAATACAAAAACAAAATAAATGCAGTCATCCTAGTAAATCTCACCAACTCCCGTTCTTCTTGTGTCCGGCAGGGTTTTGGTGTCATCGTTTTCTGAAGAGCAGCTGAATCGCTATGAGATGTACAGACGCTCTGCCTTCCCTAAGGCTGCTATTAAGAGGGTAAGCATTTAGTTACACTGACAGTGTTTTTAAATCTCTGGAACACATTTTTAGCTTCATGTCCTTATTTATTCGTATTTTTTATTCCTAGTTGATCCAGTCCATAACAGGATCATCAGTGTCTCAGAATGTGGTGATTGCCATGTCTGGTATTTCCAAGGTTTTTGCTGGAGAAATTGTCGAGGAAGGTGAGTGGCAGGCTTACAAAACAGAGTGTTACGTTTAGACCAAATAAGCTTTCACATGAGTAAATCATTTCTTATTTGTACCTTCAGTATAAATAGTCTGTTTCTGTCCTTGCAGCACTGGACGTTTGTGAGAAGTGGGGAGATACACCCCCACTTCAGCCCAAGCATATGAGGGAAGCAGTGAGGAGGTTGAAGAGCAGAGATCAGATTCCCAACTCTAAGCACAAGAACATCCTCTTTCACTGAGGCATCTGTGCTTCGGATTGTATGGTGACTATGGACAGATAACATGTGGAAGCATGTGGTAAACTTGACACGTAGCCACTGCAGCTAACTACACATTGATCTACCGAGAAGAATCATTTGACTGAAGTATGAACCTCTAATTATCAAGTAATGGTTGATGAAACATACAGTTCAAATGTGAAATTATATTCATGTAGTATGGTTGTAAATAACAGTATTTTATATTTGAAAATATGAAATGTCTAATTTTTGTTCTTCAGTTTTTATGTTCTGGGGTGGCAAAATTGTGGCAACTCTGAAGTCAAATGGTTTGAATTAGAAAAATGTGCACTTTTTATTTCTTTTCATGGCATTGTGTACTCATTTTGATAAACATTTCAAAATGTTTGGGTCCTTTTTCACATGATAAACTCCACAGTGAGAGTAGTTTACTGTATCACACTTCTCACTCTTTTTCAGTTTTATAGCTGGGTGACCTGACAAAAGGTTGTGCAATTGTCTGGATTGTTTTTTTTTCCCAGAATAATAGGAAAACTGTTTATGACCAAAATGGACTCATTGTTCAGATCGTCTCTGAATTGACTACGTTTGGCTAACAATACTAAGCTTTGAGGTTTTTTTTTTTAAATAAGTACAATTACCATCAAGGATAAAGTCACTGTGGATCACACCATTAAAATAACTGGAGTGAGACTTGAACATATAGGTTTCTGTGTATTTTATGACAACAAAAACACGGATGCAATAGATATCGAATGTTACGCAAAAAACATGCATTTTTCTATTAAAACTTAAAGGCACAAATGAAATGTGTTCAGCAGTTAATCATTTATTCTTTCACTTTTTTAAAATATTTCCCACATACTAGCTTTGGTTCACAGAACCAGTTGTATATTAGTCTCAATGAAGTGATAAAGACAATACAAAAATTCAATGTAACTCTACACAACTGACAAAAATACTGTCCACAAGTTCTCCAACGTTTGCGTCACTTATAGGAAGATATCACAAGGACTCCTCTGTAATCCTTTGAAGTGATTTACATTAAAACGAGTGCAATTTCCAGTGAATTTATCACACGAGTGCAGGTAACTCACAAGGCATCAACATCACTTCAGTGCATGCGTCTGCTTTTCCATTCTGCCAGCTCAGTTGTATGGAAAGAGAAAACAACACTCATCTTGAAGTGCTTCACTTTCCGGTTATCTCCTCCTTTTTGCATGGTTGTGAGCAGATGGAACTCAGCACCAGTTTGTCAGCAGAGTAGGGATGCTACTTAACACAGAGGTCTGACTGAGGAGAGGGGAAACTGAATGAACAGCACAGCTACATGTTGCATCCAGCATGGGAAGTTCAATCTCGTACCACTGTATGTTTGTCTACTAAGGCCATGCAAAAACATAAACACCAAAAGCTGAGAAGATCACAAATATGATACTGAGGTTTAAGGACAGTATCCCTCTTATTACATTGGTAGTGAGGATGTGTTGAGTACACATGCAGGTGAGAAGAAAACTCTAAAACCTGTTAGACAGGTTAAGTATTTATCTTTGATATAAGTCACCTTAAAAAATGAAGAATGTATGTGTATATGTAAAAATATGTAGTGTCACTGTTCTGTCATGTTTTTGGTTATACCAAACAGCCTTTCTATTGCTCAAAATCTTACATTCCCCTGTAAGAATGCTAATCTGTCATTCATAGCTTGCAAGGCAACCAAAGTTTAAAAAAATAAAGAAAAAAAGAGGGAAAGTAAATATCTTTTCAATCGGGAATGCTCTGGCGAGTTACAGCCACCAGGGGTCTCACAAGCACAGCATGGGAAAATGATGAAGCTGTAACAGCTGTGCAACCATTAAGTCAGATAACATACCTCTGAGGGCTAAACCACTGATCTAACAATAGAACATTTGTACATAAAGTAGCTCGCAGTGAGGTCTTTTCATGAAATTATTCATACAACTAATGTTTAAACTGTCAAACAGTGTCTTTGATGAACAAATCCATCATTGTTTGAATCCATGCATAACAGATTTATGCATAGAAAAAGGAAAGTGACACAAATTTAAATGGCAGCTGGCCCGATGGATAGAATCTGCAGCAGATCAGGAACAAACAAACTGAAAATTATCAGTGTCTGTAGTGAATTTGGTTATTAACGCAACATTGTGTGTGCATACATTTATCAGTGCCACAGCTTTTTTTTTTTTTTTTTAAATGTCATTTTCTTTGATCGATATGGCTTCAGTACACTGTAAAGTAACTGTTACACTGTCTAACAAAAACACATGCCTTGTATCTAAATAAATATACACACGTAAACAACATCCTGAATGAGCTTTTAAGTTCATGATGTCTGACCACTACACTACTGTATACATGATAAATATGCACAGAGGTAACAATAACAATAGCAGTCTAGAGTTGTTTCCTGTCAAGCTACAAAACAAGTTTCAAAGTGATCAAGTATTGTAACTCTGGTAGCTGGTATGATCCAAATCCTCTTTAAACCAGAGAGTTAGAGTGAACCCAGATACAATACTGAAGCTACTGTGCAACCTGCTCTCCACATGACCGAGGGAGAGATCGAAAGGCGTGTCCTCTTGAGTGGACATTCAAACACGTAGAGCACATTGTTTCACAGTACAAAAGAAGCATGATCAACATTTCACAACACGGAGGAAAATAACACTGGGGAATGATTCAACCCGCTTTCTGAAAACGGTGAGAACTTGATAAGAGTGTGTAACCATTCCACCGTGGTGATAAAGCAACCGAGGTGGAAATGGAGATTCATCTGTCTCTCCGTGAAAGCAGCATAATTCTGCTTTCCTTAAAAAAAGAAAAAGGAAAAAAAGTGCAATGTTTTCCCTACCTTTCACAACACATTTTTTTTTTTTTAACGGCAAAGGAACCCACACCTAACCAGGTAATCAACATTACTAAGTCTATGTAGCTTTGTGACTCTGCTACCTGGATATTAACACTGTTCACAAAGCATGCGTGTGTTTCGTAGAGAGAGAAAGAGCCTGATGGACTAGCAGCTGTCTGGCAGTGTTGGTGCATGTGAGGAGGAGGTTTTGGCATGTAAACCACTTAACATTTCCACAACAAAAATAATTAACAGGAGAGAATTAAAGCTTGATGATATTTACCGTTGCATGCTGTGTGACGAATACTGAAACCACGTTATGAGTTTACTGTTCACATTGATTTGGATGAGAGACAACCAGAGTAGTTTGTGTGTAGTTACAGCAGTGAAAGATATCTAGACTGCCAGATAAAAAGTAGTACCATTAATGTACCTATAAGTTAGCTCACTAGGTTCCCCTTTAGTAATTGTTATAGGGGCTCTTTTGTAACATTATGAACAGCGTGATATAGCAGGTGGGATCCAAAGCCACAACTTGGATTCATCTTCTCGTATTCATGTTCAACATCCAGGCATGCTTTGAAGGAGTCCTGCTGGTTCCTGACATTCAGCCTGATGCGTCCCATCACTGCTCCTCAGCAGGAGGAGTAATACAGTACGTTCAGAGGTGAAAGACAGAGAGGCTCAGAGGGTAAACGTGGGGTCGTACTTCCTGACTTCCAGAAGGAGGCGTTCTCTCTCACCGAGGGCCTCATCGAGAGCGGCCTGGGCATCGGAAAGCTGCGACTCCAGGGCTTGTCTCTGTAACGGCAGGATGATTGAAATGGTTAGCTCCAGCTACAGCAAGTGCAAACTCTTTGGCTAGCTGCTTCAAGCCAAGTGGGTGGATATCAGATTCTGATGGACAGCAGCAGGTGTAAATACAACACCGTTACACTCTCCATCTTAGAGCTGACCAGTAACAGGACACTAGTATCACAGCTGTATTTAAGATAAACAGAGCAGACTACTGTAGATTTAAACATGAGGAGAACCAGTGAATCTATCTCAGCTGAGATTTCAATGTCTTTGCCTGCCCATTAAAAAATTAAAGAACAAAAAGCCCTGTGAGACTTTACTACAGTGATACACACAGCCTCATGGTAGATACAGTATTGATATGCCTGAAAATGTTTAAAAAATAAACTTGGCCATTAATCTAACAACCCCCCACAAAATACTATTAGATAAAGCCACATATTGGAGTCATGATCACAGTATTTCTTCTCCTTAGGCTGTAGACACAGAAGCATATATAGAACATCATACTGCTTGGTCTCCCCTACCTCGCTCTGATGTCGAACAGAGCAGGAACTGTTTGGGTTGTCTGAGCCAGCGGCAGGAACACCTGCTGAGGCTTTAGGGTCTGCACCTTCAGCTGCAATAAAAAGGAAATGGTGAGGATCACTTTCTGTTCATCTTTCTGTGACAGCACATGTTCTGAGCTGGAGTCTTTGTGGTTTTACGGTTCATCACCTTGCTGATTTCTGTGTGTATCCAAATATACTTTAAAACATTACATTTATCATAGTGCACGAAATAAAAGACGTTATCTTCTCGCTCACCTCTGAGCCTCATCATGCCATCTTCACCTCGCTCGAGGAGCAGCTGATCCACAATGAACGAGGCTGGGACAGGTTGAGGGGCCGTGGGGTAGATTTTAGGGCTGTCATCCTAAAAGAAAGGTAAGGGATCTTGTCAGTTAACCACATACTTGAACTCATACTAACAATTAATGTTCATGTCTTTCACTCTAGGGTAACCTCAGTCCAAAGGTTCAATTCAATTTACTTTATTTTAATCTGCTCAGAATTACCACTGTGTTACAGGGTGGTATACATACTATATACTAAAAACTAAGAAAAAACAGTGATCAAGGTCTTTCAATTTAGTTGCAGTGACAGAAAAACAATCAGGACTACCATATACAATATTGTAGAATGCATTTTCTCCTGACATCTTATATCCAACAAAGTCAAAATTAGTTGAGCCCATATCCAGACTGTATCAACAACTCACCTTCATGGTGATGGTGATGTTGCTCATGTGTAACTTCATTGGCTGAGCGTCAACACTGAATTCGTCTTCCAGAAAAGGACCGATGTTAGCCACGGTGGAGGCTAACAGCTCAGCCTTGCAGTCTTGCACTCTCATATCCAGAAAGCCCAAAGAATCAGCCAGAGCAGAGTGCCGGGCAGCAGATGGACCCATCTCTGCCCGCATGCACACTTGTGGAGAGCTCTGCTTACCCTGCTTCTGGACTGGTTCGCCCGGAGCTGCAAAAACGACAAGGTAGAAAGAAGAAGAGACATTTGTAAACTGTGTGGTCACTTTAGACTGCAACAAGGTCTAACATGCTTTCTATACAGGAAGTTGATCGATTCCTGAATTGAGATTAGTGTTGTCGAGATACTGATATCTCTAACTTCGATACAATACCACAGGGAAAAATTGAGACAACAATTTAGATCTTTATAAAAAGATAAATGTAAGTGGGCTTTTACACAGAAATTACTAAACTACAAACATTCTGTTTTGCTCGTTTCTAATAAACAGAGAGACGTGATTAGGGTTGCAGTGTTAATAAGCAGATGTCCAAAATTATTTTCCAGGAGTCTGTTGAGGGAACGAACATCATGGAAACAATAATCTAGGTTACCTTGTACGAGACCAGCCAGCACATCTGACACCCTCACAGTGCCCATCTGCACAGGGCTCACATTCTGGACTTCAACAGCCACAACTTGGTCTTCTCCCTTTACTTCCATGGTACAGGCTGCTCCACTCAGGATGAGCAACAACACTGACGACTGCAGCAAGATAAAGCACATGAACTCACATTTAAAAACACTGTAGATTTAAATCTTTGACAAATTCACATTAGATCAATAACTTACCATATCCTGTGAAACGTCCTCGATACTTTGTGACAGAGAGCTGCTAAGGTCAGCTGATGAACCTCCTTCTGTTCCTGGAGCAGGGCTGCCTCGGCTGCCAGCAGGAGTGTTGTTAGGACGCATGGACTCCATACCTGACTCTGGAAACATGATACATACTTATAGTAGAGGTCACCTATGTATTTCAGGGAAAATTGCTTGCTAGTATTTTGAGCACCTGAGTCCATGAGGACAAAGAAATTGTCGCTGACATCACTATCTACAGAGAGGTTTTCGTCAGGCAGGCTCCCTTCCAAGATAGCACTATCAAAGGAATGCTGGGAAGGCGACTGCTTCATGGATTGGTGGCGCAGGCTGGCAGGCAGAGAGGGGGAGGACTCTTCTGAACGCTGGACCTGTTCCCTATAAACACACACATAGAAACACACACAGAGTTGCTAAGGGAAAGCCAGTAAAAGCATGTGGTGCACAGTATGGGTTCCAGACACACAAACACCATTACGCTGCCAACAGCCCAGCAGGGGAGCACCAGCACTTACTTTGCCTGCGGGCTGAACAATTTGCTCATCCCTGAGCCCCGACTCAGCATGCTGAAGGCATCTTTAGTAATCGAAAACGCCCCTTTGGTCAGGTCCAGCGAGGCACTGATGGCATCTTTGGTCACATCCTTGGTGACGTTTATGGCGCTCGACAGCTCTCCCTCCAGGCTGAAGGTGGACGGCTCGCGGGAGAGGGCGGGGGAGTGTCCAGGTGAGAGTGGAGGTGAGAGAGCAGAGGTGTCCTCTTGTGCTGTTACACCATCCAACCCCTCCTCAACAGCCTCGCACGCCTCCTCCACCACGCCATCTTGCTCCTGATCAAACGCGGTGTTGACAGAGGACGTGCCGTTTTCCAACCCACCGTCCTCCAAGACGACATCTACAGAGTGATGAAGGGGAGAGATGTCAGAGTCTGTTATGCTGGGGCTGTCTGTCTCTGGGGTGTGGGCGACCTCTTCCTCAGGCGCTGAGCACACTGGTGGCAACAGAAGACCCAGTTCTGTAGAGTCGACCAGGAGGGCCAGACACACCGTAGCAGCTTTTGTCTTCTTCCCGTGAGCCTGCTTAACATCTCGCAGATCCCGGCCCAACTCTGCTCCCAACCGAGCCATGGCATCCTTCATTCTCAACAGGGCGACAAACTGGTAGTGATTGAGCCACATCTTCACCGGAGTGATGGTGTGGGCCAAGAAGTGGAAAGAGGCAAGTGAAGCCTCTCCCTGTTCTGAAGAAGGCTGGTGGGCTCCATTGGGACTGGAGGGGGAAGACATGGTACCATTTTTAAAGGCAGAGGGCTGACACATCCACACAGACATCGCAAAGGGCTCAACAAAAGGTTGGGTTTTGCCTTTGGGGAATCGCCGAGCCCCATCAAAACCTAGGGTCACACGAGAGAGACTGAGAGACCAAACATCCTGGGATCGTTGCTGCTTTCTGTCCAGAGGTTGTGGCTCCGTCTCTTGAGAGTGCTGGAGAAAGAGGGACGGGATGGGGTGGAAGGCACTCTGATCTCTCGGGTAGTGGCAGGGAGGTGTATGCTGGAAGAAAGAGCAGCTGGAGAACTTGTCATAGATGCTGTTGAGGTCAGCTCTGGAGCCGTGGGGGCAGTGGCGGGTGTTACTGACAACCATCTGTGGTACAATAACAGAGAGAGACTGTGGACGCTCCGGATGGTCCAATATGGAAGAGTCCAAGGGGATTATCATCTAAACAAAAGGAACAATAAACATGTCACCAAAAACCAAAAATGCACACCCTGATGTTTATGTAAAATGCGCCAGGCTCCAATAAGGCAAAGATGGGATAAACAAACATTTTAAATCTAAACTATGGAGCCATTTATATCTAAAAACATTTCTATATTTACCTTGAGCTGAGCTGCATCCAAGCGGATGTCTACATGTTCATCAGCCTTGCTGCTGTCTTGCAAATGGTAGAAAGCTTTGACTTGGTCCAGGGTGTGCAGCAGACCCCTGGAGAACAGATTGATCCACAGCACGCTGGCTGGGTCTACACAGAACTGGAGGCTGTTCAGCTGGGCATACAGATTTGAGGTGGGCACTGGAGAACGGCAAAAAGGGATGAGATGCTGATACAGAATATTCACGCGTCATAATTCACTATTACATGTCACAATTTTTTAGCACACAATGTGAAAGTAAATAAGACAAATATTGCTCTAAACTTGAAATAGGAATGAAGACAACAAAAAATGTAGTTAAATACAGTTGCGTGTTACCTGATAAACTGGGGTTATCGGGAAAGTAGTACTCAGTAAACTGCAGATGAATTGCTGGTACGTTGTCTGGCAAACGCAGAGCTTTCCGGTTGCAGGACAATAAAGACTGGGTCTTCTTGTTTTGACGGCCTCTTGTAGACACCTGAATGTTGAATGTTGAGAGTGGTGGACATGTCACCAAAATACAGGGTTATATTACTCATTCATCAGCTTCACTCAATACACAATAATAAACAAAGAAAAGGAACTTGGTTGCTAAAACAAAAGGACAAGTATGTGACAAATAACTTAACTACACCACCTGTGTCTGAACACCAGACACTTCCTGTCATAAATTGAAGGTGGAGACCCAAACATGTCCTGAAGTTCCCCTGGGAGTCTCCTGTTATTTCAAAAGGGGAACTACAAATGTCTTCAACTTTGAATACTTTCATAAAAAGTGTGACGCATCCAAAGTGAGAATCGAGAAGTAGTCTGAGAGTGCAAAGCACCGGGGCAGCCAAGAGAAGTGACACATGCACGGGATTATCTGGGTATTTCACTGACACATGAGGACTAATTTTACTTAAATTTTCATTATTTCGGTTTTTAGTACAGCAGTCATAACAGAGGTATTTATCTTAAATTGTTACAGTTCCTCAGAAGTGATGCCACACACTTACACACTAATACTTTAAAACAATAAATCAGCAATCTTACTAAATGTATCAAATAGCTGATCCTAAAGACACTTTTGCTCCCTCTGTAAGGCCTGTCAGGCAGATGCCTCTAGAGTCTAGGGGCTGCTAATCCAACATGTCTTTTTCCAGTTTGGGCAAACTGCAAGTGATTAACACACTGCAGCAACTTACTCTTGTGTCAGCTAGCTAGCTAATGTCTAAGTGGGTTTAAGAAAAGTCAACTCAGAATGCCTTTGGTCAACGATACAATATGTTCTGAAACTTTTTCTAATCACCTAAACATTGTCTCCATGCTTTACATACACACACTAACACTGTGCTAACGCTGCCAGTTTAGGTTTTCTACTGCTATAGACTGCTCAACATTAATACCATCTGTGTCAAACGACAGTCATTATAAATAAGTCCAAAACCTATGTTGCTTTGTCATTGCTTAATTCATCTAAATGCAAAGCGACTTCTAGCCTCATCGGGCCTTGCCTGATCGCTTCCACTGAGGTCAAGTCCCTCGGCCCATTTACTGGAGTAAAGCTTCTGCTAAAGCACGCAAATTAAATCAGCTGATGATTAAAGCTTGCCTGGTGAATGTCCACGTCATCCATCCTGACCACCACACAGCTAGATCGCAGTCTCTTCAGTGATGACCCTGACGTAGCTTTGGCAGAGCTCCTGCTGGACGTCTGCTCTGCGTCAGGGAGGCTCGACTTGGGACTGGACTGTCTGTCTAAAGAATCGACATGGCAGAGAAAACAATATTGTTTAAAGTCTGATTCCAAGTTAGATCAAAACGCTGATGTTCGGAAATATTTTTACCAATTAATATTCTTGTCTTTCTGATCAGAATATGCAATAAAGGCAAATAAGTATTCATGTTTGATTTCATTATTCAGTTTTTTTGTTTCCCAGTTGTTTTGATGACATCTGTGTATGCATCTGTGTGATTGTATCTGTGTTTAGTTGTCACAAGATACATTTAGTAAGACATCACTTTACATTAACTCTGCACTCAGACCTTGAACTGTCTTTGCAGGGCTGTCCTTGGTTGGCTGAGACACCTCAGAATGTGGCCCAGGGAACCCAGAAGCCTCTGCTCTTTTCTGGTACTCCTGCAGCAGTTTTCCAGCCCACTGGGCCTGGGCCTCCATGGCTCCACTGTGGCGTTCCCAATGTCGACATCCATCAGCTGTATTGGAGCAGCAGCAAAAACAGTTATGATTCAGCAACCATACCAACCACTACACAGTGCAATATTGCCTGTATACAGTGCTTGCAAACAGCAATATTCATTTAATCCACCTAGCTCCCTGGTAGTTAATTCAATCAAAGGTTCCAGGTCAGCCACCCGGACAGTACAGATTGGCAGAAACACCTCCTTTACATTAGTGCTCAACACCAGAGCCCCTTTGGGTGTGTGCTCAACCCCCTCTTGTTCACACTGTACAGCTATGATTGTACTTCTAGACATCAGGAAAACTCTCTAGTGATGTATGTGGGAGACACCACCATCATCATCAAACAATGATGAGAGTTCATACCAGGAAGAAATAGACAATCTTAAGCAGAGTGGTGCACAGAGAACAATCTACTGCTAAATGTCAGCAAAACAGAACGTTTTGAGTGTGTTGATTGTCTACATCAGTGGAGCTGAGGTGGAGGAGGTGGACAGTTTTTAGATTCCTGGAAATCAACATCACAGAGAACCAGTCATTGTCACCTCACATCACCAACCTGGTTAAAAAAAATTAAAAATAACACAGAAAGGCTCTACTTCCTGAAGAAATTTAAGAGGGCTTATTCCAAAACCAAATTCTTGTTAACTTTTACAGAGGAGCAATGGAAAGCATCCCGACTCACAAACTGGCATGGTTCCGGCACGGCCCAGGACAGGAAGGCTCTATAGCAGGTAATTAAAACTGCCCATAACATTACTGGTACCCATCTACAGAGCATTAGTGAAATTGGTGAAGTGAGATGTCTGCATAGAGCCCAAAGGATACTAAAAGACAACATCCACTCCACCAGCCACAGTCTGTTCACCCTGCTGCCATCTGGCAAAAGATACAGAAGCATCTGCTGCCGTACCACCAGACTACAGAACAGCTCCATTTCTCAGGGTGTGAGACTCCTAAATTCATCCTTCACCCTCAATAGTTAATTTTTTTTCTTCTTTTATTTAGCATGGAGGGACTTAACTCTGATTTGTTTTGCAGCCCTGGTGTTGTAAAAGTTCAATAAAATGAACCTCTATCTTTATGTTAACGTCTGTTTATATTTGTTTGGCTTGATATCTCTATTTGTCTGAATGTCTGTATCTAAACATTTGCACAGTGTGCCACTTTATTGAGAGCTACGAAGAACTAGAGACAAATTCCCTGCCTGTGTCAACAAATGAATGTATGCATGAAAAGCTGCTTTTCATGCATACATGCAGACACTATGTGTGTGTTTATATAGTATATATGAAATACTGTATATAAAGTTGTATGATGTCGATATATGCATCTTTCCTCTGTTCATATACCCTTCAAAAACAGTCATTCTTATCAAACAGAAGACCAAAATAGAAGTTGTTTTCTAAATGGTTTAATTGACCATAATCTCCAGAGGCGACTCCGCTGTTCTACATTCTACACTTGAGGAATTTCAGAAAGAATAATAGCACTGGGCACTCTCTCCCGGGCCATTAGTCTGCTTGAATGGTAATCCTCCTAACAGCTAGTCCTGGATAAAAGCTGTGGCTACAGTTCGAGCAGGACAGAGCCTGTGGGTGAACTGCAGTAAAATTACACTCAACAAATGGGACAAATAGACACACTCACCAGGCCTGTGGACAGGATAGTAGTCAAAACCAAGCTTCCTGAATGTCAGCTGCATGGCACCCTGCAAGCCTGGTGGGGGAGGCTCATCTATGCAAAAGCGAATGAACTCGTAAAAAAATACTTGACTTAAAAATCGTAAATTACACTGAAGTAAAACAGCCTTGAGTTACACAACAATAAACCCAACATGTTGATCAATTTTGGCTAATGGCAGGCACATGGCAACTAACCTTCATCCACTGAAGAACTGTCATTGCATATGTGTAAGTCTAAGCGGGATATGAAGGTGTGGTAAGAAGACTCCTTGACGTCGTAGAGATCGAAGTATTGACTCATGTTGCTGGGGGTGCCAGTAGGAGCAGGCGGAGGCTCTGTCCAAAGGCTATGGAGGCCAGGTGATGGAGGAGCAGTCTGAATCACACAAGAGGTAAAACATTTTAACAAAATGACAAAATAAAGATTAAATTTATTGCAACATTAATATCAAAGGGGAAAAAAAACTTGTTGTCTAATAGTCTGTGTATACACTTAACATGTTTTAGTTGTAGTGACATAACTTTAGTAATGTTTTTAAATATAAGATTAGCTGAGAGAACCACCTGATATCTGCTATAGGCTATGGGCCTTTTCCATGGAAGACATTTAACACACCAAGTAGGAGTTTAATCTAATTTCTAGTTGCAGGTGTAAATAGCAAATTATTTATGACTGAATTCCATTTAGATCCTTTCAAGTTCCTGGTGTCATGCATGCTGGCATTCAGTGACTGCGTCACTAGGACACTCGAAATAGAACAGAGCCATGTGGATGTTATTTGTAACAACTGTGCTTTTCAAAATGTTGTCTGTGAAAAGGGCCTTTTGTATTATTATGTATTATTTTCATTACCAAATATCAAAACAATTAAAACTGATGTAAAGCAATCATTCTGATGAGACATAATTCAGATTAATTAGGCTCATATCGTTGAGGTTGACAATGCCTGAAATTTTCTTTTAAATATACAGAATGAAGATTTTCCTCTGAAACTTTTGTGAACAGGAGGGTGGCAGGACCTGTAGGGATTCAGCAGTCCTGCTCTTCCTCTGCTGGGCAGACTTCTCCATGGCCTCGCTGAGAGATTTGGCGTAATGGATGATGGCCTTGAGCTGAGAGTCAGTCAGAACCCACAACAGGTCGTCCAGAATGAAAAGCAGCTTGGATGCCAGCACATTACAGTCCTTTATCTAGAAGAACAATGAAGAATCAAACTTGACTTTTGCATTTGCAATTTAGATGGGGTCATTTGGGTTTTTCTTTGACAGAATAGTGAATGAATTGTAGAAACAAAATCCTACTCTGCGTTTTAGAGCAATGCGAATGCGACCCTGGTTGGTGATTAGACGTAGCGGGGTACTACCCAGGTCCTGGTCATCGCTCTCAATGGCATCTGCCTCGATTCGTAGACTCTGCCAGTTAATTTCTTTGAATGTCAACACCTGATTGAAACAACAAACACATCGAACCATTCAGTTGTAATCAAATGAGACAAAAAAAAGAAAACATACTCTATACTTATGAGTGAAATGATCGGTGTCTATGTGGCAAGGCCAGAGAAAGAAAGGTCAACAGACACATTTCCTGTTGAGTGGATTATGAGACCTCGTTCTGAGAGGTTGTTAATCTCAATGTGGTCTGTGCCGCTAATAAAAACCATTAAAAGTTAACATGATTACAGTGTTAGCTGCAGGCCTAATGAGCACACACTGTTCCTGTGGTAAAACATCGTATTCAGATGGGCATCGCTACAACTTCCAGAAAGAGCAGTGTAAAAGCCAAGTGAGGAGGGGGATAAAAGTGGACCGTACCTCTCCTCTCTTTGGGTCGGTGACACGGGTGTAGCGGAGATCACTGCGCTGCCATTTGGGGTTGAGGCTGTTGCCTTGTAGCTGCCACAGCTCGAAGGAGGCGTGGAAGGCACGGGCTTGCACCTTGATGGTGATAGAGTTGATCCTAACAGACATGCCCTCCACCACTTTCTCTGCAAAGCCGTACTCGCTGTAATTACACATCGTCAACAAGAGTGAGGGCAATGTTTGACACATGCATTTACACAACACGGGATGAAGTAGTTTTAAACGTCAGATATGCCGGCTTAGCATAAGATTTGTGCTGGCTTACCTCTGGCCTGCTGTAATAGCTATAGGAGAGGGGCCATTTGGTGGACGTGGCTCCTCACATGTCCTCATTTCTACCTCCACCTTATCCAAGAACTGCACAAAAGAGGAAACATTTACGCTCAGCATACAGTTGAGCAAGGATAAATAGAGAAGTAAACTTCACAACGGTAACAGGGCAGAGAACAGCAAGAAATTATACTAAAGTCATGCTTTAGCTGATACTTTGTTTTCATCAGTTATTTCTGGACTGCAACATGAACAGAGAAGTTTAGTGTTGCAGAATTGTTTCCAAGTACTCTCGGAAGGAACAGAAAATCTTACCAGGCAAATGGGGCTTGTTTTCAACTTTGTCCATTGTATCTAAAAAATACAAGACAGCAAGGTCCAAAGAGTCAGTCACAAACACTTGCTACAACATTCTACACTGTTTATCGTTCACTGGGCACAAGGGCAAAATTAATCAAGCTCCCCTAGCATCACGCAACACTGACTGCCATGCTGTTATATTCGGAAACAACTCAAACATCGACCTCAACTATTAATTTATCATTACCATGTACTGGATGAACAAAAGCAAGAGGAAAACATGAATTCATGATTAGAAAAAGAGAGAATGAAAGGGGGAAAAACAGGCGCACAGAAAGAAACAATATTGTTAAAAGGTGTTCACAATTATCATAAAAAAGACTGGAAGTCACAACAAAAGATTACACTAAAGCCAGGCATTTTCACATTAAAAGATGACAATAGTTTCGGCCTGGTCTCCTCTTTATCATCATTATGGGGCCTTGCTTATAATGGCCGATAACATCAAATCTGGAAGGATAAAAAGGAGGCTCAGCCGGTTAAAATATTCAGAAATAATGAATAGAACTATATATTCATAAGAATATTATTGGTGAATTTGAAACACAGTGTTGCAAACATGAAGCATTATTGGGATTATCTGGGAACACAAACCAACCATCATGACAGCTCACTGCACACCAGTCAGTGTATCTCAGGATCACTCTAGCCTCAGGCCTACTCTGTCCCTCTGAATCACGGCTTGTGTCTCCATTATCTAAAACCAGTGCTGGTCTGAAGGATCATACCACTTATCTCTGTGGTACAGACTCCGCTCTGTTCCTCTATGACTCTTTGCTCTTTGACATTAATAAACAAAAAGCCTGTGCTTTTTTTGATTTAGTTTTTTGTCTTTTCCCGCTTTGTCTTCCTAGAAAAAAGAAACCTGCCTCACCTGTCAGACCAGCTACAAAACCAGGTGTGACTAGTCAGTGACATACCCTGATGGCGGCTTTGTTGCAGTAGACCCGTGTGACAGCCAGCCAAGTAGGCAGGTCAAGCATATTCTGCAAAACCTCTTCATCGAGCTCGAGGTTGGAGAGCTGCCCCTCCCCCTTCAGCGTACTCAGATTGATCTTGTCCGGGGACAGATTCTTGGTGAACCTAAGCAAGGGGACAAGAAAAAAGTTAAAAATTAAATGTTTTTGAAAACACTTGCAGACCTAGATCTGGAAGAGGTTCATGTAACTTTTATGAGGGAAACACCTGACATCATCAGCATACGTCACTGATGATCTGGGAGACAGAAATAGACACAATTCAATTATGCAGCTTGGCTTGGCAAGTTTTTTGAAGTAGTGCAACTGAATGAGTCATCCTGGGGAACTGTAGCAGCCTCCTCGCTGGCTTCACACAGCTCTTCTCCCATCAAGGTGAACCTCTCAGAGGGTGCTAATGTAGCGAGCTCCAGCAGCCAGGAATAGGCCACAACCCAAGGCACGTAGCAGTCGGAGCAAATCAATTTGTTAAGTATTTTAAATGTACATACACCACATGACTGTGCACGGTCGTGAAAGAAATCCTGTGATATTTCAGACATCAAGACATGCTGTTGGAAAGTGACTGATCTCAAGCAAACGAGCCCCACATTGTGACTCACAGTCAGTGAGCTCATCATGACATTAATTAAACTAATGAGATGACATGTGAATGTGGTCCCGTTTGACAAAACCTTTAACACTGTTAAGCCAAACACCACGATGGAACTGATAAGCCTGATAAGCAAAGCAGTCGAAGCTTCAACACTGAGCAACAAAACAGTTCAACATTTGCTTTCCTTAAAACAACATTTCCATATTAATCTCACACCCTTGAAGGACCTTAATGAGTCAAGCCTGACATGTAGAGCTAGTTCACAGACCAATAACGGAAAACAGCTAGGACTAGACTGTCCAACATTTGCATGTGCATGTGCATTTTGATAGTTTTCTTTTAGATTGCTAGAATATGACAAAGTAATCTGGTGGTATTCATAATCAATACTTAAGGCAACTGCATAGTAGTGCTATTATTTTACAAAACTAGCGATACGGAATAATTACTAAGATTATCAAGGTTTAAAGAGGAGCGAGATTCTAGAGCTTATCAAAGGCAAGAAAGAAGTCATTGTACAAACTGCCAAGAGCACAACTGTTTAGCTTTACAATTAAACAAGACCAAGATCATTCTGAACAGATTAACACAAAAGAGTTGCCCTTGAAGGGCTCAAATTAAATCCAATAAATCCAAAGTAGTTCAAGAAGTCCACTGTATGCACATTTTATTTTTATTTTGTATGTTAAGAGAAAAGCATAGAGAGGATATGAACTTATACATGAAGATCCAATGATAAATTCAATCATTTAATTATCAGGTTGATTAAAAAAATCCACACCACCATTTTATGAATACTGCTCAAATAAGTCACACACACAAATATAAGGAAATATTTGAAAAAGCACAGAATGATAAAATTAACTCAGAATGATTTGAAATAGGGATGAGCATTGTGCAAAAAGAATCATACGCAAATATTTTTGTTTTTATTTTTGTTGGAATGGTAATTTCCTCATACATTTTCACTGAAAAATATATTTTTTCCCCTCCGGAGAATGTAACAACCAAGCATGTTCCTTTATGTCTGGAGATTTTGATTCGAAAATGTTATGTTGAGACACATTTACCAAGAAGTGCAGCTGTTATGATTCTGATCACATTTCTACTAATTGTTTAACCCAATTTAAACGGCCGCAAGACGCAAAATAACTGTAGAGATTCTTGGACTATAAAGCCCATTTCCTACCTAAAAACAAGCTAAGCTTGACAACATCAATGTGCTTTTAGCTTTTTTTAAAAAAAAATCTGTTGTCAGTCTGGCAAGTATGTGTCCACTGTGACCCATCTGGTGCAAATAATCGTGTTAATAATTCATTGACAATAACAGTGGCAGAAAATGAGAGTCAGTCTAAAAGAAAGCTTCTGATTGAGTCTTGTGTTCAACTTTAGCCTTTACGAGAGACCTTTGTAACACATAAACGTCGCTCTCCCACCCAAATGTATTTCTTAACAACTGTCAGAAGTGTCAAACTGACTGGAACAATAAAAACACTCTGACACACTGAAATGTCTTTAAAATAGCAGACTGTTCCTTTCTGAGCTGATCTGTGACGAAAGAAGACCTGGTGTAGAGAAATAAAGGCTGCGGCCAGCTCTAGAAAGGATGCTGAAGGTGACTGGGATGCAATACTTGTCTGTGTATGGCAGAGATCAAGATTTAAGGATCATTACTGACTATTCTGACAGCAAACCTCAGCTGATATACACAACTGAACAAGCTCGATATTGTGTTGAAGAAAGGCAAAAGGCCTTTTGGTACCCAGATAAACTTGTGGGCAAGATCCAAACTGTTTTCAGGACATAAAGATGTAAAAGCTAAAATAATCTGTCCATAACTCTACCTAATTAGTACTAGATTTTTTCTGTATTTCTGCTTGAGATAGATAGATAGATAGATAGTACTAGCTTAAATGTAATTGTGATATTGTGTGGCCATAGACAACTCACATCAAGCATACTTTTTTATGTATTCATTCTTTATGTTTTCTATATTGGCAGAGCTCTTCCAACAGTAAAAGGAGGTATAAGGCCAATTCAATCGAATATAAGCTTTCCAGAGCAAGTATTAGGGCTGTTTGTTTGATTTAACAGCATTAAAAAAAACACATTTAACATGTAATGCGGCTAACATTATTAGTCTCGGTCAGGTTGAACTGGTTTGCTGACTCCTGGCGTTATCCTCATGTGGCTGTACTAACATGTAGCGTTAAGCTAACAGATGGTAACCACTGTTGAAATCAATGTAGCTGCATTTAGAAGACAAACACCAGCGAGCGGACTGTTTTTGTGTTGCTGGGCAGTGACGTTAAAACCCATCATCCAGCCGGGCTAACCGCTAACAAACAGCCAGAGATGACACTTACCTTGACAAATGCTTCAGAATTTGCTTTTTAATAATTCCGGCCATCTCTGCTAGGCGTTCTTCTCGTCCACTACCGCCGCGTTTCCCTTTAAAATAAACATATACTAGCTGACAGGTATCGCTATATTGTACACAACCCTGGCTGTGTGCATCTTTTGGCCGCTGCTGGCACAGCACAGCCTAGCTGCTATGCTGCTATCTCGACAAAACGTCTGTGAACACAGCCGCTGACCCCCTTTCACACTCACACAACCGCTACTCAACTGAAACACAGCAGCGGCTCCAGCAACGACACGACGACGACGCCATCTTGTGGATGTTCAGGGAGGAACAAGTAGGCGGAAGTGCGAAAAATCCGACCAATCAGGAGCGAGGAATGTAAAAACATAAAAATGATCCTTTCAAGTCTGTGAACAGGTGTGCAGGTGTGGTGCTGAGACAACAGAGCGTCTAGTCATTTTATGCTCTCAAACCCAGTTATTCTGAAAACAGGGAATGGAATGGTTAGAATCACAACCGTGCCTGTTTTAGATCATTATGATACAATTTATGGAGTCTCATTAATAGACACAAAACTAGACCTGAAAATCTCAGGTAAATGTTTTAGTCATCACGATAAATTTATAAAAACCCTCACCCAATCTTCATGTGTTACCATAAAGAAATCCCACCACCTCTCTGTATTATTAGAAAATGACATCACCAATGTATTGCCTTAATCTATTTTCATTTTTTTTCTCTCTAATTTTCTTTTATAATGATAATTTAGTTTGGAGTTTTTCCCATTTTTCCTATACTTTATTGTTTTTGTGTTAATCTTTTATGTCTTGTTGTGTCTTAGACAATAAAATAAAATAGATAGAAGAAAAAAGAAAAAAGAAAAAGACTGTGTACTGGTTACTGCAAAGAGACGGTTGTGTGTTAGTAACTTTATTTAATCAGGTAGTCTCAGGGAGTCTGAGTGTACTGTAAATTATGATATTCTTTGCAGCAGACATTTTCACGTCATCACAGGAAAAGCACAGGTGTTTCCTTACTATGGCTCTGTTCTAGCCATGATAGTGTGACAACGGAAATAAATTAACTTTATCCATCATTTTTCAAAATGATTTACTTATTATTACATATATTTTTAGAAAATATTAAACTTATAGCATTGATTGATTGTTTTTATTTTAGTACTTAGGATAAAGACAACAATAACATGTAAAAAGCACAATATATGCTCATTAACTGCCTATCATTATCTAGACACTCATCTAACTCCAGAGATGAGATCGTGTGCCTGACTTGAAACATCCCCTCTGGATTCTGATAATTTGATGCTATGTGGATTACTCGTGGAACATTGCGTATAACCTACTTCTTAGAAATTAATACATGAAACAAAAGTCAAGTCACCCCAAGATACTGCAGTATCCAGTCTTTATAAGGAGAAAAGACCAGGCAATATTAGCTGTTTAATCATTCTTTAATTTGACCATTTATCTGACCTGCTCAAAAGATATGACAACAAATTGAATTTGCATTAGAATTATTGACATTCAGTGAAATAAATTCAATCAAAGATAAAAATAAAAAAAAAAGTTTATAACAGTTTACTTTTTTCTTCTTTTTTGTTCAAACCCAAAAAATATTCCCTCTTCATTACTTTTAAACAATGAAACACTGACAGCTCGACTAAAAAACACTATAAAAATTCAGCTTAAAAAGAAACAACGTTTATTCATATATTTGATTACATGTAATTATACTGTAACAAAGATATATAGCCAAAATTAAAATGTATTTCAGGCAGAGGTGAGTGCTGTGCTGGCTCCAGCAGGCCTGTGGCTCATAGGCTGACTACACACGGACTACAATCATGTGACATGCGCACTCGGCCCTGTTGTCGAGTTTGTTATGACAAGTCGAGGCCTCGGACTAAATTAGGAGCGAAGCCCCAGTTTCTGTCCAGGCAAATCCGAGATGGAGGGCATGGACCTGGACCTGGACCTGGACCAGGAGCTCATGCAGAAATTCAGCTGCATGGGTACAACGGACAAAGACATCCTGATATCGGAATTTCAGAGGCTCCTCGGGTTTCAGCTAAACCCCGCCGGATGCGCCTTCTTTCTGGACATGACCAACTGGTGAGCTCGGTGACTCGTCTGGCCTGCTGTGCGGGGTTATGTTAGATAATAGATAACGAGCTAGGGAGCTTCTGTCCAGGTTTCTCGCGTTAAAGACGTGTTTTTGTTGGGGTAAAGAGAAAAGGAAATCATGGGACGTGTTGTCCGTCGTCGTGACAGAGTGGTAGCGTTTACGTTAGGCATGTAAACGTGGGCACAATGACAGCTAACGACGTTGTAGTAACGTAACTAGCGTTAGCTGAGTCACCGTGTCTCCGACTTTTGATTGCCTGTCAGGCTCACAGTGGAAGGTAGCTAAGCGGGTGTTCGTACCTGATAAAAAAAATGCTCGTTTTTGCAACACAAATTCGTCTCCAAGCGAGTGTGACAGTCGAGTAAAAAACACACGAAAGTCATTTTACGTGAATGTTTTGACGGTTGGGTCAAGGAGCTGACAGGTTAGCAGAGCAGACACCACTTTTACTAAGCTAGGTAGTAACACTTTTAGCTAGCTAGGTTATCAGTCAGCAGGGGGGATAATTAAAAGTTTGTAACTACTCTCTCAAAGGGGTATTGTTGTCTTTTGCTATGTGAGGGTGGACATTTTTTTTTCATGATCGATAGTCAAGATGATCAGACGTTTACGTGACGTCTGTCTCTCCTTGACCACAGCCACAGTGGTGATCCCCACTGCTTATTACGTAACGGAGTAAAGCTCACACAGTGGTTGTGCAAGCAAGCCTGGCAAATCTTTACCTCAAACCTGCCATCATACGTGATTTTTAACCTGCTGAGAGACTTAAGAAATGGCAGCACTGCTTCTGAATGTGATTGATTTCGAAAATGAAAACAGTAAGCAGTGCAAAGTCGTTGAGTAAAAACGAAAATGAATGTGCCAAATGGGAGGAGAAGGTCATCCTGGAACTTTCCCCCTTAAATATATCTTTCACATGCAGTGTTAAGCCTCTGCAGGTCTGTGGAAGATAACAAGACGTGGGGGCAGAGCAGGCTGTAGTAGCATCACGTGATGCCGTGTAATAGCTCCTCTGCAAATGGGGCTTTCTAAAAATAAAAAAGCTGCTGGTTTATGGATGACCTGCATGTCAGGGAAAGCACCCATTGGCAGTCTCTCTGGATCTGCAGATATCTCAAGTTGTTTTTGCAAAATGTGCGCATTCAAACCAAAACCACTTAAACACAATTATCACAGCGAG
The DNA here is from genome assembly GCF_900880675.1 of Sparus aurata. Lineage (NCBI taxonomy): Eukaryota > Metazoa > Chordata > Actinopteri > Spariformes > Sparidae > Sparus > Sparus aurata. Next base: position 9,411,242 of record NC_044193.1, read on the forward strand.
AATGCAGTGCTTTAGTTAAAAATAGACTCTTGTGAAATAGATATAATTTCCCAAGGGATGCCAGATTCACTCTTAAAAAGGTGAACCGTCTAAAGTTAATGAAAAACCATTATTGTTTTTAGCTGCTGACACAGATTATTAGAGATAAAGGAGACTGAAAACCGGTATTTGGGGACGATATTCATTCGGAGTAATAATGCAAATCCTCTTGTAACAACCAGGGATGAAATAAACCTAAGTAAAATGTACTCATCTACTGGTCTTGTGTACAATTCTGAGGTACTTTACTGAAGTATTTCCTCTCGCTGCAACTCCATACTTCCTTTCCACCACACTTACTCTATGAGTTTAGTTTTTAGTTACTTTGCAGGTTCAGATTATTCAGTGTTTATAGACTATTAATTGTGAAGTGTTACCAATCAGATATTGCTGTAGGTGGGACATTGACGGGTGGGGGGGGGGGACAGTTGCGTCACAGCCAAAGTAGCACATTTTTTCTTTGTTTATTTTAGCGGCAATCCAACAGAAAAATCACTCATACCGATAATCCAAAAAAGCTGAATATACCCGATAATTGGCCTACCCCTAATAACTTTGTAAGTATAGCATTTAGCAACTAAAGCATCCATTGTGCTTTGGCGGGGATGTCTTTAGCCAAGACTCATGGGATATGTTAAAAGCTAGATTCCGACCGGGACTTGATTTTTGGGCCTAATGTCGAGACAGATAATAGGGAGAAAAAAAACGGATATTCTGTGATAGGCCAAATATCGGTCCGGTGCTACCAAGGGCAGACATTTAATTGACAGTGTTATATGTCATTTGTGATTTTAAATTTAATGTCATTGGGGTATCAACTCTTGGCCGGTCCAACATACAATTTGAAGATGTCACTGTAGACTTTGGGAAATTGTGACCGCGGAAGAACAAGAATTTTAGATTTCATATCCAGATGTTCGACAGTATTTCGATTAAAATTGCTATTGAATCATGGGGTTCCTCTGACACAAATCTTATGTTAAACTCAAATGTTGATCTGTACTGAGCATCTTCATTTCTGCCCTCTTTTGTCTCAGGAATTTACAAGCAGCCATCGGAGCCTACTACGACTTTGAGAGTCCTAACATCAGTGCACCGTGCATGTCCTTTGTGAGGGACGTGACGATTGGTGAGGGTGAATCAGTTCCACCAGACACACCTTTCACAAAGACCTGGAGGATACAGAACACAGGCAAGTCGTCGCGGATAACAGTAATTCTAATCTGAGAGAACACAGAGCTGACACCGGACCTCGTAAATGAAAAATAATCACACGCATGTCATGTTGAGTTCAGCACGGTTGTCTGTGTGTCTTCCAGGTGCAGAATCGTGGCCTCCCGGGGTTTGTCTGAAGTATGTTGGAGGAGATCAGTTTGGTCATGTAAACATGGTGATGGTGCGGTCTCTAGACCCTCAGGAAATGGCTGATGTCAGTGTGCAGATGCAGAGCCCTGTGGCTCCTGGCATGTACCAGGGCCAGTGGAGAATGTGCACAGCAACAGGACTTTACTATGGAGGTGAGGACAGCAAACTTCACACTGCAAACAAACGTGAATTTCAGTTGTTCCTTTCAATACATATGCTGAAGGGCCTGAAATGATTAGTCAGTGTTTCAATCAGCCAATAGACAGAATAGTGTGATAATTCATTCATGTTAGAGTAAGGGTTCCAAACATTCATCCTTTTCAAATGTGAAGAATTGCTACCTAACTATGTTTTAAACATCATGTATAAATCAAATTATAAAATTTTTTAGTTTCATGATTCAAAAAATAATCAGCTGTTCAATAATTACGTGTTGCCGCCCTAGAACTGCAGCCCTGTCTTACATGGGTTTTCCTGAAAATATAGCTTTTTCTAAGCGTTTTGGCCTTTCATACACACCTTCATGGCATTGTAGTGCGAGGAAAACTGACCTTTGGGACGAATCCTACCAGAGTTGAAACAAAGATTTTTGGAAACATTGACAGACATTCACTCCGGAGACACCCAGCTGCGTCTCTTACTCAGTTTCACCCATTGTTGGCAGCAGGAGGATGATTAGCTCACCTCCCAAAGCCTCGCGCTGTGCCGGAGGCTGATCTAGGGACTATAAATAACAAAAACAATGTTTCTTCATGCTGACTTGTGATGTAACGTTGACATTACCCAGGCAGAGTCAGCCCCATCAACATTACAACTTATCATCCCTACTATGGGGCTGTAGAATTACTGTAGCCATCATTTTATGTGCCCTGATTGAATTATTGCCTCTGACCCGAATTGATTGTTCTTTTTAAATAGATTATCGTTTGTTTTGAACGGAGCTGCTGACGTGCAGATATCCAGCCGAGTACCGTGGTTAGCAGCAGCAGCTGTAGGCAGCAGCAGAAGATTAAGCGCTGCATAATTTTGTATGCGTTTCCTTCAGTAAAAACTATTAAGAGTCATTCTATTACCACGCACTAATTAAATTAAGAGTCATTCATTAAATTGATTTATGTCCTCCTGTAAGATCAACGTGTATGATGGATATCAACAGGAAGTCCCTCGAGACTTGGCTACTTTGAAATGAAGCAGCGGAGGGATACTCAATTAGAAATTATACTTGCCCTTAATATTTCATTCAGGTGTTCACAGTGATAATTCCTCATTTAACACCATCAGTCTCCGAGTGGCTTTAAGAGAGAAAAGAATTGTAGACCTGAAGCGTTTTAAATCTTGGGATATCACGTGTAGGGTCCAGCTTTTTTTTTTTTTTACATAATCTGAATGTTGTTTCAGGCTATGCTTCGGTTATAACACTCACAATTTTTTCTTTTCACAGATGTCATTTGGGTGATCCTGAGTGTGGAGGTCGGAGGTCTCCTCGGCGTCACACAGCAGCTTTCCTCTTTCCAAGCCGAGTTCAACACACAGCCTCACCGCCACGTGGAGGGAGACTACAACCCCTTCGCCTCGCCAGAGAAGAGCAAGTGCCCAAACAGCAACAACAACAGCCTCCACGATGCCAGCGGTCATAGGGTCGCAGAGGAACATTGGCAGGGAAACCCCAACGAGCTGCAGCAAGATCAGAATGGACTTTCACACAACTCTGTGGATATAGTAGCAAACAGTCTACAAAGCAATCTATCAGTAGTCTCTTATAACCAGGTAAGACATATCTAAGGCGATTTGTCCTCACTAGTCTTTTCAAATATCCATCATCATCAAAATGACAGAGCAACCTTTTTATAATTATAAAAAACAACAACGATTAGATCTAATCTCTGAATAAAGCATCAAGGATAAGGAGAATTCCCAACCTCAACACTTGAATATCTCTCTGTTAAATCTGTTCTTGAGTATAAATGTGTCTATTGAGCAGAGATGAAATATTCATCAGCCTTTCACAGAAAATGTTGCTCAAGGCTGCAGCCGAGTTTACTGCTCCCTTTTTATACTTTCAGCGGATTCTAAGAGTCTTCATCCACAATAGAAGTTCTGTGAGGCTGCACTCAAGCACGGTGGTCATTTGAGCTGCACGTTAAAATGCTAATAAAAGCTAATTAGCACTCAGCACAATTGATTAAGGCAGAGATGGGCACAAATACATCAAACAGCACCATGTTTCATCTTTACAGCCACCATTTTGACTTTAAAAGAGTGTATGTGAAAGTCGGATGAAGGTCTATATTTGCAGCGTTTTCCAGTATTTTTTTTTCTCATTAAGTCAGTTTTCTACTTGTCTTGCATCCCTGCTCGTCTGTTCATTTCGATCATTTGCTTCCTTACAGGGTATACAGGAACCCTATCCTTTCGGGCACTCTTAAACCATGGGACTTGTCATAGTGAAGCAGCACTAAACCGTACCTCTGGAGTCTGTCACACCGATGAGAGAAAGAAGAGGCTTTATCAGTAGCTGGCGGAGAGTGTGGAGATTCAAAAACACTTTATGCAAAGTCCGGCTACACTTTGAGAAAAAAAAAAAACCAGAGGCCAACGCTCCCGACGTGCAGCTCAACCAACATCCCACAACCCACTGTATGCACGTGTGAATGCTAAGTTAAAAAAAAAAAAAAATGAGTGCTATGAGTCTTTTGAGTGATAACTTTTCAGATTTTTATTTTTCTTTCTTTTTAGTTGTCGGGGTGCAAATGAAACAATGACAGGAGTGTGTATTTGTGAAACTGTGTGGATATGTGTGCGCATTTTGCAACAGAAAGAGAGACTTTGGAGGAAAAGCCATTTAATTTGCCAACTGATTCTCTAGTTTCTGCTCTGACTCTTGGGTTATTGATTCGGTTCCCTGTAACTAAATCTACCAGTATGGGCGTCTCTGAAAACATAGTACATCGTTGTTTATTTGATTCTTTTTTATCTTAATTTTAAATGTACCCTTTTTAAGAGACAAGGTAAATGTGACATCCCATCGGAAATCATGTCTTGTGCATTTTTGGCAATCCTTTCTTTGCTGTCGTCGTTCCTGCAATTTCAGATGCAGTGCAGGTATTCTCCACTGGAGGGAGTCAGCCATTACTCTTAACAAACAGAAGATAAGATCAGCGCTGAGAAGCAGAACTCTTATTCAGTATAGCTTATATCATTTGTAGTATGTATTTAAGGCTAGACAATTTATATAAGCCCTCTGTTAAGCAAAATATTATAAATGGAAAGAACAAGAAACTTTAGTGAAACTGAATCTGATGAAGCAGGAATGCGTAAAGGCTTCTGTGAGAGATGGACGAGTAGAGCCCGACCTATACTCAGTTTGTAGGGCCGATGCTGGTATAAGTGAGGAAAAAAACTAGTTACACACATTATTTTTGCAGCGACACTTTTTGACTTTAGAGTCAAGTAAACAGATTTAAGGATATTTTACAGTATCACAAACTTTATCATCTAAAATGCACTGAAAAATCAAACTTCACTTGGATTTTGATAGTTATAAATAAGCCAAATCATCTTTTGCTGCATTATAATCTAAAAAAAAAAAAAAGTTTTCATATCCACGTACATATATATTTATCAATGAAAGGCCATTATCGATATCTTTCAGGCCCAAGAATATGCTGACACATATAGACGTACATATTTGAAATATAAGAAGAAATATTAGCAGAGTATCCATTATTGGTATCAGTGCAGTATTTTCCCAGTCATTGTCTCGAGCTAAGATTTTTACATGAAATCAGGATTTATGCACAGTATAGCATCAGATATTGAAGTTAAGCTACATTAACGGCGTAACTTCACATTATGAAAACAGCCGTTTTTTGTCACCACGCTCTCAGTTTCAACGTCAAAGCTGTCTCGGACCTGCTTGAATCATGTTAAGTTGAATGTATTTGACGAATGTAGAAGAAGATAATAACGTTTTTTTTTTTATTTACCCAAAGACTCGACATTGTACATTTGCATTGAATTAATTGTAATAATGGTTATGAACTTTCCGTGTCTCTTTGTTAAATGTCCCACATCGATGAGCTTCTCAAACACATTTTTAAAAAAAAGAAAAAAGAATTCAATCCTGTCTAACAATTTCAGATTCAAAAATCGAGCACACCAGCAAAACTACTAAAAAAGAAAAAGAAAAAAAGCCAGAATCACGTTGTCCTGAGTATTTGTTACTGCATATCTACTTGCACTAACTGGCTGATGTATGCGCGGCGACGGGGCCTGTGTGTGTGTGCTCTCCTCCAACACAAGTACTGTTAAGACCTGAAGCATTTGTGATTTTTATCTGTCATCCACAGCCGCGGCGTTAAGACCATCTCACCAGGTAAACACCCCCTTCTTTCATTAAGGTACTAACTGTAAGCCTCAGGGTTACTGAGCTGCGACAGCACGACAACACCAGCCAATACATACAACAACTTGTCGCCTGTATCTCTGGGCCCCCCCCGCCAACCCCGCCTTGCTGTTTAACAGAACATTGTACGATTAACCATAAATGTCTCTCTCTGCCGACGAAGGTGTTTGCTGTCACGGAGGGCAGAGTGCGTTTTTTTTTTTTCTTCTTCTTCTTCTTCTTCTTCTTCTTTGTGTAATTTCTCTCGGAAGTTTTTCCACTGGCCAGATTGCAGAGTGAATCAGTTGGCTACAGACTCGTACAACAGCACATTTATGAGCGTGAGGAAGTGCAAACAGATGAAAGCTTTTTTCCCGTGTGTTTGATGAATGTTTGTATGATTAAATTATCACTGGAATCTAACTCTTTTTTTTTTGTTGTTGTCATGTTTGCGCAGCAGAATCGATTTAACAGTAAACAGTTTTATAGATCTCCAGACTGATTTCACACCAGCTTTTAGATTATCACGTCATCAGTTATGGTTAGATGTCTCTTTGCTTTGTAGGTTTGTCTTTGTTTCCTTATTGATCCCCAAGAAGGGCAATTAATACGCAGCTTACCCAGTCAATACACACAACTCAGAAAAAACATACATATGTCAATACAATGAAAACAACAAGCAGCTGTGTATAAACATTTTGTTATAGTTGCTGTCAATAATCAAGTTTTAAAATAAGGTAGAAATAAAGTGAGGGAACTTAAAATGTACCGACAACAAACAATGAAATGCTCTTTGAAACATTTATTAAGCAATTGTTTATCGTAAAGTTGCAACCGATGTTCAAAATACTTTGAACTCTATAAACATTGACTGTATGGCCATTAAAAAGTTGGAACTGATGTCTATAAACCTTCCTTTATAAAGCATTTCACTGTTTGTTTGCAGTGCAGTAAATATGAACAAAAGCTTCAGTTAACTATCCATTTGCGATTTAACTTCACATTTAGGATCTACCAGTGATGGTTGTTAAAAAGTGTTGCCAAATGGAGGAGATACAGCTGCGGTTTCTTCTCCGTAGGGACGGATTGTAACACCTAGCTCATAATTCCTTCTGCTTGCACAGTTCTCTTCACTGTGCTCCAAATGTCTTGCAGCAGTAGTCTTGTACACCATTTAGGATATTCTTCTCAGACAAGTCTTTAAAACAACGAATAAATGAGAAAGTTTGAAGATTTTCAATGAGCGAAGTAAAAATAAATGACATAAAATAGAGCCACATACACAAAAAGAGCTGAGCTTGCACATTACGTCATATCTTTAACCACCATTAGTCCCCGGGACACATGACATAACATGTAGTCTACTATTAAATGTAGCAGACCGCCATCTGTTTGCGTTGGGAGGGGATGTTTTTGTGTTTAAAGTGGAAATGACTTAAAGGTCACTGACATCCAGTAGCTTCACCAGATGTTCCTGCGGGCTGCTCCGCATAGTTTTTTGTAAATTTGCTTTAGGTTAATGATGCATTTCACAAAGGGCATGGTTAGTCTCTGGTGGATTTACAGGGGCTTCGCAAGGAGGGAGAATACATGTTTTTAGATGCTACTTCATAATTAAATGTTTTTATTTCATAAAACACGTTAATGTGACGTGCTCTGTGTGCATCTAGGGCCTCAATTTGTACACTCTACTTACTTTCCTTCGTCATTTTTCTTTCAAAAACAGCCACGTCTGGGGTTTCATTTATAAAACTGACTTGTGATCAGTTTTGATCCTCGAAAGAAAAAAAAAATGCATAAAAACTCACAATAGCGCGTGATGCCTGTCTTCCAGTCACTTCTACCATCATCGTGATCTCGTCCGGACCATGGCTGGTCCTGACTTAACCCCTCATCTCATCTGTGCCGGCATCGATTTAGGAGAAAAAAAACAAGATAGGTGACGTCAGTTTACGACCATTTGAGGTTTATAGATCACATGTGCAAGTCACAAATAGGATTCTCAAAATCTTCTTTTAGCAAGGTTTTTTTTTTTACGCTCAGCATCTTTCTATGAATCTGTAGCTGCCCACCAGATAGCAAAAAGCCACACTGTGAGCTTTGGAGTTGAACAATAAGCAACAAGGCTAAACTACTGCAAAGTGCTCTCATGTCGGCACTCAAAATAACCATGATAATAAAAATTTTTTTTAAATGATTGATGCGAGCGATGAGCGAAAAAGTTGTTGTCTGAAGAAAACCGTAACTGTGGTTCAAAACTTGAGACGGGTTTGTTTTCTAGCGGGCTCATCCTGATTAAGTCGTTCTCTCATTTTGCACATGAAAGAGTCGTCCGCTCGTGAGTTAGCCTGGAGGTGTACCGGTCTGAGGAGCTCCCCTCCGCCTGCAAGACCCTCTTTTGTCAGTCAACGGCTCTGTCCCGCTGCAGTCTGCCTGAGGGGGCTCCTCGCTTGACAATGTTTTGCTCAGGTTGAATGTTTTCACAGCCCGAAAGGGAAAATATGAACGTGGCACGGCAACATTAAGGTCCAGCTGACTTGAAAAGCCCCAGTGAAGTTACAATCTTAGAGAAGGCTCTTAAAGGTGAAGTGTGTGGGTGGATACCGCCGGCAGCAGCTCTTTAGATTACTTCAACACCACTGTTTAGTTTGAGCAAACATTTACACTCTCCTGCTTTCTCTTCCCCTCTCTCTCTCTCTCTCTCAGCCTGTGTACCAGTTATTCAGCTTTCCAAGATAATAATCTCCCACCATTATTCAGCCGTGGGTGATTTATGGATATTTTATGGACATTATGGGTCATGCTCCAGATCTCCTGTGTGTCCCCGCATGGCCGGCCTTTCGCCTGGTGGCAAGCGAGTTGAAATCGAGCCTGTAACAGACACGCGTGACACACTGTGGAGGAGATCCCTGAGTCTTTCAGCTCGCCCTGACACATTAGGAATGAAGTTCGCCTCCTTGTGTCACCTTACATCCGGACACCTCTCTCCCGTAGATGACTATTTGGGTTGTCTGGGACGTATTTCTCCCATCACTTTCATTTTCCTCAAGTACTCCAGGCTGAGCTGCTGTATGCAAACAGCCTGCTAATCTTCTAACAGTGAGGAGTGTTGGTCAAGAGTAAAAACCTCTCATGATGAAAGTGTGAGTGAACTTGAGTTCCCTCCCGCGGGGGGCCCGAACTGTAAACAGCGTCACCTCGTTTGAGATCAGATTTAATCCTCTGGTCTCGAGTAGTTTAGTCATTTATGCTCACAAAGTTTGAAGATCTTCCCAGTTGCTGCTATTCTTTGTAAAACAAAATTCAGGGTCTTCCTCCCCCCAACACACACACACACACACACACACACACACAGCTTCTCCAGGCTGTCAAGACTCACTCAGGTGTTGTGTTGACTTATGAGCTCTCCATCTGAATAACTGCCTCCAGCCATTATTAACTATGCACTCAGAGCAGCCTCCCTCGTAGGGGACACACCCTTACCTGCAGAGGTGATATGTCATGAAGGCACCGTGGCCCAAATCAGTCTCGCTGCTCAGGGCCAGAAGTCAAACAGTGTCTCGCGGTCGGCGAGTGGACGAGAAGGGAGACAGCATCAGCACATCCTCACCTGAGGGCCAAACCGGTTAAGGGTCTCCGCAGCACCTTGACGTCAGATCAAGGAGGGAGCAGTTCAGGAGAAGAGCCTCCGCGTCGGAAACACTGACAAGGTGAGACCACAGTCCGCAGTACATCTCAGAGAAACCTCCTACTACAAGCCCATTAGGGCTTCTATACTACTTTTATTATGTTGCCTGCTGCTGTCACCTCTGTTACCAGTCACAGAACGAGTATTCAGATTCTGGGTGGTGGTGTGAAAATGTCATGAAAATCATACTTGGGTGAAATGAAAGATGTTAAAGTCTTATTATTTTGGAAGAGGTGAAAGTCACCCACATCAATAGTACTCGTGTAAAAGTCTCAAAGTGTCTGACATGGCATGCACTTGAGTCTCAGAGATAATTTTCTGCTTATAAACGTGTTTAAGTATCAAACGTGCTGGTAGAAGTAATTTATTTTCCCATGTGTTGAAACTGTGTACTTCCGATTAATGGCCTGGCCAATAAACCGATCAAATATCCAGCATTTTTCTTACAGGAATCAGCTTCTTTATATATATATCCAGTTGCCTATAAACATTTTGGAATTTCATTACAACACGTGATACTTTGGATCTGGTGCAGCTTCGATCTGCAGAGAAACAAGTCTCTAAAACGATCATATAAATGGAGTGAGTAGAAAGCACAACATTTGTCTCCAAAATGTAACAGAGTGGAAGTACAATCTCTAACCCTAGCTCTGAATTGTACTTGCTGAACATGCAGGTCTTGAGTAAATGTACTTAATTTACATTCCATTACTCTTCTGGGCAGCATGACCGGGATCATTTTAAACTCAGGTGGAGATCGTTTGAAAGTGGAAGCGGTCGTGCAGTCTTGGATGTGTGTGTCGGTCTTTGAGTTTTATAGTAATTTTTATTGTTTGTAAATATACATATCTTGTTCTGTATGAGTTCTAGTTTAGGGAGAGTGACACCGTGTGTGCTGACAAAGCAAGTACGATGCTAAGGAATTTAACTTTGAGATCCATTTTTTAAAGTTACTGTCACTCATCCGTCATTATGTTTACTTTCTACTATTACTCTTATTATTATTATTATTATTATTATTATTATTATTATTACTATTATTATGATGATGATGAAGCATCAATTATTATTTAAAGCGATGGATTTCAAATTGAGATGCAGACGACAACCAGCTGTGATTACTGGTCATAGAATAGACTTTTGTTCCGATTCTTTGTCCGTGTTTTTTCCCCAATTAATACTCTGATAATGTGTGTATCATGTACTCCACTTGGGTACAATTTTGAGGTACTTATACTTTGCCTAATTATTTCCATTTTATGCTACTTATGATACTTCCAGTTCGATTGGGAGTCAAATATTGTACTTGTTACATAGTTACTAATTACTTTGAGGACTGCTTGCTGCATCAGAGCCACAGTAACACATTTTTAAATACATCTATCTTATCTGATTATTCTGATCATTCTAAGAACCAGTCAGGCTGATAATTGGTTGATGCATAGATTATACGTATTATTTACTTTTACCTGTACTTTTGATACTTGATGTATGATCAGATACTTTGACAGCTTCACTCAAGCATTATCTACACGTGTGACTTCTACTTTTATGATAACATTTTTAGCACGATTTCTTTACTTTAACTTGAGAATGTCTCTGGGGCACTTTTTACAGCCCTGGTGTTAATGACTGGTTGCACGCTCACGAGAATCAATCCATGTTTTGCAAAAAGAAGATAAAAGTAAACAGTGTATAGCTAAGAAACAGTGACATTGTTTCTCTCTTTGTTTTTTTTACCGCAAACTGTGAAACACAGACTTAGTCACTTTGCCGATTGGACACAGAACAGCTCGTAAAGGTGTGTTATCGAACAGCTTTTGTCCAGAGAACAGTGGAATGCAGGCGGTCGATGAATGGCCACAGCCTCTCATATCTGCTTAATGCCTCTCCTATCAGTTTGGGCAGCGATTTAACGAGGTGTAAAACACAGCTCCAAAACAAAAGTCCACGAAACAACAGACTTTCTTTTTTTCGCGAGCTTGCTGATGTCACTGAGGCAGCACACAGAACACACAGACATTTGTCCCGCGGGGAAAGAGAGAGAGAGAGAGACGGAGAGAGGACAATCCAGAAGAGTGAGTTTTTAAACTGCCGCTAAACATCTAAACTGCTGATCACCTGGAGGGGGAGGAAATAAAAAGCTAGGGACGAGGAGCATGTGTCGAGATATGCAGGCCTCACGTAGTCGCAGTCGCCATTCCTCCCTTTTGACTTCTTTTAAATTTGAGATTTTTTTAGATATTCTTGTCACATTAAAGGGTAAATTCACCCCAAAAATGAAAACTTTCCACAAAGTAATCCACCAAAACACTTCTGAAGCCTCGCAGCAAAACAGTGTCGCAGCTTTCGCTTATACATATGTGGTAGATGGAGACCAACAGAAATGTATAGCGGCTCCGGCGTAATCCCAACCCCCTCCAGATATCAACCGCGCATCGAGGGTGTAAATAACGTCTTTTCAGTGCATTTTGAGACCTCGGGGGTATGGAGCCATTTTATGTCCTTTTCAGTTATTTTAATGAGTATTAAAATGAGTCTCCACCTGCTTCAGTCGTTTAAGTGAATGTTGAAACGTTTTTGTTTTTTTTGCTGTGATTGTTTTGCAGACTACGAAACTTCCCCCAGCTGTCCATCGGCATGACAGTTAGTAGATAACGACTGAACTTTCATTTAAGTGTGAACTCATCCTTTAATCTCACAGTTCTGCAGAGGACAGACCTCTGAATAACAAATGGTCGGCTGTGGGCATTAATAATAGTTTTTGCCTTCTCCTGCAAACATACTTACATTGTTGTATCAGTGTTTTGTTACAACAGTGCCCGGTCTCTTGTCACGCCACCTGTGCCGTTGTTTCGGAAATGTTTTGGACGGAGGACCGGTTTGCACAATTTTCACATTTAGTCTACTCATAAAACAATAAGATTCAAACGGATGCATAACTATTTCCACTTTTAAACTGAAACAGGTGTCATTTTGTCACATGGATTACTGGCACAGGGGGCCACTCCCAGCCCGGTGAGCTGTTCTCTTACTCACACCGTGATGAATACGCTCCCAGCTTCTTATCCTTTATCCACATATTGCGCCGCCTGTGTCCCACACCTTTAGCTTTTTTTTCTCTCGCAATTGACTTGTGATCCGTCTCACTGGCCTGTCGCGCTTGACATTTTTAAAAGGCATTGTGCGTTACATTGTGATTGCAAATTGCTTTTTTTTCCGGGATTACAGTAAAAGGCATTTTGAGTTTCAAACGCAGCCTTGATCGTCCTCCTTTTATCTGTGTTTACTATCTCGAAGGTGGAGTCGATTGTGCTCTGATATTGTTGAATGACGTCGAAAAAATAATGCCCGATAAGGGCCGAATTTCACACGGGCTGAACCCGTTTGACCTGAATGAGTCCAAATATAAAGATTAAAGGTGCAGTCTGTAGTTTTAGGGGAAGAAATTTTAATCAGAAGAGAAAGATCTTCATTGACCGATTATTATTATTATTATAAACAAACTCTCTTTGTTTTCACGGCTGAATACACAAACTGAACTTAAAGGACAATGTCACACTGTTTCACTTTGTTTATGTTTGGCGGACCCTGCCACCTTTCTAGCTTCAAACAGCGTTCTGGGAACGTTATTTTCCTCTGAGAACAGCTTGTTTATTCAGTTATGCAAAGGAGTTCATATTATTACCTTGTTAATATTGCAAATACTGTATTTCTCAGTTTGAATTTCTTCTCCAAAACTCCCAGAACAACAAAGTGACCCTTTAATGAGACATTCTGAAGTGGATTTGTGCAGATTCTGGATCGCTGGTGGGGTTTTTCGGGTCGCTTAAAAACACAGCAAAGGACAAACAATCGCTTCTATGGGATTAACAGTTGCAAAAGGCTCCAGTTGACGATGCTGCAATGACAGATTCCTCATTTCAAAGTGCAGTAGCAGCAAAGTAAATACCACCGAACGAATGTCAAGTTTACTTTTGGCAGCTGCTGTTTAAATATTGGGCATGTGGGTATGGTTTCAGTGAAGCATCAATGCAGCTCTGTCACACAGGGAAGTTAGCTGGTATTGTCACACAAGGTGTCAATCCGTTAAGACGCCGATGACAACAAGACTGATGGCGCTTTGTGGTGGGCATGTCTGGGGAAGCACAGAAACCACCTGCTGAAGGTTTAATCATGTTGAGTCTTAAATCGTTGATGTCGTCACTGAGAGCTCTGGAATTGGTAGTTTTCCACGTAAGATAGATATTCCCCATTGTTAATATCAAGCAAAACTCCAAAAGAAAATATTCATTTTACAGACATACAGACAGAGAACGTAGACAACTATGGCAAAAACACCCTTTTGAACATCCGCTGTAAAATCTGCAGTAAAAGTACGGTCAAATTCTGCAACTGTAAATTAGTAAAAGAAAGATAAGATTTGTGTTTAATTTTGTGGTTTTGAGGTTTTAATTCATTACTTATCACTGTAAACAAAATGTTCCCTGAAAAGGTGGTTATCAGTGCACAAACACAGGTATCCCACTTTTCCCATCGTGCAATGTGCTGTTTGTTTGTCAAGTGTGCTGTTCATGTTCCAAAATGCAAAGCATGGCAGTGTTTATAATGTGTCGTGCTGGTTTCCAGTTGTTGTTTTTTTTAAATATGAGTCAGCTGGGTGTTATATACCATAAGTCCAGTTTTACATCAGCATCATGATAATGGGCTCTTTTTCACTGTTTCACATGCCATAAAAAGGTTAATTAACTGTTGACGAACGTATAAATCAAAATACCGTTACTTTAACTTTCCTTTATTTTGTTTAAAAAAATCTATACTTTGACAAGCGCTGAACTTTTGCAGCAAGATATGTTAATGATTTTTCAGTAAAGTAGATTACCTGGTTCCTACTTAGGTAATTAGATAATTTTGGCATCATTTAGTTATCACCTCTTTGTTATCAAGCTATCACCATGTTCTGTTAAGCTGTAATTCAAGTGTTTTATGGAAACGGTACTTTCTCCCTCCAGCAAACCTGAGCATGGGGAGTCCGGGCTACGCTGCACACTCGCCTCTCTACATCAGCCACCCTCATCACATCGACACCAGGGCGGCCTGGCTGGATGAGGTGGAGGACGTCAAACCGCCCCGCAGCTTGTTTGGGCTGCCTGAGCTCAGCTGGCCGGGGGTCTACCTCCCCTGCTACGAGAGATTAGCTACAGAGGAGAACCCCTGGGTGCTCAGGATGATAGGAACCCCGACTCCACCCGCTGCTCTTCCTTCCAGGACTCCAGAGCCCAGTCCAGCCAAGCCCGGCCAAGCCCAGGATCCCCGGTCTGAGATGGAGGGCCAGGTGGAGGAGCGCTGCCTGGAGCAGGTCCAGACCATGGTGGTGGGAGAAGTGCTGAAGGACATCGACACGGCTTGCAAACTGCTCAACATTGCATCGGGTAAGACAGAATACAAAAAAACAGAAAAAAACCACCTGCTGTAGGAGTTGCTGGCAGAAGTTGTAGGTTAATAAAATAAAACCTTTACAAGCCAAATTTCTTTTTCCACAGAGACACAACTGATACCTGCAGAGCATCTGTGGCCATGCCCACCTTGTGTAAACGTTTCTGTTGACAGAGGATCATCTCCACTTCTTACGAACACAGTCATTATCTAGGGCGTCAAAATCGTACGCTGTAGGTGCGATTATTTGCTTTTATCACGGTCTGATTCTTACCCATCAAAGACAACAGGCCACACATGTATAGCCCCCTGCGGTTCTGCTGCATCACACTCAAACAAAAGATATTATTAGAGGATAGTGTTTCAGTATCCTGTAGGAGCTGGAAGGGAGACTTTCTTGTTGAGGTATCCTGACTTTTTAATCCTTTGTTGTCCTTTTGTGTCCAACGCTGCAAAACCAAAGCAAGTTCAGAGCACTCAAAAGTTAAAGTTTTGTCATATTTTTCAGTTCACCGTACTTTTAATAAATGTTTAACATATTTAACTTAATAAACATACTGTAACACCTCAGCACCGTTGACCACCGCCACGCCCAGACAGACACAAAAAAGGAAACAGCACTATGTAGGGACACGCGAGGAACTTAATAAAGAAGGAAAGGTCATTACTTCACCCAATCTCGCTTCAGTGCCAGACTGTGACACCAGCTGTATTGAGGTCAATGGTCAGATGCATGGAGAGACACACTTCAACACAAGTCTGACGTCTGAGGAGGAAGTGCCAGCAGAAAATGAATCACCGCACTTAAGATAGTAGCTAGCGACAGACTTTGTTTATTTTTTATCGACACATTCCTTTCCTCAGATCTGTGGAGGAAAAGCTGCTGTTCATGGTGTAAGTGCAGTATGATGTAGATATGTTGGCTTTAAGCATGTTTTTTTCCGTGCAACTCCCATCGACTTCGATACAGCTGTCACCACAGTCTGGACTTGCTTAATGACCCTTCCCTCTTCTTTGGGTTTCACGGTAAACAACAGGAAAACACGGGGGAGGCAGGAGGAGAAAGTTCCATCGTGACAAACGAGTAGCATCTTCTTGTGAGAGTCAAACTCGATGCCCCCACTTTGTCCCTATCACACTAACAGGCCGAGCCATGTGATCCTTCATGTGAACTTTTGAATCTTTCAATGGCTGTCAAGGGTTTTGTTTTGTGTTTTATTGTGTCTTACATATAATTTCACCTTTAAATACTCAACGTGGCACCATAACTTTCATCAGACTCTCCTCTTTTTCTTGTAACTGTCTTCTCAAGCTGCCGTAGACAACGTCACAAATGTTACTGACACAAATTTAACGTTAATGGTCATAACAGAAGCAGCAAAAGTGGATATCTTAATTTTTGTAGCATACAATAAACTCATCAAACAGTGGATCCCATAATAAAGGGAGAACCGGCCAATGGTTCGACCCACCCCTTCCCGGTAGATCCAGACTTCTTTCAAGCTCCATGTCTCATCTCAAGCCGAGGAGGAAATTACACAACTGTCTTCCCAGGTTGAGAAGCACTCCGCCTGATGAGTAAAATACTTTTCATGTGCACCCCTGATATGATAATGGAGGATGTGGTGAACTGAGTTGGAGAGATGGTGGGCGGTAGAGAATATGCAGCGTCACCAATCAGCATCAACGAGATAAAATTCAGCGTTAAATAACAGCTTTGTGAAAACACATGTTGATCAGTGACATGATTAGCTGATATTGTCCTTTTTTAAACTGAAATGATAAAAATCTGTTTTGTCCTTTCAGTCTTCAGAGTAAAAGCAACTTTTAACTGGTCTCAGTTCAATTCCGAAGCCTCTGTGTGACCTTCATAAGCAAACGCTCACCGTCACAGAGACGCCTCGAGCTCTACGCGTTGACATATTTCCAGCTTTCAGAAAGTCAAAGCCGTGTAAAGGAAAAATAAAACCTTTGTCTCTCCGTGTTTCCCCCCCACCTGTTTCAGACCCGTTAGACTGGAGCTGTGGGGACGTTCAGAAGTGGCTCCTCTGGACCGAGCACCTGTACAAACTGCCGCAGCTCAGCACCATGTTCCAGCAGCTGTCCGGCAGGGATCTGTGCTCCATGGCAGAAGCAGACTTCAAACACTCGTCGCAGTTTGGAGACGTGCTGTACGCTCACCTGGACATCTGGAGATCTGGTAAGAACATCAATAACTGTGGGAAAATACTCTACAGGGAAGATATCAGGAAGAGTGTCAGGCAAATTCAAGACTTGGCTTAAAGTATTCTGTGTTTTATGTGCAACCTGATTGGTCTTTTCTTTTCTGTGTCTTTAGCTGCAGCAATGAAGGAGCGCTGCCCAACAGAAGACAGCAAATCTGGTACGTTTGTTTTTCCAGGAGTGTAAGCTTCAATTTGTTCCACTGATTACAATAAACCAAGGTGGGAGAAGGTGGAGTGAAATAAACATCTGCTTTCTGAAAATCTCTCCTCCGTCAGCAGCCGACGATGACTCCTGGCCCGACGTGATCTGTAAATATCCCAACCAGCCCATCCACCTGTGGCAGTTCCTCCGAGAGCTGCTCCTGAAGCCTCACAACTACAGCCGCTGCATCCGCTGGGTCAACAAAGAGAAAGGTGAGGGCCGAGGCAGAGCGTCGACAGTCCCTGTCAGCAAATTCCGAGTGGATCGCTATCACTTAACGGGTGCACTTGACTAATTACAGTGACTATTACACTGTTTTTTTTGTGTGGTAAAGACATGTTGACAAGTCACAATGGGAAGAGGTGTAACTATTAAAATGAATGAAGGCTCGGCTGCTGTTCCACGCGTGCCTCACTGTCAGACTGAGACGCCCTAACTAGCACAGATCCGTCGTTAATGTTCTTACAGCCGTGCTTTTCCTAGTGTGGAAAAAAAAGGTCTGTTGATCCTTGCAGAGTATTTATGTTCAGGTTTTAGCACAACTCAGTTGCAATAACATGAAATACTTCTGGAACATTAGAAACGGTGAAATGTAGAACCATCACCAGACAGCTGAAGTACAATTTGGGTTTCTTTTTGTAGTTTCAGACGCTGTTTTGCAGTCTCAAGATATCCAAAACGAGAATTACACTTCAATTACTCCAATTTAAACTCTCACCTCTTATGCCTGCGTGTTAAAGGTGCACCATGTAGATTTGGAGTTTTAATATTTTTAATACTTTCTTCTGTCCACAGGCATTTTCAAAATAGAAGACTCGGCTCACGTGGCCAGGCTGTGGGGCATCAGGAAGAACCGCCCGGCGATGAACTACGACAAACTGAGTCGCTCTATACGCCAGTACTACAAGAAAGGCATCATTCGGAAGCCCGACGTATCACGCAGACTCGTCTACCAGTTTGTCAACCCTGTATGAGGAGGAGGATCGGCTGATCCGAGGAGGAACCAAAGATATGCTGGACATACTGTACAGTAGAGGAAGTGACGTGAACTCTGGAGCTCGTCTGTTTATTGTTTTCTGATGTTTAATTTCCATGTTAAGACTGCCTACCGACCTATGCACTCCTGCCTATCATCCCTCTACTCTAATATTCTCACTGCTGGATTTTATTTTATTTGTCTATTTGTTGACTTTAGCACTCTTGTTCTAAATTAATGTTTTGGTGTGATGTCTCGTTTCTTAAAAGGAAACATCTTCAAGGAACATCTCCTAACAATAGAAATATATATATATATATATATATATATATATATATATATATATATATATATATATATATATATATATATATATATAAAGAAATATACTTATTTATATTTTTGCATAGAGTTTGAGAAAAAATATTCACACCACTTTTATATTTTTACGGTAAATACGTAGCTGGAGCTAACAGCTGACTAGCTTAGCTTTGCATGAAGACAGGAAAGAGCTAGCAGGGCTCTTTCCATTGTTTTTGCGCTCAGCTAATAAGCTACATATTTAGTGTCATGATATTTTATAATCTTTATGTCCCCAGATTTTAAACTATTCCTTTAAATTCTCTTTTTAACAGCAATACTTGCTTATTCCCATTTAAGTGTCAAAAATATTAAGAAGTTGCAGAGCAATGCCAAAGTAAGCGAATGTTTTATTCAACCAGCCATGATGGTTCATCCTTTTTACATTTCTGTCTTTGGTTTGTGTTCAAGCTCTACAATAAAGCAAGAAATAACCAAGAGTTGTCTCCTTTTACGGTGTAATTTGTAGAATTCAAAGGTAAATGGCAACTGCTGCTCTTTGCTAGCTATCCTTGGCTGCAGTGAGCTACAGTTAGCTAATTAGCTCATGGCCCAGTTAGCCGTTGAGCTAGCCGCCCCAGAGGTTGCCTTGGCTGGGAAGGATCTTAGAGGGAGTCACATCCTCTGACTTAGCTCTTACTGAGACAGTGAATTCAGCAATGTCGAGAAACGGCAGGTGGGGATGGGAGAGGACATCGGCAGAAGGGAGAAAACAGTGTGTAGAGCTGGAATATTTTCCCATTTTACTCTTTGAATTTGGGATTTGTTTCGACCAACCCAGAGGTGATTATATCAAGACAAACCGGACTGCGTTGGGTTTTACGGTGAGTCAAAAGGCAGCTTGTTTCAGTTTGAAAAATGTAATTCAGATGGTGCATGATTGTATTTTTCTGTTTAGTAAGGAAAACATAAGAAAGAGTATTTCATTTGTTTACAATTTGTGAGATTATTCATATATAGTGCTAAGAAGGGTATTGGACCTTCCCCTCTTGTCGGCACAAATAAAAGTGGTATTTCGAGACAGGAGGGGTCAGGGCTAGCTGGTTAGCATGCTAACTTCAGCAGACAATTCAACAGCACTGTTCACAACCTGTTGCTAACTTAATTAAATCTATTTGAAAGTTTGACAATTACATTTCGGTCTTCTTACGAGCACTAACTTTTTTTTGTTTCCCCTTTCAAACCAATATCGCAATATTGACACCATCGCCACAAATGTATGTCTAGTTTGTAAGAAGTGTATTTTATGATGAGTCAGGAAGCAATAAAGCTTGTTGTAGTTAGGGGGGCTTGGATTTGGATAAGATAGAGAAAAACTGTTAAGTGTTTTTCATTTGTTGACAATTTATGAGACTATTAATTCATGAAGCTAGGAAGGCTATCGAACTATCCCCTCTATGAGACAGGATGGGTCGGGGCTAGCTGGTTAGCATGCTAACATCAGCAGTTCAGCATTTCTGGCTATATCTTACAAACTGCTTCTCTAAAAGTAGAACCAATGACTCAGACTCACTTGTGCAGGCCGTACAAAAAACACACGGACACTAACTTTTTTTTTTTTTTTCAACAAACTTGTTTTCCCTTTCAAACCAATATCGCAATATTGACACCATCACAACAAATTTGAGTCGGGTCTTTTTTTTTTCATCACTATCATTATTATCTGTGATCATAATCATCTTTATGCATATTTAAATGAACTTCTTGTTACATCAAGATGAACAGGCACTACACCAGTTAGGAGATAAAAGTACATCACTAACTATGAACATACATCTTCTATACCGCTAATATAGGGTTTCCACAACGTGAGCTGCTGTCCCCCTGTGTGCATAAGGAAGAGATCATCAACATAAAAAAGCATTTACATGTACACCTTTTTACTGCCTCAACGTGGTTAGGTCTCATTTTCAACTCAACACAGTTGTACAGTTACAATAGAATATAATCTTTAAATTACATCATCATATACAAATCTGACAGCGTGGGATAACGTCACGCTTTTTATGATACACTGACAATTCCATTGCAATGAAATTCATACGATATGGTACCTATTACTTAATATGTTTTTCCATTGCTGTTATTTTTAATGAAACACATTTACATGTATAACACTACATTTTGTCTTAATAGTCAATCACTTGCATTTTTTTTTTTTTTTTTTTTTTTAACATTTTCTTTTTCTGTTTACATTTACACAACTCATACACACTGGATGATGAACATGTTTTCCCCCCCAAATATTAACCTGGCAATGTGGATTGTGTGTTTGAACTTGCGTGTAGTGTGTGTGTATATATATATATATATATATCTCGTGTGTTAAATGCGTGTGTGTTTGCGCGCAGCGTGTGTGTGCGTGTATGTCTGTGGGTGCATATATATATATATTTATATGTATATATATGCGTCAAGAATGTGGGACAGTATAATGAAAAGGAGTCCTTTTTGCTATGCTGGACAGCTTACTCTAAGACACAACTTGTGAGCTGGTGATGTGTTTCTCCTCATGTGTGAGACCCAAACCTGTCAAATCCTGTTTTTCCAGACACAGAGCTAAACACATCTGACTGCTGTTGGTCCTGTGAAATTTAAAAACCTCAGGACGACTACGTTTATAAAAAAGCATCTCTCCCGTCTAATCAGAGATTTTTTTTCTTTTTTTTTCTCTTTTTTTAAATGCAACTCGTTAGCGAGACAACATCTGATAAATGCGCCTCCTGCTCTAAATTAACTGTTTTTTTTTCTCTATGGAGCAAGTTAAAAGATTTAAAATGTAATGCACTGTGTAAGAGCCGTCTTACATGTAGTGCAGCACTGGTTACAAATGTAATATTCCCTGTGTCATAGTGAGTGTTTTTGCAGACAAATGAAGATTGGGTGGACTGGGAGGCAGCTACAAGTTGATCTTCACCGAAGCTGTTTCACATGTGATATGTGAAGTTATTGCATGGAGAGAAAACATATAGTTGATGGTATTGGGTCATTCTTTGGCTCAGCAGGGAAACGGGCCACATAACTAGTGCTTTTTGCTAGGTAGGGCTTCGAATGACGGTGGAGAGCCATGTTTAGACAACATGCCCTTGTCAAGCCCAAACACTAGTACATTCATGTCCTGTTGGAGAGGCTTCGATCTTCACAGTAACGCATTGCCATGCCTCCATTGGCCCCTCACTCTGGAAGAAAAAGTGCCCGGCATGGGGCATTTTGTTCAAAACCCTCCTCCTATCCTGCAGATGACTTGATCCGACTTTGCTCTGAGGGAACGCTCTCTTGTTTCTTGTTAGCAGTAGTGGATTAAAATGAGACCTGAATACTGAACCAAGAATGAAAGCTTCTGCAGAAAACTGTGTCTCCTTCCCATGGATCGCAATGGAGATGATACTGTCAAAGGACGTGTGATGCTGAAGAGAAAGAAAAACTTATGCTCAAAACAAAACCAAAACCAGAACATAAGATAAGTTCATGAACAAGCTTCCTTTCATGAAAACACAAGCGTGTGATGCTCAGGAAGTGAACTCTGCATTTGTAGGTTGAAAGTGTTGCATCAAGTTTGTAGCCCGAAGGAGGCCGCAGGATTCAGGGAATGCAAGTCGTTTTGCATAGCGCATGCTGCTATGCAAGTTCAGAAACAGTTAAAAACACATAGCACTGCACACACAGGAAAGAGGTTGGACCAAAAATCACAAAGAAAAACTGAAAAAAACTGAAAAAAAAAAGAAAAAAACAAAAAGAAAATAGAGGATACTGTCTGTGGTACTTTTAAACACTACACAGCATTCCCGATGTAAGAATGACGACTGACCACACACAGCATAAGGAATGCTACACAAAAATGGCATCACACCGTATATACACAATGCAGGTTAGAGAAGCTCGTCTTTGTCGAATGGGCATAACTGATTATATTATCTTCCCATTTTTCACAAGAGAACAGACTGCAGTACACTGCAAGTTTAAATAAGCTGCATTGTACGTTAGATACAGCTACACAGAGAAGCAATGTGTTCCTGCACTGTTGTGATGTTATAGTTGAGTGTGTATATACTGGAATAACTGCTGCTCCTGCTCTTAAATGTGTAAGTCCACCCACCCCAAATGCTGGATAAAATATAGTATACTGATATATTGTCTTTTAGGTTACTAAGTTTTTATTTAGGCAAGACTGCTTGGCGCATCTGTTGGGCAAGGGATGTGTTGCTCTTAAGTCTCTGGCTATGTGCGGTGCGATCGGACGGGACAGTTCAAGCTGCCTCCAATGGCGTGTCCTTGTTCAGTAACGTGGCTAGATCGGCTCGACGTAATTGGCCGGGTACAGTCCCTCTCGGCCGTTGTCCATGCGACCTCTACACCAGCCCTGCTCGTCTTCGTCCTCGGTCTTGGTCAGTTCGTCACCTGTGAGGGAGACACGACTCCTGTCAATCACACGCCCCACATTTCGGCTCATCCTGACTTTTTTGTTGTGCTTTTTTGATATATATTTTTTATTGTAATGACCATGAGTCAAAGTCTCCCTGGTACCATTTTTGGGGGGATTTATCATATTTCATGGACTGCGTCATCCAGTCAAGGAACCGTTTGACATTTCTGGAGGAAATCTTGCCAGCCAGCCGATTAGCTTAACTTAGCTTAAAGACTGGAAACAGATATCCTGGCTCCTTTCACAAGGGAAAAATACATCCACGTAGCAGCACCTCTAAAGCTCACAGACAAGATATACCAGATTAGCCTAATTACCGAGGCAGATTTTGTTACCTTAAAAAGGATTCAGGCTAGCTGCGTCCCCTTTGTTGCCAATCTTTGTGCTAAGCTAAACTGGCTGCAGCCTCATATTTAGCAGCAAGGGAGTTGTGTTAATCTTCTCATCCAACCCCTTTGGCTCAAAAGCAAGTGTGTTTCGTCCACAGAACAATTCAGATGTAACTTGAGGAACACCTGTGCATCAAAACTTAAAGGTAAGACGTTTAAGTTTACGTTTAAGACGCAAAAAAATCTGATTTCCAGGGGATGTTCGATGGCTCTTTAATGCAGAATTGACCACCATCGTCAGTATTTCATGTGGAGGATTCATGTCGGGATTAAGCAAAGGCTGTATTCTAACACAATTTACTGACATCATCAGTAAACTGTGTCATCATCATCAAGGCCGTGCGTATCATCAGCGTTTCAGATGCGGACCACCTGTTCTTCAGCAGCCACATTAAGATCATAGTTTGCAAGTGTTACAAGCACGATAAACACATCAGCAGCTCATTTAGATCCAGCAGCAGACGCTTTGTGGCTACAGCCTTTCGTTGCAGCTCGCCTTCTCTGTCACTCGGCTCTTTGTAAGAGTCAGTATGACCCGAGCTCACAGCGACAGATGCTGACCGCCGCTCAACATATTTTGAGCTGCGATCTCAAGTCATCATTGAGATAATAATTCAGTTGTCCGACAACAGAAAACAGGTGTCTGAAAAGGATGCAACCCCAAAATCACCGAGATGATGATTAGCACAGGACTAAAATGATCATGTGACGTCTGCTTGGCAAAATACGGCAGGTCATTTGAATTTACATGGCAGATTTGCATCGGATTAAGATCACAGGCAACCCTCCCTTAATTATTCTAAACTACTAGAGCTCCCCATGTAACACCGGTCCTGTGAACGCGGGGATTATACCGACAAATTAGCCACTTAATTATCACGATTCACAGGGAAAATACAGAAGAAGTGACCTTCAACGAAAGCCATGCAGATTCCAATTAATCGGATTTGATCAGGCGGTGCCAGCCCAGTTTCACCTCACAATAAAAGGTGAGGGTAAATTAAAGATACCCTGTGGAGGAGCTGATGACTAATAGTAGCGTGAAGATGCAGCGATTTTTATCAATGGGTCCCTGATTTGTTTGTTCACAGGAGGACACACATCCTCGAGTGCAAACACGCGCGTGATGCAATACAATTCAGTTGCTTCAATTCAGGGAGCAACACTCTCTGCAAACACACATTTTGGTTGTTTACAAGAAAACTCCAGAAGGCACCTTTAATTTAGTTTTTTTTTTTTTATAGAACCTACGGAGGTATAAAAAGGATTTAAAGATCAATTTAGTCGATGCCAGATGTTGCTGAGGTTATTTAAAAACACCAAATGTGGTTAAAAATAGGATCTGGAGGAGTTAGAGATGAAGATGCACAGCTGTGGCTTCTTCAATGGTTATTTCTCTGTGCAAAGCTTGTCTTTAAAACATGTTAGTCATGTCCCGGTGTGTGAGGCTTTAAAGCACTTTTTTTTTTCTCTCGCACCATTTCCAAAACAGCTTGTGTCAATTGGTGGCAAGTGCGCGTAATTTGTGACCATTACCGACTAATCACTGCTATCCTCCGTAAAAGAGGGGAGCTTTAGTGTAGAAATCAGGACTGGGCTGGCGCTCTTTAAACACCTGTGTGATGTGTGATGGCCCTTTTATATACACATTATATGACAGCAGACAAAAATCCCCCTGTCCTGTGTCATCTGGTCGCTGGTAATTACCTGCTTTGAAGGTGAGCTCGTCCTGTTCCTGGCCGTCGTAATCATAGAGAGCGCGGACGCGGACCCCTTTCCCGGTGCTGGAGTCGTCTTCGAACGAATTCCCGTTGCCACCGTTTTCGTTTCCGGAGAACGCAGTGGGCTGCTCGTCGTCGGACCACTCGGTCGAGTAGGCTTGGTTTTTATCATAGCTGCTCACACTGGAAGGGGAGAGATGTGGCGTTAAAGGACCCCCAAAATTGTCAGCAAATGGCATGAAAAGGTCAGAATCGGTGTTACAAGTTGATCCTACTGAACTAACAAGCAAGTCTGCCATAGATCTAAAAGGTGGAGGAGGAAGTATTCACATCCTCTAATTAAGCAGGCATAAAAAATAGACTCTGTGTTTGCAAACAGCAGCGCCGACAGTGACATCACAGGGAGACGCTCGGAGTAGGGAACATTTTAAAGTTGTCTAATTCTGCTTTAAGTGTCTGAGTATTAACAGTTATCAAAATAAAAGTAAATTAAAGGGTTCAGTTGTGCTTCTGTAGACTATTGGATAGTTTAGTTCATAACAAAACAGATTTTTTTCATGTAACTTCAGCTGTTTTATGTGCAGTTGTATTGGTTTTATTTACTGGTAGGCAGGAAAGCTGTCAGATTTATGTTAAACGAGGTGAACTATAAAGTGGCATCTACTCATTTAAGTAAATGTGCTCAGTTACATTCAATCACTGGATCTAAAACGATCAAAAACACATTATTAAGCCTCACTGTTGCACCAGAAGTTTCGTCATGAAGAAAGAGGGAGCTGATCCCACACACACACACACACACACACACACAACCTGCTGCTGTAAATCCACAGCTGAAAATAGTCCCCTAAACAATGGACGTTTTACTCCATTTCAAGGAGCATTGCTAAAAAACTACAGCGCCCATCTGTTTTAGGAAATAATTTCTCCTTTATAAAAGTAAAAGCATGCATTCATGGCACGTTCATAAAGATGCACTGTGTGTATATCCTTGGTGCAACTGGAAGTGTGAGCTAACACATTGTTGGATTTAGTCCTTTAGTGAGATTTGTTGACCGAAACACAAGTGAAACAGAGTGGTTGGAATGACTGTCGACAACAGACTCCTTGAGCTAACCTGCTACGATCACCAGGTGGAGCCACATGGTCGGTGCTCGGAGTGGGTGGGGCTCCGTCTGGTTTCTTCTTCTTTGGAGGGGCACTGGCCTGGTCTGGGTTGTATTCCTGCAGATTGGAGTGAAAAAAACCAACATTAAAGGACACAGTGACAAAAGTATTTAACAAAGATGAGAGGTTTGATGCTGTACCTCAAAGGCAGGCCAGTTCATATGCATCCCGGGGCCGTGGTTGTTGCTGAACCACTTCAAGTCCTCTTGTGTGTTTGCGCCCAGGATCGTGCGCTCCAGTTCTCTGTATATCGTGGCATAGCTGAGGAGGAGGGGAAGAAAAAGGGAACAAATAGTGACAATGAAAGCGCCAGAAGAGACCTGGGGGTGCTGCCAACTTGGCAAACAGGACCCACAATGTACTTCCAAATCTGGGCTGAGAGAGATCCAACACTGGGTCATGGCAAGACTGGAGTGTCTCCCCGAGTTTCTCTGCTGACGCCGAAGCCCTCGACAGCTGAGGTATTCGGCCCAAATAATCCTAATAATCCTTCGAGGGGATATCATCGTTTATGTTGCTGAAGTTTCCCCAAATCTCCGCAATGTGTCATAGATTATAAAGGGTGCAGACCGGGTTTCATGCATCGATGCAGCAAGATGATTTGTTCTACGCCCAGTCTCAGGTAAGCTGGAAGACGAGATGCTTTGTGAAGGCGGATGCTAGATGCTCCTGTGCAGCAAAATGCCTCTTTGCAGCTATAGTCTGTGATCCCGAAGGAATGTTTAAGCACAGTCGAGCCCGCGCTGCGTCCCAGGAACACGCTGAACGGGCCTTTTAAAGAGGAGAGGTGAAAAACAGATCGATGTAATCAAGCAGAGGAACGGCTGTAATCGCAATCGCTGTGAATCCAGAGAGCGAGCACTCGCTGTAGTTACATTTTCTTTCTCGGTTTGCACGATAATGACCCCGGCTCGTCGAGCCGAACAAACAAGGCCGTTTCTGAATGTTTTGATTTGAGCTTTTTTTTTCTTCTTTTCAGCGGGAATTTATATGACTCACTCCAGTTGTACAAAATATTCATTCATTCACAGGCAGCGTCTAATAATAATACGCTGAATTCGTCTTCTCGTCAGTGGAATCAGTTTGCAGAGAAGCTCACTATTGTAACATAAATAGCTAAAGATAAAAAAAAAAGACACAGGCCTTTTTTCTCTGCTTTTATCTATTTTAGAATTATTTGAAGGTTGAGGAGGAAGAGGGCGTTGTCTCTCTTGTCGTCACGTGCGGGTTTAAAAAACCCTCCCAAAAACGGCCCGTTAAATAACAAGCGTTCGCTCCGAACAAAAATCCACTCTGGCAGGAGCGCCATCGATTGAATCGTCAATTAATTAGCACCGTGAGTCTCGACGCTAATGAGAAATGCATGCCTGCTGGAGAAGCGTGTTGAGCTTTAATCAATTTGAAAGTGAACTGTACCGAATGTGACACGAACCAAACAAACTAATGCGTGGCAAGATTTGTTTGAAATTTGATTATTTCTCATTAAAAATTAAAAAGGTACGGTTTGCAGTCATGCTCAAGAAACTCTTTAGCCCGGGTACACACTGTAACACTGGAAGATTTATACAGACATTATGCTTTTTATTCACTGAAATTACATTTTCTTACAGCTGCTAAGAAACACATAGAGACGGTGGTCAAACAGTGGAGTAGTCAGCGGACCAAAATGGGACCTTGCATAGAAATAAATACGCTTTTTCACCTCTCACTTCATCACATATCAGTGAAAACACGGTTGGCGTTTCCTAAACCGCCAGCTCCGTGAAATGTAAATAAAACCAGCTCGCTCGGACCGGCTCACCTTTGGTTCTCGGTGAGGTTAAGGTGGCGTTTGATGTCCAGCAAGGCCTCCTTAAGGAAGGTCAGCCTCTTGACTTCATGTTGCTGGCACTGATCGAACACCTGCTCCATGCACTCCATGTACTGCGGGGTGCACTTGTTCAGCTCCTCCAGAGACTTCTCGTACTTTTCTTTAGCCTGAGACAGAAGACAGGAAAACACACCGATGACCCAGGCCCAAAAGTTCCAGCTTGGTTTAATTATTATCTCTATTGTAATAGCTGGCTTGTTCTTGTTTGTTACGTGTAAATCTGTTACTTAACTGATCCCAAATGTATTCCCACAGACAACTACAATTAGCTTTAAGCTTGCACCATAACTCATCTTTAAAGGGTTTTAGGATATTTTGTAAAGCTCTGACAGTCTAATATGACTACATATCTGTTCTTGTAACTAAATGAATTTGGTTGGTCAAACCCGCTTTTACTGTCCAAAAGAAAAAGACTTTCATCTCCTCCTCCTTCCCACCTTCTGCACATCCTGTTTGCATTTGTCCACTTTCTCATGGAGCTTCTTCTGCTGGTCTGGCGTGACAGACGCCTCAGTCTTGCCGTTGGCCTCTCGGGCTGCAGCCAGCTTCTCCTCCTTGCAGGCCATGTGGTACGTTTTCCTAGCTGCCTCCATCTGTACGTCCAAACGCAGACATTGTCAGTATCTCATGATCTGATTTGATTAAAGGAACATATACAGGGCGCTCTATTTCAAATGTAATCGGCACATTCAGAATAATGCGTTTCACATTCACGCCACTGGATATTTTAACGGAGACCGCGGGATAATTTCAAGTTGTGGTCCGGATATGTGTGACAAGAAGTAGGGACATCTGTATTATTGTATTCTTACCAAGGTTTTGTGTCTAAACCTAACCAGACCATAAGCACAGCATCGTCACAACAACAAATTGAAATTTCAATCTGAAGAAACTTGTCTAAGAAGGTCTTAGGTCTAAGAACTCTCACAAGTTTCTCCCTAGGCTTGAAATCAAAGCTCCATCTGACAACTAATTAGTGACTAACTCTGTCGCCTCGTAGAGATTTTGTCTGAAATATCACACAAAAATAGATCTTAATTAAAGTTTTGAATCAGGAAATGTGCCAGCTACACCACCACGGGGGCAGCCATAGAAAGTGTCATGGAGAATTTCCAGATTTGGCCTCTAGAGATGAAAATCATTAGGACAGATCTGTTTAAACCTGCGGTAACAGATTTTATTTTTGCCTTCTGGGGAGCAGTGGAAACAAAACGGACCAAACAAACACCACCTTTTTTTATTCACATGCCAAACTCGTTGGCAGACGGTCAGTTCTTCAAACATCCCAGCATAATCAAATCGCAGAAGCTTCAATTTTGTTTGAATAAAGACAAAACATGTGACAGATCAGCATTAAATTTAAATACTGTAGAGCTGCAGAGATGCCCTGCCCGGCCTACAGATCTTGTTCAAACGGCAAAAATGTTTCTTCGGTACGGACACCAACAATCCTCACGTCTTCATCATCGTTTCTTAACTGAAAATGAAAACACGGATGCAAAAATTATATTCCCACTAATTATCCAATCGCTAATCTTTCACTTCCATCACCATAAAATGAGGGAACACACTTCCAACAGAAGTCAAAGCATCCACAGATTTTCACACATTCTCCTGACCGACCTAACATCGGATACCCTCACAGCAAACTTGCCCCACATTTGTGAACTATCTTGATGAGGTGGGGTTATTGCAGGGCTTTGTTTTGTGTTTTATAACGTGCGGATGATTCGTGCCTACTTTATCAAGATGTCTGAAGCGAATGTATAATAAAACAGGTTTGACCTCACCTCCTTGAGCTTCTTGGCCCAGGGTTTCTGAGCCTTCTTGAAGCCTTCCTCGGCCTCCTTGGCCTCCTTGAAGCCGCCGATCATCTGCTTGTGATAGGCCTCCTTCTGCCAGTTCTTCACCTTCTCCACGTCCTCGTTCGTCAGGTTGTTCTTCACATCTTGGTGCAGCTCACTCACCTTCTCCGCCTCGGTCATCACAGCCAGCCAGGCTCTCTCCACGGAGCCGTACTGTGGGCCTGGGGAAACAAATAGCAACGGGAGGCTAAACATCGAAGTGTGCAAGGCAAACTGAGAGACTGTGTACAGAACATTCATTTGCTGAGCTTTTTTAGCCGATCGACCCAATTACAATAAGCGCCGACCTTTCTCGATGAGCTGCCTCCACCTCTTGGACCATCCGGTTAGCTGATCGCCATAAGCTTTTTCTATCTTGGCACGTTCCTGCAGGCAGCCCATGAGGTCGTTGCAGAGCCGATGGCCATCGTCAAATCTCTTGACAGCACGTTTGTAGTTCCCCACCTGAGAACAGAGAGACAATAGACCACTTTTATAGTTTGCACAAGGAACATCATCACTGTGATTTGTTATTTTCTTTAAAAAGAACGTGAAATAATAGATTTTCCAGGCTGCTTTAGTGGCGTTCAGCTTTTTATGTTTGTGGGAGCCAAATGAAACACAATTACAAACAATTTTCAAGGGTTCTACAACATAATCACAGTTTATTGTCATTTTGGTTCTATTTAGTTGAAAGCTAATTGTAGTGAAAGGTTCGATTTTGCTGCAAGAAAATGAGCGAACTGCATTATCACAGTATATAGTGGTTTCCTGTCCTTTCCTGGAGACATTACATTGTGTTGACATCAGGGAGTTGATGAAGGCTTGATGCCAAAATGCATCTTTTTGACATTTGTTTTTCGGGTCTAACACAAACAAGACAATTCAGTAGTTTAAAATGGAGTGCCTTGGAGTTCTACATGTATCCCTATTCAAAAACAACCACTAATAAACTCAATTTAAGCCCAGGAAGTGCTCCTGCTCTTACATTCTTGATAAATAAACACATAAATATTAACTTTAATGTGTGCTGTGTATGTGAACGGGCGTCCTGCCACATAACATAAGCTATCCAGCACTTTTTTTGGGGGGGAAATGTACACGTGTCTGTCCTGTAAAATACAGTATATTCAAAAATGTCATTATAAGATATCCCTCATCTATATCCATGCAGAAAACAGCGCCAGACACATTCATTTTTCTCAATAAAGCTTCATTTTTTGCTATTCTACTCGTGTCAAACACAACACTATTAATGATCATTTTCCTTTTCAGACCGGCGCCACCTTAAGTGAGACCACCTTAAAAAAAATAAAAAAAACGGGCCAGGCTGCATGTCTCCGCCTCTTTGGTGCCTGCAGGGGGCGTGAGCTCATGGTGCATGATGAAGGAAGAAGGGTAGTGATGGGGGGAGGTTTTGCTCGTGCTTGTGCATGTGTAGTTATGCAATGACATGGGCTTGTGTTTGTGTGTGTGTGTGTGTGTGTGTGTGTGTGTGTGAGAGAGAGAGATGGCTTTAATCCTCTTGAGTGGTGTAATGCAGGCAGACAGATTTTCGGGGATGGATGACGACGTAGAGACAGAAATACATAGAAACCACCGACTGTGTGTGTGCGTGCGTGCGTGCGTGCGTGCGAGCTGTAAATACATACAGTCATGCTGTAAACATCATCGCACAGACACGCACACATCTCATGGAGAGCCTATGTGCTGCACTCTCTGGCTGCAGAGCTGCGCCGTGATTGGTCCAGACAGGAGCATGCATGTGCGGTTAGTGTTGGAGATGAGAGCGCTGCAGGGAGGCAGTGAGACAGGTGTGTGACGCTGTGAGTTTGGGCCTGTGTGACAGCATGCCAAGTCACACCAACAACAACACGCAGGTGGACTGGTTCACATGCGAAAACACACATGAGCTCCTGCGTTTGCGATGTAATTCGACAGCGTGTGGATTATTCCGTCGTCTGATTTTGCTCATCGATGATTCTTCTGACAATTGAAGTGAACATTTTAGTGTCCTCTCTGCATTTTGCACAACATGAGACGAGCAGAGCTGTGTTGCTAGAGTACAGATGCTATAGGCAGGTGCATGTGGTGAAAGGCGGCCTCAGAGCGGCCGATGACTGGAGCTCTTTGTCCGTCTCTCTGTGGGTAAGAGGCAGTGATACAAAGAAGACTCTGTGCTGGGGGAATTCATTAACGCTAATTTAGTGTTTGCGCACACACATTCACACAGAGACTGCATCTCAGCACAAGTGAGGATGGGCAGAACTTGTGTACGATGTGTCCAGTGATGACACACTTTAAAAACAAGTATGATTTACAACACAACAGAGAAAATGCAACATTCTCAGTCTATGTTGCCAAATATGTACGATAATTATTGTCCTTGCATGCTAGTTTTGACTCCTCGCATGTTCTAAACTTCTGCCCTCCAATAGGTGATTCAGAGTCCCTCAATTTAAATGCAACAGGCTGAAGAATTCCTTTACTCATCAGTCTGTCCTGTTATCCAATCAAAATCAGTGTGCTGCTAAATAAGATCTGGATCTGAGGATATTATGTGCTGTGTTTTGTGGTTAAAGACTGTTTGATGAGCATTTATGAAGATGGGCCATACATGTAGCTGTATGTCTGATTTGTGTGTAAACTGGCTGAAGATGCAAAATGAACTGTAATGTAAACTGACATTACAGTCGTATCGTATCGTATCGTATCGTATCCTGTCGTGTCGTACCGTACCATACCGTACTGTATCGTATTGTATTGCTCTACATCGTATCATTTGGAAAAGTTGGGTATGGTATCTTTTTGTATGGACGATCTATAATGCCAAAATTCCATAATATATGACCACATTGTGATAAGCAATGCAAGCTCAGTTGTCGCTCTTCTTGTGCCGCTCAACGCTCAATCAAAACAACTTGACGGTGGGCATTTTACACTAAGGTGTGCTGTGTTCGAGTCAAGATATTTTAAACACACAAGTAAACCAATCCATTAATTTTGAAGGAGACCGTATTTGCGTATATATTGTGCATGTAAGAGGCGTTAAAAGTTAAAAAGGCCAAAGTTCACATCTACAGGAGCTCCATTTTCCCACAGAAAACACTGCACCTGAAGTGTCTGGAATGTCTGTTGTTTGAGCACTCAAGCAGGTCAACATATTCTAGTAGCAACCCCAAATTATATTATTGTCAACATGAAATGAAAATATGTCTCCTTAAAAACACATTTACCATCTGGCAACACTGACCTCATTCATCCATGTAGTTTAAGTGTCTATATAGTTTAAGTTAACGTACTCCCACAAAAATCGCTCTTGCATGATTCCCATTTTTTCAGTTTAAATGTTTTTATGGCCTGCCTTCTTGTCTACACGCTATTACAAATGCTTTGAATATGAACGAGCCTAAGTCGAAGCTCTTACTTTTGACTCACAATGAGCATAATTATTTTGATCTGACAGGCGATGGAAGGTATGTGTGCATCTTCACAAGAAAAGATTAGAAAACCTGAATAACGCAACGACGATCAAAACACCTTTTAGAGCTTCGTTGTGTGATACATGTGTGTATTACAGTATTACAGCTTAACACGTGTGTATTTCATGAAATCTCAATCTGTATTTTTAGCACCTTGACTAGTTATACAGAAACTGCAACTTTTCCATTTACATAAAATATTTTTAGCTGGTCTTCTGCTTAATGAGGTGGAAGGCTCTCTAATCAGGTCACCTTTCAGAAGCTCTTGATTTAAAGCAATAGTCCCACATTTTGGGGGGAAAACATGCTTATTCACTTCCTTGCTGAAAGCAGGACGAGAAGATTGATGCCACTCCTGTGTTGGACAATCATATACGATGCTACAGCTAGCTGCTGGTTAGCGTAGCCTAGCGTTAAAGGTAAAAAACAAAGATGATTATAGACGGGTTTCTCATCAAACTCTTGGCAACAAATCAAATTCCTAAGCTGTTAATTGAAAACGTGCTTAATTGTGTTTTTTCTTCAGGTATTAATGCATGAAACAACAGCAGAACCTTCTGCCACGAAGCTCAATGGTTATCAAACAGCGTCGCGACAACTCCTCGCATTGATTTTCCTGTAAAAACTCAGTGACACTAATCTCATTTTCATGGTTTCAGTGGGGACTCTGCTGGGCTCCAGAAGCCTGATCAATACAAGGGAAAAGGGAGCCTCTGGGTTTTTTGGGGGGGAGCATGCTGAATCAGAGCAGACGGACGGCGGTTCCGTACCTCCCAGAAGCTGTCCATGGTGTCGTCAGCACCTGCACATTCATCGTAGGAGCCAGACATTTTCCTGGATGTGGCAAAGTACTCTAATGACTAAACCTGTCCTCTGCAGCAGAGCTGGGTTCCTCATGCACTGAAAGAAAGAAAACAAAGAGAACGAGAACACGGTGAGACAGTAACATCACATTGAACACGTACAGACAAGAAGCAGTGCAGTGGAGCGCATGGGCAGACATCAGAAGGCTAGTCAACACTTAAGAGAAGCAATGTAGCAGTTTCTTTCCCTGGCAACTGGAGGAAAAGCTTCCAGCATGAGCGTTTTTCTGTTCGAGACGTTTATAATAATGAGATAAAAATAGTCCCGGTCGCCACGCATACAGTGGCCGTGCCCTCTGGGATGAAAGGGGGCATCTTATATCGGCGTGTCCTAGAAAAGACACCAGAGAGAGAAGAGGACCGCTGCCATCACACAGCTCTGACCCTGAATCCTTTCATAGCGCGAATACTCATTATTTTGACACATTACATCAGAGAGATAGCCGCACAACACACACACACACACACACACACACACACACACACACACATAAAACACATTACACACCCTGAATAGCAGCCATGAATGTGACTTTTGCGTCAACGAGTAATTGCCGCCTTTGTTATCATTACAGTCACCATATTACCATTATCATTATACATTTATCATCTCCGTCAAGGAAGTTATGTGTTTACCTCTGTCTGTTTGTTGGTTTGTTTATTTGTTTGCTGGTTTGTCAGAAGAGGGAAGACGGGTTTTAGCCCAGATTAGACCCCAATAATTTTTTTTGGTGCTGATCTGGATAAAGGGACGGATGCAGGAATTGTTCTGACTTTCTCCGATATTGCAAGATAGACCCGTTTTTTTGACACATATGGACAGAAATCAGACATATTTAGGATCTAAATATGGATCTAATGGATTTAAATATGTTTTATTTGATATTGGATTTGGCTTGATTGAATTATAGAGGACTGTTGGGGCCTGAGTCTGGAATTTTGCTCTATTGAGTGCCTTTCCAGTTTTTGTTTTGTTTCTGTTTTTTCCGTCCGGTTTATTTTTTTTCATTTTGTAGTGTACATAGCAAGTTTTGAATGTCATCCTTGTCCTTGTGCATGGTGTCACTGTCTGTCTTTGTCATACCCGTGAAGTCTTTAATTAATGTTTTATTGTTTCACACCAATCACACACAGCAAAAGAAAGAATATAAATTTAAAAAGATTGGTAACACTTAACACAATTAATTAGGAATGGGTGAGGAATTAACTCCCATACAATAGACAATGATGAATTACTAGAAAGACTGGGAGATACTATGTCAAGGAATCATCAGGTAATGCTTAGTTAAATATCTGTTAGTCATCATTATCTACTATATAGTTCCCTAATCAGTTATTCAGTATTTACTCATTAGTTATCAAGTCGCTCCTGTTTCATTCCCTACTCGCTTTTTCTTGGCTACTCATATTTTTGTGTACCTCGTTGTGAATGTAACCAAAAACTTTATTTTAATTTGTTACTTTAAATTTCTTTTCTGATTGAAGTTAAAACAAATAAACAATCAAAAAAACTTCGCGTAATTGCAACTCTAAAACAGAGTGAAACAGTTACACTGAGACGAGTTCAACACACCTATTTTTTAACCTAAAGAGCGCTTCAACAATGTGGTTTAATCACCTTTTACTCTGTGAGCTGTGCGGAATACACTTCCTGCAGGATTTCCTCCAGAGTTTAGGGTGATTTTTATTTATTTGTTTGACGGCTGGTCGATATCTTACCACCACGGTTAAAACAGAGGAGTCTGCGAGACGCTTTATTGGTATTGAACTCTGTTTGAAGCCTAATCCATTTCGCTCACATGATTAATGGTGTTTCCTTGACAGTGAGCTCTTCATTGTGCTTCAACAACCACCATGACAGTACAATACATCGCATGTGCCACATAATAACAAGGCTCTGCTGATAATGTTCCTGCTCTGACATGCTTTCTTGGGTCTTGACAATGAAATGCAGCAGATTGTGGTTCTTATCTATTTCTGCACATGGTCCAACAGTACAATACTTTATCACAGCTTATAATTAAAACGACAGCCAGTTTTGAAAAACGTTATAAAGAGCACAGTGTAGTAATTGATTGATTCCTGGCATGCACGGTTTAAATTAAGCGTTAGTTGAGCGTGCTGGATAGAGGTCGGCGCAGATGAAGGATGACTCGTGGCCATTTTAGATTATAAGCTGAGTCTGCACTCTGCCGCATCACGAGGAAGATTTTCGTTCGAATATTAGCGGCGGCCTCCGTGTTTTATCCTTCAACTTCCTCCTACAGTCAAGTGCAGACTAATTCCTGCTACATCCCTCATCCCTCGAATGACTCATGAAAAAATGACGTACCGTATTAAGCTCAATCTGAACTAGCCTGACCTCACTTTCCTTATGCACGGTATAACACAGTATATAATCGTCCTTGTGAGAAAAATAAGATGCCTGAAACTACAAGGTCAGCTTATGATGGGAAAGTATTTTTAGTATCAGCTCCTACCACACACTCTGTTTTCACAGGGGTCTACTCAACACTTTGCACCCTGTGTTATTGGTTCTGGTTTCAGCTGCAGAACGGGCAATCTATTCCTTGCTCGGTCAGTGTTTCCACAGAACATTGACTGATTTGGCCAAGCTGTATTTTATCAAAGGCCTTGGTGACTGCCACAAGCCTTCACAGCAGCCTGTGGGGGTCCCTTTACAGTCGAGGCATTCAGAACTGGCTCTTTCAAGAAAGCACAACACAAAATACTAAGGATTTCGCAATTTTACTGTCAGCGTCTGAATCAGAGACAACTTGAGCCTTTCACTCGCACTGGGATCAGCAGCAAAGTGTTTTTTTCTTATAATTCATCTGTTCTGTCTGAGAAGAGGGCTCCAGGGCCACGGGAGTAAAAGAATAAAAGCAATGTTTTCTGGGCACGCTACTCTGCAAAATATCTCCAGGGTTTGAAACTATCGGAAACAGTTTCTATATATATATATATATATATATATATATATATATATATATATATATATATATATATATGTGTGTATATATATATATATATATATATATATATATATATATATATATAAATAAAAGGATATATGAAGGACAGATACTGGAGTTTGGCTCATTCAAAAGTTGACTGATGGAGTCCAGCAACAGTGCAGCCAGAGTATACATGAATGCATTTGAATGTTTCCATCAAAAATCTTTCTATGATCCTTTTTTGTATCCCAACATCAGTTTATCCACCACAATCACTCGTTTGACATGCTTGATTTAAGACCCAACGGCTCCAGCCATGTTGTACCGTCTGCAGCTCCTTCCACAGGGTCTATGACGCCACATCAGCTGGGACACACCCTCAGTAACCCCTTTCTTTCTGCCAGTCCGCACAACAACAAGGAGGATTGTTAGCTACCATCACAACCCGCCACAGCACACTCAATAACCTACACCTGGAATCAATTAATGACACGAAGAGACATTCAATGTGCTAACTGGCTGCTGGCTCCATATTTTCTGGTCGTATTGATCTTGAATAACCAATTAACAATTCCACAGTTGAAATATAAATGGTATATTTTTATGTGTTTAATGTGTTATTACTTAACTGTATATGTGCATGTGTTACTAAAGAGAATAATAACGGGCTTATACTAAGATTCACTTGAGGATGCAAGTAAATTAAAGGATTAAAGGACGCATTCACCCAAAAATGGTCATTCAGTCGATTCCCCCCATGCCGATGGAAAGTCAAATTCATGAAGCTGAGTACAAAGAACAATTGTTATATACACTTATTTTAAAGCCGAAATCTTCACTGTAGCTGCTGAGCTAAAGGCGTTAGCTTGCATCGTGTCTGAAGTGGGAGCACAAGCCCGACAGAATGCTGTGAGGCTGTTGTGCTATGAAGCTCCAAAAATGTTTTGTGGACTACGAAACTTCATCCGCCTTTTGCATCAGCATGGGCATGAGTATATTATTACAACATTTACATTTTTGGGTGAACATAACCTTTAAGCAAACTGTCTCACACTTATTTTTTCAGGGACTTTTGAGTTTCTACATGCATTTACTGAATATAAACATTTCCACAAAAAAAAATGTTCTGCTATGGTAATCACACTTGATGAGATCAGTGTAAAGATACGATCATAAAAACAGCAGATGGTTTGAATACAACAGGCCTACAATTCATACCTAGATAGATAAAGATATCAAAAAGTGTTTTTATTTAGTTTTGAGTTAAACCCTGAAAGCCATATGACATAAAAACTCGACCATGTGACGCGAGAAGGCCCCATGCAGCTAAGCAGCCCTAAAGTAGCATTGTCTTAATCTCAGCAGCAAATAAACACCACTGGTCCATCTTTCTGTCCATCAGCCGAATCCTCCAATTAGCTCTTGAATACGTGATTAACACACCTAGTGACATCAAAGCCAGTTAAGCTGCAGCACAATGCCAGAATCCCCGCTCATAACAAAACCAAATGTGTCCGGAAGCTTAGCTGAACCAAAACTCACCCTTTGGATTAATAAGATAATTCCACGATAGTGGTGCACATTGACCCTAAATTGACAGGAGCATGGACAATTCTAGTACATGTTTTTGAAGATAAAAAGACGATAAAAGAGCTGAAGAAGCTTTAAATTTCTCATAATGACAAGAATATAAAAAAGAAAGTGCTACTGATGTCCATATTGGCACTGGTTTGTCTTTTTCTATGGACAGTAGGAACACAAGCTTAGTTATTGAGGTCAATCCACCTTAGTGGCAGTGAACACACCTCCTATTCCCCAGTGTATTAACTGGTGGCAAAGCCATAGTAAAGACAGAGTACTGTTTACTTAACTCAGGTCTTAGCTAAACAAGCTTGATATAGGAGAGAATAATGAAATAGGCGAATGCAAAGAAACACGTAAACTGTGTCCCTCATTTTGTCAGTAAAAATATCTAAATAACAGCCGGTCTGTACACAACACATTTATCCATTTGGACGTATCTTTCAGTTTGAAACTGTTACCAGCCCACTCACTGACCAGAACACTCGCTGCTGTCAAAGCAATCCCTTTTGTGTTTTAAAGTCTTTTAGGACTGTGTTGTGATAGCAGAGGCGGTGCGGCTGTCTTAAGTTGACAAAACACGACAATTCAAACTTTTGCACATTTGACAGTAACTAAACACTCTGCTGCATGTTCACTTACCACGGATGGCTCCATCTTTGAAAGAAAAAAAAAAACACAATTCCGAAAAATTTGATATCAAACACAACTCCTTAAAACTTCCTGTAGATGTATGAATTTTTAGTCCAAGTGCGTCCTTTACTTTAAAAAGGTTCAAAGTTGTGTTGCAGATTTAATTTTTTGCAGCTTTCACCTCTGTGGTCAAAGTGAACCCAGAGACGACGATAAGTCTGACCAAACCAGCATGTCTCAGAGGCTGAGGGATAATCCTGCAGTGTGCCACTTGAATAGCTTTAGAGGGGGAGGGTGTTCGCTACAAAGAAGAGCAAAGAAGGGGATAGGACGAGGGAGACCAGAAGACAAAGAGTGGAGAGAGGAATGTGTTGTAGATATGACACTATAACGATGATGGGAACTACTGGCTGGGCAGCTTAGTTTGTTCATGCCTTAGAGTTCTGACGGAGCACTGATTAATTTTAAGTTGGAAGTTTACTTAAAATCAAATTTAATCGCAAAATGCCCTGCTTCGAGCGAGCTCACTGCTACATGACGCAACTTAACACTGCAGGCTATTGACAAACATGACTGCTTTTAAGAGAGTTAAAGAGAACCCCTGATCCAGTTGAGACGAATGTACCCGACACAGTCAGATGGTCCACTGTTGACAAGCCTTTTGAAGCACTGAATGGGAACCACAACAAACGTGTAAGCTTGTTACAGTAAGAAGATTTCAAAGAGATGAACTAAGTTTGCTCCAGCACACGACCACGCGCACTGTGCTCCGACTGATAAGACGACAGCGAGGCAAAGACAAAGTTACAACATAATTTTGTGATGTGTTTTGCGTGTATTGTAAGGAAATCCACTGCGGCTGCATTTAAAGCTATAGGGTTGGTGGCATATGATCGGAAAATCTCCTAAAATCAATTGCTCTGACAAAAAATTCAGCATTGTTGGTAGTTGCAGGCCTCTAATAAACCAGCCTGCCTGCACACACTCTGCCCTTTGCTATCATTGTGCCAGTCTTTCACAAGGCAAGGCGGATATATTGCTAAAGCGATTAGTGAGCTAATTGCAACAGATTGGCAGAGAAAGTGCAGATTCTGGAGACTAACGTGCTAGCTTGACAGCGGCGAGTGCTAACAATAGCCATGTTCGTTGGTCACCTTAATCATGATAATGTCAGGTTAGCCAAGATAAAGATGTGCTGTGCTCACGGTACACAGCCACTGAGCTTACTGTTCAGCAGCCAGCTAATTAGCACAAAGCACACGGCTCCTGGGCCATAGAGTGAGTGAGCACCGGCAGCTGTTAGCATTCAGTTGCTAATCGAGTAGCACAAAGCACACAGCGCCTGAGCCGAAGAACAAGTGAGCACCGGCAGCAGTTAGCGTTCAGTTGCTAGCCGAGTAGCACAAAGCACACAGCGCCTGAGCCGAAGAACAAGTGAGCACTGGCAGCAGTTAGCGTTCAGTTGCTAGCCGAGTAGCACAAAGCACACAGCGCCTGAGCCGAAGAACGAGTGAACACTGGCATCAGTTAGCGTTCAGTTGCTAATCGAGTAGCAAAAAGCACACAGAGCCTGAGCCAAAGAGCAAGTGAGCACTGGCAGCAGTTAGCATTCAGTTTCTAGCTGAGTAGCGCAAAGCACACAGCGCCTGAGCCGAAGAACGAGTGAGCACTGGCAGCAGTTAGCGTTCAGTTGCTAATCAAGTAGCACAAAGCACACAGCGCTTGAGCCAAAGAGCGAGTGAGCAGCAGCTAACCAGCTAACCAACCCCAGCTACTCAGCTAACCAAAACCAGCACCAAAACACAACATATGCTGGTCTTGCTGGCGACACCAGCAAGTCTATGTTGTGTTTTTGCTGGTCTATGTTGTTATTTCCAGCGGGGGAGTAGCACAGAGCCCCTGAGACAAGCTAATCAAGTAGCCTTTTCAGACTGAGGTACCTTCGTGAAGTCTATTTTGCTTGTGTTTAGACCTAACTACTAAAAAGCTGATGTTTTCATTTGGTTTATGGTGCATTTTTTTGTTGTCTGTGGCTTCTGATTAAAAGGCACAACGCGTCTTCCTGCTCGGGCTGACTTAAAGGACACACAAGGAGAGACACAGAGGGTAGTCTTTCATCGAGACATGAGCGAGGGGAGAGCGGCGGAGAGGAACAGCGGCGGGGAGGAGGACAAGACGATGCAAGATGAAGATTGCGTTGGGAGGCAGGGAGGGACGTGACAGGCGGGAGGTGAGGGAGAAGAGGAGGGATGAAGGTGCCGCGAGCTCAGGACGTAGCCGGTTGGACAGTTGGGCTTCTTCCTGAGTGGAATAGGGAGAGCCATGGGGCCAGAACAGCAGCTGAACACATCAGGACAGAGATGTGATTCATCTCGCGGTGCAGCGCGGAATAAGCAGGCTGTTGGATGTTGCCAGGAGACAGAGCTGCCTTGTGCATACTTCACGCACGCCGT
The DNA here is from genome assembly GCF_900880675.1 of Sparus aurata. Lineage (NCBI taxonomy): Eukaryota > Metazoa > Chordata > Actinopteri > Spariformes > Sparidae > Sparus > Sparus aurata. The sequence continues at coordinate 9,453,300 of NC_044193.1, forward strand.
AACAGCCGAGGCTGTCATGAAGCCGGCCATGTGACCGATGCTTCAGACTGAAACGAGAGGGCAATGTCAGCAGCCCGTCCCGCAGGGGACGTCCTCGAGAGTGGACATGCAAACGACACACTCACACAAGAACCTGTGAAGTGTAGGTGACTGAAAAGAGGGAGTGGAGAGATGCATTCGAAGCAATCAGAGGCAGATAAAAAAAAGAAAAAAGAGGCAGAATGGCAGAGGGGAGGAACACCGGTGAGGGTGGAGGGTGAGGGTGCCGATGTGTTTATCAGCTGAACGTGTAGCGGGGTGAGCCCTCCTCGCTGCTCGGCGGAGCATGAAGTAGGAGAGCCGAATCGGAACTGACATGTTGATCCAGACGGGGGAGTCTGCAAAAGAATTCAGGAAACAACGGCCCTCGCCTTCTCCCATCTGCAGACATAGATGTATGCCAAAATGTCATGGCCGATTCATCCAGCAGTTGACGAATAGCTGTCAACCTGCTGGTGGCGCTGGTGGAACCATCATTAGCATTCATCCTCTAAGGACTGCTAATGTATGTACAACAGGTTTGCCAGTCAAGAGAAACAGATCTTGGGATATTTTTGTGGAAAAAATGAAATGTTGGACCTGCTGTCGCTGCTGGATGTAAAGTCAGAGAATCAGCAAAGTCAGCCTGACTCATCCTGCTGGATATATGAAGGTCAGCAAGTCTGAATGCTCAACATCAAATTTAAGGGGACAAAATGTACTTCTGTAATATAGGTACCATACATCCAGTGGTGGTAGAAGTACTACATATGAAATAAAAAAACGAACCCGACGAAGCGTAAAGACGCAACGTAAAGAAAATGTAGAGCTTCAACACATCCGTGGATTGCATTAATCATTGCCAACACGGGTTCTGGCGGTTGGGTTGAATGATTCATGCGGCAGGAGCAGAAGCAAAACAAATGACCGTGACATATTTTATGAACTTTAATCAGAAGAGTAGCTACCAAATAAAGCTGTCAAGTTGATGTTGCGGGGGGAAAAATGGCAATATTTTGTAAATAACAAAGGCGTGTCACCTTCAATATGTCTCATCGGATGCAGTCTTCATAGCATCCATCACACGTTCCATTCAGATCTGTAATGCCTCTATTTGATAACAACTGGCAGACATTGTGCTGAGCAGCCACAGAGTCCACAGAGGCCTTTGCCTGCGCAGGTTAGCTGTGTGTGTGTGTCATGGTTTCAAGCGCCGATGCGCAGGATGACTCAGCCATCTGATCGTGAAAGTCTCCAGAGTTGCCCCCGGGGTCGGCGCGCACAAGAATTGGGTGTGTTTGTGCGCGTTGGTGTGCTTCCTGCTGCTCATTTTTTAATCAATACACCCTGTTTTGTGTGGCTGTGTGAGTCAGCCAGGTGAAGCAGCCGCTCAGCTCCCAGAACAAAACAGCAGGCTGCACAATAATTCATCAGCAGCGGGATGTAAATAACAGAAGAGACAGAAGCTTCATTAATATACATTGATTTCTGGGGGGGGGGGAGTGTTCTCTTTCTCTTCCTCCCCGCCCTCCATCCCACAGAGAGGTCAGAGGTCGTGGTCGGCTTACCGAGGGACCGAGCCGGGTGGATGATGACAGCCAATAAAACAGTTTGTGCTCCGATTCGATCTCAAACAACTGCTTTGACGGTATCCGAATCTGACACTACCAAAATGGGCTTACAGCGCAGAGCACATGACCAGGTGTGTATAATGCTTTGGAAATCATGAATGATGAATGAAGCTTAATGAAGCTTGATTCTTAAGCAGTTTAATCTGGATAGCTCATCGCAATAACAGAGTGTTGCTGCTCGTCTAATCAATTTATAATGACCCAGACGAGAACAAGGGAAACATCTTGTGTCCTCGCCAGGACATCTGAGCATGTCTCAGCTGTAGAGACAACGTATCAAAAGTATAATTGTTTATACGTTAAATGGATGTTAACAGTCTGAGAGGATCATAACACTGACTCAGTGAAAATAAAGCTGGGTATCACCACAGTAGTCGATTTCGGTTTCCAGTATTATTCGATTTCATGCAATATTGATTCAGTTAGGATTATCTTAGTTACAGCACCGCTTCTGCACATATACGAAAGAGGTTCTGCACGTTAGCAAACGACGTCGACATGCAGTAGACTCTGAGCGTAGCGATTTATTCGCCGGGTGAAGGATCCACTTGCATTCGGAGCTGGTCGGGGGTTCATTTTTTGGACCACCGTTGGAAACATTTGGGATCGTGTCGGCACACAACTCGACAAAGCACACAACCAAGGTCGCGTCGTTTCTCCCCAGCATTTGAATGCAGAGTTCGTACATTTGTTATCTCCGAACTGTTGTGCTCCGGAGACGCCGACTGAAACATCAGGTAACATCAAAAACCCTCTCTGTTCCCCTGCTCACCGTCTCTCTCTCCCTCCCTCGTACCTCTTCTATCCGACCTCATCCTAACCCTTATGTTCGTCAGGCAGATCTTTTCTTGGGGGTGTTATTAAGTTCAACGCCGCACTGCATCTTAAAATGAAATGCAAGTCTAACATTTCATCATCAGTCCCGTTACAACTAGCAGAAAGGGGGCTGAAAAGACGAGAAAAAGAATTTAATGAGGCCCTCGGTGAGATCAGTCATTGGGCTACAGACTGAACTCACTGTCGCTCAGACCTCGCTTACAAATGACTACAAACTAGGCGCTTGAAAACACGAGTCTATAGCTACGCCGCCTTTTTTTCAAGTCTATTTAGAGCACTTTCCTTCAAAGGGGGAACATGACAACATCTCCAAAGCAGCTGTCGGATGCAAACACCAGCAAGAGCAAGTGTGGCGGCGGGAGATCGTCCAATCGGTTTCTGGGGAGGGTTCATGTCGCGGTGAAAGACTTGAGAAGTGTGCTTCTGCAGAGCAGCGGATGTCAGAGATGTCACAAGGTATCAGCTGTCCCGGGATCCAGATGTAAAAAGGTTGTGTTATATATCTGACAATGTTGCTGTCTGCTGCAGCAGCGGCTCCAACACTTCGGCTGAACGTGAAACCATCAGAACGAGCTACCAGTGAAGTCACTGAGAGGAAAAAACTGGTTCACTGACATAAGTCAAAGATTCAAGACCGACTGAGGAGTTAAATACACCACGACAGAGTTACACATCCTAAGAAGCGAGGCAATGAATTAATCCAATATCAGTTTATGGGTTGATTTCGGATCACTGGTATGTGTAATGCTAGCATGTGTACATTTGTAGCTTATATCTTTGTTTTTTTCACTGTGGTCAAACCGCTTTCAGACTCTGGGAGGTTCATTCACGGATTGGCAAACGGACGGAAGTCCCGCCTCTGGAGATTTTTAAGCCGTTTGAGTGGAGACAAAACCGTGTGTTTTCTAAAGGAGCCCTGTGGACGTTTACAGCCTTCTTTTGTTTTTCCATGTTGGCATTGTCATTGTCAGCATTAAGATTACGCTTGTTTAGACGCATTAGTACACCAAACTGAGAGACTATGTGATTCCCTAAAAAATAAAGTTGAAATAAGACAGTCGAAAATGATGGTCAAACTGTAAATATATCCTGGAGTGATGCGATTTTGCAGTGGGGAGGCTAATAGATATATACCAAGAGATCCGTCTTCGAGAACATTAACATTCATCGATCCCAGACAGCTGGAGACAAACAGGGAGAGAGACATTCACACACAGACAGAGAGACAGAGAGAGAGAGAGAAAGAGAGAGAGAAAGAGAGGGAGAGGGAGAGGGAGACAGGAAGCAACTATTGAATGAATCTGGATCCATCCAGAAATTTGGCTGTCAGGCAAAAACATACATCTCGCAATAGGCAGCCCCTGTGAAGACACACACACACACACACACACACACACACACACACACACACACACACACACACACTTTGCAACCGAGTTGTGATTTAACACAGCGTCCTGAGCGCTCGCTGCTGCAGTGGTTATGTAACTATCAAGCCTCTTGCCACAAGCCTCCCGGTGACAGTGTGGAGGAGACAGGGGGGGAGAAACGGGCCGGGGGAGGGTGGAGAGAGACAGACCAGAGAGGAGGGGGAGAGGAGGGGGAGACAGACATATTGTGATGGGTGGTGATGAAGGAATGAGCCGCAGATACGAAGCAGCGGTGATGGGGCAGAGAGGACGGCTCCACCACAGCTTCTCCTGATGTCTGGGCGGACAGAGGCGGAGGAGGAAGGGAAGGGAGAGTAAATGAGCAAAGGCGACAGTCAATCTGGGGAATCAAAAGCACCAGCTTTCCGCTGTTCTTCCCGCTCATCAGCCCGATGCTGCGCTGAATACTGATGGGCTGCCTTCAAAACGCAGCGCCTGAACATGTGTGCACGTGAATTTATGAGGTATGCGGAGAGTGGGAGCCGGAGTAACTGAGGAGGAGAGGGCGCTACAGATTATTGTAGCTAAAAGAGATGTGCATGTAACTCAAAACACTCAAAAGAGTATCGACTACAGGTTTCAATTTAAACCTCGCTGCCCGTATCGACAGTGGAATTTAATTTGTTTTTCTCCACATCAGATGCTAGGCTCAGAGTAACATCACGTGGGCTCATTTTCTTAAAAACTATTACACACTTAACTGTGAATGAATTTTCCTCCATACCGACTTTGAGAACCATTAAGAAGCTCAACGCGAGAGGGGGCTACGTTCACTGCAGCGTTGACAATCAATCAATCACAATCAGCTGCACTGTACTGAAGAATAAAAGGTCACAGGTCACCAACACCATCTCGGTTGAGATGAAATTTGCCAATTTGCACCGAACACAAAGTCCAGCAGAGACAGAGGGAAGTGTCGTTAGTGTGGCAGGTATTGACCTGATGATGGCACAAAGAAGAGGGAAAAGTCAGAGGATTACCAAGTCGTAATGTTACTAAAAACCATTATCTCCAGATCACAAATGAAACGACCGAACTGCCGTCCTCGAAGCCACAAAGGCTTCAAATATCCATTAATGGGAGGTCTCGTGTTTCTCCACGCTGTCCGCCGACACAGAGACGAGCTATTTTCATCAGAATGCTGCTAACAAGCCAACAGAGACTGGCAGCGTTGACGCTCTGGCTCCCTCGACAAAAAAAAAGCCTGTGGGGGTTTTTCAGTTTGGATTGTTGTGGGAAAGAAGCTCACGAGGAGTTTGTGATACTTAAACTTTTTGTTCAGCAGGATAGCCTTTACAAATGAACACTGCAATTGCCAGAAGTGAAAAACTAAGGTTTATAAACACACTACACTGCGGTCGCCACCACCACTGAACTTTCTTCTTCACAATATGTACACACTTTCTTATAAACGGCTTGGAGTTATAAAGTTCGAGTTGGGATAGTTTGCAACTAAAATCTGCCTGTAAAGTCGGCTGATGAGTAAGATGAGTCTCGCTTTTGTCCCCGACATCCTTTGTCGTCTCATCTAGACATTATTCTGGGAATCTAACAAAAAACCCAACTGGTTCTTAGACGAAGTAACCAGAAGTTTAAAAATGGTAATTGATCCTGGATTTTAGGCGCTCTCTCTCCCTCTCTCTCTCTCTATCTATCTATCTCTATCTATCTCTATATACAAAGTTAAATGGTGTGTCGGACACAAATCTCCTTGACCCGGTTAAAAATCATCACTACAATGGGAAACTGAGCGGAGAACATAAGCAGTAACGCCAGTTTGCCCAGAGGTACGTTGGCTGAATGTCCAGACTATAATCATCTTACATCCCTATTTATACCCTCCTCTAATACCCAGAGCCCGTTTAGGTTGACTGAGTGACCGACTGATTCTGCTGCGCTCCCAGTGACAGAGCCGGAGACTCAGATCAGACACTCCTATAACTCAAATCAACGGCTTCGGACTTGCAACTGTACGGAGGGCATTTTCTGAGTGGACTTGACAGATTTGAGAGCAAAAATCACGGATCAGGTGTTGATGTAAAAGTAGAAGCACAGCACGCTGAAGCTAATGGAGGAAATCAATGCAACTTCTCTCCGTGTCTGTGTCATACTTTGCTCTGGCTCGAGCGCGTTGTGTTTATTCGAGGGAAGTCTTGACGGCGGATATTGCCAGTTTGACTTGGAGATTGATTTGTCGACTCGTGAGCTCAAACTACTGGTGTTTGATAAATAAAAAAATAAATAAGGAAGGAAAATAAATAAGTCTGGTGAACGAGCCTGAAGGCAACAACAACGAGCCAAAGAAGCCCGGGCAGGAGGAGGGGAGCGGCGATCGACCACCGCCATCCTACTGCCCAGCCTTTTTTTTTAGTAGGCCGCGCAGCAAAGTGTTGGCTGAGTGCGGATAACAATGCAAATTAAATGAAATGGTTGGGTTTTTATTTGATTACTTCCTCCTTAACGGCACTCTATGTAACAATTTACAGTAATTTCATGGGGGCCTGCCAGATTGGGAGTTGTCTCTGGTCTGGCCACGGGGGGTGCTGTCCCGTGGACAGTTCCGGCCCGGGTGACTAGAGGGCTCTGCACCTTGGTGTGGGGCCTCCTGTCTGCCCGGGCTGGGGTGGTCTCTGTGGCGGCGCTCCCTGCGACCTTGGACTGGGATCTCTCCCAGTGTGGTTGGCCCCCCAAAGGTAGCTTCCTCTGCGCCTCAGGTCTCGCTGCCCAGCCATGTCTCTGTAGTGACAGCTAATGTCTGTGTAGGTGTGAGTGTGTGTGTCTGTGTGTCTGTGTGCGTATGTGTGTGTATGAGTGTGTATGTATTTGTGTATGTTTCTGTGCATGACTGTAGGGGTGGGAGGGTTGGGTTTTTTTTTATTTTATTTTCTTCTCCTGATTTTATTTGATGTTTCTCTTTTTCTGCTGCAAGGCACTTTGAGATACGTTTTTGTATGAAAAGCGCCAAATAAATAAAGGTTGATTTGATTTGATTTGATTTGAAAGTGTAATGTATTAATCACTTCTTAACGGCCACACTGTGAGCAGATAGTAGCGTGACGTGGAAAAATGGACCCCTCTCATCTGTTTGTAGGGTTAGGGTAAGGGTTAGGGTTGGACTGTGGATTTGGACTCTGGACTGGGGGACTCAGATCTTCGGAGAAAGAATGTGACTTCATGCTTATTCTCGAGTGCCTTTCTCTGCATCCGGAGAGCGACAGCAGCTCACGTCAGCTTTGGAACGCAGTCCGCCGTGCAACCACAACTCCACGCTGCAACGCAACCTCCGATGCCTTCTCCTCAAATTTGTAAATTGACCCTTGACCTCACATGTGAGATGCCGTCATCCTTTTTCTGATATGTGTCTGAAACGCTATCACAGTGAGGGTGGGAATTCTTGCATTGTGGCCAAAAACTAGTCAGCTGATTCTTGAGCTTCCCTTGGGGTGTTTTCTGGTGATTTCGCGAGACGGACAGACGGAAAAACAGAGAAGTCTCCGGACACAGCTGCCACAGGCGTATAAAACATATATATAAAGATACAACACGATATTGAAATTGTATTTGTGGAGGAAGGCGATGTAGCGTTAAGCCCAGAAAGAATAAAGCCCGGGCCAGACTAAGTGGTATTTTCTTTGCAGCTGTATTCCTTAGAGCATACTCTGTTTACCCGGAGAACAAACACGGCATGTTTTTTTTTCCGACCGAGCTTTCCTCTCCCGGTCCAGCATCCTCCCAGAAGCCTTATTGAACTGGGCCGTCAGTTCCCAGTTCAATAATAACACCGGCAGGATGGCACATACGTTCCGAGCCTTCCCGCAACATACAAACAACAGTCGGCGCTCGCCAAACAGCAGCTCAGCCCGCCCGCTGCAGCGGCGAGGGTTTCCCGTCGTAATGCCCCACAAAACAAAGAGATCAAACAAAAGAAAATCAATAATCACCCCTGAGTTATCATTCTTCCCGGTGAGACAGCAGCAGCAGCAGCAGCAGCTACTCTCAGTGAGGAAACACGAGTGCATCCTGAGGTAATCTCCTCCAAAATCAAAAATAATAGAATTATTAAGAGAGTCTAAATGTTTCGCAGACTGCGGATCAGTGAATACGATCCACCGGGAGGCTGAAATGCGACCCTGCAGCGGCGTCGTAATCCTATACGTCGTGCTAATCACGCACGCTCACGCACAAACAGAGGAAAAATTCAATACAAAAGTTTCAAATAAGAACCAGGGACCAACTCCAGCTGGCCCTCTCATAGACCGGAGCTCCCTCATGAAATATTAACAGTATTGACAGAGAGCTTTTAATTACCTAAAGTAGTGTGTTTAGCATTATAAATTATGCAGAAGGTCTGTAGCGCTCTTTCTGGATTACCCAGCGGATATCCACGACCAAATGGAGATCGGGCAAAACAGGAAGAGAGACACAACAGACAAGCAACAACTTACCTTCTCCACCAATGGGAGGTCAGGTTTCCATAAACCTGAAAGAGAGCTGTCGGTCCCCTGCAGGAGATCACCTGTGTACAGACAAAGAAAAAAAACAAAACACGAGTCAGTCTTTTCTGATTGTCGAGTAAGTTTAAGCGCTGCGAAATTGCTTTTTTTAATAGTATTTTTTTGGCCTTTATTGACAGTACAGCTCAAGAGATGACAGGAAACAGGTGGGAGAGAGGGGGAGTGACATGCACCAAAGGACCCAAGACAGGGACTCGAACCCGGGGCCACCGCAGCGAGGACAAAGCTTCTGTACATGCAACGCCCGCTCTACCGACTGAGCTAAACGGCGCCTGGCTAAATTACTTTTAATGGGGATATAAACTGTAAATGAGCCCGACACGTTCGAAGCAGAGTGTCAAAACACCAATTATGTTTGCAGATGCGGCGATATTAAGAGATCAGGTGGATTTCATTGCGAACTATCATAATCGAGGGAGATTAATAAACTTGTGGGAAGCGGAAGATTTAATAAACCTCAGCCCACTCTGCTGTGCTGCATAATCAACGTCGGCAGCGTTATAAACCAGTCAATATCAAAGAAAGTGAGGTGATAACGTACTGTACGGACTAAATGGAGTCAAAGAACACTGACTTCTATATAAAAATATGTTGCACTGACATACCGCGTGCAGATAATAACGCATATATTCGGCTTTCGTCTTAAAAAGTGTGACCTTTCCGCTCTCGGCGCCGCATTTTAATGACGTGCAGCCCACACAGAGCGCACAGAGCTCGACATATACCGCTCACCCACACTGCAGAACCTTAAAGACATCATACTGTGGCTGGTAACATAGACTGAGCTAATGATCATCGTAAAGCTAATGTTTTTTTTAACCTGGATTCACTGTTTGCATTGATGTTACTTCCACCTTGTAACTTAAAGGATGAGTTCGCACAAAATTGGAAATTCAGTGGTTATCCGCGCAACCTCTGAGCCAGCGGAAAATGGGGTGTTTTTGGAGTCCACACATTTTTTTTTTTTTCTTGAGCTTTCACGACTTCACGGAAAATGATAGCATTCTGCTGAACAGCTGACGTAGACGGGGACTTGTTTTAATACGAAAAAATAAAATTTTTTTTTAAAAATCACAGTGAAGATATTGGCTCAAAAAAGGGTGTTAATCGTATCTTTTCAAAATAATTTGGGATCTCAGAGCTTCCGGAGACTTAGACTATAATTGAGGAGCTACATGGAACCACATAATATTTTATTTTTTACGGTCCCCATCTTCTCTGTGAGGCTTCAGAAATGTTTTGTGAAAGTACAAAACTTCCCCCCGACCTTCCATCAGCCTGGAGATGAGCGGCTAACGACCGAATTGTCACTTTTTGAGTGAACTTTTCCTTTAAGATACTTTTTGGCTTTAATCCACAGTGCAGTTCTCAACAAACAACAAACTGATCAGTCACGACACCAATCCCCAGCTGCAGCTCCAGCATCAGCATCCTGCCCGTCGGCCATCTTTCCTCCTCTTTAATACCTGCACATTAAGTGTACAGCGCTGATGAGGTTATAATGACTTCGGTTCAGCTTTGTTTGCCCGAAAGCGTGATGTGGATGTTATTATGTCCTCCGCACACTTGTATTCTAATACGTTTGTGTTGTTATTCATGTAGCGTGACAGAATCTCTCTCCCTGTAGCTGGGATTTTGCTCCCTGCGCCTTAATGAACAGGAAAAGCAGTCTAGATAGTCCATCGCCGGGCCGAAAGTTTCAGGGAAAAGCACGATGAAGCAGCCCAGCCCGTCAGAACGAAAAGCGACCTCAGATGTGGGATGTCTGACAGCGAACACCTAGAGAGGTTCTGCCACCGGTTTCTGTCAAAATGCTGAGTCATGGTGACATCATGCCGCTGGTGTTTTTTCGTCAGACTGTTCTGTAGTTCTGAGGGATGCAGAGACCAGCAGCAGAGCATGGATTCGATCATTTAACAAACTAATCTTGATGAACTCGTTAGTTGATCGAGAGAAAATGAATCATTTGAGCATTTTTGAAGCAGAAGGGCCAAAACGATCGCGTTCTCAAGGATGGATATTGGCTCAATTCTTTATCTTAGATAACACGAAATTAAAGGTTTTAGGCTGCTGGTCATACAAAAATAAAAGATCTGACAATGTCACTCTGGGCTCTTACATTATACAGACTTGCTACACAGAAACAAGGAAGTACATTTCAAAATTGTACATGAAAAATGTCTTATGTTACGTTTACAGATGCTGATGTGTCCTTGTACCTTTTGTAAACATAATATCTATCAAAGATTCTGAGAGACCAAGAGTCTTATTTCTTTCTTTACTACTCTTTAAACCTTAAAGATATCATTTGTTGCTATAATAATCCAGATGATGGCAACTCTCGTACGTGTGATCAGCTTCATCGTTCCACAAACCGAAATATTCAAAATCTCTTCCTCGCTTTTCACTTTTTCCTCCGGAGCTGAATTCACTTTTAAATCCTTCAATTTGATAAACAACTAATAGTGCAATGCAGTCATGAGTGATTATGAAACCCCTTTGCTCTGAAACATCTGTCTGATTGTGTTTATGTACCTCTGTGTGGTTCGTTTGTTGGTTTGCGATCAGGATAACACAAAAACTTCTGAGTGGATTTCCACGATACTTGAATGAAGGATGGGTCTCGGCCAAGAATGGACCCTGTTAACTTTTGACACCGATCCAAATGTATTTATTATTTTTTAAAATTTTGTTAATTTTTCAGAATATTACATGGATCTTTATGACGTATTTAGGCAGCTGGTATCTATGAGTGAGTACAATGAACTAATAAACATCTGGACTTTGGATGTCTTGATTGAATTAAAGGGGACTGTTCAGCCTTAGCGGAGGTATGCACTCTACAGGGTGCCATTCTAGCTTCAAAATCAACTTTTTATGGTTGTTTTTTTGTATTTATTTCTATCACCGCTAATTAAGGACCTTCATGTTTTTTTCATTTTGTTGAAATTTGATATACATTGTCCGGCCTGAATTCTTTGCAAATTGTTCCCACTCTCAAAACACAAAATTATGAATCGGTTAAATAACTGTTAGTTGCAGTTCATAGCTTCCAATCAACAGTTTCAGTCCTGGTAACACACACACACACACACACACACACACACACACACCATGATGAGCTGCGTCCCCTTCAAGTCAACAAGAAGACATTATCTCATCTGCCTCTGTCTCTGGACATGTCCATGAGGAACACACCCTCTAGTGTTCAAAGCAATGACCTGAAGCTGCTGCTGCTGCTGCTGCAGCACTCACAGCTACATGGCGTCACCAAAACAATGCACAAACAAGAACCCGTGCATGGTGATGACGCTCAACCGTTAACGCCGGCATCAATCCAAACCCCGGCCCGTGATTCGCGCCCTCGATTTGCACGCCGGGACTCCATTTTGGAGCGCCCTAAAAGATCATGACACGCGCTAAGGGAGTGCTCTGCCTCGTGTTGAGCCACATGATGATGATTCAGAGGAGGCAAACGCTGACGTGTCGTGGTGACGGTGCATGAGAGGCAGCAGGTGACGTGGACCTCAAGAAACTCGCGACATGATCCACTTTTATGTGCCTGAAATCCAATATCACGTTATCGCTTCATCGTTGACATTGCAATGAGCGCCTAAAAATGCTGTTGTCATGGTTTGTTTTATTTTGCAGATTATGTCCTCATGTGCATTATTCAGACTTTCCACTTCCTGTCTTTGTCTTTTTCTGTGTTTCATTTGTTAAACTGCAGTGTTCGGGTGTTTGTTTTTCTCCCCAGACTTTCCTTTGCCCGCCTTTAGTTTCGTGTTTTGGATGTTTCTTGCGCTTTTTGGACTTATCGTTAAAGCTCGAATTCTGTTCCTTTGCCCGCCTGCCTCGCCGTGACTGCGTGCTACAACTTTGCTGCTCGACACAAAAGGGAAAACTCGCACAGCTGTCATTTCCCATGACTAATCTGCAAGGGAAAGTCCGTCTGATATCATAATTTAGTCTGATTTAAGGGTTCTTGCGCGCCATGGGAGTTTTGCCGCCTGCGAGTGTTGGCTCTTCGTGCACATCGAGCCACCAATCACAATCAGATCTTGACTTGATTGATCAACAAAGCAGGGGCCTATTCTGGGTGACAAAATGCACTCCCCCCCACAATTAAAAAGCACCCCAATTAATCTAGAATGAGTCATTATTTCCAAAAGCTATCTGGTGAGGGATTCCTGTTTGTTTTTCTCCATATATTGCAAAAAAACCAAAACGTCACGATCTCAGTTTTCCAATATCGTGCAGCCGGCGCACACAGGTAGATAAAAAAAAAAGGATGAGAGTCTTTCTGCGGCGTGAAAGGCGCCTGATAAATCGTCCGCCTTCGATTGAGTCTTCCCCTGCGTGTGTTCTCCCCCGCGCCGAGAGAAATGAGACACTCCAGCTGCCCCTCCGACTGTCTGCTCCCGCGTCGCCTCTTTTTTCACACCTTGTCAGACACCACTATCTCCTCCTTTTAACAGAGCAACAGCCTTTAACCCTTTCAGAAACAAACACGTTCAAACCTCACCATTTCACACGTTTTCCTCTCGTCCTCATCTCAGGACGCCGCGCACAAAACGCCCCAAAAAACTGACAATGTGACACGACAACAGCCAAAAGGTCGCCGACGCGAGAGAACGCCTCGCGAGGTATAAACCCAGAGGTACAACAGGGGGCGAGATCTAACCGAAAATCATAACAAGCCAAGTACATGCGGGAGAGGAAACTCATCTGAAACCAATAAACTGGTGACGAGATGTGACGAGAACACGGCGGCCCCCCACTTGACAGAGGCCCCGCGCCCTCTTTTAGATATCTCACATTCAACAGAGGAGCGAGCAGCCAAACGACAATAGCTCGGACTGCAGCGCTTCCCACAAATCCCACGCTCCTGTTAATCCTCCGCCAGTTAAAAGTGGACACGGCCAAAAAAAAAAGAAGGGAAAAAAAAGCGTCAGATTAAAAACTACCTAAAACTGTCCGCAAAACTATTACTCTTATCTACCCGGGTTAATCTCGCCGCACACAAACCACCGCGCTCCCCGGCGGATAACGTTCCTGTCACAGCTCCTCTTTTTTTCCATCAATGGTTAAAGATAACCGCAGATCGAGCCAGTGGCCGCATGAGTGCAAACGGTAATTAAATTCCCGAGCTGCCCGACCACGATCAGAAAAAAAAAGCTAAAACAGAAACGACTCAGGCGTGGAGGCAACAGAACGAACGGGCGCCGCAGACACACTGCGAGAGAAAACACGCTGGTGGCTTTGAAAGAAATAAACAGCCTCAAAGGGAAAAGGAGGAAGAGTGGTTTGTGACTTGATTATAGCTGTACGCCTCTCAAGGACGCAGACAAGCGCAGACTCACACACACAAACACAAACACTGCACAGGCAGACGACTACCTGAGGTTACCTGAGGGTTTTTTTTTTTACTATTGGTACAAAAATACACTTTGACACATTTTCCTACAAAACCCTGTTTGACAAAAGAAGCTGAACCACTTAAAATCTGAAGGCTGGAGCTTGATGATTCTAAAAGGAACTATTTGATCAAAGAATGAGCGAGCAAGATCTACTCAGTCGTTCAACGCCAGCCTTTGGTGAGAGTCAGTCTCTGATAATTTGGTGGCTTTTCAGTCGGATTTGAGGTTTGATACCCGGCTTTACTTTTCCTACTGGACCTAATTTAGGCCTGAACAGGCAGCCATAGATCAGTGACTCCCAACGGCCCACGGATAGACCTGAAGACAAGTATCACAAGATGATTACAGGAAAAGAAGAAGGAGAAATAGGAATTTCTCTTACTTACTACACAAATTTGTGTGTGATTTGGGCCCAAAACCCAATATTGCCTAATTTTAAAGGGTTACCATAGATAGATAGATAGATAAATAGATGTCCTCCCGGCGAAAGGGGTTATGTCTTCGTCCTTGTCCTTCAGGTGGGGACCCAGATAAAGGGAAGGATCCGGAAACGATGGTGTATTTAGGTGGCTGCTATCTATGAGTGAGTACAAGTCGAGGCGGAATCAAGATGACAACACAAATATCCAGATTGAGCGTATTACAGATGTTTAATTTGATACAAGAATATTAAGTAATCCAGAACAGGAAAGAGGCGACGGTTGGGCCTTGGCGAAGGTATGCGCTCTACTGAGTGCCATAGTATATGTGTTTGTTTTTTTTTTTACAAATGTATAAATATATTGGTCCCAAGAATCGGTTATCTGTCTACTCGATTAATAAGTATCGGTGATAGATTGATAGATAGATAGATAGATAGATAGATAGATAGATTGATAGATAGTCAGATAGATAGATGGGAGCTGCTGTTGAAACACTTTTAACTTGAAGGGTGAGGGCGAACACTCTGCTAATAAATAGCAGGCACTCTGTAACTCCCCCCCCCTTCCGCAATAAAATTGGATTACCCCCCCCTCCCCCCCCCTCCTGACAGTATCACCATCATCATCCTCATCATCATCATCTCCTCCTCTCTGTAGCCTCGTGCCGGCCTCTCTTGGGGGCACCTTGACTGCTGACAGACGCGCTCTCCGGCGAACAGTGGATTCAGCACCGCGGACAGCTCCAAAACAAGCCGAGGCGGACACGAGCGGAGCTGTCTGTCATCTGCTACGTCACCGTGAGGATGATGATGATATGGAGGAGGAGGAGGAGGAGGAGAAAAAAAAACTGCAAGGGAGCACAGCACACAGCAGCCCCTTTAATAAGCACTGTCAGCGGGGCAGCAGCGTGCACCAAACACACGAGGAGTAAATGGATGGAGCTGTGTGAGATGCTGCTGCCTGGATGCGTTTCAAGCCTCGGGAGCAGATTTGATGAATGATTTAAAAAAAAAGGGGGGGGGAAGAAAAGAGGACCACATGCAGCTAATCCCATGTAGAGAGCAGGACGCTCCTCCTCTGTGGTGCTGTCGGTTTGTCAGAGAGGAAAACAATGACGCTGGAGAGATGGCTCCTCTGCTCTGCTCTGCTCTGCTCTGACAACCAATTACATAACGTCAGACCGGAGCGCTCTCATTAACATTCGCGTCCATTTCACTGAGAGATCCTCAACAACAACAACAACAACACAAAATCACCATCCTCTTATCTGCAGCCCTAAAAAAACCAACAAAAAAACACCACAGAGGGCTCGATTACGGCACGTTTGACCGACGTGCTTCACGTTTCCGCTCTTGTTTACGCATTTGGCGCATGGATAAGGAACATAAAATGGCATTCCACTCCACCACCACCACCACCACCCCCAAAAGCCTTGACCACCATCTCCATCCACTACACCTTACATGGCACCACTCTGTCATATCATCGTGACATCCTCTTTTCTCTGGGAGGCAGACGAACACCGTGCCTGGCTCATGACACATTTTGGACGCCGAGGTCAAATTTCGCACATCCTGGCTTCGATTCGAAGGGCAACAGAAAAAAAACAAAACAGCTGCATGGTTAAACAACAGGGACGTTTGGTAGACTGTGCAACAAAAAAACAACAAACACACACATACGTACAACAGAAACGACTCAAGGATGGAGTTTAGCTGGGAGGCAAAGCCTGCAGTAGTAATCCGAGATGATGCAAGAATGGTGTGTTTCACCCTTGGCGTGTGCAAAAACAAGCGGCACAGCACATAATAAAATGACGCATGCATAATTTCACTTTTGTTTTTTGTTTTTTTCAAACGAACGTGCAGCGTTTGGTCGGTCTGGCAACACACACACAGAGAGAGACATGATCCGAACGATGGGGATGCGATGCGAGATTCCTTTATCCCTGCGTCGCCCTTCGGTTTAAAAAAAAAAAAAAAAGGATGCTCGGCTTCTCTTCCCTCCTGTGCAGCAATGTGCCATCGACGCACCGAAACACACACTGACTTACCGGAGATGCAGCCTGCCGCCGAGGTTGCGCCACTGCCTGACAGTCTGTGCTGCAGTTTATTCGGTATTTCCCACTTCGCAGTGACAGAAGGTGACCCTGCGTTCTCTCTCTGCAAGACTCTCTGCATCCACTAGATCACGATGCACGCAGCAAGGGGGAGCTCCACAGCACAGGCGCGCGTCGGGGGGATGGCCCAGCGAGCTCCTTTTCAATGGACGACAGAAATAGGCTGCAGGGAGGCGAGTGAGCTAACGCAACTCCTCGGACACGGGACTCTTGCAATTCCCCTTCCCCGACATTTGCCACATGAGTTTGGGAGGAGGGGGAGGGGAGGGGGAGCTTTGCCAGATGTGTCCGGATAGATCTGCAGATGGCAGTGTGTGTGTGTGTATGTGTGTGTGTGTTTGTTTTTGTTTTCGTTTAAAGATGTTATGAGCCAGTGTGGATTATATTTGAGTCTTTGGGAAACATTTTTAATTGTAGATAATACATCAAATTCTCAAAATTATGATATTGCGGTGACTGCATGATTTATAATGGGGAGAGCCCCGAATGTGACTTCCACTTTCCAGCCAATCAGGAGAGCGGGAGGTGGCGGGGGGGAGGGGCGTCGCCTTTCGTGTCAATCACGCCCACATTGCACTACACTGCAAGGAAAGGGAGGGGGGGGGGGGGGGGGGGAAGAGATGGACTGTTGTTGTCCTACAGCTGCCAAACACTGAACCCCCAATAGATGTGCCATGATTCTGACATTTTGTGCCAAAGTGCTCTCCCAGTGTTAACCGAGTGACCGAGCAATGCATAGGTGACCACATTGCACACATGTTAGGAAACATGTGCTGAGATTTAAAGCATAGGTTCGCCCAAAAATGAGATATCAGTCGCTACCTGCTCACCCCCATGCCGAAGTCTTGTTGTACACAAATCATTTATGGAGCTTCATAGCAAAAATAAATAAATAAATAAAAAATCCAAGCTGGAAAGAGGGTGTGTATAGGATCTCTTAAAATCATTGTGGGATCTCAGGGCTTCTGGAGACTTTGATTATGCCGAGCGAGCTGTATTTTTTCAGTTTTCTACGTTTCAAAACAAGTCTCCATCTACTTAAATTGTTTAGGAGGACGCTGTTTTGCTGAGAAGCTCCAGAAATGTTTTGTGACCTACGAAACTTCACCCGACTTTAAATCAGCATGGAGGTGTGTAGATATGACAGATGTTTTCCTTTTTGTGGAGGGAACTTATCCTTTAAAAGGAGTGTATTACTAAAAATCTTGTGATCTCTGTGTTTTTGTCACCTTTTGACCGGCTGATTTATGTTTGGACGACCCACGGTAACGATAATTAGTCTTACATTGCTTCATTAATGGGAAAATTTCACCAACAATAAAAAATTCAAATATAGCCATTTTTTGTACCTGTACTTTTTTTTAAAATCCCAGGTCTGATCCTCACATCACAGCCCTCTTGCAATCAAGTAAAAAAGCTCACATTTTTGAGTACAAAGTGAGTCGAACCTATTTCATTGTTTATCTGTATCTACTCAAGAATATCCTGGGTGTTATTTGTAAAATGACTAAAACGTGTCATGCGAGTGAAGGTTCTTTATATTCATAAATTAAAATGTAAGCTTTCAGCAAACATCTCTGCAAAATCAGGGGGAAGAATATTCTTGTTTTTTGCAGTGCTGGTTTAGTAAAAGGGAAATCTTCAGGAGCATTGCTTTCTTCCCTTTCTTGCTTCCTGCTTTGATTAAACAACACCACATCGATTCCTCCGTCTCTCTGCTGTGGTTCAACTGTGTACTGTTGATGAACATTTAATCTCCCTTGAAGCGACAGATTCTCTGTGCTAATCAAATTCTTCTGAAAAACTAAACGCATTCAGAGGAAGGAGCCTAGGGCTGCAATCGTTTTAGAATGCACTGCGGTTTGTTTTGGTACGCTGATTAACCTCAGCTGACAGATAATGTTTAGCTTTACGTAAATAAGTCTGGTTTAACTGAGTATCAGACATTAGCATGGGAAATATGAATTCTACCTTCAACCAGTGCCTTCTACTTGTTAACTTGAATGTGTTTGGTGACATCTAATGGCCACTGAGTGACAGTGCAAAAACTACAAGATAAAATCTGAGAAACACTTTTTATCTTTGCAAAAAGTAATGATACATATGATGAAGCATTTTGCTTTAGGCCAGTCAGTTGTTTGTTTACACTAGTAGTAATGTGCATGTTGAATACATAGATTTTCGCTGTTAGTTTCATATAGAATACAATATGGTGTGTTTTTCATCAAGTTAGAGTACAGGTGAAATGGAAGATCAAGACAATGACTAGGCTGGAACTGACAACTTTTACTTGAAATGATATTTTTTTCCATCAAACTTCGTCAGAGAATCCTCCATTTTCAGCAATAGCATTGTTCCACTTATTTTAAAGTTGACTTTTAGAACAAAAATGTCCGTACTTGTCAGGGTGAAAATAAAATATAATCAATAAATAAATTGTGGCTGACAGGGTCACCTGACTGTATATCACCCTTTCTTCATCAACGTCATAGTCACAAAACCATTATCTAAAAACTTATTTTCCTATGTGACAATTTATTTCTTCCACATGACCTTTGGGAGAATTTTCAGTTTTAGAAACCTGGTGTAGATTTAACACAACCAACTGTGATTTGCATGTTTTGATTTTGAGGCAGTATTGGCCGATGCTGGCGCATACCATTTTCCAAAAAAATCCATATATCAGTCACACCTGCTACCGTTAACTTAAAGTGAAACTCTCGCCAAAATGCAACCGAGGCTTTATTTGGGATTGAATATGAGTCAAACCTTCGGGTGAAAGCATAATTACGACGAAAGAAGCATTTTTAAGATTTACCGTAGTTTCGGTTTTGGGCACGTTAATTTTGAACGGGAGTGCTAGGGGCATGATACGCTAGCGTCAAAATCGCTATTTTTAGAACACTAAGACTCGACACAACATGAAACTTTGCTCGTAGAATCACCAGGGTCTCTACACATGAACACGAGCATTGAGAACATTGTTTGTGTACGCAAAGTGTATGAAAAAGAAGGTTTTTGAACTACTCACGTTAGCTGCTGCATCTCCGGCGCGCGGCCGTCATGCCGTCATATTTTTTTTATCATCTTAAATCCAGTTCCATTATAGCAGTTAAAGCACATCCTCACAGCTTGGAATATTACTGTCAGATACTGTTCCCCCTCTGTTCAGTATGAAAGGAGGCTCACACATCTTTCAAATTCATACTCGTGACTTCTTTCCCCACAACAGGTAAGTTCTGTGATTTTCAGGCTGACATAATTAAATTTGACCATTTAAACAGGGGGAACGCATCCTGACAGCTTGGAATATTACTGTCAGATACTGTTCCCCCTCTGTTCAGTATGAAAGGAGGCTCACACATCTTTCAAATTCATACTTCTGACTTCCTTCCCAACAACAGGTAAGTCCTGTGATTTTCAGGCTGATATCATTAAATTTGACCATTTAAACAGGGGGAACGCATCCTGACAGCTTGGAATATTACTGTCAGATACTGTTCCAAGCTGCCAGGGGCTTAGTCTCCATCACAATAAAAAACAAAAAACAAACAGCAT
Source organism: Sparus aurata (assembly GCF_900880675.1). Lineage (NCBI taxonomy): Eukaryota > Metazoa > Chordata > Actinopteri > Spariformes > Sparidae > Sparus > Sparus aurata. The sequence continues at coordinate 9,473,249 of NC_044193.1, forward strand.
CTGTTGTTTATATCAGGGAAAGACCTACAAATAAACACAACGCTATGTACATGTCAGAATAAGAGAGGAGTTTATTTTGAAATAGTTAGTGCAACCACGCCGCTTTTATTATGAAAGACTCAGACCGGAAGTGTAAGTGTTGTTGATGCTGACGGAGGACGAGCTGCCAGCTGAGCACAACATAACGTTCCAGAAGAGAGAGGGAGGCTTATCTCATCTACCGTGAGCACGAATGTCCTTGAACTTATCTGAAAAGACGAACAAGTGTGTTGTGGGTTGTTAGTAGGTCGTCTTGATGCAGAGGACTTATGTCCGCTGTTTTTTTTTTTTTTTTTTTTTTTCCCCAGTAGAACAACTTGTCGGTAAAAGCGCCATCTAACGGCGCAGCTAACGGTGATGTTAGCAGTGTTTATAGCTAGTGACGTTGGCTAAAGGGTTTTCTAGCAGCTAGGGTTATCCGTGCCCTTTGAATAGGGAAGTTCATTGACAGCGGTGGGTATTTACTTACACTGGGTTTAGCTATGTGGCTTGCACGGTTATGGAGGACAGTCACACGAGCTGTTGTGAGCATATGTCAGCAAACCAACTGACCGCAGCAGCAAGAGAAGTGTCTTGAGCAGTAGCTACCTGCTAACAACGCATTAACTTGTGCACACGTTACTGTTGCATAACAGTAAAGTACACAGATACTGCCACTATCCGACCGTGCAAATCCATTCATTGTTAACAGTGCATCAATTCTTGTCTTTATTCTCGCTGATTAGGGAGGGCGGGGATACCATGTGGAAGTCACATGAGCGACGAGGATGAGGCATAAACAACAAGCGGGCAGCTTGAGGATAGAGCCGCTGCACAGTGCCTGCCGCAGGGAGGGGGTTCGCTGCTTGTAAAGGCCCTGCACAAGCAGCCCCCTGTGTCCTCCGTTTTCTGAACATATGCAATGAACAGCACGACCGAGCCCCCTGCCATCATAGATGGGGATGTGGCAGTCGGTTATGTGTTGGTACCATTTCTCCTCATCACCATCATTGGAGTAGCTGCTGCTGTGGTAAGTGGGTTAGCTGGGTTGGTTGGCACAGGATGACCTACAAAATTAAAAGGCTGTGACAAGTCTGAATTGAGAGATATCACATGATAGTGTCATGCTCTCCATTTTGTCTGTTCCAGGTCATGTACATTCGCAAGAAAAGGAGGTAAGTGTTTTAATCTGTGCGCTTTGTGAGCGGCACTCCTGTGTCTCTGTGATTGAATCAGTGTTTAATCTCCTTTTATATTGTCTCTCAGAATTGACAGACTCCGTCATCAGCTGCTGCCAGTTTACACATATGACCCTTCAGAAGAACTTAATGAAGCTGAACAAGAAATGTTGTGGAGAGAAGAGGACACAAGGGTATGATGTACCATTACTTTTGCCATGTTGACCTGCAAGTGGTACAACTTATGATGCTACCGTTAAGAAGATGTGTGTAGTCTCTTAAATGTAGAGGATTGGAGTAAGCATGCCAGATCTTAATGCAGTTAACCACACATCCTGCCGCCTGGTTTTCCTGCAGTGTATTTCTTGAAATTGTGTTGCTCTCCTCGGTTGCGCCATTCACTCTAACGACACACCAGTTCCTCAATTGGTTAGTCACTTCCTCTCACATATAGAAGCAAAGCCACCAAATAGAGTAGTAGAAAGCAATAGTAGTAGTATAGTAGAAATGTTGCAGGACTTGTTTTATTTGCAAGCCTCAAATCCCTCTGAATAAAAGTCAGTGGCTTATTTTGGTTCCTGGTGAATGGTCAGATATTTTAGAAGCATTAACTACAACAAATGTTGTAACGTTGAGTTTAAAGAAGGTTCACAAACCAAATCGTTTTTAATGGGGCCATGTGGCCATTATGTTATCTTATGTTTAACCAAAGATGTCTTACCTGCCCTTGAAACTACTCTGATGCCCCGTGTGGTACAAAGACTCTGGCAGAAATAGAAAGACATTATTGCCCTAACATTCCCAGAGGATCCAACTCCTAGTCTTGGCCCAAAAGTTGCAAAGGCAGCGTTGGCAACATCGCTTCAGCTAGCAGCCTGGCTAGTGTCCAGAAACAAAAAGCAACCCAAAAGAATCCCAATTTGACCTAGAAACCCTGATCTCAATGCAATGAAAAGGCAGAGTTTAAACACCCTGTTGTATTAATAAGTAGCCAGGTTTTGTGACTTACTTAAGTAGTATAAAGAATTTCGACTTTGAACTGTCCCAGGTCCCATTGCTAAGGGGAAACACGCATCAACATGGAAATGCGACACCGCTGCTCTCCATCAAGTAAATACCCGTCCATTCACTCCTTGATTTCTGTCACTCTCCCTGTTTGCTTTCCTTGCCTCCTTTGTCAGCAAGGTTCTTTTTCGTTTACTGTACAGGTAAACAGCAACCTCCACCTGTTTTGGTTGTGCAGTGATGAGCAAATTTCCTTTTGTGTTGTGATTTGACATTTGTTCTTCCAGCCCCATCGGCAGACCGAATAGCATAACAAAAAGCAAAACTTAAGAATAACTAGTTGTATGCAAAGTGTTTTTATTTTTCAGTAGCCACACTGTGCAAAAAGTATTTTCTTCAGAATAATAAGTTAAAGCAAAAAAAAAGTGGTCTCTCACCAGTTTTAATGACATAAATCAAAAGTATTGGTTGGGTTGATTCCTGTCAAAGATCATGCACTGAGCCACGACAAACACTAGGTGGTGATAGTGACCAGGGGCAAAGCTCATTGAGTTTCACCCCACAGTTAGGAAAACCTTGTTTTCTGAAGAATCTACAAAAATCTGAGTGAAATCATGTTCTCAAATCACAAAACAAAACCTTCTCCTACAGGATTATTACTTGTATCTGATTTGGTTTGTTTGGTTTGATCAGCAGGGGTTTGGTGATATCTGTCCTTGAGATTTCTGCCACTAATCCAGTGCATTGAAAGTGTCACAAAGTCAGATGGAACAATTTCAAACTTAAGTCATGCCTTTTCAAAAACCACCCTGTAAAACTGAACTTGCACTCACTGCATTTTATTTTACTTTGCAGATCGTTCAAGGCTGGGCCAGAAGTTATCAACAGCGACGCCCTCTTCTGACCAAAGACGTCAGTGCATGATGATAGAAAACCACAGGAAAGGACATTTGCTGCCATCAGCCACAGAGATCAGTCAATTTTGAAGTCATGTTCAAGACTCCCTTTGTCTGTTTTCTTTGTCTTCACCGCTATTTGCCGTTTTCTTTGATTACATCAACGACAGTCAGCATCTTCTTGTTTTTCCTGTTGTCGGTGAAGACGAGTGACTGTTCATTTGTGTGGTTCTGATGCCAAACCTGTGTGCCTAACAGACACAGTACCTGCAACTTATTTATTTGACATTATTTATTCAGACTTTTTACTGTGCTGTTGGGTGACACAAATGAAAGTTAAGAAAGGTGGACTGCATCTAAAGATACCTGCTGGCTTAATCTGTTTGTTTACTCTCATAGAAAATGTGGCTGACACGGTGGCAGCAGTTAATGTTAATGTGGGTTTCAGTAGGCATTTGTTCTGAGCATGATTCAATTCTGCACTAGTTAAAACTTGACAATCCTGCTGCAGGGTTTTTCTCTTTGCTCTCAACAGGTTGGTTTGCAGGTTGTTGTGTTTACTCTGCTTTAAAAACAGGTATGACTTATTTCATGAACCGCAACTTCAGCAGTCGATCTTGGTGACATGACACACTGCAGAAAGAGCTTTAAAGTAATTTTTTCATATTGATAATGATAGAATAGCCGTCTGGTAAACTTTATTTTGTTTTTTTTTTCTTCTTTTTTTTTGTCAAAACGACAAACACACACCCTCTTTGGTTCTAATTTCCTCTCAGGATTTAACTAGCTGCCCCACGATCCGGACCTTTTTGTGGTTTAGCCAAGTCCTATGACTCTTATCAATGGCATGAAAAGCCAGTTACGAAGTAAATAACACCAACCTCCACTCATCTCCGAAATGAGTTGTGACTAGTGCCCTAAATATGTCCTGTCTACAAGGCATGGCACCAGCACAGATTTACCTCAAGCTGAAGAGTTTGTTCAGAAGAATGCCATAGGTCTGACTGTATCAAGCACTCAGGAAACCTCATGTTTTTTTTTTTCTTGATGAATTGCAGCCTTTCCTGATCTTAATTTGCCTTGCCTTTTTGAATGTAAACCAAATTCTACTAGTACACTGTTCTTATAGGGGAACGTGTATTGCAGTTTTGGTGAATATACATGTCTTCGACAGATGATGCCTGGACTTTATGCTTTCAGGTATAACATCTGGAGGTGCTTCACAATGAGCTTTCACATGGATGTTTGCTGTAGTCCTCTCTGGACCTGAAAACATCTTCATGCCAGAACACATTCCTCTAGTCTCTAGTCATCTTGACATCTCATTTTCTACTCATTTACTAGAGGTGAAGTGAAAGAACATGGTAGTCGAAATTAAAACTGTACAAATATCCAAGCGTATTATATTGATTTGCACTGTCGAACTTGTGATGTGATGCTCTGATTTTAGATTGCACTTGAAAAGTGAAAGAATTACTGATGTAAATATGACTTTGGCAGAACTGTTATAGACTGTTGCTTTGAGAGAGAATTGACAGGCTCATTTGAACATGTGAACAAAGTAATAATAAAACTTTGCCTTTTGTGCCGTTACATTTCCAGTTAAATTAGCCCGATAGTCATTATGTTGAGACAATTACCAAACACATCACTGACCTACATGTGTACTTGAGCCTTTGGGTGGAAATAAAAGAGGAAATGACGGAAAAATGACAAAGAAAATTCTCTTTATTGACCATTTCTGATACAAATTGTTGTAGGGCACCATAGAAATATAGACATTGTACATTTATATACGGTGTACATTAAAAAGAATGATCCCATCCTGTTGAGTTTACAGTATATAAATGAACGGATGCATGTTGTTGGTATGTAAAATGACTGATATTGTTGAAAAGGAAAAAAAAAAAAGAAGACATGAAATGAGTTGTTGTATGAATATGGTGAGGGTGGCTGTGTGCGGTAGTGCCAAACACACAACGGCCAACAGAACAGTTAAGTGGAAAGAGCGCCCAGTCTATCACAAACACACAAACATTTGTCCATGAAAATCAGAACCAATATTTCAGTGCACCAGAAGAGTTTTTTTTTTTTATTAAACGGATAAAAACACACCTGCTAATCTACCACAGTCAGCGAACACAGTTGTCAAGCTGACAGGTCTCCCTGACTTGCTTCACACATTTAATTACAACCTGTCTGCAAGCTCCGGTTATGAATGAGCCAAGACGTGCTGCGTATGCACACACAATCACAAACTTGAAAATCTTAGATACCTCATTACAGTCAGGTTTAAAAAAAAAAAAAAAAAAAAAAAAATACACAAACTTTGTAATAACGACATCTTTCCAACTCATGCCAGAGGTTACATTTTTAAAAACAACAGAAAACCAGTTAAATGCAAATAATGGTAAAGTAAGCTGTTGAGTGAGGTATGAAATACCAGGCCTTGTATCGCCTGTTTGCAGTTTTCCGGGTTTCGTAACTGAGGTTGTAGCAGCTTAGGTGTGTGGAAAAACCCAGTTAAGTGGACTGTGACCGCGGGTTCCCTGACACTTAGAAATACACAAACACCTTTTTATTTACTTTTTTTTTTTTACCTGTAGCAGACAGCATACAACACACATCGTCCAAAAAAAAAAAGAAAAAGACTAAGAAAAGTATATTACTGCACTAAGTGATGACAGAAGGACCAAGCTAGGTGAAGCAGTGAGAGCTAGATGGAATGAAGAAACGAACGCGCAGCCCTGTTGGATAGTAGTGCCACCAACTATCCTCTGTTACAATCAAACTCCTTGTTTGACCAATTTGCGATTTGCCTTTTGCGAGTGATTGAGTGAGCGCTTGGAAACTGAGGACCATGAGAAGACAAAGACGCCAATGTAACAGCATTTGTAAAAGCTCCCTGAAGAAACGACACTGATGCTCTCAGCCTAGAACTCTGCCAACCCTATCCTTAAAAACACACATTATATACCAACAAAAAAAAAAAAAAAAAAAAAAAAAAAAAAAAAAAAAAAAGGATTTGAGTTTTATTATATCATGAAAAGCAGCACACTCATGTTTTTAAATGGTATGTAACCCGAAGGAACAAAACAGTAAGTCTGATCAGACTACTCTGATTACTAACGATACACTTTACATCTCCCCCTCTACACGCCGAGGACCGCGAAGGAAGTTTTGAGAAGTAAGTCTAAACTGCACTACAGGTGATGGGAGGGAGTGAAGGTGGTGAAGGCGTTTCTGCTCTACTGGTTAGAAAGGGGGTTGGAGGCGAAATCAGTTTAAGCAGGTTAGAAATGGAAAACACACTTCTACCATCAGTCATCTATTCTCATCCTAAACTCTGAAGCTCAACTCCATCTAAAATACGATGCAAAGGATAGGTTAACCACTTCACACAAACACAAAAAAACCCAAAAAACAGCAAGTATAGGTAAAATTCACCTTTGTCCAGTACAAAACATGGAGAGGAATCTATATGCCCTACCATCTCAGATGCGGGTACAACAAATAAGTAACATTAAGCAGAGAGAATGTCCTACAAACCATCTTTAGGGGGGGGAAAATGGAAACGTCCAGGCTCCTTTGAGCACACCTTTTGTCCAGTATAAAAGACTTGTGATACCATGACATGTAGAGAAAAGGGCTGTTACCTTTCATGTAAATTCTTAGATCTATGCTTGAGCAAGGTCCATCGTTCTATCCAGTGCTGTTGCATGATTATTTGTACTGTGTTTAAACCCTCCTTTTGGCAAAGAGGGCTTTGTCGTGAACAGTGGTCATGTGGTGGCACTGGTGTTGGAGATACAGCCCAGTTCTGGTTAACAGTAAGTCAGTATGTTGAGTGAGGTAGCATGCGTTGTGAAGTTACTGGTCCTCTTCTTCCTCCTCCTCAGATGATTCCTGGGACGCCTTTTCTTCCTTCTCCTGTGACAGAAGGGGGGGGGGGGGGAGAAAAAAAAAAAAAGTCCAGTCAGGCCTCGACTACGCCCACAAGGAAAATGCTTCTCAAGTGCCATTGACATTCAGCAACAATGGCTGCCTGTGATTCATGTCTCAACGTGACTGTTTTTACTTTTCACAGCCTCCGGGTAACAACATCAAAAAACATAAATGTTATTATGAATGTCTTTGATAAACCACTGCGGCATGAAGAACACCCAGGGGAAGGGTGAGCCATCTGTAGTGAAAAGTGAATCATAGGAGCGGTGAGTCACAATGAGGCATCCTGCTTTAGCGCACTCGCCTTTCCTCCTCACACTCAGTCACTCACTACAGCCTGAGATGTTCATTCATAAAAATGAGAGGGATAGTTAGGAGGGTAACTTTGGGTCATTCCTTTCTGTGACTAATTCAATCCAGACTTCTTTCAGAGTACGCCCTAACCACTCATGCACATGACAGAATGTTACTACAAGACCGCAATTTCTTCCTAGATTAAACATGCTTTTCTGACCGGCCGTACACAGAGTGTGGTTGCTCAGTTTTACAGTCACAAAAAAAAAAAAAAAAAAAGTTGTGCTGTCATTTAACACCAGCCGAGGAGAAAAATTGTCATGCAGGCTCAGATTTGCCTTCACATGAGCCCTCGGTGCCTGGAGACGTTTATGCGAGACTGTTCTAAATGAACACACGAGAACCAAAATAGCTGCGATGAGTAAAAATGACTCGTCTGAGAGGAAGGAGGCAGTCAAGGGAATTAGGAAAATGCAATTTCGCCCTGCAGACAGTCATACCAATCATAATTCAATTGATGAGAGGAATGGTTTAAACAAATGTGAGCACTGTTTGTCCTGGGACTCTTACCTCCTTCTTAGGTCTTCCCCTGCGTTTTGCCCCTTCAGATGGGGCTGCTGCCTTCTGCGAAAAAAAAAAGAAAAAAATTAAGTGAAAGCTTAACAGAAAAAACCGAAGAAGAGCCATTGGGTGGGGCGTGGCAATGCATTTTGTTGTGATCTTCATGCCTGTTGATCTGTTCGGTTAAATCTGAAGTTCCAGTTGGATTTTCAATTAATTGTCTCCTCTTTTTAAAATTTAATTTAGGTGAGGTGTGAAATTGCCTCAATGTCAAGGAGAGGAGTAAGGAAAAGAAGCATGTGCTGCTAAGAGAACCTGACTGCTTTTACATTAGGGCTGCAAGGGAGTATGGGACAAGGGATGATCCGGTTTAACCTTTGCTACAAGAATGGAAGCACTGGAGCACCTTTTCATTGCATTTGGAGACCTTTAACCTGCTGTCAGCTTGGCTGCCAATTACATACTTCCAGGTCATGTTGCTCAACTATGACTCCTCTTCAAAAGACGACATTTGGACCGCAGCCACAGACTTTTCGGGGGTTTATTGCAAAAACATGGAGGTGTAAACAATCTATATCTGCAGAGCTCTGCAGCTATCTGCCTGCAGATGGCGGCAGCAGCTCTGTAATGACACAAACGGAAAGGGGGCATTGGGTTCATTGGCTATTATCTGGAAGGCCGACAGGAACTGCACACAGGGCACTCCAGTTCGCTGGCCACCTGGTCTGAGGCTCAGAGACAGCTGGTGGAACTGAGCGGAGACACAAACCCTCTGCAGCTCGGCCCTCGCTGCTAAACCTATATCATACATGTATGCACGCTTCCTCTCCCTCTCTCTCTCCCTTTTCCCATACATAGCACAGCGGTGAATACAGAGCGCATGGGGGAGCTGGAGGGCTGGGGCGAGGGAGAAAATCAGTTGTTGCTATGGAGACGACAGGCAGAGAAGAACTAGGGCTGTGTGCTGGGTGGGGGCGGAGGGGTGCTCAGTGTCAGCTTGGAAACAGTCTTGCGGCCTCTGCACCTGCACCACACTGTGCATGACAAGCTGCAGGAAGCTGGAGGACAGGAAGTACAGGGTGAGCATCACTCAGAAAAAAGAAAAAAGTAAGGCAGTAAACCAAGGTCTTTACAATGGGAAACCCTAGCCAGGCTATTTCTGACACCAGGAGGGGAAACAGCTCAATTGCAGCCAACCGATATATCAAGAGCAACAGCAGGACGTCCTTTTAAGAGGATGAGGTTAGCTACCGTCGAAATGTTCATCAACCGTAAAGGAAATAGAGGGTTAGAAAAGGGGGAAACGCTTGCAAGAGAAGATGGGAAGATGAACGTTGCGCGTGTGTCGTCATTCCAGCTAAGGATGCACGTTGTCTGTTGCCGAAACGGCAAACGAAAAAAAACTAAAAAACATCATGACTTACTTTGCCCTTGCCGCTAGTCTTGTTTTTGCTGCCCTTCGGCCGTCCTCTGGGCCTCTTTGGAGTCGGGGACCCACTTGGCTCCTGACAATCAAAACAGTAGAGGATAAAGTTAGCATACAACAGAAGAATATCTACATTCTAGCATTTACAGCGTGAATATTTGAATGCGTTTGAATTATAGTCTCAGGCGTGTATGTTATTCAAGGTCAGTGTGACTGACAGGTGGTCAGCGCCACAGGTTGCCAGTCTGACCGTACAAGACAAACAAATGTTGGATCACAAATGACTTAAAAACATGTCAGCTGGAGGCTGAAAGCACCAAACATCCGAGTGTAAGGGGGGGGAATACCTGAGCTAACATTCAGGGGATTACCATCCCCTCCACAAATGCAAGGTAAATTCAATATGAGCCATCTTGTCTGTGTGATAATTTGTGGCCACGAGCTATGCCATGGCTGACACGTCTCCTGTTGCATTTCTAGAGTGTTTACAACCGCAGCTCATAGCAACCGAGCCATTCGATACTAAAACACAGCGCTCTGAGTGACTGCTTTATGAGCCATTCTGTGCTTCCACTCTGCTGTGTCATCCATTACATGACGAGCAAGAGGTGGGCCGTGCAGAGAGAGAGGGGGGGTTAAAACCAGTTTAAAGGGGTAGGGTTACAGGTTGCTTACAAACCTGGTGAGACACACAGGAAGTTTGTTGTAGGGTTACTACTTTTACACCGATAAGGCTGCTGAGGGTGGGGGGTGAACAAATGGTCACTGCAGCCATTATCTTGATTCGGGGGGGGGGGGGCTTATGACATGGACAAGCATGAGCACCTCACCTGCACAGTGATATCTACCTGAGCATCAGCTGGAACACATGCTGGCTGGACTAAAGAGGTGTGTTTCACAGCTTCTCACAGCAAAAGACACATTCTTTTTGTTGTGTTGTGTTAGTTAGCGATGTGATGTGCAGTATGTAATAATAAAAACAAATGGAACCGTAACCTACGTCAGTTTCTACCTGGGGCTGCTTACGGGGTCTCCCACGCCCCCTCTTCTCTGTAGCCTCCTTCTCCTTCGGTGAGACTGTCCCCTTGTCGCTCATGTTTGCTTAGCTTTTTTCAGACCTGGGGGGGAATAAATCACACCAGTCAGGGCTTGATGCCGAGGCGAGGCGTCGAGTTCACACACACACACATACACACAAGCAGCACAGAAAAATTTCAACTCAGTGACCGCAAACACAACACGAGCACACACACAAAAATGACCGGGGCTAACCGCGCAACCGGCAGCAGCAGCAGCAGCAGCAGCAGCGACGCGTTCGGCTCAATTAATCCGCATTTATTTTCCAGGAACTATTTCTGTCTCATGTGCGTTACACAAACACTGGCATTAAAAAAAAAACAAAACAAAAACCCGGCTCGTATGATATAGCTGGAGCTCCGTAGGCGGTTGCAGGCCTGCACACAGGAAGAAAAAAAAAGAAACTGCTGAACCCCAACCATGTTTAGAGGCCCGTTGTTGTGGCCTTGCGCAGGGAGAAACTACCCACTGTCTCCCCGGCGTATGTGCGTGTGCTGCACGCCGGAGCCGCGGCGGAGAGAGATCCCCCCTCTCACCGACAGACCGACCGAACCACCACCGACCCTTCCGACTACACAATGGCCGGTGTTGTGTGAGTGTGTGTATGCTCGCCTCGGTGGGTGTTTGCAGGCTACAAAAAAAAACGTAGCTGTAGTCTGCGCCCTCTTTTACAAAACAATAAGGAAGAAGGAGAAAATGCAAAGCGAGGTTTCGTTAGCGGCGGTGTCAAGCGCGAGAGCCCGGGCCAGAGCAACAAAAGACGGGCTCACATTTGAAGCGTGCAGCCTCTCCTCTCTCTCTCGCGCTCTCTCCGGCCGGAGCTCGAGCTCTGCTATAAAATGCATTATTTTCTTTCCACAAAATAAAATAAAAAAAAAAAAGCCTCTTCTTCATCTTACCGAGTGTGCTTCGCCCCCCGTGCACTCACCTCTATGTGTCGGCTATAACCTCTGCTCTAAATTTAAGACGAAATGTTTCCTTTAAGCCTGGCTGGTTATACCCGGTTAAAAAGCCTTGCGCCGATCTATAGGCTACAGCTTTTATTCGTCAGACAACACACAGCCCGCCCCTTCGAAAATCCCAGCTCATGCAGCGATAGAAGAAAAAAATAAAAAATACACACACACTGTTATGAATTGAAATCGAAACAAGACTTTTTTTTTAAAGGAAGAAATAAAAACATCTTTCAAAATAATAATAATAATAATAACAAATATTTACCAGCAGGTTGTTGGAAGTTTTCGCTCCTCGCGACGTCCTATAAATAGCACGTGTGTCTTGTCTCCCTGCAGATAAAGGGGGGAAAAGGCGCCAGCCAGGAGCAGTTTTGGGGCAATTTAAAGAGCCGCCCTCATGGGAGCCGAAACACTGGAGGGCGGAGATATGATAAATGGGCCACCAACAGTACCAGAGAGAGCTCAACCCCCATCCTCCTCCACCTCCTCCTCCTCCCCCTCCTCCTCCTCCTCCTCCTCCACCTACAGGATCCCTTCATATTTCCTCCAGGTTTGATCAAGAAAAAAAAAAAAAAGTGTTAAATGTGTTTTTAAAAAAAGTTGCTCCCTGCAGTGGCAGGAAAAGCTGTGCCGTCATGTGTGCAACGTTTCAGGCATTTGCTCCAAAGGACATACCACATTCTCCACAGTGATGGTGAGTGAACTATGACCTCCCCCAATGTAAACACAAGCCTTTTTTTTTTGGGAGCTTGGAAAAAAGGCATCTCCTGTTACTCTCCTTCTTAAAAAAAGAAAAAGAAAAAGAAAAAATCACCCTTATCTTCCGTAGAGGTATTTACAGCCTTTTACCGGAGGGAGAAAAAATAGGAACGCAAGGATGTAAAAAAAAAAAAAAAGTGCTCCATGTGTTTTGTAAATGTTAATTAAAGTAGGGATTTGAAGCAGCAAAGGTTACTAGAGTGCTATTTTCATCCACTTCATGTACTGTTGGTTGGTTTAAATTATAGCTTCACCCAAAAAAATGAAAGTTTGGTCATGATCGAGTCACCCCAAAGCTGATGGGAAGTAGGGTAAAGTTGTTGCTTGAGCTTCAGCAGCATTCTCCTAAACAACTGGAGTAGGTGAGGACTTGTTTTAAGATATAACAGAAAGACAACTGAAGAACACATAAAATGGCAACATACAGCTCATCCGGCGAAGTCCCGGAAGCATTGAGATCCAGACTGGATTTGAAAAATTCGTCATGTACACCCATGACGCACAGTCGAGTCTGTGCACCCACATCAGACGGGTGACTTTTTTTAGCTTCGCGGCTACAGTGAAAGATTTTGGCTTTCACGTAAAAGGATGCAAATCAGTTTTCAAATCAGTTTGGCATCTTGGAGCGTCTGGAGACTTGGATTATGACGGATGATCTTAAACTGAGCAATTTTAATCTTTATTTGTGTCTTTTTTGTAAGTTTTAAACATGTCCGTATCGACTTTGGTTGTTGAGAAGCAGAATGCTGCAACGCTGTTTTTCCTGTGAAGCTCCAAAAAATGTTGAACTGGAGGGTGAGTAGATAAAGACAACACTCTCATCTTTGGGCGAATTTATCCTTTAAGCTCATCATATTTTGTACGTTTTTCATTTGTAAAGTTGGGTTGCAAAATAGTGCAACATAAAGCCATTTGCATCGGAAATGTGGTGAAGTATGAAGTATTGTAATGAAAACACAGCTCAGACATGCACTATTTGAGTAATGTACTCACATTTGTGTTGCATTTCACAACTCTTTTGTTGTTTTACAGTGTTTCGTGTGATTTCTATAGATATACATATGAGAAATGAGTCAAGATGTATCTTAAGCTAGAAAAAGGTACGTGAACGCCATTGTGCAAACAAAACTGCGGATGAAACAAGTATGGCTGTGGATTTAAAGTGATTACCATAAGTCTTATTGACATTTTACTCGGATAAATTTAAAATATACCTGAGTAAAAGTGAAAGCCACCCTTTTCTTTGTAATTCAAGAAAAAGTGTGGACCAGATCTGTTTATTGCTCCCATGAATATATATATTTTTGTCAGCACGATACGGCACTTAGAAGTTCCAGAAGTCAGTACAGAACTAGGTAAGAGTTTTAATGTATTTATGCTGCTCCCTTGGCCTGGAACTGTACGCGGTTAATTAATCAAATTCAGTGTCCCTCAATGCGAGCTGCAGAAATGTCCTCTCTCTTCTGCCTGCTGATGTTTTTGGAGCAGTGTTTTTTTGTTTTTTTCTCCTTTTAAAATGAACCCATCATCCCCAAAAATGATCCATCGTCATCTGTTGCATACCGCCACGTCAGTAGATGTGACTGAAGACCAAAACCAGAATCCATTTCTTTAAATCGTTATTTTTCTTTTGAGAGGCTGAAAGAGGAAGTCTTTTGAAAAAAAATGAATCCTTTGTGGCAAATCAGTTTTTCCTGCTTTCCTGTCCTTTGAATTATCTCACGACCTCCTACACTTATCTTGTGACCCCCCTCAATAGGGTCCTGATCCCCACTGTGGAATTCCCTGTTTAAGAATGTGTGATAAAGTTATTGTTCGTGATTATTTAGTAAGGTAGTTAGTAGGTCGTTTCTGGGATGGAATCTTTTACTGGATTATAATTCTTCATTTTCCTTATTTTACAATCTCTGCCTTCTTCTGATTTGTGGGCACATTTTGTCTTCTTCTGTCGCGTCTTATCTCACCATTACTGCCGCCTTATCTCGGTTACATTTTTGAAAACAGATTTTTCATCTCAGCAAGGCTTTCACAATAAATGTTGAAATGAAAAAAATAATAATAATAATACAGTTGAAAGATACTTAGGGACAGTTGCTGACTGCAATTCGGATTGAAGAGCGAGCCGAGTCAAGGGGGGAAAAACTTGAATAAACAAAATAAACAGCACAAAAAGCAAAAATGCAAGAATGCTCCTCTGTTTTGACTGTACAGTTGTTTTAATTTCTGCCTCTGGAGAGCAGGCCATAACAAAATATTTGCTCTGGGATTGATGTAATTTCTGCTGTTATGAAAGTTCATTCAAGTCCACGACAGAAAGCCACTGAATTAGCCCCATTGTAGCTAAATGTAGGGACATAGTTCATCCCCCGATAGAGGCTCTGGGCTGGTTAATTGGTGGGAAAAAAACTACTTTTCCTCAACGCAGAGAGAGATAAAACCTGCTTGGTGTTGATTCGACGATTTTGCATTTGAAATGGATAAACATCTGATGTCTATTGCGGGGTGTGGTGGGTACACAGGAGACTAAACGAGGATGGTGATGAGACACTCTAACCGGCGCTCTAATCTAAAAACACCTACCACTACTTTCATACGAGGGGGGTTTCGGATGTAAATGAACTGCCCATCTGGAGCTGATGGGTCCACTACTACGCAATTGAAACCAGATACTGAGAATTTCAGAGTGCGTCTTTGCTCATCATCTGTGCATGTTCCACCGCTCCTCTGTCTGCTCATGTCAGGATTTTTACCTTTGAATAACTTGACACCGATGGACCCCCCCCCCCCCCGCTGAATTAAAAATGTCACGTGCAAAGACAGCGGACAGATATCAACACAATGTACGTACATGATGAGAAGAAGTGGGAGTTCTTGGGGAGAAAGGCGATTGGATGGGGCATGAATGGAGAGAGCGCTTTTCTCAATGAGTCCAATGTTCTGCTCAGCATGTGCTTGCCTTGCATGCCACCCCCCACCCACCCCCCCCAACACCACCACCACCACCACCACCAGCCCTTCCCTCCCCTCCCCATTTCTCACTCTATTCACTTCCTTCCTCTCTATCTTCCACAACTACTTCAGCCCCATCCCCCACCACCCCTCACACATCTCTGCCATATACCCGGCCCCTCAGTATGTGGATGGAGACAGGCAAATAGGTCCACTGTGTGTGTGTGTGTGTGTGTGTGTGTTGGTGTGAGGAATGTGGTCCCCTCACAACCACTGGCACCACCTGGAGACCGATGAGGGGACTGGATAATGTGACTGATCGGGGATGATGCAAACCAAATGTCGGCATTTTTACATTTAGATGTGAAGCGAAACAGTTGGTTGCGAAAGCCGCAGGAACCGAGGGCAGCAACTGGAAACTGATAACGGATCAGAACGGGGTTTCATACAACGGGGGGCTCATACGCCAAGAGGACGGTTTTTAAGTTTCGGAGTTCAATTTTGCAAATTCACGTTCAAATCTAAAAACGTACCCATCATTTTTAAAAATGTTTTTTTCTCTCGCTTAAAGGTGCATTACGTAGTGTTGGGGAAGACATTTAAATCAGAGGAGAAAGATCTTCATTGACTGATTTTTTTCTTTTAATGCTTAAACAACCTAATTAAACTAACGCTTCCTTTTCACGACTGAATGACACTGAGTAACAGAAAGTGATTTAAGGGACAATTTCATGCTGTTTTATTTTGTTTACATTTGGCGGACCCTGCTACTTTCTAGCTTCAAACAAAGTTCTGGGGGACCTATTTCCCTCTGAACACAGCTTGTTTATTCAGCTACAGAACAAATAAATGTTTCTGAGTCCGTATCATTACCTCATTAGTACTGCAAATAGAAAAATTATGAGTTTAAACTACGCAGCGCCCTTTTTAACTTTGATCGTCCCCAACTCACAAAGAGCCGAGGATCACGCCTGTCCAGATATATGGGTCATGTTTGCGATTTGAATTCAAAATGCTTCTGACTACGCGGCTCTCAAGAACAGAATAATTTGACAGGATGCAACTGAAAGCCCTTGGAAATTGTCGCCTCGTCAAAAAAGTGTCATGAGGTGAGAATTTGGTTGAATTAAAGTCGTTTGTTTTAACATTTCGACGGAATTCCATTCTCAGTCTACTGTGTGAAAACCTCATTTTTTCCCACTCACTGTATTCACTTAATTTGCCTCTTGAGTTTTTAATTGTATTGATGCTATGCAAAATAAGAATACGGCCCCTTTGTCGCGGACTAATGAATAAATGTTTGCTGCGCTGGAATGACCGGGTCAACCTGTGGCACAAAAGGAGCCCACCAAACAAACCGGCGAGTCGGTTTGAATTTAAATGCTAATCAAATCTAACAAGAGACAAATACTTCCACATCAGACGGCCGTCTTCACAGCCGTCTCCTGGCTCATGAACTCTGCAGCAGCTCAGGGCAGACAGAATCCTATTAACCACCGGGGGGGTCTTGGCCCACTTTGCTATGCTCACCCATCCCCCCACCTATGTCCTCCTGCCCTTTTTTCCCCTCCTCCTCCTCCTCCTCCTCCTCCTCCTCCTCCTATATGCTCATCCGTCTTCCCCCCTCCAGCACGCTCTCAAGCTCATTCTAGCAATCCATTTTTAGGCGCTGTGTAAACCGCAAAAGAGTGCTGCAGCCAAACCAACTAACAGATGTGGACAAAACATCCTATTCCTGCCTGCGCCCGGGTTTCCCCCTTGCCTCTGCTGCTGTTGGCCCTGGATGAGCCTGAACATGACTAACACACACATACACACACGCCACTCACATCCTCCCCTCTCGTCCTCTAAAGAGGAGATGAAGGGAGGGGGGGAAAAAAAGAGGGGAGAAAGCGAGCAGGAGAGAGAGAGAGAGAGAGAGAGAGAGAAAATCCACCGGGAGGGGAGAGGAAAAGTGTGGGAGCAGTTGAAAGGCAAGGTGGGCGGAGATGGGAATATGTGTGTGGGTGTCTTTTATACTTCTGCGAGGGGGCGGATGGAGGTTAGTGGGCGGGGGATGGGGCCCCGGCTGATTCAGCGCGCTCATGAGTAGTATCTGACTCACACAAACACAGGAAGTAGCGCGTGCTGCTTGTTTAGTGAAACACAGCACTGTATTTATGCGATACTCCTATAAGCGGAGGGATAATAGGAGCTCCTACACTACCTAATTTCACCTCCGAACGTCGGTCACTGAGTCAACGCTCCACTCTCCCTTTTTCTCAAATAGTTTCATTTCCACATCCTGAGATTTTTGGACCGGGATCCGGCGGGTGCATCAGTCATACTGTGACTCAAGCTTGTGAAATTTTTTAAGGGGTGAAAACAGTGCCATATTTGAGACTTCCTTTGGCAACAACCGGCCTCACATGCCAAGAGGTCTCTCGTCTTGTGCTTTATTTTCATTTTATTGTTGTTGTATTAGAATGGCTTGGACCCGAATGTGTAAACGCTGAAGCTCGGATTCTTCTTTTTATGTCATTAGAATCACAACATCTAATTCATTCTGCATTTCACTGTCGAGAATCAGGCGCAAGCTCAAGATATACAACACGTCCAGCGCTTTAAACATTATTACCATAAACTCTATTCGTACCTGAAGGCGAATTCTTCGTGCCTCCACAGGGAGGTCAGAGGTCGGGGTCAGCCTCAGTGCAGCGCTGCTCAGGCTGATTTGATGAATTATGTATACTCATAATATTAAATGTATGCTTTTTTAAATATGTGTCACGGTAGGCCTTCATTAGAATTAAGGTCTTTTTCATGTCCTCAGGTTGAACTGTTCAAGGACCTGTCGCTGCACAGTGAGTATCAGTAATCATGGTTATTACAGAGCAGTCTGCTCTCCGTACCAATAGGTGGCAGACAGAGATTAGTTTCTGCGGGCCAACACCATGTGACCATCTCTGAGTAATACCACCATCTTGTGGCGGTACTCGCACATGAGCAGCTCCTCTGTCTCAAGTGAGAAGATACTTCCATCTAAACTGTTTCACACCTCTCATTTAAATGCCAGAGGACGGGGAAAAAAAGTTATTCTCTTCGCTTTGCCCCCACCCACAATAAACACAGTGTCTCCTGAGACATTCGTGCATCTCTGGTGAAGTGTCGTCCTGCTCGCGTTCATACCCCTCCACGTGTCTCCCGCTCAGGTTGTGAAAGATGTCTCCTGGCAGACGAGCACATTAGCTACCGTGCCCAGCAGAGGGTAGTCTCACCCCGAGGAAGTCTGCTGATTCCTCACCTGAGTCTGTGATGGAGCTGGTTTTCTGTCACTGCCACTGAGAATATAAAGACGATGCAATCGACAGGAATTTGTGTGTGTCGAGATCCGTGATACGATGTGGCTCCAAGACAACACAGCCACTTCAAAACAATTAACTGGAGTGTGCTGATTTCAAAGGATGGCCATGTCAAGGCACACAGTCTCGCAGGTGTCCCCCGTTTCCTCATGAATTCTAATAAAATATAAAATTTATAGCCCAGGCTGATTTAAAATCTGCCATCCAGAAATGACGATCTGTAGCAGCTGAATTAAGTCGCTGCTTAATTCAACCGACCCTCATCAGGTCTAAATCTAACTTAAGAGGAGATGGCGGAAGAGCTCTGTCCCTCTGACGGATGAGCGTGTGTGCAGGGCGGACGGGATGGGTAATAGATGAGAGTCACCTTGGTGATGGTGCATCTGGAGTTTTAGAATTCATGCTACCCCTCTCCGTCTTACCTGATTGATCAAAAGAGAAGGGGCCCGGCTGCCCATTTCGGGGCCTGTCACATCCCCGCCTGGCAGCTGCATTCCCCCGGGGGAAAGCGGCTGGCCCGGGCTGCATCTGTGTTGGTTACTTTAAGAAGCAGTCTGAGCACCGTTTTATCGCTGTGGTTTTTATTTCCATCGGGAACGGAGAGCAGATTCTCTCAGCAGAGTGCTGATGTAATGACCACGACAACAAATAAGAGCCAGGCTTTACAGTTGGGGATAAACGGGTTTAGAAAGTCGTCGACAAAAAAGCGCCAGGCTCAGCTGCAAAGCTCAGTGACCTCAGGATTTGTCTTATTTATTGCATTTTGACTGGCATTCCCCTGTCAGGCAAATTGGAATAGGAATTACCTGTGTGCTACGCAATCTAAGCACTATCATTATATTTAAAGAGCCACTCCAGCAATTTGTCACTTCCTTCAAGTTAGGGGGAAAAGATTGTATGTTATATGTGAAATTGATTAAGTGCACCCTTAATTTCCTAATTAAAAAAGTACTGATTTAGCATCTTAGCACTAAAAAATGGTGCAGAGGAGCAAACTACACATATAATTTGGTCAGATCTGAATCATTTTCATCCTTTGACATCTCTCACATTTCTTTCCATGTGTCAAATCTGTTTCTAACATGATTCATATAATTTCCCTCATAGGTTAAAATCACATTCACTGTAGCTAACGGAGACCTCCTCTGACTGGTTCATAAACGATTTCACACGTTTTTTCTCATTCCTGATGAAAAAAGTTAAAATTAACTCTGCTAAGATTGCAGTAAAGGTAAGTGTGGACATTTCTTGTCTCCTGCAGTCTTGACTCACGATCCTTATTTTCTGTGTCTGGTGATTAAGACATTAGCCTGCTCTTGATGTTTAATGTATATAATAATTGTGTTTTTCTTTATCTTCATCAAGGTTGATTATTGTTTCCTCTGTTTTGAAATATTTGTAGTATATCCTCTATGAAATATAATCTGTCTTGTATGTTACCAAATGAACATTACCCACGATGCAACGTGACTGCCAGCCGCTTGGTCAGGCGATGCAGTAGCACCACGCTAGAAGTGGCTATTGTAGTCTTGAGCTGCTGGCTTCGATCAGAGATGAGGGCCACAGAAGTCTGGCACACTCGCTTCTTCCAAACCCTCAGACTTGTAAAATGTTCAGACTTGCAGTGTTCGGCCCCGACCAACACTGCCTCAGGTGGCAATTTGTAAGTCTCTGCGCAGCTCTCTCGGGAGCCCCAAAAGGCTGTCTACAACTTTTTTTTTCACATTTGCACTCGTCCGCCCCAAGACCTGTAAACAGACTTTGATGTGTAAAAATCCTTGGAGGCCCTGTTTAAACCAATACGACGGATGCGTCTGGTAAATAACACCTGATTTCCTTTGTCCTCTTTTTTTTGCGTCTAGACAGGTTTGGAAGAAGAGGCGGGAGGGGGGGCAGCTTTTCAGATAAGCAGAGTGTACTCGGAGCCTGCAATCCAGCTGCTGCTGCTGCCGGGGGAGTCCTGTAGTGGTGTCTGGAGTAATATCGGTTGACTGATCCCCTGTCTGACACCAGGATGTCCGTCTCTGGCCTTGACCACATCACAGTGTTCGGTGTCCTGCGCGTGCGGGTGTCGGATAACCACCTATTGATGAATGATTTGAGTTGCCGAAGATGGACTGAGGCGCTGCCACCCGCGGGGGTCTAGGTGAGACGGATGGGCCCATTTGTAATGCAGAGGGGGGCCCACAGCTGCATTAACTATTAAAGTGTGGTTATCTCAGGGTAATGGTACGCCAGCAGCACTGAAACCGACTACGGAGAGAGAGAAGGTGTAATCCTAATGTTGATGCATGGGCCACGAGTCCATTCTCCAATCTAACTGATTATCTGTACAATGTGACACGTGGTTTAACAGGTAAACAAGTGAAATCAGTGAAATCTGGCTTTTAACTATTGTACGGGCGAGACATTACAATATACAATATATAATAACAGTGATCACATGCCTGACTCTCATCTAATGGGACGCTACACATTTAAACTCTAAATGAGTCTTTAAACCCCGAATGCCAAGTGCTATTTGCTCGCGCTTTTGCTTTACAAACCGATTCAATTAAGACTTGTCACAGTCGGTTACTCCACCTGTAGAGGACGTCTTTTTCTTCATCACACACACGCACACACACACACTTTCCCTCTACCTCTGTGGGACCGAATAATCCTAACCTCAGATAAAAACAAAGCTTGCCACAGTGGTCCGGCCTGCCAACAAGCCTAAAAAATGATATATTTACCACCGGTCGGCCTCAAAGCACGGACACTAAAATGAAAGAGGAGCCATGAAGTTGGGAGGGCAGCTAACTTCTGAGGGGGATTCACCTCTGGCCGGCTCGGCTGTTTTTTTTTTTTTTTACCTTCCAACACGCTCTGTGAGGGAGTTCACCTGTTAAACTTTCCTACAGATTGTCAATATCTTTATCCGTTCTCCTCCTTTTTTTTCTTTTTTACCCGTACAAGTCTCGAGCACAGTGAAAGGAGGGAGGATTGATTCCACTGTACCCCCCCTCCCTTCCCATTTTGTCACCGCGAAGTCTGTCTTGTAAATGTGCCCTCGGAGTCGATTGGCCTGAGGGATGGAGGAGTGCAGGCAGTCGCTGGGTGCAGGAGTGAGCCATCCATCCTTCGTACCTGGGAGGTGGCGGGGGCGCAGGGCGGCGTTCCACCTGCCTGCTGAATAAATCATCGGCTAGTCCATTCTGCAGCTGCAGTCCAATTAACCAAAGGGACCCGGTGAATGCAGTTAGGAGGTATGATTAATTACACGGCACTGACAATACACACCAAAGCTCACAGTTTCCCAAAGGGCACACACCGAGCACGGCTTTACTTTGCAGATTTTTAGCTTCCTTTTGAAGTTTTGTCTGGAATTCACAATGTATTATTGGAAGTTTGTTTTTTTTTCATGATTTTGCTGGCAAACAGAAGCTAATTAAGTCTGTATCTGACGCCTGAGAGCGGTTGGATCTCTCACACACCCACAAACAAGCATATATAAATATATAAATATATATATGTATATCATGTGCAACAGTATCAAACATAGACTTGTTGCAAAGCTGGAGATCAACCGACCAACTGTATAATTAAAGAGCGCAGGAGATTTTCAACTCTTAGACGACCGTGGCGGCCTCTGACGGTAATTTACAGTGCAATTATTAAACCCACCACAAAGCTCTTCGTCTAACTACCCCGGCTCATTTGAATAGTGCCTTTAATTGAACATAAAAAGGCAGAGTGGAAGGTGAAAGGGAAAGGTTAATGGCACTGACACAAAGGGCAGACAGCAGAGGAAGTCTCGCCTTAAGTGTCACATCCTGCTTTCATCACAGCCCCATACAAGGAGCCAATTAGAGCTCGGCCAGTAATTAAGCCAACTCCGGCGGCCGGGGCTCTGGCCCTGGCTTTTTCGGAGGGGATTAAAGCCTTTCTCCTAGACAACTGCTGGTAATGGCCTCCATCCTTCTATCAATGATATGCTTGCGCTGACGTTTGACTGCTGCCACATCCAATAGAAAGGTCACAGAGGATGTAACAAATGAGAATAGAGGAAAGGGGAGACAGGTAAGTAATTGGAGGAGGGTTTGGTCAATGGGAGAGAGACTCCCCCAGCCGTTACTCTCTACCAATCCTCATCCGCGATGTGGCGGGGCGGAAGATAACAAACTACCCCTCTCTGTTTTTAGAAAATAGTTTTGCAAATTGTCCGGGGCAACAGCAACGGGAGAAAGGCGAAACGTGGACGTGACATTTTCAGCCAACGTCAGTTTAAAGGTTACATTCGCTTTCAAAGTCAGAACTCTGTTCTCTGTTTAAGGTTTTTCTCAGAGAGATGTAGCGTTTCTACATGTCCTCAATTTTGAGTTCATTATTCATAATTTGGAAGAAGCTGCTACCTTTCTAGCTTCAAACAGTGTTCTGAGGACCTTATTTTCCTCTGAGAACAGCTTGTTTGTTCAGTTATGGAAAAAACTAATACTTCTGAGTTTGTATTATTACTTTATATTACCAGTTCTGAGTTGGAATTTCTTCTCCAAAACTACCTAATGCCCCTTTAACATCCAAAGGACTGATTAATCAGCTTGTTTGTTCGATTTAAAAATCAACCTAATCGCCAGAGTCCATGTTGGCGATGCGCGTGTCTGCAAACCACTGATTTTACATTTCTTCAAGTTGCAACTTAACGTGAATTTAGGTTCAGTTTTCTACATATGTTGATGACGACGGTGTTCTTGTGCTCTGGTTAGGTTTAAGCAGAAAAATGAATAAATAAATAAAATACAGACACAGCAGAAGATGTCCCGAGGTCTCCTTGAAAGTATCCAGTGGTGTCGTGCTTACAAGTGTTTTAAATGTGATGGTCCCTCATCACAAATATCCTGCAGTTTGACACATGCAAATATTGAAACGCAGGCTCGAACTGCTGGCTTGGATTGTTCCAGCTTAACTCCCACCCACATCGCCTCCACCTCGGGACGCATTTCAATACGATATGTTTCAGTGTATGAAAGTGTATCCAGCGACTGGTCTGTTTAAATGAAATATTCTTTTTAATACATTTTACCTTCAGGAGCAGAACTTTGCTTTACCAATATAATTTTTTTTACAATCATGTGATTATTTATATTCATGAGCCTGGAAAATACTCGCCGCCTGTTAGTGGAGCCCCCTATAATTCATATCCAAGCGTCCCCTTAACTGTTTGCAGGATGCATAGTGGCGGGACAGTGGATCGGTTTTCCCGTTATGTAAGATTAATAACTTTATATGATGATGGTGAAACGAAGTAAACTTTATTTTAGCGTCACTCTGTACCACCAGACTACACAGCAGCTTCCTTCCACCGGGTAAAACCCGGCAAGTGTTCCTCAGTGCTCATAAAAAAGATTTAAATTTAAAGAAGTAGCCAATCTTCTGCCTCATAACCAACTCCTTGCGTTGCATTTAACGATTAGATGACGAACTCACCGAAAATCATCACATGACTGCAGTTTTTCTGTATTCTTGAGTTGTTTTGGTTTTACCTGTGGCGACTTTAACACTTCCAGTTGTTGTTTTCAAGTTGTCTCAGCAGCTATTTTTCCCCCGAATTGCCTGAATTCACGTCTGCCTCCCTCTGTTATCCCTGTGCAATATGACCTTACAATCGCAGAGCTCTTCAGGCGATCTCTACCTGCCCTGACACAGAAGGCCTTGGATTGTTTGGCTGAATGGGGATGGACAACAAATAGAGCTGAGACCACGGGTGTGTTACTCGCGTGCCAGGAGAAAGGTTTTGCTTAGGAGACCGGTCAGAGTTCAGATATAATCTGATTTGTTTTGGGACGTCCGCATCAAGCGCATGCTCTCAAAGACACAGACCGAGGATCCGTTACTTCAGTGTCGCCAAAAGAGCCGGTCTCCCGCGTGACGTTCTAAAACAAATACACCTGACCTTCATTCGTCCAGTCCTTGAGTATGCCAGCCCAGTTTGCGGAGGGTGACAGACGGCCTCTCCGAGGAGCTGGAGACGGTACAAAAAAAGGATGCTGCAGGTTCATCGGCATTCCGACTTCTTTCTGTCTGTCACAGGGTGAGAGGTGTGTGGAGGCCCCCCTGTGCAACGTCGCCATTAGACTCAATGACAGCGCATCCTTCCTGCACGAAAGGGGTTCCATCGTGCCAACGAGCAGAAACAAACGACGTGAACTTTTTCTCTATTTCTTGTGCTTAAAGTGGTTTTAAATCAGATATTTATTTCATTGTCTATGATGTTGGTTGTTATTATGTTTGACATATTACAGGTTTCCTCTGTTTTCATTCCGCCGTACAAAGCCTCGTCACACTTAAATAAATGGAACTTGAATACGTTTTGAATAACAACCACTTCTCGACACATTTACCCTGACAACTTTCAGAGATGATGAAATGTCAGTGTTGTATTTTTCATGATGTGTGTGTGTGGCCAACACCCCCCCCCCCCCTCCAAAAAAAAAAACAATAAAAAAATGAATTGTTTGACATTTAAGGAAAGGAAAAGTTTGACATTTATCTAGTTTTTTGTTTCACATCATGGAAATTGCTCTTAATCTTTACTGAAACATAACAAACTGCAGACAGAGGGAAACAGCGAACATGGCTGCCAAAGGTAATAAACAAATCCACCTATCATGATTTTAACCAAACCAATATGTTGGTTATCCCAATATAATTGACTAATAATGATCTATTACAGGTATATACTGTCGGTCTCAGTGTATACGTTGCCTGATATGCAGCAATATTAAAACTTTTTGGTGATTGTAATGAAGGAAACAATGCTTGGGGTTATCTAAAGTATTATTGATTGCTTCCGAGTGAAGATTGTTGTGTCGGAACACCGATTAAGTTTCATGTTAAACTAGAAAAGTATCCTGCCACTGTCAGTGAAGTGTTTAATAATTACATTTGAGGGATCATTGCTAAAAAGGTGTAAATATTGGCAAATATATTGTGTTGGAACTTTTCAATTTACTGACAATTTTCTATACATTTCCTTGGTTTTACGCTATACCTGGATGAATATTTTATGAACAACAAGAACTGTTTTTCTTTATAACTGCAGTGGACAGATATGTGACATTTGACTCGTGGAGACAAAGCACATTACAGCCACAGGTAACTGAGGTTTAGACAAATACTAAGAACTCAAAGTTTGTTTGTTAATTCATTTCAATCTGAGCTGTTTAGATTCATCATCCACTTAATAACTGACTCCATGAAACCTGCATTGGATTTTCCCTTTATAAAACAACGATTTAGCGAGAAGCTGCATACGGTGCAGAAAAGAGGAGCGGGGATACCGGACAGTCCTTGGATGGGAATTGGTTACAGCGGTGAAGAGGCTCCATGAACGTACTAATATCTGCTGCGAACGAACAATAATGTGATGTTACACACAGTTAATACTGCACTCCAGCACTTCCCTTTTTAATGAAGCTGATATCGGAGGCAGATATATATGTTTATTTCTGATGCTTATTGCTGAACAGAAGCCGGAGAACATAGACACGTATCCCGGGCCATCCGTTCATGCCAGACAAATGAACAGCTGGGCTAATTAGAGTTTGAAAATACGCGATTGCCTGAAAGTGAAAACACACACAAACATAATAAACCCATCAGTCTGAATATCAGAAATATCAAAGCATATGGTGATCTGAGAGAGCCGCACAAAGCACTGCACTCATATTCTATCAGGAAATAAAAAAAAGGAGGACTAATCGATATTGCTCATCTGGAAAAAACCCTTTTCACATCGAATCGTTTACTAACTCATGTGTAATGGCGCACTTGAGACGGACGTTCTGTAGATGCTAAAACATCACTACAAACACGAACACACACCGCATGGAACACGTGAGCAGATGCCCGGGTGAATTTTGAGGCTCTCCACAGCGTCATACATCATTCATTGGTGTCCATCTTTGCAACTTTTAAGGATACACACATTTGAAAGCTTACCCACACCTCTCCCCAATAAGTTCAGGTGACAGCCAGTGGAAAGCTCTCTGTAAATCCCTCACAGGACCAGCAAAGGGCGAAGGATCAGAGGGTTGTTTTCCGCAGCTGCTGGCTATTAATAATCGAGATGAATGAATATTTTCACGAGTAAACATCTCACAGGTTCGCTCCGGCTATCTCGGGCGGTTTGCATGTTTTTATCTGGCGCGTATACCAAACACATTTTTTATTTTTTGCTGTTTTTTTTTAATCCTCGTGGAAGCAGCTGTGTTAAGGACACAAAGTTATCCTCGACGCTGCGACTGTAATAAAAAAAAAAAAGAAAAAAAAGAAAGGCAGTTTAGTTTTGATGGACTTGTGAGGAATATCATGAGCAAAAGCAATTAAGATAAGCCGGAATGCTCAGTGTACTTATTGCATATTCAGCCCGAGCCATAACTCGATTCAAAAACATTTTCTTTGTGACCACGAGGGGTAAATCTTTGCACGGGTACGGGATGCTTCCGCACGTACATTTGCATTCTGACAGTAGCTAAATCTTTGTATATTTTGCTAATATAACCTCAAAGGCTCTTTTTTCTTATTCTTCTTCTTCTTCCTGTAGCTGGCCATTGATAATCCTGTTGAATAAACATCATATTCATGTGTAAATATTTTTTTTTCTTCCTGGGTTCATCTCGGGCTGCCTTTCTCTCCCACACGATACAGGTTCATCTGTAAAAATGCATTGTAGTTGTGTTTTTTTTCTTGTTCTTTTCCGACTGCAGCTTCTTCTGAGGATTAAAAAAACCCAAACATGACTTATCCTGCATGCTGCGACTGTAAAGGCGTTTTTATTTTTTTTTTTGGTGTGCCTTTTTTTCCCAGATAGGTTGTCTCAGTGTATAACAATGACTCTTGGCTGCAGCTGCAAACATATTCTCTGAATTGGATTACATTCGCACAATGTATGGTAGGCGACATTCTCATCCTAGATAAACTGTGGCGCTGGATAAAGGGGCTCGAGGGAGGGATGGAGGGACGGAGGGAAGGAGAAAAGCACATTTCTGAGGGGCACAAGTAAGAATTCATCTTGAAATAAAATGGAAAAGTCTGCAAGCTGTTTTTTAAGAGTGCAACATGTAGTGTGGAATCGAAAGAATAGTCCGATAACTTTTTTTTTTGTTTTTTTTTTAAACTCAGCTCAGCATGAAGAGAAAGAAGATGTAACATGATAATCAGTGAGCTTCAGAGGTGCTTGGTAGGTGGATTCTGTTAAGACAGCTCTGTTATTTCCCCCCTGGATCCCCGCTGAGTCTCGGCCGATGACGCACAGGCCAGACCTGAATGTAAGAAGCTAATAATTTCCGCTGAGGTTTATCGTTATTTATTCTCTCGAGGCCAAGTAGCTGTTTTAATACATTAAAATGCATTAAAGCTGTTGGAATCAGCCTCTTATGCATATGTGAAGGGGTGGGTGTGTGAGAAAAGGAGCTAAGCAAATTTTTAAGGCTTACAGCTCAGATCCCCAAAAATTACCTGAATGTATAATTCAAAGTGCAACAGCGTCTCCGTGTTAATGCCCATTATCCTTCCTGCACTTAAGCCTCGGAGACATTTGCCCGGTTAAAGAGTTCGAATGTCGCTGCTTGGATTTCACGTCTGGTCGCTTGTGCCAGGTCCACACATTAAACTGAATCATCAAAATTAATTCTCCGTCTTCTTCAGACCGGCTAATCGCGTTGTTTCATGGAAGAGGAGGTCGTCACGCTAATGCACGCGATAACCAAGGAAGGTGAGGCGACATTAAACGCAGCTGGTGCTGTGAAACCTTGCACATGCGTATAGAAGTATAAGAAAAAAAAAGCTTTTTAAACCTTACGTTTGGGGCAAAGTCACCAAACTATATCTGATTTGACAAGTGACTCTAAGATTAGATATGTGGGGGGTGCTGTGTTTAATTATATGTCTTTAAATGTTACAAATGTTGCAGAAAATGACAACGTAAAATAACCAAATTTTACCGATTTCACTCATCTCTGCAGTGTAAAATCGTCCACCAGCTGTCTACCCGGAAGTGACTTGCTGATACGGTCAACTCTCTATAGACAGTTCTGGTTGATGATCTGTAATTTGTTAATTAAGCTTTTTTTAAGCGATCAGTGTGCATATTCACTACGTTAATTCCTCTGTGTTGTGCTTCCCATGAGGATTTTTCACTGGCGCTTTCCTCGTTACGTTAGGAACAAAGGCGCTCATTTAAAAGTTAGTCTATATCAGTGAATCCAGTCTTCTTGCTACCGCACCAGGCTAGCTTTTCTGTAATTCCCTGCACAATGGCCAACTTTCTTCAGCCTTTTTTTTTTGTGTACCTTTGCTGCATATATTTCACCCACACAGACAAAATAAATAGCCCGTCAAGCATCAGTAAAAAAACAATGTCACAGGAAAACACATTTGCATAAAAATCTGTATGAAATTAATAAATAGATCATGTTTTCAGCGTCGTCGTGGGTGTTTTTTCATGCTGAAATGCATGAACATTTTTTCCCTAAAACGATTAACATTTGTTGTTTTTTTTCCCCACAAATGTGTTGCTGTTTTCACACATTTTAACAGTTATTCAACACATTTTTTAAGATTGTTTTGTCGCTAAAATATCCCAAAATTATGAAGAAAAAAAAACATACCCATGGCAATCTCCCAGAGCCTAAGATTTCTATAATTAATTTTGCCTGGTTACAAACGTCATTTTTGCAGTTATACTAAACAGAAGAAAAACAGCATTTGCTCACATTTAAGAAGTTAAACTCACCAAATGTTTGTGTGGCCATTTGCTCAAACTGTCGTATGTCTTGCAGCCAAAACTCTGCCGACATGCAGCGCGGTAAAGATACATTATGTACTTCTGTGTCACACAGTGCATTTAATGGCTTTACGCCAACAAACGTGGTCTATTTTACTATTTACTTTTTTTCCCCCCTTGTTTGTTATGTCTTCTCTATGCAGTGTTTTTATTTTGCTGCATTACTGTTTCACACAATGCAGTTGTGTGATTGATCGGTGGGCCCTGAAGTCCTTTGAGACACACTGTACTCGTGATGAATGGCAACGGAAAGGAACTCAACTTAACATTCTTTACTGCGAAAGCAGGCGAGAGACGTGAATAACAATTTAAACGCTGCGTGCTTTGACGATTAAAACACAAACAAATGTATTGATTATAACTAATGATTATAACCAATTAAAGACACTGTTGCAGGAGTAACGGTGTCTGGGGATTGTGACAACAACAAGCTCATTGCATGTCTCCTTGTGCCAGATGGATAATAAAGCCTGGGTCACCATCTGTGTTAAACTGTACCACAACAGTTTTAAATCATGAAATTATGTTTTCACCAAATGAGTCTGAGGTAAACACGCTTTCCTTTTGTTGGTGTACTTTGCATAATTTCTTGCCGTATTGGGTTTGTTCTTAAACATGGGCTGTAGCAACAATCACGCTGAGGTTTGTGATACTGTCAGGATTGTGATGCAGTCTGTCTTTGGTCTCATCTCTACACGGGCCATCTGTCGAACAGCGTGATCTCAGACCAACGTTTCCATTGATGTGGCACCTGTAAAAAAAGAAAAAAAAAAATCTTTTACCTGCCCGATTCCTTAATTTAACATTTGTTTAGTGTTATATTTCTTTGTGGTACATGGTAACACTTCCTGGTCAGGGTGCATGAAAGAGCATGAATTCATTTGTTTAGTGCTTCAGGAGCGATCAGTCATGTCCATGTTTTCATATCATATCACACCTGATCTAACGCAGGAAGGATACGCTGATCAATGCAACAGCTGAGGTTTTTTATTCATCCGTTTTTCCCAACCTGTAACCTCGGAAAATCACGATGGTTGACATATTATTCCAGTCAGGCATGAGAAAATATTAATACATTTATATCACTGATAGTTCAAGAAGTGCTAAATGCATGAATTCAAACCCTTTCAAGCATGGATTCATGAAACCTCATTATAAAGTGTTGTTTTTAAAGTGCACAGTTATTGATCTCACCAGAAGGTGGCAGAGTCAGCTGTCTGAGGCAAATAAACTGCAGGACCCAAAGAAGAGGACCAGTCTGAGCTGACCAGTCTGGGCTGATGGTCTGCCATGGAAGCATGTGTTTCTATGTTCTTTCTGAGTCTTGCTTGTGAAAAAAAAACAACAACAGCAAATTTGTTATTTGCAAATTTGGACTTACATCTGTAACATCACACTTGATGCCGTCTGATATGGGCCTGTTGGTGGTGTTCATTGAACATCATTATGCATGTTGTCCCAGGGGCCTCATTGGATGGTAAATGGACTTGCATTTATATATTGCTTTTCCAGTCTAATGACCACTCAAAGCACTTTACAATACTTGCCACATTCACCCATCCACTCACACACTGATGGCAGAGGCTGGCATGCAAGGTGCCAACTGCACATCAGGAGCAATTTGGGCTCAGCCCGGGGAACCAGCAACCTCACAATCACTAGACGACTTGCTCGACCCCCTGAGCCACAGGCGCTGATGTCAAAAGAACAGACGTTATCCTTTATAACACGTGTTAAATGCTGTGAAAGGGTCCAACTGTTTTCCTAAACCTTACGAAAAGGTGTTTTTGTTGTTCCTGGAACATTATAATTAACCAACAGAAAGCGACAAACTTCATGTTTTGAGCAAGCTGTTGTGGGTCAGTGGGTTGAGTACAGGTAACTCATCCAGGTGCCCAGGGTTTTCTTTTTAGTTTTCTGTCAATGTTTAAGCAAAAATCCTTGGTTAGGTTTAGGAGAACATGGTTTGGGTTAATATATACCCTTTCACAATGTTTAACACGTTTTCCCCGCCTCTCTCTGTTGCCTATACAAGCCTGTCGAAGTTGTTAAAAGCTGCTGGACTGTGGATTTCTTTGTGACTCGGAAAGTCGAATTTTCGGCGACAGTCCAAAGGATGTGACTTCATTCACTTTCTCGAGTGTCACGTCTCAGTGCCTCTCTCCACTCCCCTGACAGTTAACAACAGCAGGTAACATTAGTTTGGAAATGGAGTCCGGAAAAGTAACAACCGGCTTCCACAGAGCCCCTTTAACAGAATGAAAAAAGGTTTTTTATGGTTGAACAGACGCATTATTATATTTTCAAAAGTCCTGACAAACATGAAACTTGATATAAACCTGAACCACATGTTTTCTTAATACGGCAGAATTCAATACAGGAGGTAGGGAAATGTACACAATATGATAATCTTCCATTTTCACACCAGAGTGCAACTTGAAAACAGCATCCCCCTCAGGATATCTTCTCCCATGAGCGTACTTTTCTGGTCTTTTTATCCAAGTCCACAAAGCTATGACATCACAAAAACATAATTGGTCAGTTGCAATGATGGATGGCGGATGGATGACGATCCTGGAGTGACATTAATAACGATGATCCAGGAAAAACTCCAGCACGGCGATATCAGATCCCTCCCACACTTGATAGGAATCAGTTGTGATGACGTGACTATGCATTATTTGTAAAAAGGCTTGAAAGGCTTTTTTCTTTTTTTGCAGCTCGAGGCTCGTCTCTCTGCTGGATCCTGTCAGTAAGTGTGCACAAAAGCGGGATGAACATAAAAAGAAAATGCCGATTGCTAGCGCCGAGAGAATAAACACGAACAAATAGTGAAGTGTGCCAACTGGCGAAACACATACATCAACTCTAATGGAAGTCTATGGGGTCAGAGAGGTGACTGTACTGTTAAGCAATGCTTAATGCCGTGGAGGCCACCTGCACTTACATTTACATCTGTGGAGAGCTGCAGTGTTGCCAGGCGTGACAGTGGGCCAGACAGATCCATGGCCCGACGCCCAGAAATCCGCTTCTCGGTCTCGAGGCTCAGAGTGCCTGTCCCAACCTGGCTCCTCATGTAACCTCTACCAACACTTCCCACAGGATTGGACGGCTGTGTGTGTTTGATAGACAGACAGAAAGACAGACAGACGGACAGACAGACGGACAGACTCTGGAACACCAGCACCCTACTGCAACATTCCCGCTTCCTCTCATTATTATTTCTTGTTGTTGTTTGGGTTACGCAACGGGTGGCGCATTTCTGATCCATCTGTGATTACAGTAAGGTGCAATCACAGATGGATACTCCGATCTGCTGTTAACACAATACAGCTTTGTTTACTAAGTGATTTACTGGATTTAAGGTTGCATTTTTTCTGTCTTAAAGTCACTTTCGCCCCATCTGTGCAAGTAGGGCACGTGTGAACCCATGTCCAAAGAAAGTGTAGAGAGGCGACTCTGCATCTGTATACAGATGTAGGATGTGTTGAGAAAGAAAACATGCAAAACATTATTCGTCTGCTTCAACAACATATGAATCTGAGCCAAAATGTTCCTGGTCAAACAAACGGCTCTTTTTTTTAAAGATTGGATCTGATTCAAGATGATGGTGCTGATGGTGATGGTGCTACCTCCAAACACTGGGCAGATCACACGCCCCAGCGGGAGCACTTCGCTCTACTACATCAGCTGGCCGGCTGGTGCCCCCATCGCTGAGAGCAAACAAAGCCCGCCCAGCGACTTTTCTCTGTTTTGGCACCTCAGTGGTGGAACGAACTCCCGACCAATGTCAGAACAGCAGAATCACTCTCCATCCTCTGCAAAAGACTTATTTGTTCAGACTTCACCTCAACCCCGCTTAGCATGACTCTCTCTTGTGACAAATGTACTTATTGTAAGTCGTTTTGGACAGAAGTGTCGGTTAAATGCACTAAATGTAAATGTAAATTTGAATGTAATTGCAACCTAGTCACCACAATAAATGAAGGTAAAGTAGAAGTCTGCAAAACCAAAGATCAGTTAAAACTTTACATATTCTTAGGTTAAATTTTAAGTTTTTCTCATGTTTTTTCTCATGTCACAATGCTGTATTTACGCTCTGGTAAGGTTACGCTCTGGTAAGGTTGCATGAAAAATACAAAAAAATAATTAAAAAATACCTGCTTTATGTTCACACAAATAGACGGAAATTTGCCGTTTTGCATCTACAAACATAGCTTTTCCATTTGTTGCCAAAAAACCATCTGGGGATGGCCTGACGTCTTGTTCAAAACACAATGTACTCGTAGCGTCTGACACAAATTGAACTATATGTCAGTCCTGGCATCTGGCCTGCATAATCTATCTGCAGGGTTGCGGCTTGACTCACAGTGGCATGTAAAGTGAAAGCCTCGGACTCACAACTCAACATTAAGAGGCGCTGCTTTGCTCCTCTCGATGTGTTAATCATAAAGAAGTCATGCTGTGAAAAAAACGGTTCTGGGTTTTTCATCTGTTTGTAAACATCTAAATCTTTGACCGCTGCTTTGAATATATGATTCATAGAGAAAACTAGCCTCTCATCTGCAGTGCTACATACACTTGGTCACACAGACTGTAAAAAAACAAAACTGAATGTTGCTGAAGGATCTTGTTTGCTGCGGTTTGCTGAGCAGCAGCCCTCTCTCGATTCTTTCATTAGGAGCCCTGTTAGCCCGGTTCCCCCTCAGCCCTGCGCCGCATCACCACCCTAACAGGAGATAGATGGCCACATAAATATGAGCGGGGACACCGAATACCTACAAATAACAGCATCTCATCTGCTCCTGTAAGAGTTGCCAGCCACTGCCGCGCGACGCTACACCCCGCCCGGTAATTACCTGCTTTCACTTCACAGACATACCGGCGCACAATTCATTTTGATTTATCTGTTATTTGCTTTTAAACATGGGTGTGACTCTGCATTCGCCAAGGCTGAATCACCCTCCGGATCCTGGAGTCTATCAATGCAGTGCTCGAGGAGGGCTAATCAAATCCTGCTGCCCACCCCAATCTGGTTGGATCACCAGTTTGGGAGGGAAGAACAGAATAATTCATGGGCCTCCCAAGCTTGTGTGACTGACTGAGGTGAAAATAAGTAGACTTTTATTACACCCTCAGATGACTTATTCATCCTGCCAAGGCGCTCATCAATTCAATAATTAAGACAGTGGACCATTAAGGTTAGTTTTACATTTCTTCCCCCCCTTATATACACTATTATACTTTCCAGCCTCTGACTGTGTTATTTCTTATTTTTCTAAGCGAGAACGCTCTCAGGGGGGAAAAAACAAATGCTTTCAGCCCATAATTGTGCAGTCAAGAGGTGAGAAAAATACATACCGTCTGAAACTCAGATATAACGTCTTACATAATGAGGAATCTTGGCACTTGTTCTTACGGCGTCCCTCCGAACGAGTCGTGAATTCTCATCTTCCGAGTTTTTAAAAAATCAGGGCTGCAATCTGGCCCTCGCAGAGAATGCAATAATAATATCATGGCACGGCGCCGTCTTAGCATCACTGTTGTTGTGAGCAACAGAGGCTTGTTTCCTCTGATTCGGGGGGGGAAACTAACTGCTGACGAGCTTTTCACATTTGACAGTTTCTCATGAATTTTGCACTAACAAGCAACGAAAAAAAACAAAAACACGAGGCAATCCAAAGTTGTTTACCGCAGTGTTTTTTTTCCACCGTGGCCACGAGGATGCTGGTACATACCAAGTGTAACTACAACGTCTCCGGATGATGAGAGCGTTTTCTGCCTTTAATGGTTTTGTCCGGAGCCGGAAAACACATGTTCTCTGTGTGTTCTTCCGTGATCGAGGACGAACCAAAACAGTTTTGGGTGAGCTGTATGTAATGTAGTCGAGTTTTAATGCAGCGTGTTTCTTACGCTGAGTCAAAGAGGTAGTGTGTAAGAAGCGGCCTGGACTGAAGTTATTGACAGAGTGTTGATTGCACGATTGTCTTGCAGAGATGTCTACTGAAGTTAGCATGCTAGACAGCTAACCCCGGCCCGCCCTTTCTCCTGATGCCGCAAGAGGCGACAGTCTGATAACCCCCAATAGTCTCAGCGGGGAGAGTTTGCTACTTTGGTCCAATTCAGGTTCGCCTCTTTTACCACTCCAAAACAAGATTAGTTGCCTCGACACACTCAACACAAAAGCACTGAAACTCGTCAAAACAGTCTCGGCTTGTCTTTCCACAGTCACCTCACGTTTGGTCAAGATTAACCCTCAATTCACCAAAAAAGATGTGAAAATATACGGGCTTCATGCGCGGTTCTCGCCCGCCACTGATGCCTAGTCCTCAGCCAAGTCCTGGACAGAGAGGCTCTACATCAGCACTGTACTGTATCGCCTGGTTTTTCCAATGAGCATTTGTCAGCCTTGTAGGCTGTTTTCGCTCAAATTCTGGGGGCCAAGGCAGGTCGACTTAGCCTCGATGCCCGTGATGACTCCCCTCCGCCGTCTGAGGTTGCGGCGCGTGCGCAGCTAACAGGGCCGTTTAAGCTCTCCTGCTTACGGCAGCTAGATGCCACAACCGAAGATAGCTACAGCGAAGGGGCAGCACTTTAAGTATACTGAGCAGCAGTAAGCAGTGGAGCTACCGTTGAATTCTGGGTATTTCTTACACAAATGACACCTCAAATGAGGCTATCAAGCCTCTTGTAGATAAGCAAAGGAGACAAAACTTAAACGCACAGCTGTTTTCTGTTGGGGAAGGAGAATAGGTGTGATCTTATCACCTTCCTCGACATTTTGTGGGTTAATTTTGTTAACTTTCTAGCCTGGGAAGTGAACTCCGGGGGCTATCAGACTCTTGGGGCTAGCTGGTTAGCATGCTAACAATAGTAGAGTCTCCGCAACACAGAGCATGGACTAACTAGGTCTTCCAAAACTGCCTCTTTAACTGCTGACTTGAGTCATTAGATGGAGAAAGATCCACGAGTATGTTTCTATTTTGGATGGCAGCGTTCGTAACTGGCACCAAACAGAAACCACACAATCATGGCGTCACCCGAAACGCATTATCAGACGTGACACGGAGACTCTCAGTCAACAGCGGAGTGGAACCTTCCTCACTCGAGAATGTGACCAAAACACCTCTGACGCCTTCGCAGCGACGCCTCGGCTAACATTCGCACGATCGCAGGTGTTGAACGCCGATCAACGCCTTGTCAAACCCTGGAAATGAATCAATTGAGAAGCATCGAGCCTGCGGTTCTGAACGCCGGTGCGGTTATAAATAAAGGCTCACAGCTTTCTCACGTTCACCCATCATAAATCATAAGTATTATCACATTATTAGGCCGGGCTGTCACACGGAAATCCATCAGGTGAGCAGCTGTAAACGGCGGTAATGAATAGATTTGGAGTCCAGATGTTCTGCAGCTCTTTGGACAGTCACTCTAGGTCTCATGGGAGTTAGGGATATGCAACAACCTGTAACATGACAGTTGTCGTTAGTAATAGCTTATAATGATTAGCTAATGGGTAATTATCCATTAATAACATGTGCGTTATCAGACAGTGAGACACTGAGATATTTTTCTTGTCTTTTTTTTCCCCTAAATCCACAAGAAAGATGCTTTGTTCCATCTGTGACGGAGCTCCAGATCACTGCAGAGCGGCTCCAGATGGAAACAGCTGGATCGGCTCCGTTCATTCATTACTGGACGAGTGCGCCGTGACTGATTAGACTGATGGATCAATAAGTGCAATCAGCACGGTAATGATAAAGGTATAAAAGAAAAAGCGATTCCAGCGAACGAGTCGAAATTACCCGCGGGATGATCCGAGGTAATCACTGAGAGGTGAGCAGTACTCCTCCGCGTAAACGACGAGAGAGACGCTTGCGTGTGTGTGTGTGTCATGTAATTTCTCTTGCACAACTTTAAAGGCTCCCGAGGTATCACAGGCGGACAGGCGGCAGGGAGGAGCGGCGGCAGTGGACCTAAAGATGCGCTAGTCGGCGCCTTAAGAATGAAATTCAATACTCGTGTGTGTCGGTGGACCACAGCGCACTCAGAGGACCTGGACCTGGAGAGGAGCCCTCCACCCTGCCTCCCTCCCTCCCTCTCTTTTTGTTTAACTTGGTGAATCCCCAGACGTTCCGCTAACAGCATCCACACCCGCAAAGGCTCGGGGACAACAACCGATCCATCGCACAGAGATGATCTCAGACCCTCAAACGCACCTGGGTGTGTGCGTAAAAATGCGCGCCCCCCCCCCCCCCCCCCCCCCCCCCCCCCCCTCCTCCCCCACCCCAATCCATCGAGCGTTCCAGTTTTGCACCTCGGGGCTGTGATCTCTGCAACATCTCACACAGCAAGGAGGCAGCCAGCTCTTTTCAAACGTCAAAAGTCTGGGAATGACTCGTCAGCAGCCTTTTAAACTGGAAACCTCCATCTTTAAATACAAATAATGTAATTCTGATCAAAGCATCTCCAGCCTCGACCCCATGTCTTAACTCACGGATCTGATTTATTTAGATTTCTTTTTGATTTCTCAGTCCTGATCACTTCCTGCCACCCCCCCCCTTTTTTTTTCCTTATTCTTTTTTGGTGTTGTAGTTGAGGAATGCGCTTATACCAGCGGTCTCAGACAAAGCTCGCCCATGGTGAGGATCTAATTTGTGGCGCTTAATAAAAAGAAAGGGGGAGGGAGAGAGAGAGAGAGAGAGAGAGAGAGAGAGACTGGGGGGAAGATCGTTTCCAGTTTTACGCGCGGTGGGAGGGAAGCTTTCCGTGCGGTTAGACCAGAAGAAGCAGGAGCGGAGGGAAGGAAGAGGAAGAAAAAGAGGAGGAGGAGGAAGAAGAAGTCGAAGAAAAAGTAGGAAATCTCTGCAACCCCTGGAGTCTCATTCAGCACCACTCGCTGCTGGACAGCGTCTGAGCGGCGGAGTTGATCGAGAAACAGGAGATTTGTTTCCAGCCTCGCGTCCGGGAGTAACACCGCATCTGCACAGGGCGCATTCACCAAACCCCCTCCACACACACACACAAACACACACACCTCACAACTCACTGGCATTTTTTGACTTCACACATCTGCCCGCTCCTTCTTTCTTTCATTTATTTATTATTGTTTTTTAAAAAGAGGAAGATTTTTGACCCGTGTGGCGGGTTTGGCGTTTAAAACAGGAGGAGGCGACTGGAGCCGGCGCTGCCAAAAGACAAAAAAAAAACAAAAAAAAAACAGAGACGCAGGGAAGAAGAAGAAGAAGGAAAAGATACGCAAGAAGTTCGTTTTTATCCACTTTGGGCTCACCCACATCCCCGGACAGGATTTGGGAGGTAAGACTGTTTTTCCCTTTTTTCTTTTTACGGTGTCTCACATTAGGAGCAGCTGCGATGACAGGCATGCATCGTCCCGGAGTTGCGCAGCTGTGTGGAGGATTTCTGTCTGTGCACGAAATATGCGCGTAAAGCTACTTGGAGGGATGTTTTGCGAGGCTTTCAAGCAACGTGCGAACAACCGGGGTCATCTTTGTGTTGATTGACAGCCCTCTTCATGTCAGTACTGGTGAAACCCTGCTATTTATGAATGCTTTTTTGTCATTTGGAGGGCTGTGGTCCCTCTCTGATCAACACACTCAACAGATGAATCACCTTTACTGAAAGGAGCAACCAGTCTGACGTTTTTTCTGGTGGAGCCGACGGGGTGGTGATGGTGTGTGTGTGTGTGGGGGAGACTTGGCAATACAATGAAGCCCTTCATCAGCTGCGTCTATGGGAGCCCCCTCCTGCAAGCCCCTCTCCGCTCCCCGCTCCACTTGGCTCGCTGTTGTGCCTCCAATGCGCACAAGCACATCCGAGCAGTTTATAGGTGTGATCAATGCACAGATGGAGACAGAGGAGAAGATGTGGGTGCGATTTAAAATAAATAAATAAATCAAGACGCACAGAAATCTGTGAGATCTTATAGTGTGTGTGTGTGTGTGTGTGTGTGTATCGGTGGCAAACCGTCTTCGCCTTTTAATCATGTTCAAGTGAGACATGACGCCTCGGTGGGTCATATGGTTTGGTGACGCCTCACTTGGTTGTGCATCACTGTCAGAGAGGACGCTCGGATCGCTGCTCGTATTTCCGCCGCTCTGAGGCGGATTGATTTAATATGTTGAAACATTCAAGGAATTAATTCTTGAGGGGGTGTTTACATCGACGTGTTCGTCACGTGTAGTCTTCTTGTGGATAACGAAAGAAAGAATGTGTTCTCATAGGGAGAGTTGCAATGGATTTGCTCCATTCCCACTTTTTATATCATTCTTTTTTTTTTTTTTTTTTTTTTTTTTTTTTTTTTAATGGATCTCTGGAGTCCAGTGAAAGTTCCTCCCTGGATTTCAATAAGTGATAAAAGAATTCATTTCGGCGACACTCTTTAAACTCAAAACTTCGTTTGAAGCCAAGAAGCAAAAACCTGAGTAGTAAAAAACAGAAATAATTCTCCATTGTTGGTCTTCTCGAACAGCTGCACTCACACAGATGTGTCTCATCGAGCCACTAACACATTCATTTGCAGCATTTTGTTTCGTTTTTGGAGGAACAACAAGACAAACTGATGCTTCGAAGCCCTAAAATAAGCACTTTGAAAGACCAATCAAAATTATTTCTAGAGCTGGACAGACACTGGATTTTGGGGCCAATGCTGATGCTGATATTCTGGAGTAAAGCACATTTTGTTGTGATAATCCCTCAAATGTGGTTGTTTGAAGAAACCACACGTACAGCAATGGAAGCAGGATATTGTACGATTTAACAATCAACATTACCAGCTTTCATATCGGCACATTTTGGACACCATACCAATATATCTGTGATCCCCAATATCACCGAAATATACCAGTCGGGGTTTTAATTCTCGTGCTGCTTTATCACTTTTTGATTTTTCTCTGGCCAGAGAAAAGGTTGACAGGCTCACTGAATCTTCTTCTGCACTAATTCTGCTCCCTTTGAGTGATATCACACCGTCTGGAGTGCAGATCTCTATCTGCAGTCACAGTGTGTGAGCATTCGTGATTATCCAGGAGAGAAGAGAGTTCTCTCAACCTTCACAGTAGCTTATTATGCCTGTTATACCGCTGTAGACAAATCAATCCCAGTATGAAGTCAGCCGGATTGCGGATTTCAGTTTTGAGCTCACGACAAGTTACAGTCAACTCGCTCTGATAGAAAAAAACTGATGATGAACGCTTTTGGCTCTGTGGCCTTCGTCAGAGCTTTGCACTTCATTATCCTGTTTAATTTCCCTCCTATGTTGATGCTAAGCTTCATTTGCCCTGCAGTGACTATTTGGCTGTGCTGCTTTTAAACAGTATATCAAGGTGTTTTAAGTACAAGCTCTCTTTTCCTAAAAGACACACATTTTGCAGCGCTGGCCTTTTTTTTTTTTTTTTTTTACATTTTACCCCAAGCTGAGTTCCTCATCTGAAGCTGTGCACTACCCACAGCAAGATCCGCCAATTAAACGGCTGTGTTTGGTTTTGGCTGTAGAGGTGAGGGTTCGGGCCAGAGTTCAGCTTGGGGTCTGCCAATCGGAGGTGGGATCTGTGGGCGGCTTGGGAGGAAACATACCCCCACAAGGCTTAGTTCAGAGACAGAAGCAATTACCACAAAAATGTTTTGTTGACAGCACCCAAAAAATGCTTGCATCATAAAAACTAACTTGAAAATGTCTCCTGTTTGAAATGGGATACCTGGACGTTTAAGCGAGCACCTGCAGTATTCTGTCAGTTTATAATGGCACAAGACATTATTCAGTATTTTTCCTCATTAAGAAGACTCTTCCAGAAACAACTACAAAAAAAACCAACCCATCTCATTAAGATGCAAAGCCTGGAGAAGCTCCAATAAACAAAGTAAGAGACTGACTGTCAGCACAAAGCCGGCCACTGTTAACCTTTACATCCAAATGAGTTCCCTCGTACTGTAATCTGTTCTAGAACTGATAATGTCCCCCCTTATAACCAGAAAATCATCCAGGATATGTTTACTGTCATTTCCTCCCTCTCTTGTAATTCATTTTTTCCGTGCTGCTGTGAGTTTGTTTGACATTGCACGAATGGGGGGCGGGGGGCATAAATTATTCCCCTCTGTCGGCTTCTCTTCCTTTTCCTCTCAGACTGAGCCGACGTGCGCTCTGTACGTGTTAGATGGGTTTTAGGTATCCGTTCCCACGTCGTTCCTTGTCACCGCCTCTTGATTGCGGAGCATCCACACTCTGGATCGCCTCCTCCTCTGCTTTCTCCTCCTGGCCGCCCATCTGTTCATCAGGGGGGCCGTCTGTGTGGCCTTGCTGTGCTGACCACAGTCTGATGATCTCCAAAACAGATCCATTCCTCAAAATCTCAGCTCAGTCCTATTTTCCAAACTGCTGATTCTTCTCCTCTGTGATCCTTTTAACAAGGCTTTTCCATATCTGCCATAAGTGTCCTATTCGTAAAAAAAAATCAAAAAGCTTTGTTGCATGCTTTGGACTCACAAAGTTTATTTTGGATAAAGTTTTAAAGTCCAGCGGCTTTTTTTGTAAAATCTGCCACGACGCAAGTAAACTCCAGAATGAGTGCACGGGCACTGCGGCACGCCCACAGGTTGAACATCTTTATTAGCAGCCTGTTGATGCTAATCAGGGATGACATCCGCTCACACTCTGGTTAATTTACAAGATTTACAACACAAACAACGGAGCAAATAATCTTTCCATCCCGGCGAGAGAGTTTCATGTAACAGAGACACATTGACAAAGGTGCCGAATTAATCTTAGTTCTTAGCAAAGGTTATTAGGACACATGCTGTCCTCAGCAAAACTGGCTCCAGCTCACTCTTTAAATAATGTGCCCCTCTTGACAGGCAGAACTCATTCAAATGAGCCGAGGCAGTAATGGCTCCACATCAATGATACTTCTGTTATAACTCAGACAACGTTTTGGTCTATCCTGCACAGTCATGTAAGTGAGATAAAGAACCGTGATAAAT
Source organism: Sparus aurata (assembly GCF_900880675.1). Classification (NCBI taxonomy): domain Eukaryota; kingdom Metazoa; phylum Chordata; class Actinopteri; order Spariformes; family Sparidae; genus Sparus; species Sparus aurata. The sequence continues at coordinate 9,515,475 of NC_044193.1, forward strand.
ATTTGAGGAGCACAGTGGATAAGCAGCTTTATCACTCTGACATGTGGCTGGAGTGTAAAGCTAGTACAGCTCATTGGCAAGACATTTTTTTCAATTAAGCAGAATGATTATTCTTAATCACCCAATATATTTTTCTCACTCTGTAAGACTAAGCTAAAGAGAGTCAGAACCTGTATTTTTTAATTATAACTAAATAGATGTTAATTTCTAGTTCAGTGGCTCAGTTCTGAACAGTCACAAATTTCCTCTGCTCTTTCTTGGGTGTCACTTTGGTGAGTAATTAACATCACTGTGTTGATTAAGTTTAGGAACTAACAATACTTAGGTTTTGGCAAGAAAAGTAGTTGGTCAGATTTAGGCAACAAAACAAATTGGATGGGTTTAGGCAAGAAAAAGTAGTTGGTTCGATTTAAACAAGAAAAATACTTGGTTAGGTTTAAACAAGAAACATAGTTAGGTTTAGGCAAGAAAAGTAGTTGGTTAGGATTAGGCAACAAAACAAATCGGATTGGTTTCAGCAAGAAAAATACTTGGTTATGTTTAGGCAACAAAACAAATTGGATGTGTTTAAGCAAGAAAAATAGTTGGTTAGGTTTGGGCAAGAAAAGTAGATGGTTATGTTTAGACAAGAAAAGTAGTTGGTCAGGTTTAGGCAACAAAACAAATTGGATGGGTTTAGGCAAGAAAAATAGTTGGTTAGATTTAAGCAAGAAAAATACTTGGTTAGGTTTAGGGAAGAAAAATACTTGGTTATGTTTAGGCAACAAAACAAATTGGATGGGTTTAGGCAAGAAAAGTAGTTGGTTAGGTTTAGGCAGGAAAAGTAGTTGGTTAGGTTTAGGCAAGACAAATACTTGGTCAAGTTTAGGCAACAAAACAAATTGGATGTGTTTAGGCAAGAGAAATAGTTGGTTAGGTTTGGGCAAGAAAAGTAGTTGGTTAGGTTTGGGCAAGAAAAGTGGTTGGTCAGGTTTAGGCAACAAAACAAATTGGATGGGTTTAGGCAAGAAAAATAGTTGGTTAGATTTAGACAAGAAAAATACTTGGTTAGGTTTAGACAAGAAACATAGTTAGGATTAGGCAACAAAACAAATCGGATTGGTTTCAGCAAGAAAAGTAGTTGGTTAGGTTTAGCCAAGAAAAATACTTGGTTAGGTTTAGGCAAGAAAAATAGTTGGTTAGGTTTAGGCAAGAAAAATACTTGGTTATGTTTAGGCAACAAAACAAATTGGATGTGTTTAGACAAGAAAAATAGTTGGTTAGGTTTGGGCAAGAAAAGTAGTTGGTTAGGTTTAGGCAAGAAAAGTAGTTGGTCAGGTTTAGGCAACAAAACAAATTGGATGGGTTTAGGCAAGAAAAATAGTTGGTTAGATTTAAGCAAGAAAAATACTTGCTTAGGTTTAGGGAAGAAAAAATATTGGTTATGTATAGGCAACAAAACAAATTGGATGGGTTTAGACAAGAAAAGTAGTTGGTTAGGTTTAGGCAAGAAAAATACTTGGTTATGTTTAGGCAACAAAACAAATTGGATGTGTTTAAGCAAGAAAAATAGTTGGTTAGGTTTGGACAAGAAAAGTAGTTGGTCTGGTTTAGGCAACAAAACAAATTGTATGGGTTTAGGCAAGAAAAATAGTTGGTTAGATTTAAGCAAGAAAAATAATTGGTTAGGTTTAGGCAACAAATCAAATTGGATGGGTTTAGGCAAGAAAAGTAGTTGGTTAGGTTTAGGCAAGAAAAATACTTGGTTATGTTTAGGCAACAAAACAAATTGGATGTGGTTAGGCATGAAAAATAGTTGGTTAGGTTTGGGCAAGAAAAGTACTTGGTTAGGTTTCGACAAGAAACATAGTTAGGTTTAGGCAACAAAGCAAATTGGATGGGTCTAAGCAAGAAAAATAGTTGGTTAGATTTAAGCAAGAAAAATACTTGGTTAGGTTTAGGCAAGAAACTTAGTAAGGTTTAGGCAAGAAAAGTAGTTGTTAGGATTAGGCAACAAAACAAATTTGATTGGTTTCAGCAAGAAAAATAGTTGGTTAGGTTTAGGCAAGAAAAGTAGTTGGTTAGGTTTAGGCAAGAAAAATAGTTGGTTAAGTTTAGGTAAGAAAAATAGTTGGTTAGGTTAAGGCAACAAAAGAAATTGGATGGGTTTAGGCAACAAAACAAATGAGATATGTTTCAGCGAGAAAAGTAGTTGGTTAGTTTTAGGTTAGAAAACTACTTCGTTAAGTTGAGGCACTAAAATTACTCGGTTAGGTTCGGGAAAACATTGAGGTTTGGGTTACGCATTACTACTTACTTCAGTCACAAATGTACCTATGTCATGCACGTGATGTAACTCAGCTACATTACCAAGTCAAACTAGCTCACAGTTGACTTTTGGTTTCACACTGGACATGAACAGTTGTCTCCTGAGTGAAAGTCCTGTGCTTGTTTGACCCAACCATCCACTCCCATGTGGACTTTGTCGTTCTTTTATACTAGCTCACCTGACTTTCTTCTTCACTGCCCTAAAAATCACTACAACCACTCAACGTCACTGCCTTGTAAGATACGTAAATATGTGTCACAATAAGCTGTTTCACAGAGCTGAAGATTTGTTGATTATTGTTGGAGTGGAATGTGATTTTTTTTGTGGTTTGGCTGATTTTAATCAACATAAAAAAAATTCAGACAACTTATCCCAAATGACAACAGAGGATATTTGTTTGTGTTTCAGTAAAAACAAAACAAACTGGGTCCTTTTAACAGGATTTGTTAAGGGACATGTTAATTGGCATTGATAGGAAGCCAATGTTTTTAGCCAAGCACATAAATTAATGAAGCAACAAGAACATCACACATATTTTACTGTTGACGCTGCAGCTTCGGGTGGACAGTACTAGCATCACAAAATAAAGGTGTTTATCTCCTTCCCTTTAGGCCAAAATACACGCATACACAGTGAAATAGTCTGTCGTTCAAGCTGTGATTGCAAATAGTCCTGCAAATAAAATAAGTTGTCCGTCCATGCTCTCCGGAACAACACAGACCCATTTGCTCATGGTCTCTATCAGACCCGTATGACATCTTTTATCAGTTTTATGGCAACATTATGGTTCAAGTTTGGTGAGGTTTAGCACAAAAATAACGTCATGGTTTAGGGAAAGATCATGGTTTGGATTCGAATCACTTCCCTGAGGTTACAAGGGACCTCAGTCGTCAATGTTACAACACAACCAATGATAAAGATTAGGGAAGGTTAAAGGAAACCAATGTTGACTGTCATTGGGAAATGAAATGTCAGAGTGGGCAAAAGTCATAATTGCTGCTGTCTATGGAGGGAGTTTTGTCTCTGGTTCTGGGGCATCTGCTGAATCAACGATGCTTTCCTTTTTTCTTGGATAGTCACTGTGACTGTTTTGTGTTGCCTGCTTATGTAACTGAAAGGCAACTCTGCTGATGCGGGTTGTCAGAGCTCCAAGTTATGTTGGATTAAGTTTCCTGCTGCAGAGTCTGCAGCTCCTGGTCATATATTAAATGTTCATAATAGGAATAGTCTAGATTTGATGCATTCCTTGTATTTTTATGTTCTAAAAGATTTAAAGCAAGGGGTTGTGTTTCACGAAGGGGCCCACTTCTGTTTTTTTCATTCATACTCACAATGCATCAATTGAGGCATTTTCCCACTCTTTTTGTCAGTGCTAAGGTCTGCCCACAGCTCATGAATACGTATTAGCATATCTTCAGACTAAAGAGATTCGATGAGGTGAAAATCTTTGCGCAATCAAACCTCAAGCTAGTTAAAACAACACTGAATTTATGTATGAAAAAGTATGTATAGAAACATATGGATTAACAAACTAATTTAAAAGCTCATTTAAAAAAAGGACAGTTTTGGACATTTGATAATGTGAATTTGCGGTGTCGAGAATAACAGCAGATAAAACTGAGACTGAATCAAAACCGTTAAGTTGTTCTAGGCAAGGAAAATCGACACTCTAACTAGTGTCTGGTGTTATAAATGGTAGCATAATTGTCCATGGTCTACAGCAGACAAATGTAGAAATCATGGAGAAAAACTATCCCCACTTTCCCCCAGAATGCACGACTTCAGGGCCAGTTCCTTTTAGCTGCAACAGACCACTCCAGATTAGTTCTTGTTCTGCACACCAGTGCCTGGCAGAAATCTCTTGCCAGCAGCAGTGGGAAGGCACAGCCGAGTTCCTAAATCCCATAGTCAACAGCCACCCAGCTCTCCGTGTGCTCCTCTGGCCTTGATTATAATTTGTGTGCCACAGTGGCTGGCTCCACAGAAAAGGGCCACATGGAAATATTCAATTATATGTGCAGTTGGACTGGATGGGTGAGTTTATTGCAGGGATTTAGAAAATTCTAATTCAACATAAAGTCACACACCGTTTAGAATAAAACTCTCCCACATTTGGTGCGTGTTTACGATGTGACAGGTTGTAAAAGCAAAGGAAAACCCTCTGCAAACACTGTGAACCTAGGGCGGTAATCTTGTTGGGCTCCTGTTCCTCTCTTCAGTGAATGCATATAGATCCACCACTCAGATTCAATTTTCTCATTAGCCCGCCGGTGCCTTAAAGAAAGATGGATGCAAAAAGCACTCATCCCGTGACCTACGCTGATTCGAAGACCAATATAGGTATCACTGTTGGCAGACGCCGGACGTGATTAATTGCGATCCCATGCTCTCCCCGTTTCGCCCAAGTCCACAATCAAATATGAACGAAGCATGAGAGGAAGCTCGGGACAAATAAGAGGAGGCACGATGTCGCTGTGTCTCAGCAAAACGCATTAGCATATTGACTTTGCAGGAGTGCATGCGAGGTACCTCAGGTCAGCGTTGATTGGCTTGCACAAATTAGCTCAAGTACAATCAAACAAACAGCCAATTAAAAAAAGGAAACATGCAGGATGATGTTTTATTCAGCATCTCCTGCGCTCTTTGTCAATATTGCATTCCTCAACAGCTTCCACCAATTTGTGTTTGACGACATTAGATTGTAAAAGGAGACTGCCATTAGAGGCTTTACTTGTCTCACTTGGTTGTGTTTTGCTTTGTAATGGGCCTGTATGGCTACTACAGTGCACCGCAGGTCCAGTTAATGGGGCGCTGATCTGTTCGAGCCCATTACTCAGAGAATCCTTGTCATTGCCCTTGCCCTTCCTCGGCACCGCACTTCAGCTCACCGGTAATGAGATGTCTGTATTTACACCAAGTCCTGATTACTAATGCAGAGGCAGCAAAATGGGATACCTTGTCTACCACTCCCAGCTTTCATGTCTGACACCTGTAAGTGGGAAATTAAAAAGGGTTACTCATATTGCACACAGGCAGACACACGGAGACAGCCTGCCCAGGCGACAGCCACTATCTCCCGGAGACAGAAGAAAAACATTGTTGGGGGAGGCTCAGTTGAGCATTATGGGACTTTGTACATGATTGAAAAACATCATCCAAGAGGCAGTAGGTGTCTTTCATGACAGACTGTGACTGCAAATGAGTAATAAATGCCATTTCCAGGTGGCATGGTCAATCATTTACATTTAATACATTCTTTTTCTACCATAAAACATTCTTGAATGCATTTAAATGAAGGTTTTTCCAAGAGTATAAGGTCAGGGTGTTAATAATTAATTGTTAACCAATTCATTGCCTTTAAGAATTGAACTGATTTGAAATGTATTAACTGACAATCTTTCTACAAATGACAAATAGTTGATTATGAAACATGTCAAAACAAAACAAATGTATTTAATGAAATTATAAGAATTTTTATAAAATGCAAAAAGACATAGCAGTAAGTAACCTCAATATGGGGTGGATTTAGTTGGTCATTCATGCCACTCGGTTTCTACTCTATCTGCTCTTAATTTTAGCCTACTCTGATAATGAATCTGATAATGAATTAATAATCGATTTTTGAGGCAGCCAACCATCAATTAAACAAGCTGCTTAAACTTTGCATCCCTAATACAAGGTCTTTTTTAAGATCCTGAATTGTTACCTTCACTGAGGAGGCTGTGTTTGTTTGTGGGCTGTTTCTTTGTCAGCAGGATTAAACAAAAACTGCTGAGCAGATTCAAAGGTTAATTTAATAGTAATTTTACAACAGTCCCTTTAGGCTACGTAAGAATTAAGTGGAGTGCAGAGGATGAACTGAGGAAAGGGACGGACAGACTTTCTCTAACGTTGCTCAGGGAATAAAGCGCGATGAAAAAAAAATAAGGCATATTCAGGTGGCTGGTCTCTGCGAGTGAGTTCAAAAGGGAGACTGTTGGGCCATGGTGGAGGTATGCACTCTACTCAGTTATATACTGTACATGAATTGGTACAAGCTGTACTGGTACATCACAAGATTCAACTGTACCTGGGAAATAAGCTGAACGTTGTGGGCTGTGATCTAAGATTAATGTCCAGTGTTTTGAAAAAGACTCCAGTGTTTGAAACGGTGCTTTCAGTTTCCTTCAGTGAACCCACTGCCGACTCGCGGCACTTCAGACAGATTCGCTGAGAGACGTGGACAGCACCTCGAACAAGTCTGTTGTGAATCATGTTTGTTTCGAGTGTCAAGATGCCTCGGACTCCCCGTCTGCGTCCTGTCTTTGTTTACAGCGTGGCAGTAATGGGGGCTCTGCAGACTCTCCCTCGGTCAATACAAACATTATTCTGGACCCTGGCTGCTTCCTAACTTGGCCGCATGAAGCACACTCACGCACACACGCGCGCAAACACAGCGGCACGGCTAAGAACGCCTGAGGCTGTTCCTCTCTGGATGTCTTATCCATGTAGAGACGCATTAGCACACGGCACACAGTGCATTTGATATATTGGGACATTCCACTAGATTTAGCTCTTCTTATACCACCAACACACATACTGTAGGCTTTAGGGATATGAATGTATGGCCGCTTTATTAAAAAAGGCCAGATGAAAGACAAATACTTGAATTAGTGTCACTCGAAAGCGTTCCAGCCCTCAGCTGCTGCAATCTCGTTACGTCGGAAATACATGTTATACAACCATGATTCGGAAGAAGTTGGGACGCTATAATAAGCATGAAACAAACAGACCGCAATTATCCAGATGAAAACAGTACAGACCATGTATTTCATATTTGACCTCTTCAACCTCTTCAACTTCAATTGGTTTTTGTAAATATATGCTTGGTTTGAATTTGATGGCAGCAGTGGGGAAAGAGGGAACAACAGACCGAGAAAGTAAAAAAACACCTTTTTAGATCGTTCTACAGGTAAACAGGATCATTGACATTATCATTATATCATATGTTTATACATATATTGATAATGATACACATATTCTAATATCATGTAAATGACCCACTGCCTCTTAAATTATTTCCTTTTCTTTCTGTTTTCCTGATCTGTGCTCTTTTTAAAAATCATTTTTAAAGACCAGGCTTAAAAATAGGTTGAATTTTTGTGTACCTGTCCATCGTGGGCTGCCTGTTGTGTCTTGAGATGTGGGAGCAGGTGGAAACGGCTAAGGTGGTAAAATAGTTTGTCGTAGTCTTCAGGCACAGTTAACACATAACAGTGTTCGGATATTTGTCTAATTAACACAAATAATACCCCCCCAACCTGTCCTGTTACAGTCACATTTCCGTCATCTCATCCCTTCAGCACTGATCTGCCCTCTTGTTGTTGTCAGTCACACGGCGACGGTGCAACCCAACTACACACCTGCTGAATGATTGGCTGTTTGGCGATGTATTCCTTATGTGTTTTCAAGTTGATGTGCATTTTATGGAACTGTCAGTGACGTGTCTTATCTTGTATCGTGGGCCAAAAAAAAAAGACATTATGTAAGATATATAATACGATTTTTTTGCAGACAATAAAGGATGCGAGTGCTGCAGATTTGTTCATTGTTGATTCCTGACACTTCCCTGCACCCGTCATTTCTATTTCTAAAGCAGCGGGCTGCTGTTTCGTTGTTTCTACTGCTTTTGTCAAACCAGCTCAGGTAATTTGAAACTGCTCAGGGTTTGGTTTCATGGTTATTATACAGGACTGCAAAAATGAAAGTTGCAGCTTGCACTATGAAAAAATGTAACCAAATATTAACAATGAGCTGTCAGATTTGTTACCCTGCTCCAGTCGCCTCTTTGTTAGCGTTTTTCTCTCAACCACCGATTCCAGTAACGCGCCTTTGATACAATCTCCTCTTCCACTTAGGTCCTCTCCCAGCTGCTCTGTACCTGAACTCTGACAATTAGCCATTCGGATGAAAGGCCACTAATGATTCTCTCCACGCCAATAAAGCACAAGTGTATTAAGGATTCCATTAGAGTTTTTTGTTTCATTTTTTTTAGACTAGGAGCTCAACAAGTCCAGTTATTTTACCAGTTTAAATCTGAATCCAAAATAACAGTGGCTTTCAGAACGTGCAGTTTAAGGGTATCATGGGAACAAAAAAGGCTGTCCTTCCAGGTGTGCACTCTAACAGCCAGTCTTTCATCACAGTGTGTTAGAGTGAAACAGCAGCCACCCGTACAGACTCGATTCAGGCTGGCTAATGAAATGCTCCATCTCTGTCATCAGACTGCCATTTTCACGATCTATTAAACCACATACATTCATCGCGCCGTTATGCATTATGTGCCTTCTTGACTTCTGGTATCCTGCAGCATTGTTTCAATTATGAGGAGCAGGGGAGCCGTCGCTGAGGCTTCATCAGGAAGTCATGATTTTTTCCATTTAATGATTTTTTTCCCCCCCGCAACATTACTTCCTGCGTTTTTTTTCACTCCTCCTCGTATGGTGGCCTTTCCTCCGCACAAACCGAGGCAGCACGATAGCTTTTTTTTATGTATGCGTATTTGCCTAGTTTTTCTTTGATGTTAATGTGTTTGTAGGGTTTAGCATCCACCAAGTCCAACGCAACAAACACACACACACACACACACACACACACACACACACACACCCTCTAAAGTTGCACTTCCCCGCACACAAATGACCATAGGGGGCGAATTCTGAAATAATCTCCGGCAACAGAGCGCTGGGGCTGCATGTAATGGCACAGCTTAGATGTTTATTGGAATTTAGACCTCTGTATTTGCCCACAAGGTACAAAAATAAATTGCAACTTTTCCAGCTGCTTGGATCATCTAGTGTGACAACTTTGGGGCAACCAACAAACAACATGGAGCATAGGATGAGATTCATAAAATAAAACATGTTGCGTGTATGTCAGGAATGAAATCATGTTGTATGTAGTTTGGCATACGCAGCGGGGGAAAATAGATTTACTCAAGTACAGCACTTCAGTATGATTGTTTTTACTTAGAAGGGACAGTGCAAATTAATAGAACACAAGGTAATACATGAGTAAAGGCTATTTTTCCTCTGTAGTCTCCTGGCCACACTGTTAAAAATGCTTCCTAGGCGTGCAGGTGGTTGAGTGGTTAGAGCGCATGCCATAAATGCAGCCGACCCCCGGTTCGATTCCAGCTGGAGGTCCTTTGATGCGTGTCACATCCCCCTCTCTCTCCCATATTTCCTATCTGTCTACTAAAGGTGTCTATGCCAAAAGAAATCTTTAAAAAAAAAAATGCTTCCTAAAAAATCACGAAAAGAAAGACAGTCCATTCCATTTGATGCTACTTCATAATAATCCACTGCACTACATGTCAACGCCACAGGCATGCGACATGAAAAAAACATTGGATAGCCTCATCAAATAATAATAAATAAAGAATTAAGTCAGTGGTTTTCACTGTTTTCTGCTTGTAACTCAATACAAACAATGTACGGTTTGGAACCCCTCACATGTTTTGGGTGTCTCTGAGTTAATAGTGGCTCCGCCAACAGACATTCATCCTTCTAAGATGGTTTTGTTCGAGAAAGGTCCAAAAAGACATGCACATTTTTCACTGCTTTCCTACCCTTTTTTTTAATTCATGACCCCTCAGATCAATCTCGAAACCGCTGGACTGCATAGTTTGAAGTTAAAGATCAGTCTTCACCTTGACCGACCACAACGGCAAAATACATACACATTAATGCGGATAATCCATAAGGACAACGACGCAGAGATAAAAACAAACCTGTGGCAGCTTTCTTAAATTGTGAAGGTGCTAAATTTAAACAGTAGATTGGCGAAGCATTCCCTGTCACTCAACCTCTGTCACTCAAACTAAACTCTAATTGTTCGACAGATAGGACATAAGAGATGATAGTTATTTCAAGTGGAATGATTGTGAAACTGGTAGAAGTAGGAACAGTGCTCATGAAAGACTGGAGAATGACTGGAAAGCACTCTGTTAGTGGTTGACTCAAACAACAGTGTTGATGCCTGAAAAAAACAAGGGTTGACATGAGTGACTTTTATGTACACAAGATGATTCTTATCGCTGTTTTCTGGAGATATATAATGTGTTACAGGTTCATTTCTCAGTCAGCGGGGCAGCGTTTCTGCTGAAGGAGTACTTTAATGCACATTTTCATAATAATACCTCTGTGCTTTTCCTTAAAGGGTAAACTGTTTACAGGTCTTGTTTACAGGCATTTGTGAAAAATGGTAGCATATAAAGCCTTTTGTGGATCTGAAGCAATCTGAAGCAATTGCCTCCATTGATGTCACTCAGTTTTGTGGGGAAATATGGCCGCCATGTTTTGAAAAGGAAGAAGAATGCGTGGAATTAAAACTGGTGATGTCTCTGGTTTGATTCTGATCATTCGCTTTTAAACTTCCCATAATGAGTTAGTGTTATAGGAGTGCAGTGCAGACCAGTGGACTGCTGCCTTAGACCTGTCAACACTCTTTAAATTGTAAAAGTGGTGGATTCACCCTTTAAATTGGATTCTGAATGCAGGACTTCGACTTCTCTAAATACTTTTAGACTCGCCGTCTACGCTGAACTGAAAGTAAAACCCAGATGCCGTTGTAATATTATCCTATTTCATCCTAGAATCAGACAGTAAGTAACCAGAATGTGTTAATCCTCTTATTTGTGACAGCTTTTAATCTATAGATTTACATTTTGAAGAAGTTGGAGTATGAGCTCTGTTTCTTATCTGTGGTTGAATATAGTGGTACGTATGTAAGTTATTAAATGGTGAAAGCGTCTCATCAGAGTCGATCAATCTGCCGATTGCGGGTGCGTCACAATGAGACCATCCAATATTGTTTATGTCACAGTCTTCAAGTGTTCAAAGATAATAAGGCCAACATACGGGCGCTGCACGCCCAGCTACACACACTAAAGAATGTCTTTGTGGACGCCTGGATGAAGTCAAACACTTTCCACATCTCCCCCAATCATAGATCATCTAACATTTATGGCAAAGAGCTGCAGGCTTTCTTTTTTTTAAAGATGTGTCCAATATCCAACTGTGCACAGTACAGCTCACTTTGACAGCCATCGAGGGCGGATTAAAGGACTTCTGAAGGCAGATAGTGGCCTTATGTTTTATTTAAACTTTCTGTATTAATTCAAATTTTAGACATTTAATTATTTAACTTAACTTTAACTTTAAAAAATGAGACAGGAAATAATCATTATTTGTAGTTGATCAGCAGGAAATTAAGAATTTTCATAATCAACTCAACCTTTCCAGTCACAAAATGCCCAGAATTTGCTATTTCAGTGTCTAAAATGTAAAGATTTGCTGCCTGTCAGTGTTTCATATAACAGTTTGATTATCTTTGGGATTGGTTGGTCAAAACAAGCAATTTGAAGATTTCATACTTGAGCTCTGACCCCTTTTTCTCCCACTTAATTTGTTGGGAATTAACAAACAAACCGAGAAAACAATCAGCAGATTAACTGATAGGGCAAACAACCGACAGTTGCAACAAATGACCGCGAGCAACATTAACATCATGTGTTCCACTTTCTTATGTAACCACACACTACCGGACTGCATGATCTATACTCGAACAGAAAAAAAAAAACAAGAACAACAACAGATGTTTGCAAAATGTTCACTGAAAACATAGTGTAATTATTATCCCCAAATATTTTCCTTTCAAAGGGTTGAACTTAATTATTAATGATTCAATTGGTTAACAAACCCCATCAAGCGAAGGCTGTGCGAGAGGGAGAGAGAGTTGTCTGCTCCCTGGAGCTTATTGAGTGGGATGCACAGGATCATTAGAGGCTAATGTCAGTCTGGTTGAGAGTAATGAAAACATACAACCTCAAAGGACGACATGGCAAGCTTAGAGGTAACTCGTGTAGGATCCCCCCTTTGTATTTTGTCTAATAACCACCTACACTCTGTTTGTTGTGGTTTTCAGTCCACCGAACAGAAGGATTTCTGTAATTTTGAGCTAAAGATCGGCTAAAATCAAAATAAAAGCAAAAAAGAAAAGGTCAATTTTGCATTTAGTTCACTTGGAACGATGCGTAATTACAGTCTGGATGTATGTAGCCTCCTTGCTTGACATTTATTTACATAGAATAGTAGAGCTAAAACAATTAACGCAAAAATGAATTAGGAGATTTTGATAATTTTCAGGATCATCATTTTATTTTGGGTGACTGCTAGACTTGGTTTACATGCTTTAATGCTCATAAAACACACACCACTGGATTCTCCCCTCTGCTTTCACCTCCTGTCTCTTTAAGGCCCCTCCCCCCCTTCCCCAAATACCCTTTCTCCCCTCTGATTGGTCAGCTCAAACATGCCTGACCCAGCACCGCTAACGACAACAGAGCAGCTGTGATGGATCGATTCTTACAGGCCAAACTAGCCAGCGAGACTAGAGATTATGCAAACTTTTGACATGGTGACGTGGTGTGATGTCACGCAGGTTCATTAAGTTAGCTCTATGACATCATAATAGCTTTCAGGCGTAGAGATGGACCTTTAAGTAAATGTCGAGCTTTGATTTTTCGGTAAGTTAACAATTTCCCTTTTTAGATTTCATTGGTTTTTGCTTTTTCCCGATAAGCAGCCACAAAGCACTGACACAGACACAAACCCGACTGGTTAGGCTGATGCAATCTTCAACATCGTAAAAGTGGGGAGGTCAAAACGAATAAATCTCAGCGCCAGGTTAATGAGGAAGACTATCTCAACACTCATTTATTCACAGCTCTATCTCTCTCTCTCTCTCTAGCTCTCTGCACTTCCTAATCAGCTGACACGGACATTTACCCTTTCAGTGAAACCAACCAGACTTAGCCGCGATTAAGTCCACCAATCACGCCGCTGCTGTCAAACTTTAAACCCCCTCTGCTGTTGTCAGCCGCTTCAGTGCGAAATCGCCCGACACTCCTCCACCCCCACACTATGTTAAGCGTCCAGGTTGAGTTCACCTCTCCACATCCAGATCTTCACCAAATTCATCTCCGTCCCGTCACCAGCGTCTAGGCTACACTTTGGGGTTTCAGCTTCAGCTTATAAATATAACGGACGTCACGATGGGGGTTAAACGCCTCGTATTCTCATCTGATGTGCTTATGGCAATAGAAATGAACAAAGTTTCCCCCGATTGAGATCATTTTGAATAGCGTGTGGGACTTGTTCCCCCCCCCCTCCTTTAATACTGGCTGCAAGGCTTGTTATTTGCATCATTAGCCATTTTTAGACAGGGCACCAAGCCGCCAATTTGCCCGTCCTTTTGGCGGCTCGGTCCGTGGTTTTAGACAGAGGCCGGCAAATTGGGGGTCTGTTTTTGTCCGCCTATTTACCGCCTCGGAGGGTATCACTTATTTCCGCCTCGCCTGCTATCTAAAAACGAGGCAGCAATGTGCCGACCCCTGCGTGAGGTGGGCGGAGGTGTCAATGACCTGCACTGTTGTGCGACCAACAGCCGGGGAGTTTTAAAACCAAGAAACAGCTGATCACGGCAGTCAGTCCATCAGTTCATCCGCGGATATTAAGATGAGCAACTGGACAGCCGCTGAGATCCGGGAGATGCTAGCATGGGGTGCAATGTAAAGCTCTTACTTTGAAGACACATTCATTGTCATTGCTCACAGCCCAACTTCGAGCTTCACGTCACGTCACATGTTTACGCCTACCTCAGAGGCGGCTTTTGGAAAAGGAGGAATATTACGCCTCCGTTTTAGAAAGACAGGCCGTCCTTACCTTGGAGCAAATGTGCCGCCTTTTCTATCTGAAAAGGGCTAGTGTCTGAGAAAAAATGTCAGAAGTCGTTCCAGCTTCCGAGATACGAGAATTGCATCCGTTTTGCGTCATAATAAACTGAGTGTCTCTGGGTTTTGGACTTTTTGTTGATCGAAAGAAGGCGTTTTAACTTGACTTTCAGCTCCAGGAAATGTTCACAATTACAGCGTTTTATAGATGGAGCACCAAAATAACACATCAGTAGATAATGAAAATAATAATCACCGGCAGCTGTACGTCTCACAAAGCTGTTCAGCCACCCTAAACCAATCGGCTCAGACAACCCTCAGAGGATATCTACGAGAATCTGATTTACTATCTCTGCTGACAGCGCTGCCAGCTCCTCAGTGTCTGGAGATCATTCAGCGGGCCCTATGATATGGATTAAAGCAAATAATTCTCTGTAAAATCCCCTTTGTGAATTATTTTTATACCTTCGCCTCTTTGCTTGTCGCACGGAACATGCCTAATCTACTTAAAACAAGTTGATAGACTGCTAATATAAATGAGAGTGCCCGGCCATCAGAGGATCTGTCTTCATTAGGAGCGGATCTGGAGAGAGTTTCTATTAGCTCACTATCAAGATGGGGCGACTGTGAGGAGGAAATTACGCATGTCACAAGACAAAGTGCGCTCAGCCCACAGCTAAGCCCAACGGAGGATGAAAAGCCTTAATCAACGACAAGGACTACCGGTGACAGGGCACCATGATCGCCCCATGCGTCTCGCTGTTGAAGATTATATCCAGCCTCCGACAGATTGACACTTCCTCTGTGAGTTCCTGGCTGAGGCGAGCAAAGGATGTCACAGTTCCCCTTCCCTGTCCTCTTCTTTCCCGAGCTTTGTTCGCCACTATCAAAGGTCTCTCCCGGATTTGGGTCATTATTTCTTTTTTGTCTCATCTGCAGGGGTAATAACACTTACTGTCCTTTGAAAGATAACAGCGGCAGAGCGAAGCCCGGGAGGGCCGCGTGCAAAAAACCCAGCCAACGCTGCACGGAAATAAATTGCAGTTATAATGAAACAAGAGAGTTCGGCGTGTCTGAGGATGTTTTCACGTAACACCCCTTAGACTCAATTTAAAGGTCATTATCCATCTGAATGAAAAGTCTCACTGTTATGTTTCTCTTGTCTGTTTTTCTGTTTTACTCTCCTGTCCTTGGCACATTGCTGTTATGAACAGATTAGTCAACAGTGACGGTAAAAACTCTTCTTCTTCTGCTCATTTCGCCGCTTTTTACCGCGAATGAGTCCAAAGCCATTATGACAGGGTACTCTATAAAAAGTGTCTTTTTTTTCCTTTTATTCAGCATCTGCGGCTGCAAAGGGTTCTCCACAGACAAGGCGATGCTTTCTGAAAGGAGAAAGCGTCATCATGTTGGTCTGATCTTCCTAGTCGGAGTTCAGTGACAAAGATTTGGCTCAGAGCCACATCGGGGCTTTCTATTGTGCAGATAGAATGATGAAATAGGCGCTAACGACATACATGACGCCAGAGAAAACACACAAACAAAAGACATCGTCTGTGGGTGTTTGTCGACCATTTTCACGCCCGCCTGTTGATCCACACTTGGCTTCGTCCAATCCCGTTGCTGGCCTCGACGCCACAGCCTTTTGTCATCCTTCTCCTTCATGGGGCGGTGGCTGTTAATTAACGTGATTTAATTGCCCCGATCCTCCGAGGAAACTGCGCTAATTAACAAACATAGGAGCTGATATTTTCATCTTGCTCTCAAATGAAGAAAGGTGCTAATTGGTCAACTCAGAGTTTAAAGCTCAGACTGTTGTCTGTGAACTGTGCCTGAGAATGGCTTTGTATCTTACATATACCCCATCTCACAAGTCCCAGGTTTACATTTTACGAATGGCAAGTCATTTCATTACATTTCTCATTTAGTACGGTTAATTGACTCCAGAACATTTCGGCTTACGCTCTACAGATTTTAGGGATGTGATGTGAAAGCATTTAGTGGTACTCCAAGAAATGACATCACGGAAAACATAAACACCAATGTTGGCACGGGCAGATCAGCTTCGGTGACCGAGTCCAAAGGGTTACCCTGCTGGAAAAACCAGCATAGTGTCGTAAATCGACTTCACTTTTCTCATTTGGTCCAGAAAGATTTCAAAGATCAAAAAAGTCACCAGGAGTCTTCAAGGCCGGATGCAGTAGGACTTTATTTGCTGGCGAAAAAAAGAACGAGGTGAGACACGGACAAAATCTGTGAAAAAAAACAAACTGGCCCGAGGTTTGCGGCATTGAGCATCATCTTTTAAACACAGAAAACTGCGAGTGTCCTTTCAGGCGTCATGGCCTCAGCCAATCCCTATTTGTCTTTATTACTGCTGACACTGCTATTTTTCTATGGAAATTCCCCATTCTACCTTCTGCGCCTGCGTGAAGCTTTGGCCTACGTGCAGAAATGCACATCGACCAGTTGCTCTTCGCCTCGCATTGTTTTTTTTTAACTAGGTACTTTCCCTCTGTCCCTATCACTGGCTCTTAGAAACTCTGGCCTTTAGTCACTATTTACTAACTGTGGTTATTTTATACTACAATAGACCAGCACCAAAACCAGCACTGTGCACTGGGAATATTCTTCCTTGTTGAAAGCAGGCGATTATACAGATATATTCAAACTATTCTGATAATCGATAATTTCAGTGTTTCTGTTGAGCAACATGTCCTTTTTTTTTGCTCCATTTTAAACTAAATATATCTTCAGGTTTTGTACCGTTGGTTGGACACATTTGAACATGCTGCTTGGGTTCTGGGAAAGGGCTATTGATTTTTTTTCCTCATTACTTTTTTAAACACGCCAATCAATTAATCAAAGATGAATGGCTCGTGAAAATAGCCACCAGTCGCAGCCCTAAAATTACATCTAATATCAAGTTTTTACTCAAAAGTCCATGAGAGTGAATGTTATCAATGCCTGACAACATGGCGCCTTATCTTCAGTAAACACTGTCAGTCACGGAGGGGGGAGAGAGGAACCGGTAGCTGTTTTATCTCCCTGTGGCTGATCAGACTCAGATGGAGGACCGAAAAAAAAGATTGAATTTAACGCAGTTGGGCAAAAGAGAGCAGCATCCTCATCACCAGAAACACAAATGACTCCAGTAACGAGGCCAAGGAGGACAGAGGCACACAAAACTGGCTATACAGCTCGGAAGGATACGATAGAAAATGTGTTATTTAAGAGGATGAACGTGCATCTCTCTGCAATTCAGATGCAGAAAACGCCTCACCTGACGGTGACGGTTTAAAAAAAAAAAAAAAAAAAAAGTATTAACCTTCTCTCTGAAGTGTGTTTTCTGGAGGCATTTCATCATCAGAGGTCATACAATGTAGATATGTTGGGTTCTAGTGTGTGTCTCCATGCATCTCCCTTTGACTTCAATACAGCCCGGCACTAAAGTGAGATTCGGTGACTTATCGACCCTTCTTCCTCTTTTACATTTTGTTGCTCTCATTTTCTTCATTATTTCTGTGCTCTTGCCCGTTTAAAGGTTGACGTCAATGTGATGTGAATGAGCCAAATTCAGCCAGAAGGCCCGATTTTCATTTGCAGGTTGACGTTTCGTATCAAATGAAACATGCAGATAACACGAAAACAAAGCTGAGCGGCAGCGTAAATGGCACAACCACGCCGCTTCCCCAGCAGTTTTTCACCGTATCTCACTCAAATGCTGTTATTTCTGCACGTCACATGTTGTTCCTGGCGTATCAAAAGCTATTTTTCAATTGCAGCATTATCTGCTCCTTCGCTATTGTAGATTTGCTGCATATTTCAGCGTCTGCCAGGGGTTATGTAATGAGGCTTGTCGCCAGAGGTTGTGCTGACACGAGGGACTGTTGCTCTGCTCTCTGAGTTAATGCCAAGAAAGAAAACCTTGGGTTATAAGGAGGAGGCAGAGAGTGTAAATGCCTGCACGTCTAAATCCCAGAAGCTTCGTGTGAGATTGAATGATCAAAGTGAACGCGGCGTACTGCAGTCACAGGACTTTTACTTGGATAAAGATCCACAGTAGCACACCTCACGTCTTAGGGCTTGATGTGAAACGCTCGACCATTCCGCATCTCATGATTGACCTGAACAGGGAAGAGCCCGCAGAAACGACAGCGGTTCAGTCTCCCTGTAGGCGATCTGGCTGTGGTTTTTCGGGAGACATGGCGCGGTGACACTTGTCATCTTGATTGGTTGGCTGTGAGCGGTGACGGGGACGGGGGGGTGGCGATGTGAGCCCGAGCTGGTCTGTCGCCTGTCTCCATTCCAGGGCCCGTCTGCGGTGATTAAAAATGGCAGCGCAGTTAAACCCTCAACCGCAAGCGCTCTTCGGGGTATCATGTCATGTTCGGTTTTTGGGCAGACTCCTGATGGTGCATTTAGGAAAAACTTCAAAACATTTTTTGCCATGCCCTCCGCAGCAGAACGCGGCGCAAATTAAAGCTGAGAGATCCGACGCCGACAAAGTGATTATGCACAACAGAGGTTTGCTTGATTGTTTTTCTTCCATTTGAATAACTTAAAATCTGGAAATCCCCCTGCCAAGTCCTGTATTATCTGTACTTTGGATATCTTTGCTCCGAGGCTCGCCGGATAAGCAGCAGCTTTCCACCAGTAGTGGGATCAGCACCTCGAGGGAGCATCAGGATATATCTTCTGCTTTGAAGCTCTGAGGCCTGTACAGAGTTCATCCAACTGCCACTTTAATGGATTGAGTCTGGCTTCTCAGAGGGTGCCACGGAGACAGAGTTATTTGCCTTGCCGGTTAAAAGTCGAGAGACAGAAGAAGCCGATCTATTCCCCGCGTCTCTCTCCCTTATTCCTTATTCTCCTGTTATCTGGCTGCTCCGCTCATATCCGGCCTGATACATTCATTTAATCGCCGTGCGAGACGAGTCAGCATGAAAGGGGTTTGAAAATGTGGCTCAACTGTAGCTCGTACTAACAGTCAGTTAGCGTCGGAGAGCATAAAGTCAATACTGCAAAGATTAGAGCGTCTAACCTTTGTGAGTGTTATTTCAAAATGTATGTCTTTTTTTTTTTTTTAATGCACTACAAGCGGCTTTTTAATGGGACCTTTGCAGATTTTCTAACCAGCTTTGTATCACTACACTGCTGGCACTATAAAGCAATGAACAATGGTCAACTACCCTCCATTTTGCCTGCACCAAGAGCCCTGTTGCCCGCAAAAATCCTCCAAATGATGCAAAATATGATTCTAGGGCTGTTGGACTGACTGCTGATCCTGGTTACACAGATCCAAGGACACGAACACGATTGCCGCATCTCTTTACGTCCGCTTTGATTATTCACCTGAAGATCCCACCAAACTCCGGTCCGAGGCAGTGCTGATAAGCCTATTTCTCACCTGAAATCTCCTCAGCAAACACATTTTAGTGTAGCTTTTACCTGCAATAAAGAAAGACTGTGAACTCTAACTGCCACCATTTAGTTCCAAACACATGCTGAATTACTCTGATCAGACGTTAAGGCTGAGCAGTCTTGATCTACTATGAACCAGGACCCTGTTTATTATCCATCTCTCACCTAAACTGTTCTCAAAAACATCTGTTAGTAGTCCTGTAATACAATATATTTACAGAAATGAAATACTTATTGAAACTAGTTACTAATTTCTGTATGTCTCCTCTGTTTGTATTGTTACACTTAATGCCTGTTGGATAATGATTCATCTGGATGAATCATAAAACATGGCATGAGGACTGTTTTTGCGGCCAAGAATTGAGGGGTCACAGCCTGAGGAATGAAGCGTCTCTGTGGTCTGGTGGTACGGCATTAAAACAAAGTCCGCTTTTCACAGTTAGTAATCTTACATCACTTCATCGACATACATCCTTCAAACAGCTGTGTTTAAAAAGGAAAAAAAAAAGTATTGAAAAGTTGTTATCTCTGTCTTTCACTTGCTTCTTTGCCATGGCGGAGGAGGTGCAGCCTCCAGAATCAATCAACACAACTCAAGGTTCCTCGCAGCAGCTTTAAGACAGCTCCTGTATAACACAATAATAGTTTCTGGAGGTTCGGCTCAGTGAGATCCACCATTTTACTTGTTCTGACTAAAAGTCATACAGTACACTGTATTTCATGCTGGAGAGGAACACTTACATCATCAATGATAACATTTCTAAACTGCATTAATAGCGCACTGGGAATAAAGCATTTAATTGCGCTTCAATTTCAGTGTAATAGAAAGTGAAGGGTAAACTATCTGAAACAAGAGATGAGGAATCTTTGAACTAAATAAATCAGACCTTCAGTGGCGGCTACACGGGTGAGTCAAATGAAGCTGAATACCAAACACCAGTGTGTTCGTGTCGGTTTTAAAAAATGAGTCTGGCAGCCAGTTAAAGGGCAACACCACCTTGTGTGTTTACACGTCTCGAGGAGTTTTACTGTATTTTTGGTGAATTGGTATAAAGTTTGTTGTGGCTCCAGATGAAGCTGCATTTCATCTTAAAAAATTGCCTCCAGCGATGTCACTCAGTTGCATTGTGGGGAATGTAGCCACCAAGTTTTGAAAAAAAAGAAGTGGAATAAAAAAAAAGGAGAATATCTCCGATTCTGCTGTATCGATTCCTACTTATTAGTTGTTTTTTTTAACTGTCCAACAGACCAGCGGACTGCTTTTTAAAACTAGGCGCCTACAGTACCCACAATGCAACTAAGCAACTGACTGATACCACTGGAGACGACTTATCCGGTTACATGCAGCTGCCTCTGAAACCACAAAAGGCTTTATACGGCTGTAAACACACTTAAATGTGTAAAATTGTTGGAGTTTGAGACAAATTACACTTGCAGAAAGGTCAAACAATTTTTATTCGAACATTGAGGTTTAGTTCTTTCACCTTTTCCAATTATCAAGTCTGATTACTTTTTTTTTCTTCTAAATTGACACAACAGCTTCATTTTAAACTGAAGAATTAAAGTTGTTAATTTGCTTATGTAAATGTGAGGAACAACCTTGCCCTTTCCTGCATCTTTGCCTCCTAATATTGCTTCTCAGACTGTGCACATTCTTCTGTTTTTCTCCAGTTTTGCGTTAGCGAACAGAGCAAGAACAGCCCTTGACTGACAGGGCAGCAGGGCATGCTGTTTCGGACCAGACGGACGGTGCATTTCAGAGCATCCCCCCTGCTGGAGTACAACGCATGCCCTGCTGTGCTTATATACGCTGAATACTTTGAATCTGAACACATCATTTCAATTCAAGTTGTGAATTGAATCCACGTTCAAAAGTTTGTTTGATTTAAAAAAGTGGTAAAACTTGACAGAAGACAAAACATGGAAAAACTGCTTCAGAAGTCTATAAAACTGTGGCTCAAAAAACAGAACTGAAGCAGCATGTCTGTGATTCTGTTTGAACAAAAACTGCACATTCTGAGTCACGCAATTTGGGCGTTAATGGAATGACAGCCGTCTGAAACTGTTGCGGATGGATAACACAACACAGGAGAAAATCTGGGTCGGTAAACAGTGGGGGAAAAACACTTATGGCGATGATTTTATTTAATTGATTGAATGATTTGCCAGAGATTATGAGTCTTTTTCACACCACCGGGGTAAAATTAATGGCAGACAAACTCCTCGCTTGTAACGTTCCCGTAACCATGGCAAAAAAAAAATCAGCGGTACCTTCACGAAAACGGCGGGATAAAGTCAAACATCTGCCGTGGACTCCACGAACATGAGCACGTGAACGCTTTAAGTGACAGTCTCGAGTGCAGAGTGCAAAGCAGAAACCTGCCTCCTTCACCAGCTGGAGGCTTTCTTTGTTGAAGGAAGGTTTGACATCCTGCTACACACACAGTTCTGCAGAGGCAAGGCGGCATTCAGACGCCTGATGAAGGAAAATGTAGGTCTGACTTCTCACTCGGTACCCTATATTTATACATTTCTGTACTTGATAAAAGCTGTGACATGCAGTTGTGAGAACTAACGAGGAATATTTAATCCAGTACTTTTACTATGTATATCTCATACTATTTCTACCTTTATTTGCTCATATTTCAGCTGAAAGTTGCACTTTTTACCCTACCACGATTATTTGACAGCTTTAGTTACTTTTTCCTTTTTCAAATGAAAAGTTCCATAATGTAGAAAGTGAGACTTCAGTGTCTTTCTTGCTTATAAAGCAGGTCAGGGTTTTGAATAAACAAAGTGAAAGTATCAAAATGCCCCAAACCATAAGAAATGCTCAAAAGCCATAGAAACTGCATTTAGTGAGCTGTCACAACTTCCCGTAAGGTCGACTCCCGCCCTCGACCACGCCCTCAGCATGGCGGTGGTTGCAAAACACTGGCACTGGAGTCGGTGCGGAATATGGCGCCCTCTCAGGCATGTGAGAACTGACTAATCACAGCAGACTAGGTTTTTTGAGATGGAATTTTAATATAATTACAAAAAAAAGATTCAGTTCAGATCAAGTTAATTATGATAAAACGAGTTGCTGTAATTCTCAAAGTATCAAGTGGCTGTGGTGGTAACTCCTGAAGGTGATGTCTTAAAGGGATATTCCAGTGTAAGTTTAAAAAATCTCACCACCCGAGAAGCCTTCCTTGTTGTGGTGAAGCCCTGTGAGTCGATTACCGAGTGCAGTAGAGTTCCGCAGCTCAATGATGATCATTACTGCGGTACCCTTCTGCACTCGGTAATCGACTCACAGGGCTTCCCCACAACAAGGAAGGCTTCTCGGGTGGTGAGTTTCGTTTATATTTTCCGACAGATACGGCAATGATATCAAATGTTTGATGCCTTGAAATATGTGCTGGGACCCTGTTTGTACTGTTGCTGAAGTTTGGTGCTGTTCTGAGCATTATTTGTGGCTTTTTGATGGCGGTTTTATATTTGGAACCATTTACTGCAATGTAATGTTGTCGTGCGGTCGTTTCTGAGGATGCTAAAACTACGTTAGCTAGCGGTCTGCAAAACTTTATCTCTCGAGAGGAGTCTAACACAGTTTCACGGTGTGTTAGACCATGGATTAAACTTACACCGGAATATCACTTTAACCTTTTCTCTTTTCTTCTGTCTTGTGACGTGGTTGTCGGTACTTTTTTGGGGGTTTATTGATTTTGGTTTAGTGGAAACAATGAGTACTAATATAACAAAGGTCATGCTGCAAAATCATGTACAAGTAATCTTTTATGTACCTTAAAAACAAAACAATGGAAATGTGATTCAAAGTCGTTCTACCATAACCATGCATAACAGTACATCACTTGCACGGGTAGTTTTTCTTCTGCATAAATACTTTGACACTTTAAGTGCATTTACCTTTCAATACTTTTGTGCTTTTCTTTGAATGCACCTGTAAGTAGTATTTTTTTTGCCCTCTCATTGTCACCTCTCTACTCCAGTAAATTACCTGAATGCTTCTCCACCACTGCTGATATGCACCTCAATATGAATGTGTGTTGGCCATTGCACTCGTGGGTCTCGCGTCTGACTGAGTGCCTGAGCCACTTCCACTCATACAATTGCAGTCCTGCTATTGTAACACGACTGTGACACATCCAACGAGGCGCAGGTCTGAGGTGAATGCTGTCAGATTAATGGAAAAGGCTGCAGGTGCACAGAGAGAAATTAAACGCATGTCTTATTCACCTGAAGATCACTGTTAAACATCACTCAGGCGTCATCTCATACGATCAAAGAAAAATAAAATCGCTTTACAGAGCTATTAAACACAATGAGTGAGCCGATTTTATGTAGTCGGTTGGATTCTTCTCACGTCGGACCAGTCTATAAAAATGAGATTTTCTGCCTCGACCGGAGCGAGAGAGGCTACAGAAAACTCACATGCAACTTCAGTCATGATCGGACCGGCTGCTTCCCTTCTTGCATTCCTTCAATTCAGATTCATGCCAACTGTTTGGATGAATAAATTAAGAACGGTTTACACAGAGCATGTAAGCAATTATGATGACGAGACCCGGCTTCACATTTTGCCAGTGTATGCTTTTGGCTATCGGACTTTATGAAACTAATCTACAAAATGATGGAACTGATGAGAAAAATGTATTCGGGGATTAATTGTGCGAGGTAGGCGAGTTTTCATTAAGGCTTCAAAGGCAAAATAAGAATTAAAATCTAGCGGTGATGCAATCCGGGAGAGAACTGTTTTTTTCCTTCATATCATCTGAATTTTCCGTTCCCTGCTGTTCTCCCCCGCCGTGTGAGCATGTGTGTGCTCTCTGTAACTGTCCTGTCACGTCACGATAAAGCCACAAGGAACTTTTAGAAGGTAGAAGACACCTCGGGCTGAATAGAAATGAAAAAGCCGCTGATACCTGATCTTTGGGGCCGATGCTGCTTTCGATATCAGGAGGTAATAAGGGGCAGTGATAACTCAAATGTGTTTATCTAACACTTGTGACAAAGATACATAATGGAAGCCGGATATTTTAAAATTCAACAATAAACTCTATTGTCTAAGAAGTTCAGTGCACTGGCACAGTAAACTTCACCTACAATTACATGATTCTAAGTTATCCGGAACACTTTTTTCTGCATTACATTCTCTGAAAAAACATTTTTCATATTGATGCAAGTCATCTAACATATATGCCGATACTGATATATTGGTGATAGGCCCATATCAGCTGATAATATCATATCAATGTTCATGTTTGCAGACCACCAGGTTTTGCACATATCTTTTGCAATAATTGTTGCAGTGGTATCTAGCAACCCAATCATAGAATCTTGACAATACCCAATTTCTTACAAAGCGTAGACTTTATGTTGAAACTCTATCTTTCTTTAGGTTAAATTTTCATCCTCATGTTGCGACAGCTCTGTGCTCAAACTCTGCTCAAGTCTAAGGGCAAAAAACACCTGGTAAAGGTTAGAATAAGATCATGTTTAGGCTTAAAATACCTTTCTGGGTCGCCACAAACATAGCTGCTAATTGTCCTGAAGTCTCCCGAAAAATATCTCATGGTGTCACATTGAAATGTCGCTGAAACGCAACGGCCCCCCCACGTCAAACACATCCCGGTGGTTCCACACTTCTGAATGTTGAAACACAGCTTGAAACGGCCTTCACCGGCTTGGCGGCCTCAACTCCTGCAAACGCCACCTCCAATATGGCGGTCAGGTCATGAACAAGTAATGTGAACTTGAATGTATAATGTAGAAATATGAATGTATCAGTGGTTTGCAGAAACTTCACCTGCCAACATGTTATCCCGGTGACTGGGCTGAAAGTAGTGCCGTGTTCTGAACTATGATGTAGTAATATAGGAGGAAAACACAATTCTGTCATCATGTGCAAATTATTTAAATCATTTAAAAAAGGTCAGATAAACCCCCAGATTGGACTCTTGAATCAACGGTGAGGCAGAAAAGTGTTTCTGGACGTGTGTTTTTGTTTTATTAAGGAAAGGAAGACAGAAAAAAACTTTTAAATCAGTTCCATAGCAAAAACACAACATGCTGCCTGGCCTCTTATGATGGAACCCAAAGTGCTAAATAAAGGCCTAACAGCTTTAATTAGTTGTCAGTATGGGGTCTGAGGTTGTGAAACCTCCCGCTACTAACTCTCCTCCCTAACTTCCTGTACCTCCTCTTTCTCAGTCTCATTTGTTTAGTGCCCCCCCCAACTCATCTTAGCCTACTTTCTCACATTGATACCCTCCATGTGTAAATTGAGAGAGGCATTTCAAGGTTGTCTCCATCTTTGATCGTCACACAAGCGCACCCCATAGGAAATATCAAATATTAAAGCAACAGAGCTCCTCAGTAGTGCACACTTTGAGGCACGGCATGCCATGAGAACGAATAGCGTGACGCTCGAAAATGGAAAGCAGCCGTGCTACCGTCTCCTCCGTTCCCCACGGAACCCTCTTCCCGCCACTTTGAACAGTTTGCCGTTTGAGCGCACGAAAAATACCTGCGACTAGAAACGCGAGAACAAAGAGCGTAATCCAGGCATGTCAAATCAGGTGCCACCAAGGACAGAGTTTTCAGATTATACCTGCTGATTTCACCGAGAGGATGAAGAGATGAGGAGAGAGAGAGGAGGAAGTAATTTGTCAAATCATTTGGGGTCGAAAAAATGTTGAGAAAAACAGTCTCAGCGAGCTGTTTTGCATAACGGTTCATAGCGAGCAGATCCAGCTTAGAGGTGATTTGGAAAAGTTCTCGGAGGGACTGTGAGCAGACGTCGGCACTCTGAAAACACACAAATCACCGCACCACGACCTCAGTTTATTATTTCATTTCCGTAGCTGGATGTGTGCTTCTCCGTTGAGATATCTCTAAACCGCTTGGCGGACGTGAGAGGCAAGAAACCTGATTAGACGATTGTGTTGGAAGGAGAGTCTCAAATGAGAGAGAGAGAGAGAAGAAAAAAATATCTGGAGGGTTAGGGTTGGTATAAAGTTTAAAGGAAACCAACACGGGAATTTCTCCAAGCGTGTTTGCTTCTAGCAGCATGTTCCAGCCATTATGTTGATGTGTTCTGGCAAACAAGCCTTCATCAGAACACCGGAGTATCCTCCTCCTTTGATAGAGAATAAGCAATCATCCTCAGGTGTGTGGGAGAAGCAGTGAATTACAATAAACAATAATGCGCGATAGACACTTCAAAGACCTCATTTGCACTTCACATCTTGTGTTTTGGGCCTCCGGACAGCTATTGGACATACGGTTCTTAAATTAAAAGAAAAACCCGAATAGATTAGAGCAACATAAGAGTTTGTGGCTCTGTTATGCTGTCGGGAGGCACATTGCTCGACATAGTTTGGGTATACAAGTCGCCTATCCTGACCGGAGCGGCGTCAGTGATAATGCCCCCTTCGATGGGCTCACTGAAAGTCGCTGTTTGAGTCTCAAAATGCGATGAATCATATGCTATTGCGTTCGCAGTGACCACATCTCAACCCAATTGGAGATCTATGGTAGATTTTGGACCAACATGTCAGACATCCCTCTCTTCACCATCATCAAAACACCAGATGAGGGAATGTCTTTTGGAAGAACGGTGTTAGCGCCCTCCAGGAGAGCTCCAGAGACTTGTAAATTCAATCCTAAATTGCATTGAAGCTGGTTTGGTGGCACATGAAGGCCTGACACTTTGCTACGACACTTTGTGCTTCCTTTAATTTGTCACCCATCTGTACCTGTTTGAGATTGACACGCAATGCCAAGTGTGAGTACGTCAGCGACCGATCTGCAGGAAAAAAGCTGCTCACAGGATCCGTCCCCTGTGATAGTGACAGCTGGAGACACCCTGAAGTTAAATACAGAAATTAGCCTTCGCTCCTCTCTGACTCATTGAAGCGACAGGGAAGGAACAGCTCCGGCGTTTTCAGCACGTTTGATCACACACAGGAAGCGCAACAAGCATTTGCGTGATCCCTGATCAGTTCAGAACAACTGAGTGATCTGCAACGGTGAGATTGACTCGGACTCAGAGTCGAGAAGACGACAACATTTCTGTCTTGAGTTTAGTCCATAAATGCAAATCATCCATGTTTTTCCGTTCTGTGATCAAATGAGCAAGTTAGTTTGACTGTCATTGTTGTTCCAATGGATGCAAACTGCTGAGCTTCATGAGTTCTTCTTCTGTGGCGTCTTTAGTTGTTACCAAACACCGACCAAATGACTGAAGCAGGGCTGATTGTGAAATGTTGAAAAAGCAAGATGGACTGCATTTAGATTTGTGAGATGCTCACACTGTAGATATACTGTAAACATTAGGTGAGAAAGTAATTACTCCGGCATTTGAAATGAGTAAATGAGGCCAACGGGAAACAAATACACATTTCACGGGGGGCTCGTGTTGGTTGAAGTGCTTGTGTGGTGAGAGGAAAAAACTCTGCACGTTGGTTTTGAAGAACACGTAGTTTCCAACAGTCTCCGTTAACATCCGGTCTACAGCACATCTGCTGCACTAAACGGACTTTCCTGCCTCTGTCTGATAAAGCTCATGGTGGTCAGACACAGCCAGGACAGGCTTCTCCTCCATTTTCTCAGTTACCTCGGTGACGGGTGACAAGCCTCACCTGGTCTAACGTATGATTGGTTGCCTGAAAAAAGAGCAGCAGTGAAGACCTCGGCTTCCTGCAGAAAAGTTAAGAGATTTTCCAATTAGAAGTGCTCAGAGCCGCTGCACAAAAAAAGGCAGCGCGCTCTCTACTCATTGGGAATCACTGAAAAAAAAAAGAAAAAAAACGTTACATGGACAAGCGCCCCGATCGGATTATTTAAATGGTTTGTCGTGTAAAAGTTTGTTGGTGTTGTCCTGTTTCTTTTTAAACGCTCTAATGAGATGATCAGGAATGTTTTTTTCTGCAGTCGTAACAATTCACTGTCAAAAAACGAACCCTTGGCACATATTTTCTGATTCTAACGCGTGCACATGGATGGAACGTGTTAGCAGGAGGCGGAAATGAGTCACAACCTTGACCGTCTGTGTAATTACTCATTCGAGTTAATATAGCGGCGAGCCGACGTAAACATGCTCCTTGTTTTTTATCGTCCGATGACGCAGACATGTTATTTAGTGATTCCGACTACATGAGAAGAAGCCTCTTGTATTCATTAATGCTGCTTCCTTGGCTCACAAGGTGCACATATCCTATGATAATGAAGTCAAATTAAGCTGTGGAACAGAGCTAATGGCGTCATAGCATTGATATTTCGAGTGAGAAATACAAACTTGCCCCTAATGAGATGATGAACCGCAAATATCACCGATCTAAACTGTAGGGCTCTCACTGCTCTTATAGCTCCATGTTGCTCTTGATGGCTGAGGCACTTCTCCGTTGGTCCTGCAGCCGTTTTCTCGTCTCTTTAAGAATAGCCACAGATCAATAACGCCATCATATTTACAAAAAAATAATAATTTAAAAAATGTGTCTAGGATTGCACCACTGGCTCTAGAAGGCTGTGTGAATACATCCTCCGGTGCATCGATGGTTAAAATGAAACCAGCACACTCGAGGCCTTTCAAGAGTGCAGGATTTGACAACCCTGTTGGAAAGCTGTGATGTCACCCGAAGACAGTGCTTTCACAGGGGTGTGGATATTTCATTTTCTGGGTCACAGCTTCTAGCCTCACTGAGAGTTGGTAAAAAAAAAGAAAAGAACAAAAAGAAAGAAAGTCACATTCTGTGTTTTCACTTTGATAACAGCAGAAGAGATTCTTGAAAGACTACCTTGATCAAGTGATGTATTTGTTGTTGGTGAGACAGCTGATGTGCTTCGAAAGCAGCATTTCCCGGCGCTTCGAAACAAAAGTCATCCGGAAGTCGTCTGAGTCGCAAAACACCGCAGCAGATACATGAGAACGTATCGCGAATACCCGCGGAACAGTTTTGTTGTTTGCCAATTCCTCCTCTCGTGCCTGTGTGAGAGAAGTGACCTGACCCATCGCTCCGGCAACCCTCGTGGAGATGAGAAAAGCCAAAGGGGCTACGAGAGTTCATCTGAGAGGTCCGCAGGGAAATGTCACTGTGCGAACATTACCTCTCCGCCCTTCTCACATCTAATGTCAAATGTCGGTACGCTTATAATAACAAAGTCATGTCAATAATGTTCTCCGTGTTGCAGCGAGAGCATCTGTCTCTCCGCAGAAATCCCTGCGTGCATGCGTTTTCTTTCCAGTACATGTGACACGCTACGGCAGATAGGATCTGATGAAACATTAAAGTTTCAGAGAGGTTTCGTGGTCTCTGCTGGGAGCGAGCAGATGCGGAATGTATGTTCCACGGACTAAATTACATTTCCAAATCCCCATGGGCGTCACCCAAGCGTGGAAATTGAGTAAATTTTGAACATTGGAGCACTGGTAAGATGCACTTCCCCATATTGATACTGTACCAATATTCAGGATGTGAATTTGTGGGTATTTTTTAATGGAATCACCACCAGTGCTGATTTAATAACCAAGGTTAATTCAGATGTGCACATGCATGTCAAGAAGCCGTTGCCAAAACTGCCAAGGTTGCTTCAGAGATTGGCACATATTTAAACACCCGTGCACACACACACACACACACACACACACACACACACACACACACATTTCCACACATGAATGAAGGATTTTACTGCTGAATGCTGAAGTCAATATGAGGACCCTGAAGGAGAGATAAAAACGTATGCCATTTGTTAGAAACTTTGATCCAAAATGCTGTATCGTACCTTGAAGGCGTCACCGTACAGTAAAGTGTTACTAAGGCGACCCGGGGTGATGTATGCGTACATGCTAGGGGTGTGAAGTTGAACCCCTGTGCACCAGAAAAACTGATACAAGACACGCTAAGATCCAGCCGCATCAAACAGAATAACAGATTTGACACAAATTATACATGAAATTGTGAAAAGAGTTTATACGGCGTTCAAAATCTGATCTTCCCGAGCAACTTACTCTCTCACCAAACACCCCCACACTGCAAGAAATGTCGGGGGAACATCTCGTTGATCCCTTGAAATATCTACATTGAATTATCAACCGAAAACCCCTTTACTTCTTATTTGCGTAACTACGATTATCTGGGGAACTTGACACGAGCATCATTTGGAAGCAGGAGCTGCAGATGGCTTTTGCTCAATCGGCCGCCGAATCCTAAAATCTGCCAGTTCCAACGCAAACTTCACTCTTGATGTGTGGTCGCCAGTTGCGCAAGATTTTTCCTCTCCCCGCCTCTTTTCAACCGTGGAATGCTTATTACGTTTGCGTCTTACATTTTGTGTTCGAAGTGAACAGTGAAGGGATTAGAGAAATAAATCATGAATGAGTTTAAAGATGATGGCGCCGACGGAAAAGCAACTGCAAAGATTTCAGACTCGTTATTTTCAGTTTTCAGTCGCAGTTGTGGTTAGGCTTAAGCACCGAAAGTACTTAGGGTTGCCCACGCTCGGGGGTTTCATTGTCAAGATGGAGCAGAGGAAGTAGACACAAATGCAGGAACACTGCAGGCGAGAAGTTCAGTGGACGAAGATTATTCAGGGTGCCGCCAACACAAGGAACAGAGAGACGCACAACGGGTGACTCGACAAAGAACGTACTAAATACTAGACTGGGTACAAACTAAGCTAACGAGGGGATGAGGTGCAGGTGGAGGGAGGCGGAGGAGCACAGGTGCGGGGGAATGATTGGAAAAACACTGGGAACAGGGCCGGACTGATGGAGGAGATGCAGTGCAGGTGTGGAGGGAGAGCACACAGGAGGGAACATGAAAAACACCCTCAGATTCGATATCTGAAACTTGGAGCTGGAATTGATTTATTTGACTTCGAGCCGAAGTTGTGGCTGGCGGAACCGCGTCGGATCAACTTTAAATAGCGGCAGATCGTATCTATGCAGCATATCATCACACCTAAATGACTGAATAGGTTATTGTCAGTCGCTCTCAAAATTATAGACATAGACCTACTTATGTAGGAAAACATGGTGGTTTGGGTTAAAATAACTAATGGACACTAACGCGGCCTCCTGAGTGAAAGTCCTATACCTTCTTGATCTGAGCATCCGTAACAAGAAATACCAGTAAGGGTCGTGATAAGCTGCTTTCACAGTTCACCAGTAAGGTTCACTTTTCTGATGAGGACGGGCTAGATTTGTGTTATTCCTAGAGTTATTCCATGATGCCTTGCGTGACTCATGAGCGCGACCTATTGTTTTATCTTTCACAGAAGGGGCAATCAACGACTTATCACAACATAGTCTCACATAGTCAATTGCAATCATCTCGGATGTGGTTTAACCTAGGAAACAGCGACGGCGCCCCTGCAAAAATGGCGCCAGGGGAGACTTGTAATGCCCCTGGGGAGGTGAGACCTGGCATTGAAAATGGCTAAATCCCCACAAAAGAAAAGGCAACAGCTGCTAGCTCATTCATGTTCTTGCCACCAATGAACAAGGTTGTTGATGTTTCATGTAGCGATGAGAGTTTGGACAGATAGCAGAAGGAAGGGGGGGGGGGGGGGAACAGGCACCCAGTGACATACTTCATACCAAAAGTCTGCATCCGGTAAGTCAGACTAGTCACAGCAGAAACATGGCGGCACAGCATGTCCATGAACTTTTGAACACTTTAGCTGACAGACAGAGCTAACTTTGTTTGTTACACCTACCCGAGGCCACTTGTTTGAGGTCGTCCTCCTGTCCCTCGAAACTCGAAGGCAGACCTGAGATCACATTATCCATTTTGAAGTGTGACAGGCTGTGTTCCCACATCATTAATTCCCCCAAAAAGCTTGAAGAAAAAGGAAGTCACCAATAGCATAACATTTGCTCTTGCGGAGGCTGCCTCGGTGAGATAAATTACTGGAAGTTGCACCCCATAATACATGCAAGATATCGCGGTGGGAAAGGAATAATGGGGATAGTTACAAATGTATCTGCATTGTTTTTGTACTTGGTCACGCACCGCGTGCAGAGATGCATATTAAAAGACGTCCGCGCGAGAGAGAGACACGCAGGCGGCTAACATATGCACACACTGACACATTCGCACAGTTTTTTTTTTCTGAAGCTGCGTCTCTATCAGGTGTGCTGGTTGACTGGGCAAGCGTTTCAGTGTTTGTGTTTGTTTGTGTCCGCCACAGGATGGTCGATCCATCTGCTGCAGTCACTGAGACTGATGGTGAGATTCCAGCGTCCAGTGGAAAGTGACAAAAGAGGGAAAAAAATAAATAAATAACCGCGGCCCATATGCTTAAGGACAAGAGAAACCATTAAAAGCTGAGAATTACTGAGCGATCCCACTTCAAAGAGATGAACAACGATGCTCGGAGCGTTTTCCCTTTTGTCATCGCGCCCGTCTTGTCTCAGACTTTCAGCACCATCAGCGGACCATTAACAAAGTGCCAGGGAACTATGCGGGGAGTGAGAACACACACATGCACTGCAGGCTGCTGTCTGGGAGTTTCTAACACATCTGCTTCTGGAGGAATTCTTTCACCTTGTTGCACAAAAAAACTCAGATTGTGCAGATTATGTAAGGAAATTACAGTGATTACTGTAATGCGGGAACCTTTTCTAGCCCTCATAGCAGTTACAACATCACAGACCTTTAATGGGGGCAACGTGGGTAGAACAGGTTCTTTCTCCGCAGTAATTAGAGCTGTTCAGATATGTAGCCCAGGCTTTAAGGGGAACGTTTCTTAATTGCTACCTTTGTCGCAACATTGCTGCTGTGTGAAAGGATAATAACAGCCGGTCAAAGTAATTGTTGCTTTATGAATTCATTTGTTGAATTGCACCCGTTCGCCCCCCCCCCCCCCCCCCTAGAAACTGTTTATTGTTCTGCACTCGAAGCTGTTCCATCGCTGCACAGATGCTGCTAAATTATGTTGCACGACAAAAAAAAAAAAAAAGAAAAGAGAAATATGCTAATACGCTCCAGCGAGAGAAAAATCCACATAATTTGAGGAAGTGAGGGAATAATTTGCAAGGAGTCAAGAGATTTTGGATTTCAGAACATGGAAGAGGCCGTTCTGGCTGAGCATGCTAATGAGCGCTATCAAATAAGGAGTAACAGCACAATGCAGTGGTGTTCGACGGCAAGTATACACATTTAAAGTTTTCCCGTGAAAGGCAAGTGGAGACCTGAATCCTGCCCTCTGAAATTGATATGCCGGTCAATGACAGTGATTACCATGCCTGCGGTTCTCCCCCCTCCCCCCCACGCCTTTCCTGTCAGAGCCGCAGAGATAATGCGACGGCAGACATTATTTGGCCTTGCTGTGATCATGTTTTACGAGAAGGACAGGAGCGAAGATAAGCCAGTTGTTTAAATTGTCCTGCATTGTCAGAAAACGGCGATAAACACCAGTCGCTTTGCTGCAGGCCATGTATATGACCACAGATACATCATCATGTAAAGTCTGTCTCGTTTTAAGTGGAAAATGGATTGCTGCAGATTTGGAAATTGCACGGTGTGGGTATAAATGCAGGAGCATGCACACACAAACGCACAGGCATTCATTAGGCCGCGAACAAACAATGAACATCTAGTGTGTGCAGGGCTCTGCTCTCCACGTCGGCCTTTTTTTAAAAAAGAACTCCTGTGCACTTCTCTCTTACGAAAATGATTCATGAAGTAAAAAGGAAATCCAAGCTAGTTTTTCTTAAAGATGACGTGCAAAAAGAGCAGAAATTAACTTTGACAGAACACTCATTTTCTGTGTCACCATGCACCGTGGCTGTGAGGTGGTAAGAAAAGGTGACACCGTTGCTCTAAATTTAATTTGACCTTTTCTAAGTCATTCTTACATTGTACAAAAATAGTTCAATGGATGTCAAACGATAAAGCGAATGCCACTTTAATGAGAGAGAAGGGAATCCACTGAATTCACACTCCAGACCAAATATAAACACAAAGTGATTATGACATGTGTTTTCTTCTCGAGTTAAAGCTGTCGTTTGACATTTTGGGACATTTTCTTTGATTTGCTCTCTTGTTGAGCGTTAGATAGAAAGAACAATCCCACTTTATGTCTGTCGGTTAAATATAAAGCAGGAGCCAGGAGATGCTAGCTTAGCGTGAAGACTGGAAGCAAGGGGGAACAGCTAGCTCCGGCTCAGTTCAAACGATAGCGAAAAGATGCC
This sequence comes from Sparus aurata, assembly GCF_900880675.1. Taxonomy (NCBI): domain Eukaryota; kingdom Metazoa; phylum Chordata; class Actinopteri; order Spariformes; family Sparidae; genus Sparus; species Sparus aurata. The sequence continues at coordinate 9,550,185 of NC_044193.1, forward strand.
TTCCAGCACCTCTAAAACGCACTAATAAGCATGTTATAGAGGCACATTGGATGCTTTCCAGTCTCTGAGGTAAGCTAAGCTAACTGGCTGCTGGTTGTAGCTTCATGTGAAACCATCACTCATCTGTTTAATTTCTTGGTGAGCGAAAAAAACCAAACATTTATGATGTTCCTTTGCAGCAATTTCACAGCAGTAACTTACAAAATAAAACTAGCGTTAAGTTTGCAAGCCTCCATGCACCAGTCAAGATGCTGTTAGCTGAGCTATGCGTTGAATAATGACCAGAACATTTGACATGATACGAAAACATAATGCCTCTGACTACGGTGTGGAGGCATAAAAATAACATGTACATTTAGATAGAAATTGAAGTTAATGTGGCACCCTGAGACCTCACGGGGTTAATCTCACCCCCCGCCCACCTCGTCTTTCTCTCGGGTTTTTCTGCGTGTTTGGTTAATAAAGACAAGAAATGTATACACACAAACACATCAGTCAAAAGAAAATCTCACCCCTTGAAATGTAGATACAGAAGGGCGAGCCTTGACACCCGTTGCATGCCTAATCAGCATCCACTGAGAGAGTTCTGGCTCATTAAACAGGCTCTTTGTGCTGGCATTAATAATGCAGAGGCAATGTGAGAGCCGTGATGTGCTCAAAGACCTGCCATCTCGTTAATGCACCGTTAATCACGTAGGTTAAGACAACAGCCTTGGGGGCAGTTGACCCCCCCTTCTCTTTGGGGGGGTGCGGTCAGAAGACTGGGGCACCTGTTCTTCCTGTCCCTGACACCCAACCAAACCACCTGGAACGCCTCGAATTCAGGTCATGTATTCAGATGAAAGATATATATATATATATATATATATATATTTCTATATATCACTTCACTGCGCACTTAGTGGGTATTTTCACAACACCCTCGGCCCTTTGCGCGTGGCTCATTATTGCCATTTGAAACCTCGCAGCAGTCGCGGTGAACGTATAAGTATAAGAAAACAACTGGGCGTGAATGAAAGTGGCTCTGAATGTAATCCCTCCTTCACTCTCGATCTTCATGTGTGTAATCCTTATCGCTGCACCTGCTTTTGTTTCGCTTGGAATTACAAAAAAAAACAAAAAAAAAAACGAGGCGCACATCCTCGAAGTGAGCTTACATCTTTTACACGTTCGTCTGTAACGTCCGCACGCCGTGTGGTTGAAAGATTAATTCTACAGAAGAAGTTCAACAACAAAGAGGGTTTACTGGGGCTGTTATGTGTTTTTACTGCTGCTTCCAGGGATTTAATCATCTTAAGAGTTTTCTTTCTCCGCGCCCACGTGGGCATTGCCACACTTTATCTGACTACGTTTCCCTCAACAGTGGGTAGGCTGCTGGTTTGAAGGTTTTTTTCCGACTGGCTCCTATTTCCTTTTCCCCCTCCACCAAATCGATGTTCCAGTCCTTCCTCCTCTCTGCAGATCGCTTCAACCAGGGTAGAGTCTATCAGGCACCACCATGCTGACATTTCCCTCTAGCTGAAGCACCTGCAGGGGGACTCCATAACTGACTCAGCCCCTCCCCAGGGGACGGATAATCCCAGGCTAAAACCCCAGATTCTGTGATTAATGATATGTCTACTGCTCGTGACCCTTGTTCTCTTGCTGTGATGCCTCATGTCGAGCCCAGGGAGCTTTAGAGAGCTGACAAGGGAGACCTGTACAATTATGCACTGGCACAGCAAAGCAGCCCCGTGGCAAACATAGACAGAGCTTGACAGGACCTTTATTAGCAACAAGACATGCAGTGCATATACAGTACAGTGCACCGGGAAACAAAGCCGCAGAGTGCAGCCACGGTCTTTTATACACTGCTCCAGCAGTTTGCTGCGTTCACAAATAGTGTAAATGTATTCAAAGTGTGCGCACAAACCGTTTCCCCATCACATACATGTATTCTGTATACCACAACCCATATTTTGAAGGCTCCCTGAGGAGAGTTTTCCCATCAAATGCAATGTAATCTTGAGATCTAAGAAATGTGTAAATGCATCATAAAAAACATCTGCAAAGGAGATGTAAAAAATACTGTCAAACCTGCAGTGTTTCCATCCATGTTCACATCTTCTGGAAGTCTTTCTTTCGCACATGTTTTTCTGCATTTTGTGATGCAGTGTACATTTCTGCACACCACGGATATGCTTAAGCTTCACACTTCTTTATGTTGCAACTTAGCATTTCTGTAGGTGAGATTTTTGTACTTCACTGTGCTTATGCCCGGGTTAGAATTAGGCACAGAAACAATTTGGTTAGGGAAAAGACCCTTTGTGGGCTTAAAATGTCTGTTTTGGTTGCCACAAACACAGCTAGAGTTGTTCCTGGATCCCCTGAGACAATATCATGTTTTTGTTGCCACAAAGTCACAAAGGTCTCCTTGAATGTGTCCAGTGGTTTCACACTTACAAAACGTAGAGCAGGCAGTCTCAAACCGTGGTCACTGGTTTCGTCTCTAACGCCCACACCCTTCACTCCACCTCCCAGCTTGAGAGTCATGTCATAAGCATGTGATGTGAACGTGATGTGACATGTTATGCACAAATGTCAATATAGTATGTCGCTTAAACACGTACAGCAGTGAACGCATCAGTGGTTATCAGAAACTAACTTATCCTGGCGACTGGGCTGAGTTAGAGAACAAGATACTCAAACTCAGCTCATAGCCTCTGAAGATTGAATTTCGAACAAAAGTCACTGTAACGGCTGTTGGCTTGTTAAAAAAAAAGAAAAAATGTAGATATTTTCAGGACAGATTAAGTTGTTTTTTTAAGGTTTTACTTTTGGATATAGTCAGAGAAGTAAGTGAAAGGCAGCAGCTCCAGAGGGGCGGCTCACTGACCAACAGATAAAACTGCAAGTGTACAGTGCAGCCTCCAGCTGTGACTGGGCAACTTTGATACTATGCAGCAGGGTGTAGCTTGAAAAGAGCGTTTGTGCTCAGCTCACATTCACACTCAAAAACACAGTGATGGCACATTTTCATACTGAAAATATTCCCCACGTCTTTTGATCCTCCATTATGGCACAGAGTGGTTGTTGATAGTTTTATTTCAACCACATCCGCCTGAAGATTCAGTTATTTTCAGGATAAGTTCCCCCCCCCCCCCCCCCCAAAAAAAAAAAAAAAACGTTTAAAGTAATTTCCTACGCAGCCTCATGCAGATGAAAAGTCTGGCGAAGTCCACAAAACATTTTTGGAGCTTCACAGCGAAACGGCCTTGGGGACAGTAGATGGGGACTTGCTTTAACATATGTGTAGACAACATCTTAAGAAGCCCTGAGATCCCAAACCGATTTGAAAAGATGTTATTTACTCCTTTTTTAAAGCCGAAAATCTTCACTGTAGCTGGCGAGCAAATACTGTTGGCGCGCCCTGTGTCCTGGTGGGCACACAGGCCCGCCTGTGCGTCAGTGGTGTAAATACGATCAAGGGTGTAAATAACGTCTTTTCAAATCAATCTGGGATCTCGGGCTTCCTGAGACTTGATCACACGGACAAGCTGTGTGGAGCCATTTTCAAGTCTACATCTTGGTTGTTTCGGAGAAGATGTTTTGCTGTGAAGCTCCACAAATGTGTGCGCATGGAGGTGAGTAGATAATGACCGAATTTTTAGTTTAACTCAGACCTGCGCACCACTGTTCAGTCCGTGGTTCACTTCCTGGAGATACTTCTGACTACCACCCAGGACTACCACCCAGACCCAGGCTGCCGTTTCTTTAAGCCAACATATGCTTCCTCACATGCTCCCTCCTCCCCATGACCTGAAAATTGTTCCCCCTTCGCCATCATCGAGGATCTTCCAAACCCCTTAAATGCACCTTGAGGAGATAATGAGCGAGGAGAGAGGAGGCTTCTGGAGGAGCTTGGCGCGAGGAGACGCAGGTGCCTCTTCCCCACGTTCTCGCTGGGAGGGGTTAAGATCCGCGGGAAGAAAAGGAGGCACATTAGCATAATGACAAGCAACCCCAGAGCGAGAGAAGCAGCCCTTTCTACAAAATGAGAAACTTTGGGAAATGCAAAACTGATTTTCTTTTGTATTGCCCGATAATTACGCCAGTGTTTACCGGTAAATCTCCTCATTTCTCATAATGAGGCCTCAAATCAGAAGAAATTAATTTCGTCCTTGTTGAAAAAGGGATTGCAAAACATCTAATCTAGACTGTTTTTATCCGCAGAAAAACACTCAAACTGATGCTCTGTGAAGTACTCCGACTAAAAAGTTTCCACATAATTTGGAGAAGAGAAAAAAAGTTAATGTTTGAGAGCAAAGTTGGGGGATAGTCACTCGGAAATCCTTTCTAAATTTGAACACTCATCTGCTTCAAAGTGGAAAAAGGGAAAAAGTTTCAAGTGTCATCGTTCAACTCTAGCAGATAAGCTCCCAAACAAGTTGACTTCAGACTTAATAAGCTGCTGTGTGATGAATCTATTCTGAACGCACCTTAGATTAGACATACGGCAACTGATGGGATTACAGAGCAGCTTTTGTTTTTGTCATCCAGAATCAAAAGATCAGCGTACAGTATCGCTTGCAGAGAAAATGTTGCTCCGGCACTAATCTTCGACACAGCATCACCCAGGAACCAGCTGTCCCATATTCTACAAAGATAGTAATACAAATCTTTTACATGATCCCTTTATGGATCAAAGTCTTTCTTTTTTTCAAAGCCTCCCTCTCAGAAAATCCCAATTGCTCAATCAGACACCTATTTCCGCCGAGGAGCCTCAAGTTAATGACCCTGTTTCTCATTTGGGCTCCTCCCTATTTTCCTCTGGCGTTGAGGGTGAATGCTTAATCTTCAGGGGAAGCTGTCAGAACATGATGAATGCTAGCAGTAGACCGGCTCTCAAAACCTGCATTAATTTTTAAGCACAATTACTGGAACAAAAATTTTTAATTCAGCCACGGAAGATGACTGCAGAGGCACACGCATAGGGCCTGGAAACTTGCACGGGAGGTCTGCTGAAGCGGTACTCTTTCAGCATCGCAACCTGAGAGAGTCGGAGTTTAGCTGTAATGTCAAAGAGGGACACGGAAAGGATAGAGGCGGTTTTCAGCAAAAAAAAATGTGTTGCCTTGAGCTGCGAGCACAGACGGCAGTGTTGTGGGTCTGCTAACCCGTCCAACTCTTAGCTGTGGTTAGCAATCAATGTCTCATTCATCCTCTGCCTCATCTCCTTTGATCAGAGAATTAACAAGACAGATGAAAGGAACAATTATCAGGTCCCACGCCTCACTTAAAGGACTGCCTTACACAAAGTTAGCTCGCTTTATGCTAAGCTTCGCTACAAAGGGAGCTTTTTCCATCCTCCCACTGTCTGCTGCGGAGAATTCGCCGAAAGAGACTGAGGTGGGAGATGAAGAGAACTAAGGGGGCTGTGATGGAGCAGGGAGGGGTGAATAATTAATGGGTTGTATTCAATTGTGGAAAAAAAAAAAAAAAACCCAAGATGCACACGAGCGGGCCTGTAAATATGGATACTGCAGAGAAAGACAGAGCGAAAGAGAAACATCGCATTTCAAAATCCAAGTGTGTCAAGCGACCCTGAATTGAAGGTGCCTTCTTTTATCCCTGTGAAGGCGACGTTCTTGAGACAAAGGCCTTGATGTTTAGACAGGAGGATTTAACGGCAGCGAGACTATACAGGAAGAAGTCCTGGAATCAAATATGTTTCCTGCTGAAAAGCCACGGAGGAGGCACAAGGCTGCACCCGGAGAATCTACTGTTACTGTGCACTGATGTGGAAGACATTTCTGTTTCATTGCAGAGGAGAGCAATGAGTCATCGTAACCTCAACGTTCTTTATTATACCAGGCTTTTATTTTATTAGTGAATCTGACAATGTGAAGGGGACACATTGCACGTTTAATTCCTGGTTGCAAAACCACACTTTTGAACACCTCCTCGTATCTAAACAACGGAGCAGGACGATTGTCAGCATCTCCCAAAATCACATATATCAACATTCCCAAAACAATATGGACATTGCAGGGTAACATGGACACACACATGGGTGCGCAGTTTGGTTAGGTTAAGGCAGTACAACTACTGGGATAGGTTTAGGAAAACATAGTGGTTTGGGTTAGAATATATTACAAATGTACTCAAGTTACCCAAGTAACGTACGTTATGCACATGACGGAACTTCACTATGGTTGTACGTTAGAAAAACGAATCGCTTCTGGTTTCACACTGGACATGAACAACAGTGAACTCCTATGTCTGCCTTGTACTGCTTCTACTCACTTCCTTCTTTGCAGCTGTAATAATTACTACAGCCACTAGAGGTCGCCGCCAAATAAAAACGGTTAAATATAAGTTGTAATACTCTATTTTCATTTTGGACCTTGTTTTTTCTGATGACTAGCTTGAATCTTTGCTGGTATAAAGTTGAAGTTTGGTCGATCTTTCTCACTAAAGCCTACATAAATGAGCCTAACCCAAATGTTAATATATTATATGTATGACTGCAACTGATAATTAAGTTCATTATTGATTAATTTCACAGTTGACATAATGTCAGAAACAGTTAAAAATACCCCAAACAGTGTTTTGGAGTTGGTTGTTTTGTCCAACCAACAGTCCACAAAGGAGCCACACAATTTTTGGCATTTTCTCTGTTGAACTGCCTTGGGCTAAACAATTATCACAACTGCTGCAGATGAATTTTCTGTCAGCGGATTAAGTTCTTTATTTGTCATATCCATAATTACAGTGAAGCAGTCGGTGACAATGAAATTCCTGTTCTCAGGATCCCTCGAACAATGCTCAGACAATATGTGCTTTTACATAAAGAAAATCAAACAAGTAAAATGAGAAGTGAGCTGTGAATAGGAAATACATTTGATTTTGCAATTAAGTATCTGCTTAACATTGAGCATAAATTCCAGAGTTGTTTTCTAAAGAAGTCAGAAGCTGCTTGTACTCATGTTACAGTTTCCTTCGGCTTAGCGATGTCTTTGTCACAAAAGAATGATAAAAAGCGGTATCAGGATGTATTCTGGCACCAGGTCATGCTATATTTACGTATATAGACTGTTCTAATTGACTTGGATTTGGACATTGAGCGCTGGCAAGATTGATTGACAGCTGGACAGGCCATTGTCACGCCTCATTTGGCCATTAACACCTTTATTCACTGCAGCTCAACTGTCACTGACTCAAAGCTCCCTGAAAGGAGCTTCTATAAACTCTGGGGTCCTCGCACTGCCCCTGTAGCAGAACAGGCCAGAGACTTCTGATGGCAGCTGGATCATAGCACACAGGCCCTGTGGCTGAGCTCCAGGGCCGCTGTTACAAAGGCAAAGCGATGGACCCGCTCTGGGAAAATGTATGTATCACATCAGACTCCAGTGCCTCCTTGTATTGAAAGACTTTTTTTTTTTTTTCCCCGATTCTGCGTTCACAAAGTCAAGTGAACTGCATTTGCACAGTCGTTAATCACAATAATGGCTGGGGAAAGGCTTCACTAAAGCAGGATCATAAAACAGCAGATGAACAACAGTAAAAGACAACCCCTCCTCTCCAACAGGGAAGAACGGGGAGTGGCGGCTACAAAAACATCAATTAGGACAAAAAAACTGCAATGGTAGGGGAAATTGGCAAGGATACACCACCACCACAGACAACATCTTAAACTTGCTTGTGCTGCGTTTGTCTCTGCGCAGTTGGTTGATACTGAAATGCAGTTTCCAAGCTACAGTAAAATTCGTTTGACTGTAACAATCATCACTTGCTGTTTGCCTTCAGCATTCTACTGTACCTCTCTGAAGATTCGCGCGACACTTTCTGCCAAGATTCACAGGGGGGGGGGGGGGGGGGGGGAAGAGGCGGCTTGGAGGAGGAAAAAAGTAAAGTGGCAGATTTTAATAAGAGTGCACTGGCAACCCAATTAGAGATGATGCAAAGCTTACAACCTAATACCCTTTGATTCACTGTTTGTATTCTTGTATCAAACCCTCAGTTCCACTCCTCTTGGCATACTCATAACATGCTCTTTCAGCCACACTCCAGCTGCCCAGCATGCACATTTGACAAGAAGAACTGGGGGGGAAAAAAAAATAAATCACTTTTTTATATAAAAAATCTTTAGTCTGGGGATTAAATCCATGTCATCAGACCAAAGGCTGACTGGGTACCCTTTGAAGCTGGATAGATCCTTCTAAGAAGGGATGAATGGCAAAATAGGGGGAGAGATTTCAGTGTTGGCAGATAGCATTAAACAAGCTGGGCTCTGCTCTCTAGTTTTTTAGTAATGATAGCACGAGAAAAGGAAAGATGACAGTGCGAAGAAGTGAGTGCGCCTGAAAGGGTACTGGTTGTGATGTTGCTGGGTATCTTTGATGTTGAGCTGCTGGGGTATAAGGCCACACACTCTTTGGCTCTCACATCAATCTACTATTCACCAACATGGTGTTTCTTGGAGTTAGTGTATCATAACAAAGCCTGTCTGACTTTTGGACATGGTTTACATAACCACTACTATTTTAGCGCGACCATGTTTCCCTAAGATTTACATTTGTAGACCACTGAATGGTTTAATAACACAGCCTCAAACCTAAACAATTGCTTGCCAATGACTCCTTAAATTACATATATGACCGTTGCCACAATGACATGGAAAGTACGATATATTATCATTGGAGAGTACCTGCTGCTACCTAATTTCCCTTCCGAGATTAACAAGGTCATCTATCTATCTATCTATCTATCTATCTATCTATCTATCTATCTATCTATCTATCTATCTATCTATCTATCTATCTATCTATCTAGTATGTTAAAAGAACTCATTGCTGACTTCTGGTTTCACACCAAACCTTTGTTGTCTCATGGTTAACGTTGTAAAACGTTGGATGCTTGGTTGGGTTTAGGCACGCAGATGGTACTGCGTTAGGTTTAGGAAAAGATTGTGATATGGATTAAAATAAATAAGCTATTTTGGTAACGCTAAACATACGCTATGTGTATGATGTAGTCTTAGTACATTACTTAAGCTAAAAGAGCTCAGTGATGACTTTTGGTTTTGTGCAGGACCTGGAAAGCGGTCTCAGCAGTCAAAGTCCTGTGCTTGCGGGTTCTGACCACCAGTCCCATCCTCCTTCTTGTGTGGACTCTGTTGCTCTAATGATACTTCACCAAACTACATCCTTTGCTTAACTCATAATTATTTTTGCCGCTAGAGGTTGCCGCCTAACAATAACTACAATCACGGCTTCTTGTCAAGAAGACTTACAGGCTCAAACTGATACCAGATTCTCTATCCTGCTTGTGGTCAGGTTAGCTACAAAACCACTAGGTTAAGGTTAGGGAGAGATCATTGCAAGTGTGACATTTTAAGAAAAATGTTTCTTCACGTTCTTGCCCAGAGTCAGAGAAGACGGTTGATACCACTTTCATCTCTTTTCCTTTAATATGAAGCTACACCCGGCTAACAGGGTGAAGCAGCCAGCCTGGCTCTGTCCAAAGGTTACAAAATAACCTTTGGACAGAGCTTACTATGGTTACTAAACTTCAGCTCTGATCTTTCTATTGCTCTTTCTCAGCCTCCATTTGCTCCAGTCCAGATGCCCAGTGCAGCCATGTTTTTAATGATTGTCACAGAGCAGCTCAACAACTTAATCTCTGATGTTACTGCCCCCAAAAGAGGCGATTAGTTTTGCAGCAATGGTTACATCCCCCCAAAAAGAGCTTACAACAAACCAAGTGCAGTTTTCCAGAACATGCAGGATCAATCAAAAGAAATCAATAAAATCACCATACGCCCATGGATACAACAGGGCAGGATCCCAGGGATTTAAATTCCTTCAGCTGAGCTCTTACACAGCGGACGGATGAAACAAGCGTCAGTGCTTTGCTTTGTGCATTGGGAGAGAAGCGTGTTATTAAGGCTCTGCTGCTGTGACCTCCTGACACTCATTCAAATCTCTCCGGGTTCGCTCCATTTGGCCTCGCCAACATGCCACATGCTGTGTTGTGACAAGGGTGGGAAAAAATCCACTGCTGTACAAATGGCAGGTATAACAACTGAAGCCCTATAGACTGACAAACCAATTAGTTCACGTGGTTAAAGCTGTGGGAACACTTCTCAGAGGAAACAAGTTTATCTGATCATTCATCCAAACAAGAGCATTTAAATAACCAAACCATTATTAGGAATTTAAAGAAAAATGAACTTGTTTATCACTGAATTAGGAGAGATTTATTAGAGGCTGTTCCTTAACAACACTGCAGTAATGATAGTTCCACACACAATACAAGTGCGTCATTAGTTAAAGACACACATTCAAGCAGGTAATAGATATGCAAATCTCTGTGCTGCTCGTCAGCCATTCATGTACAGTCCCCATTGTACCACGTCATCTGACTTCCTCCTTTGCTACCGTCAAAACTACTTTGACCACTAGAGGTCACTGCTGGACAATAAATGTAAATTTGGGTTATGCACATACAACCTATACAGCTGTTTTTCTGGTGAATACGGGCTGGGTAAACAACATAACTTTCTGTAAGGCCAACATATTAAAATGTTGTAGCACAGTCTAAAAAACTCAAGGAAACCGCGACCAATGTCATTCTGTATTTTGGGCAACTCGTAAATGTTGGCCGAGATAATCATTTTGAATTTGTCAACCCTGTGAAATGCGTTTGCCAGTCTCCAGTGTTTGCCATTGTTTCAGACCCTCACATATGGCCGGTGCCGTTTCTCGAGCCAAATGTAAATGGTGTGGAAACTGACTCATTTGGCACAAACCAGCATTGTGCTGGTCGGAGTTTAGAGCTCACCCTATGATAGGTGGAGATGTATGATTATCTCCACCAACGACGGTGCCAGTGAAAATGAGGTCCAGGTGTTCAACAGTGGAATCGTGGCAGGGATGCAGGAAGGCACAGATGCAAAGCGGATGTGTCACCCTGAACTGATTGAACTCAGTTTTCCGTGCTTTTACCGGGTCTTGAATCTTCGGTCGAGAGGAAAAAGTAGATATAACAAGTGAGTTCTAGCAGCGGAAATTGCAAACAGACTGCCTCTCGCCCTGATTCCCCTGTTGAACATTTGGACCTAATTTTAAACTGGGACTTGGGGCTGGTGGAGTCAATCGTACATCATTGTCTGCTGTTTAGGAGTTCTCAGTGAAGATGTGGGAGCTTCTAATCTTTCTTTATCTCCTCAAATATAATGTTGCCTTTGAGCCCTTCAGGAACAGTCAGCTCCCCTCGGCTTCCCACATCTGTTTGTGAAGGAACGCAGAAGAGAAGTGAATGGTGGTGTTCTCATGATAAAAATTCCACTTTATCCATTCAAGCATGCCTCAACACTGAAACCCTCTTTGACAGGGTGGCAGCAACCGGAGGGATGCAGTATTCATAGCTTCTGTCTCCAGGAGCGCAGATAAACCTGGGCTATACTTAGAAGCTCAATGTGTTTTTCGAAATATGTGATTCCTCACAAATACGTCTTTGCCCCCCTATTGTCACCACTGCGGGAGGTGCATTTGGAGCTTTCACTTTCGGTGACAAAACTATCTCCCCTGCACACTCCGGAATGTGCTAAGCGCTGTTAGCCAGCTATTACGTGACTATTAGGGTGCTGCTCTTGGGGAGAGATTTATTGGATTTAGAGAGTGCTTTACATGGCAGCTGCCACAGTCGTCCTTCATTTGATTGCCACGCAGCAGACACGAGAAGTGTTTCATTTCTCGTGATCAAGGTGGGAAGAAATCTGCCTGTCAGCTTTGCCTTTGGCTTTGTTGTTTCTTAAGACCTATATCGATCAACTTTTCCACTGTGTGTAGGAACTCCTTTGGCTTCAATGTACTCAAACGACTCAAGTGCCATCTAAGACTGATTGTGTACCTCTCAAAGGATTTCTCAAAAGTCTGAAAGTCAGGCCTTACCAATGAATAAGAAATACAGTCCTCCCTCTCATTTTGACTACATGAGTCACTCCTGTCTTTCTGATCCTTCATCTCCCCATGCACGACATCAGTTTATTGATCCGCAGGACACAGCTGTCACAGCGTCGTCTGGCTCGACTATCAATCCCTTCGATCACCCGCATTCATTCTCACTTGGTTGGGAACCCTGGCAAATGAAACGCCACAGGTGGAGCAACTGTGAGAAACCGTCCCACATTCAGCGTCTACATTATTGTTGTGCTAATGCAGCTTAGACTGGTGAATCTATATCAGGGGTTTTTCTCTCTGACTCATGGTTCACCACGAAGCAATCAAGCGACAGTAACCAGCTACGTTGAAATGAACACAACATAGCGCAATGAAGGAATAGATTTTATTGGCTGGTAGCGATTTGAGCATAGTTTTAAAATCAAGCGTCGCACCGTCCGCTCATTAAGGCTGTCCCATTTGTCCCATTTAGGACGTGAGGGCAACACTTACGAACCACTGGCTCCTGTAAAACTGTGGTGCGACATGACAAATTAGTTCAAGCAAAGTGGGACACACACACAGAGCTCCATCCATCGTGCCTCTCGCTCATTGTTTCACCGCCTCTCACGCACAAGTTTCTTATCTTCCTTCCTGTCCCTCAAAAAGAAAATTTCCTCTTGAATTAGAGATAAAGGAAACCCCCGCGACAGAGTCACGTGTTCTCTCCACCCCAACGATTCTTCTTACCAGTGATTGTGCATATGTTGGCAGATCCTTGAAGGATTTTTTCCCATGAATAATTCACATTGTACATACATGCAGTGGGGGAGACAACATGGCTTAAAAACGGCATATAGTGGGAAAAATACGTCATGTAGCTGTATAAAGAGGCATCTAACTGCTTCAACAATGAACCCGACTAACGTTGCAAAGGATTCATTCCTATCATCCAGATCTATAGAGGCAATAAATGGATTGCAGCTGAGACCAAGATATTTGTTCAAGCAGTGTATAGTATAGCAGTGTGTTTGTTCACATACCAGATAATACGTTGTTTTGTTTTCTGTCTGCGAGCAGCACGTATTGATGAATTTGTTCATTAAAAATAGGAAATCCAAATCACATTTTTTGAATTTCCAATAAGAGAGACGCCATATGAATAGAAATGTGCGGTGTAAACACCACAGACAAAAAGGCTCGTGAATCTTTAATACCATTATTCTGCCTCCGTGACCTCTTTAAAGAGTTGTTTTGCCCCTTCCTGCATTTTACTTGTTTGACGATCTGCACAGAGAAGTCTTGAATCATCTTCCCTGTTAGCCCGGAGCAGCAGCGCAGACTGTTTGTTAATGGAATCTGCATTTTGCATGAAAAAAAAGTGTTAATGAGTGAATATGAATCGGCCTTAATATCTCCGGCTCTAGTGGAGCAAGGTAATGGACAGTGTCCTGGAGAGGGGAGAGAGGGTAATGGAGAAAAAGGGGGGAACTGGCTTTGAGGTGAGTGTGCGACGTCTGCTGTGGAGATGAGATGAATGCAGATAGCCTCGTATATAGAGTCACAATGCATGTAATGAAGCATCTTGCTCGCTCCCCTCAGCCTCCCATTTCTTTCAAGTACTTTCTGAGTCCTCGCACCTTTGTGCCCTTGTTTTTGTCCTCGCTACCTTGAATGTGACTCATCACGCGGGGAACGTTTCACACAAAATCATTTGTGACACCGACTCAGAACAGGATGCACCCACGGTGATTTGTATAACGCTCGCAACAAAGGTCTGCGCTCTTTCTCTGGAAAAATGGATCATCTTAGATTATCCAATGTTGTCCGGGACAACAGCTTTCAAACCCTGTAATACTGTGCCCTGACTGTATGTGAGCGAACGTCAGCGACAAAATCAGCTTTATGTCATTGTGTCTTAACTGGCCGCGAGTGACGCAGCACGACGTGGCAGTTTAGAGCCGGACAACCCTGTTAGTATTTCCATTTTTTTAAAATTCGCGTTGAAAGCGTGACATGGACAAAGAATGGCAGATTAATGACACTGAAATGAAGAGTTATATATATACAATTCTACAAGTCTGCTTTTACTACAAAAACCTAAATAAGCTGGCCGGAGGGAGATTGCCAGGGAGATGAAAGTTTCTGGTAAGAAGACACCATCTATACCTGTTGTTGGCAGAAGAGAGACATCTACATATCACAGCATGAATATACATGTATATAACAGTCTATATTCTACAAACGGCCTGTTTTTTGTCCAACTTCCCTTCCTTCGTAGAAAATCCAAATCTCTTCCGAACTGTACATTTTAGATTTAGCAGTGCATTGTAAATTTCGTTGGCGTTGTCGGGCATGTTGCTTTTGTTTCCCTGGCAACGCTATGCCCACATTTCAGTGCCTCATCTCGCAAGAGTCTCCATCTGACCTTTGAATTTGGCATAAGTTTGACCATAACGTAAAAAGACATTGACATAAAATAAACAAAAAAAACCCCCGAAGCATTATGGGAATATAGAGGAGGATTATCTCTCACATCAAAGAAAGACGAAGACCAAAAATAGAATGTGCAAAGAAAAGAAACGTGAACATCAACGTTTTTCATGCTGCATTATCAATATGTATTTGTTGTTCGTAGGGATGGGGTCCTGATATTTACACACTATAGACTCGAGTAGTCGAGTAGAATTCCTGCAACTTTCGTTTTGAAAAAATTTACATTGTATATAAAAATGTATATTTCCATAGTTTTTTTCCCATGTTTTTTACCGGCTCCATGAAATAACATGATGTCCGGTGGTGTCACGTTAGTACAGGCCTTGGTAGAGTCACACTGATATTGCGAGGCTCTGGAACACACATGGACAGTATGCTGCAGAACATACGAACAGAAGATCCTCCAATAATCACCGAATTCTTTCTTTCTAATACACTTTTGTTTGAAATGCTCGTCCCCAGTTGTAAGCTGAGATAAAACCAAAACCCCCCACTGCCACCATCACACTGACACATTATTTATAATCACTCTCAATGTAATTCTTTATCGAAATTTGCAGTAAATCCCATAAATGTGGATTACACATATAGATATTGTTATAAGACATTCCCTCACATGCTGCACGTTGTGTTACAGCCTCTCCTCCTACAACGTGCTGAGGAGTAAATAAAATGCATTCTTCTCAAATTCCATAGCCGGTGAGTCACTGCTTTTACAGGATCTGTCACTACTCTCCTTGGCAATGAGGACAGGCTTTTTTCTCCCGCTGCCTTTATTGTCCAAAAACAATAGTCACAGTCGTGAGTTTGACGCCAATAATTATTAAGCCCCCGTTTCCTTTTGAAGATCAGCAGAAAGCTGACACAGAAGCTGTCTATGTCAGGGAGAAATGATACAGAGGCGACTGAACATCACAATTCTCTCCCTCTGATGGATTGCTGGACTTTTGAAACGAGACAATGTTGAAATGACAGGCAGCGCAATGAGTCACTGCCGCAACAATTTCCACTCTCCTCAGCCCTTGGTTTTTCCTCATATGCATATGCATCCTGCAGTACGATGCCTGACTGCTCACAATTGAAAGTCACATCGCGGTTGAAAATGCTATGTGATAGAAATATACACGCAGCAAACCTGAAACCACGAAGAACATTATTGTAATTTAGCAGGCCGTCAGACGGACGTGCTCGGCGGTGTAGCACTCCATTCTGAGGACTTTATCTCGAGTCTCCGCCGTAATCATATTGGTCTTCTGGGCCTAAGTATCCCCTCCGCTGAAGCATGACGGCCAAAAAAGCAGTTCCCTGTCGAATTAGGACATCACTGTCAGACGGTCCCAGCTACACCCTGACAGACCTATTAGCAGGACGCATGTCATTGTGAGGCTTTGCAGGGATGACAGGATGCAAAATCGAGGGGGTGTGTCTCGCTGCGTTTACTAGCTGCTGTTTGGAGTTTAGAGAAAATGAATAAAACATGGGAAAATATGACACCATCAAATAATAATACAGTGTAGTAGTAGCACTTGTGGTCCCAGTATTTTCTGCACAAATGATTTTGTTGCAATCCCAATACGCCCGTTGCACCTCCTGCTAAGGGTAGATGGGTGGGCCAAAGTTTTAAGGCTACATGGTTTTTTAGAGGCGGAGTTCAAACTGAGGGTTACTCGGTAAGTACTCTCCATCGTTTCAGTGTAATAAGGTGTTTTCTTCTTAAAACAAGCATGTAAGAATTATCAATAGTTTGCTGATGTCTCTGTAGCTAACTACGTAGCTGGCTAACAATAGATTGTTATCGCAGCAGTAATGGCCAGCTAATGAAGCTGTATTCTTTCGCATTTAATGACTTGATTGAGAGCGCGAAGCTGCGAACTCACAAGAGAAATCAACACAGCTGGAGACGGCATACTGGAAATGTCAGGTGGCATCTGTTTTATGCAAACCTCACGACTACCGACGATGTTTGAGGGTCAGAATTCTAAGATGGGATTGAGTTTCCTCGGTTTGCGTGACACACTGCGAGATCAACGTGGATGCGGATAACAGCTGCAGCGTCTGTCATTTTTGGGGGGGCTTTTCTAGTATTCATCCAATTTCTTGTGTAGGAGGAGGCCCTGTGACGAGTTTTCAAGACTTGAAGGGAAAGTATGCCTTCAAAAAACAAAGATATTTTCAGATACATGCAGCTCAGAGACTACTTTATGGAGGAGATGAGGTCAGAACCAGACGGAACTTCAGCAATAAGATTGGCACGATTGTTGATGCATCCAAACAGGCGAGGCCTTTGGGGTCATGACTGTGTCCTTCCAAACTTTGGGAGGAAGCAGAAGGGATCCAACGCTCAAGAGAGGGAGAAAATGTGCTATAAACTGCTGTTTATAAACCTTTACAATAGCTGCAGAATGATTAACTACAGATTAATTAACTCTAAATGTGTAATTTATTCTGGCTACTATATAAAGGTACTTGACACCCACTAAATCAATGCCTGAATAATGTTTTCAGTATCTGTTTTTCTTTATTTTTCCTTTTTACTTATAATTGATGATGATGCTGGTGTGCAATTATGTTTATATCTTTGTAAAAAAACATGATAAACACATAACAGGGAAGAAGAATAGGAAACTCTGTATATGCCTGTATGTATACTGTTGTTGCCTGGGTAAACACCCGGCATAATAATGACCTTGATGCCGCATAAACAATGGCTAAAATGTTTCTCAGTTGCTTATTATTGGCCGAGCTGCTTCAGAAGCAGTCTGGCTTGGTGGGAGTTTGCTTGTCATTCTGCCTCTCGGCGGCGGTGGCTGGCGAGGAGCCGGTGGCTGATTCAAAATTTAGAAATTGCTGTCTGCAATCTTTGATCGTTTGGCAGAAAAAAAAATACTTCTACTCTTCTGAACTGTTTCAGAGGGAGTTTTTTTATGTGTCCCCTAATTTTAGCATTTTATCTTCTCCCGGCTCTGCGTTGAATCCCCGAGAGGCACTCTCTAGTGGGCATTAAACTTTGCCATGCTTGTTACAAATGTAAGTAAATTGCACTCAATTAAAACGTCAGAACGGAGCATGTGTCGTGCTGCTGAAGTGCAGACTTAAAGAAGAAAAAAAAACAAACTCCAAAGACATTCAACTAATCGCCCTGGAAACAATTAGTAAGATGGATAGATAAAGACTCTAATCGTGAAGTGCTCTTTGTCCTCATTTGCCGGTAGCCGTAAAATATGATCCTTTACTTGATTTATCATTGACTTTTTTTAATTGGCTGAAAATGGCTGCTTACTTATGTTACCTTCAAGTGCGACACACTTGGACCAGCCATCGCCATTTGAGTGACACGTCGCTCCCTCAACTTCCCCCTCCACCCTCGGGCCTAACAACTTTTCTGTAGGGTGACCAGATGTCCCTCTTTATGTGGGACTGCACGACATTTTTTATCTGCCTCTCTGGCTCTTATCCACGGGCTGTAGAGAAAGCAGGGAAGGCTGTCGGCACAGAGAGGCTTGATTTCAAACAAACAGCAGACGGGTTAAACTGTCCTTGTTTTTGCTCTCTATGTGACCCCCAACAGGAAGGATTTAGGCTAAATAATATGGAAACTACCACAAAAGGACAAGCAGGTACAATAAGGACTCATAGCAGCAGCTTAAATAACTTGCACTTGCCACAGTGTGCAGCACTTCTAATCCTACAGGTCAGCAGACTGTGGCAGACAGGGACTGTGGCTAGCAATGGTCATGTTTCCAACTGGGAGGAAAAATAAATGTCATGTGCTCTTGAAAAAAAAGCAGAATGCAACTGAATCAACAAGGGGGTACAATGTGTTTCAAGCGAAGGAGCAGAATAAAATTCCTTATTTTTAAGTTAATTAGACATCATATTAAAATTCCTCTCAGCCTATGCAATGTGTCCCACATTGTCCCATGAAAACACACTTTTTGTCCCACATTTGGTTTTGTAAGGATCTGGTCACCCTACTTTTCTAGCAGAAAAAAACAACATTGTGTAATTCTCTTTATGTTGGAAGGAACAACCTCTGGCTCTGTCAGTCACCGCTGTGGGAGCAGCGGGAGACCGTCTGTGGTCGAGTGCAAAGGAAGCCGGAGTTCCTCCTCCTGACAGTGAGGGGAGACGGTTACTCTGTGGATTCTGCAATCTCCCCCAGCTCCCTCTCTCTGCAGACAGCTGATGTTTATCTGCGCTGCCCATATGGGCCTCGTGACTAAACATCTGGTAAAGCTGCCAGTGTGCATGCGGTGTATCACAGAGTGATGACAGTGAAGGAGCGTTGCTGCCAACCCCTTTCCAAAAAGATCTCAAGAGGCCGGGAGGACTTCATCTTAGAGATGTCAAGGCTTATTCTTTTAAAAACCGACTCAATTACCAAAGTAATGTCCAGCACTCAAGACGGCCCGCTGTAATCACCCCGACTGTGGCTTGATTGGTTTGTGATCTCGACGAGGAAGGATAAGCAGATTTGAAATAAGATGCACATTCCTTTACTGCAGCGTTCCTGCTTAATTTTTTAGGCTGAGGTTATGAACTCATTGGAAATCATCAAACATCATTATTACCCCTGTCCGAGAAGAGAAATGCAATTGTCAAATCAGAAAGCTATATTCAGTGCCCCCCATGAGGCAAATCTTTTCAGAGTCGAGCACAGAATAGTCCGGAGAAAGATTATTTCCTTCCGCATGGTGCTTTTGTGAAAAAGTGTCTGTTTGCAGTGGCTGAAAAGCCGCTGTTGCTCCATCATCATTACTGGGGCATCCCTTTGAAATTCCCTTTTCTACCTGTGAGTTTGTTTTAACTCTCTTACAAAAGACAAAGCGTGAGCAGTCACCCTCTCCTCTTCAAGGCTTTCCCCTAGAACGAGGCGTTTTGAAGCGACTGGTAGGCCTTCATCCATTATGGATGCTGTGTTTTAGGGGGATGATCCGTGCTGGATGATATAAATATCTCCTTTTGGTTCCCAGCAGGGTGGGAGAAAAGCAGCACAAGACAGGCCACTGTGTAGTGTAAGAGCAGGGCATCTTTATTATTTGATTTGATATCCAAAGTAGAAGAAGGCACGGATGCACATGTGAGTAGCAGACAGCAGAGCGTTCTTTAATTCATGGGAAATCTCTTGACACCTCCGCTCCGACGAGATCGTTCTACAAATATGTGCTCGACATTAAAAGAGCCATTATTGTGGGGCCATTATGTTAAAATAATTGTGAGACACAAATGCTCCGCAGCGATGACGTCGACAGCTGCTGCGATGAGGCGCAACTTTGTGATCCTGAATGGGATTTTGCCCTCGTGTCCTCTGTTACGGGCCGCGCCACGGCGGGAGGTTGTATGTTAGCATACAAAAGCAGCATGAAGTGAAGCCTGACAGATATGTGTGTTATGGTCAATTGAAAGAGAGGGAGAGAGAGAGAGAGAGAGAGAGAGAGAGAGAGAGAGAGAGAGAGAGAGAGGAAGGCAGAGCTGCAGGCGTCTCCCACTGTGTCCAGATCGACCGTTCTATTAGTCCTGCACTGTGGAGGACATGCACACAGAGGGTACCAAACGCCAATGTTGATACAAGGGGTAGGTCAGCCAACGAGGGAGGAGTGTCTGTGACACGAGGAATGACGTTTCTTTGATTATCGGAACCCCTTTGCCCTTAATTTTCGTGTCATATTTCGTAACCTTTCGGTGAAACGCTGGAGAGGTTGCACACGAGCAGAGCAGTGTGCGGTTATGAAGTCCGTGGAACGCTGCCAAGCAGCAGCGAATCAGTTATGCTCAAGGCGCATAGAAATAATTCATTGCATTGCTCTGAAAGCAGTTGAGGCATGGGTGCAACACAGAACAGATTTCCTGTGCTAGGAGCCGGGTCCAGGTATTATTTTTCTGCTTAAATTTTCGCGTTCCTGCAGCTAGTTCGGGAACTCTGACCGTCCAGTGAATGCGAGTGTGCCGAGCAGTTTTGAATACGATGTCAATTAAAATACGGAGAGTACGACAGCAGCAGCTTGTCTCCCGTGTGGACTTCAAGTAGAGCTCTGTGGGAGATTCAGCAATAAAAAGACAAAACCTCAGCGGGCGAACACAACCTGCATAAACACAATGAGACATCTATTGTTGATCAGATCAATGGAATTCCATTTCATCGTTCACATCCTTTTTTTCTGTAGAAAATGCATAAAAAGAGTTGCTCGCTCTGTTGTTTTTCCTCAGCATCTTAACACTTGCCCTCTCTGTTCCGCAGGAGCCTGCTGGAGAACCCGGTGGGTCCACTTGTGACTTCCTGCCTGCTTCAAGAACCAACGGGAAGGAGAGCCGAACGCACCCGAGTGGTTCCGTAGAGGCAGGGAAGAGAGTCGAAACTTCAAACCTTTGTTCCTGCCTTGAGAGAGCGCTCTCCGCGGACTCCCGTCTCACTGTTTAGTTGCTGCATGTAGCCACCACTCTCAGGTGCAGGAAGAGAAGGGGAACACAAAGCGGAAAGAAGAAAGAGCGCGAGATAAAGAGAGCAGGGCTGCATAATTAGTATTAACCAGTTTGCGAGCGAGCTAGAAACCATGAGAAGAGGCTTCTGAAGACGGCCGTGCTCTGAAGAAACACCGCGGCTTACCTCCAGGACATTTGTATGTGTGTGTGTGGGTATATGTGTGCACACCCCTTTCATTTTCAAAGGACCTGAATTTGTGTTTGGATGCGGATTTAGCCTTTCATTATGACTCTTCGAGGAGGCTTTGAGAGAGCCTGGACTGGCTGCCACAGAAGTGTCTGCTGCCGGGCGTTGCTGCTGACTTGCTATTTCTTGACCGCCCTGGCAGCCAAGCCCAAAATGCCGGGCCACACGCACCTCAATTCAATACGCATTGATGGGGACATATCTCTGGGCGGGCTGTTCCCGGTGCACGCGAGGGGGAACGACGGCAAAGCCTGCGGAGAGCTGAAGAAGGAGAAGGGGATCCACAGGCTGGAGGCCATGTTATTTGCCCTGGATCGTATCAATAATGACAACGAGCTGCTGCCTAATATCACCCTCGGGGCCCGTATCCTGGACACCTGCTCCCGGGACACCCATGCTCTGGAACAGTCGCTGACATTTGTCCAGGCACTGATTGAGAAAGACTCAACCGATGTCAAGTGTCTCAGCGGTGGGCCGCCCATCATCACTAAGCCAGAGAGAGTGGTGGGAGTGATTGGTGCGTCTGCCAGCTCCGTGTCAATCATGGTAGCCAACATATTGCGTCTCTTCAAGGTCAGTTTCTCTCACAGCATCCTTTCTTTACACTTTCTTCACCAATGGTTGCACAGCACGGATGCATTATATAATTCCCTACAGCGCAATGCCTGCAACGTTTTTTTTTCTTTCTACAGCTCAGACTTTCAGTTCACGGTGTCATTATCGCCATACTGTCAGCAGAGTTCCCGTTAACGGAATAAGACGGACGCAAAAACACATAATCAACACACATAAGTTTCTGATGACATTTCCCGATCGGTGTGTTTTTATGGCCTTGACCTTTTTTATTTTCCTCAGAAGCTATCAAATCATATTCAGACTTCTTCTTTCTCCCCCACCACTGTCCAGAAAACTATGCGCTGATCATTACACCATAATTCTCCTCACTAATGACACTAATTTGCCAAGAGTCCTCAGTGTTGCCTTCTTCTCATTAATTCGAGGAAGCCATGCATGGCACCACGAGCTCGTCGCGCTGCTGTTGAATATAGTCCACAAAATGAGCCCCTGTGTTGTGTTTGGCTCACCAGATGCAAATATAATGTGCAAATGAGAGCAGATCATAAACAATATATGACAGGGCTTATGTGATACCTGCTCAGAGCTGTCGATGAGAACTACAGGCCACGACTAAACTAATGAGGATAAGAACTGTGTCAAAGCCGCTTGTCTTTTCAAAATAACATCCCAACACTCAAGCTAGACAAGCTGCGGCACTAAGACAGCGGTTACTTATTGTAACCCCATGTTCTAGGAACACAGGTTAGTATGGGATTTTTAGGCTTATTATACCTCATCTAACATATATGAAAACATTTACAAACATGAAGTATATGCGTCAAATGACAGCGAACACTGGAAGAGCTCCCATTTGAGTTCCAATTTTAGAAATACAATTTGTAGCCATCGCTGTATTCAAGCAGACTCTAGCCTGTTTAATGTGAAGATTTCCGTCACTCCTACATCCTCAGAGATTTTTTGGAAATGCAAGGGTGGCGTCTGTTCAGCCATCACAAGCCCTCGTCCTCTACATCCACAAGTGCAGACCTGTCACGCAACTTCCACCATCAGGGGTATTATTATCATCCTCTGAGCGGAAAGGACATTGGTGACATATCTCACACAGGAACTGTCTCATTGCTCAGCACCGCAGAGGCAAGCGGTGGCCTGCCTTCAAAGATAGGTTGGCCAGTACACAGCCCCAGCACTCCGTGTCACATGCCAACATCCTCTCAGCCTGCACAGGATTTTTGTTTTATATATAAATCTGTGGGTGATGTTTCCACAGCAGGCTGTCGACAACAACCTGTCCACAATCAGACTTTTGTACAAAAGCAGCAGCACTGCAGTCCTGACACCATCATGTTAACACTGAGCACAGATGGGAAGAGATACATGCACACATCTCCAAAAAAGTAAGAAATAAACTTGCAGCGGTCCACACCTCACGACACTGCTGAGCATTTACCCAGAACCGCCCGAAACCTTGAAATGACTGCTAGACCTTATTCTAGCGCATATCTCTCCACCCCCGAATGTTCCACCAGACAACTCTGTGGCCAGACTCCTTGCGGAGGGCACACGACTGCCCAGGGGAGGGCCCGTCCACTCACAGGCTTGCGAGACGTCTTCGCACAGCTAATTGGCAAGCCTCTGTTTAGGCAAGATTTTGCCAGTGAGTTGTTATGTGTTCCAACCAGCATGCCAAATCCTGCAGAGGGAACAAATCATTTAGTTTTCTCTTTTCCTTTTTATTTATTTATTTTTTTTTACTTCTCTAAAGGGCATTCAGCTGCCCCATCCAACACTCAGTGTTCTCGGGCAACGTAGGAGTTATGTGTGAGCACAGTGCGACTCTGACTCTGATAGGGTGAACGGCTTAGATGGATCGGAGGGGCGCGCAAATTATTCACCCCAGCGGGTCGAGGTCAGGAAGCAGGGATCCATTTTTTGATGGACAATGGCCTTAGAGGTATCTGCCCAGTGGGCCTGAACAGCCTGCTTGACAGGGCCTCGAGCACGATGGGCAAATCCCACTGAGGGACAGAGGAAACACTGTATTTCAAGGTGGTTACTGAAAACTCCCTCTTTCCAAAAAAAAAAAAAAAAAATCCAAGCATCTAGCTGGTACATAGACTTTGATATCTGACACCGACATAAGTCTCTAGCAGAAGTAGCAGGAATCTCAAGAGCTTTTGCCTCAGTGTCTTTACTTACTTTACTTGGAACTTATCTTGGAGGGTTACAAAAGCATTGAATGGCCATGTACCACTGCGAGGTACAATCTTAGAATGAATCTTATCCTTGACATGATACAAGCACTCAGTGGTATCCTGAGCAGCCATTAGCCGAGCATGTTCTGCATAACACTGCGCCACTCTAGAAAGACCGTGAGCTGCTTCTTTCCGAGTCTTTGCGTCAGCAGATGGAAGGAGGGAAAACGGGCTTTTAGGTAAGAGAGTCTTGTGCAAATGCATCCACCTACCAATGGAGAATTGGCTTACGGGGACACAAACACGCTTTCACACTCAACTCAGCTTTAAAAAAGTTTCAGAAAGTCTCGTGTCAGTGGCACATTTAATGTTTGTTTCTGAATACCAACGTGGCAGCACGCTCAGCTTTGAACATGGATGGTGGCATGGGAGAGGCAGGTTGGTCATAAGGGAAAAAGCACAATTATTCCAACATTACATCAGTGTGAGTATGTAACATTGTGATAATGAACTGTCCCTTAAATACTGTCGTTAGGTCAAGCAATCTGACAATAACAAACAATCGTTTTAAGTGTTTAATAGAATGTTTCAGGGAGTCGGCCAATATCGCTTCAAGAAATTGACAGCAAGCAGGGACTACAGTGATGGAAGGATATATTCATAATGTTAGGTCAAAATGACAAGCATCAAAGTCATTCCTGTCTGAAGGAAAACAAGTGATGACGACACGATTATCAGTAAACATCGCTCCTGTGCTGCTGGATATGTCCCAGTGGTGTTAAGGTGGTGATGTCCATCGAACAGTGACGCTTTTAGAGATCTCCTAGCATCATCTCATAACTGTATTGTTAACTACTGTTTTTCTTATGTGCACATAGCCCATACTATACGTAAAGTTTAACTGCAAACAGGGACGTTGACTGAGGTTTATCCAGGTACCTGGACCACAGGGTGAAAATGGGTAGCACTCGTCGCAGAAATCGTCAACTGTACGTCAGGAATGATCCAACCAACGTTTTCTCCAGCTCACAGTCAATCTGTTTATACTGCAAAAAACTCTGACAGATAAATGCTTAAATAACCCTGCAAAAAACAGACACCTTCTACTGCCACTGAGCTGAAAACAATGCATTGAACAACCGCAGCAGGTCAGAGCACCTTCCTCTGGCTTATCTTTTATTTACATTTTATTGTTATTCTTTCTTTGTTCAGTGTTTTTTCATAATGTCACACCAAATGCCAAGTAGATAGCGTTAATTGCACAGAAAACCCCCCCAAAACGCTCACAACACTGGCGTCAAGCTCTCTTAAAACATCGTTCTCTCGACATTTATTCCTGTAGAAGTCCAAATTAATACGGAGGAGAACGGCGAAGCTTAAAAGCCTTTAATCAACTTATCTTCTGTTTTGCACTCGACAGGCGGAACAATTTTTCATGAATCACACTGATAGGGAAACAAGAAGCCATGGAAATGGGATTTGTATGGGGCCCAGATGCTGCCCCAGGTGGAAAGAAAACTGGGTTTAATATTTTTTAATAATATAAATGCTGCACCAGGTCCTGAGGAAATGTTGCGTATGCATGAGGTCGACCCCTATACCTATAACTATCTCAGTTTACAGTACTCAACCAGATTCACATGACTCCTTGTTGAAGCTAATTTGCGCCCTTGTTTCAGTAATTTTCTCTTCGGCATTTAATCATCATGCTAACACATTTAATGATGTAAACAAGTTGATCAAATGTTCCCACTGTGCTTAATTTGAGCTCATCATCTCTACCATCCACCGTCCTCTGTTTTACACTGTTGCGTTATCACTGAATTTACTTGATTGCATAGTTTCATTAAGCATTGCTCAGGTGATTCTTACAAGAATATGAAGCTCTTTAAGGCAAAAGAATAATTGTTACATCTAATGTTACTGTCAGGAACAATCGTGCCGAAAAGCAACCAAGCCTTCCACGAGGGGATTAATAAAGTATTTCCAATTCTTTTTCGGTTGCTAGCGCCCTCATTGGGGAATTTAAAGCAGATTTGAAAGTAGAAATAACTTACACACCTAATATCTCACAGGTCCACCTACATTTCCAGCTATGCTACAGCTTTTAACCGTTTAGTATCAACTTGGAACCTCGACTGAGATGACACCGAATGAAACACCAGGTACCAGGAACAATCCACAAAGAGTGAAAGTCGAGGCGACACAAGCTGCGAGACTGCAGTGGAGACACAGTGTTTCACTGTTGAAAATGCAAACTAGACGGATGCTTTATAGAGAACTGGAAATTAATTTTTCATCTTCACATGGCTCTGGTGGGAACGCAGGAACTTCTGGTGAGTTTGGAAGAAAGTTACTGGCGTTATGAATATTACAACTATTCACAAACTAATTAGGCGGAGAAAAAAACAGAACAAACAAAATATCTCATGAGGCACAGAAAAAAAAAGACTGATGGTATCTGTGGCATCAATGTAATAATATCCTAGGGAGGGTTTTTTTTTTTTAAGTACCTGTCACTATACCCTTCTTTTTCTTTACTTTTTTTTTTTTCTTCTTCCAACAAATATTATTTGAATTTCACGCTGTAAAAGTCTGCAGGACCCATCAGAAAACCACTCTGCTGCAATTAAATGCAAACCTCTGCTCTTGCCGTAAGGATATCGACTAAAAAGTAAAGCTAATGTTGAGCGCTCGCATGGCACAGCATGGCAGGTTCTGGCTCTTTTCTCCATCATTAAAGTCACATAAAAACCATAAGTAGGACTCCCCTGAGTGGTGGAGGAGGTTCCGCTGCTCACCACTTCCCTCTAATGACTTAAGAAGTCGGAGCTCAACTTCTTCCTCCAACCTTTTAATCTATATAACGTGCTCTACCTGAGCTGAGCTGGTTTTAAATCATAACTCAAGATGTACACAGGTTGTTTTGCACAATGATTTAAACATTAATAAGCCGTTAAGAGGCGCATCGTTTACGTAATCGATTTGAGAAATAAGTTGCACGCTATTTTGATAATTGATTCAGTCATCATCAAGAAAAGTGTCAAACGTTTGCTGGTAATAGCTTCATAAATTTGATGATTTGCTGTTTTTATTTGTTATTTATGATCTTCGATAAAGAGCCTTTGTGCTTTTGACCACAAGTCGGACAAGAGAAGCAATTTAAAGACGCTGCTCTTTGGTTTTCTCTTGTCCAGATGTCATGTTTATTTGACAATCCGAACGCTGGCATGAAATCATACCCTAAAACAAGACATGTCCTCGATATAACTTTGGAACTGACGCCGCCATTCTCACAAGGCTTTTCTGAAGGAGAATCTGTTTCCTGACAATAATTGGCTTCGCCCTCTCAGTGGTTCTTCAGCTCCTTCCTTTCGGGCTTCTCCTTATCCTCCTCTCAGTCTTAGAGCGGCTGAGGGGCGAAGTGTTTGCTCAGCACTTCAGAGCAGGCAGGATTCCGTCCCAATGGTGTGTCATGAATATTTTACGATATTGTTACGTAATTTACGCCCAGGGATCAGGGTTGAAAGCTCCCTCTCTGCATCCCCTCGTCGCTGGGTCCAGTGCCTGGTCTGTTCTCATCAGCTGAGGTTTTTTTTTTAAATTTTTTTTTTTTGCCGCTGCTGCTGTATAAGCAGGGAGCACAGTGCACCAGAACTTGAGGTAATTAGTGGTCGGTTGCTTATGATACTCGAGACAGAGTGAATATAATAAAAGTCCCAAGCTTTTGAGTGTGCCTCTTATACCTCACTTTAAACATCTATACCGACTGACTTGGGGGATATTGCTGCAGCGGTGCAGAAAGTGCAGGAGCACACGCTGCGGTTCAGGTATCGAAGTTGAGTTGCTGAGACAATCATAAGCTCTCAGGCGGAGAGGGGGGCGACTTCCACACGGCAGCCCTCTAAATTAGGTACAAGCAGGCAGAGCCGGTGTGCAGGACCAAGTCTCTCCTCTGTGGAGGAGGGAGCTTGGAGCTGTGGAGACAGATGGGAGGAAGAGAAACGGGGAAGGTAGCCTTGTAAACTCAGAGCAGAATGAAGAGGGTTAACTAGTTGCTTGTTGTGCTGTCTGTGAAGCAGAGACCTTGCATCCGCCTCTCTCTTCCCTCATTAGAGACACAGGCAGAGGCCCCCTCAGGCACAGTGCCTTCCTCCCCCTCAGCATTTCAATGTGTTGAGACAGGGCTCTTATTGGATTACCCCCACAGCCTACAGTCAGGAAGCGCTGAAAGCTTTAGGAGCTATCAGAAACATGCACACATGTGCTTTTCGCTCTCGCTTGTTAATGGTCATGTAGCCATGAAGGTACAAATCATCGTCTGTTGCTGTCAGCATCAAAATGTTGTGTGTAAACTGCCGCTGTGAAGCTACAGAGACGCTTTTAAAAGGGTGTAGGCCAGAGATTAAATTGGGCCGGAGCCCTCCGGAGCTCAGCCCCGCCTCCTCACCTCGTCAGTACAGCCAGCAGGAGCTGAGCTCCCTCTGCTTCAGTGTTTCATTGTAATCATGGGTGTAACTACCATTATATGACTTTTTAAAATCATTAATTTGGATCCCCATCAATACATCAGCCTGTTCACTCAGTGCTGTTTTCAGAGTGCTGCGTCAGAGCTTCATTACTGAATCCGTTGTGCTCATTTATTGAGATAAAACCTGAACCAATGAAACTCTAGTCCATGTTTTCACTGCTACCGGCATCTTCTTGCATACCTAGCAAGTGCATGCAGCACGCACACGGTGCTGCTGACGCACAGAAGGTGGGTGAAGTAACTGTCACAGCAAAATGTTAACTTTGTTAATTTACTGAAACTAAATCTCTGTATTTTTCACCTTTTTGTCTCTACATAGCTAATGCTACGTTAGCAAATTGTGAAACGATGAGGAGGACGAGTAGTTTTCATTTGATTAACCGCCACAGTCTCTCACAGAAAAAAAAAAGTTACATCGCGACCCCCCCATAGCCGCCGCCGCCGCCGCCGATAGAATATGTATTACGCTGATGGTGCAAGGTAAAAATATTTTGAGAGATAATGGCCGCTGAGTGAAGAAGGGCTCCCCCTCCTTACAAAAGCCAATTTAACCACTGGTGTAGGCTGACTGCACATAGCAAAAGCTAAGCTATGCCACATGTCCACTGGAGGAACAACGTTGGGACATTTTAAGTTTTGCAATAGCCTCTCTAGTTGCTAATCAGTCGCCCTGATTACTCGATAAATCCACTGAAATAAATATCAAAATCTCAGACATCTGCTTTTTTCCAGCTTCTTAAATGCTACGATTTGATGTCACTTTGGGTTCTAGAAACCTCTGATGAGCATTTTTCTCTCTTCTATCTTCTATCTTTTTTTTTTTTTTTTTTTTTCAATTAATTGCGAAAATAATTGGCTGATTAATCAACAATGAAAATTATTGCTAATTGCAGCCCTTCTACTCACACATCCTCCGGACATTAGTATTCATCTGAAGCAATTTTTACTTAAGTAAAAAAATACTGAATAAGTTTGACTCTCCTTTCAGTTTGTGTGGTCCGCCAACTCCTGAGGGAGAAATCTGTCCCCTTCGCTGCTTAACGCTCCGTTATCCACCAGCTAGTCGCTAACTCTGCTGGGTAAGATGCAGGGCCCCCGAAACACCGAAGTCCACGCAAGTGTGCAAGTGCTTCAAGCTACGCAAAATTGATTTCACATGTTGTTGCTTTATGGAATGTGTCACCTAAAAAAAAAAAAAAGGAGCAAAGGCAACGCAGGGCCCTTGCTGCAGTCTGAGCGTTAGAGGCCTGCGGGTGCTCTCGTGTGAAACAATGGGAGAAAGCTTAAAACCTCTGTGTTTGGTTCACTTACACTCAAAAATAACCACAGCTTACCAGTTTGACAAGGCTGTGGCTTAACATGTCCGCACGCATCAGCATATTCATGACACTTCGTCGCCTCTTCTCTTCCCTCCTTGTACTCCTTCTATTCCTCTCGTGCAGTAAGTGCAGCAGGACACAGTCCTCCGCAGACGCATTGTTCGCCGCTACGGTCGTGGTAAACGCTGTGATTAGCACTACTCGGCCCCCTTTGAGGAGTGACGTTTATAACCTCCAACTGTGTGTAAGGGCGTGTGTTGAGTATGCTCACTGGGAATGTGTTTTTCAACAGGTTCAACCAGATGTCAACAAAAAAAAACATACGTACATTTGCTAGTGGTCATTGTGATCATGGAGATTCGCGTTCGTCAGAGTGCAGCACAGCCCGATGCTACGCCCCGGTGCTTTATCAAACCTGGACAGTGCTCCCAAGGTGTGCCCTGTCACCTTCACAGAGCCTCAGCACCCTGGAGCTGGGTGGTAATTGTGGGGAGAGCGAGGTCCGGACAGGAGAATTGATTTCGACTGCGTTCACTCCCTCCCTGTGCTAAGTGTAATTTGGTGCGCCCTACGCAACATTAGTTCATTCACGCAGTCCATAACCCTGAAACCCACCCGCCCGTGCCCGACAAATCCCACAGTACTCGCCGAAACCTCCACACACGGAAAAAAAAACGGAGGCGCGAATCAAATAAACACCTTAAAAAACAAGCAGCGAGCGATTGTGTTCACAGACGAGAGAGGCTTCCAGGGTTTTATCTGTGCCCCTCAACTTGACTTTTTTTTTTTTTTTTTTTTTTTACGACTGAGCAGGACAAATCCATGAAGCTGTCTTTTTCGACCCCAGATTGCAGACGTCCCCCATCTACCATGCTCTGGCGACAGAGAAGCGGCTCCTTTAGTTCAGGATTAGTTCCGATTCGACTCACTCTTTCCCACCCAGGCCCAAGCGGTCAATTCTCAGGACAGTCATGAGAGAAGGCTGCCCAGAAGCTTGCCTTTTCATTCTTGGCACTGTAACTATCCGCCGTCTCCTGCCGTTTGTAAACCCCTCTCCGGGCAATCCGAAAAACCACTGCTAGTAATCACCGAGCGCGGTGACAAAACGCTACTGTGTGGCTGTCTCCTCCTGTGCTTCCTTTTTTCTTGACACTTTGGGTTTCACTCAAATTAATTTCTGGCATTTAATTAGTGCGCAGTAACATGCCTACTGAGGGGACGCTGGCAGGAGGGCGAGGGGGGGGGGCGGAAATGGCTTTTCTTTTTTAAATGTACAATTTCATTCTGCTGAGCATTGCTGTGAAATTCCTCAAAGCTGAGAGGGGACGAGGACAAGCACAACATAAACGCCAGCAGGGTTTTTCGCTTGTGTCCTCTGCGTCGGAAGCGTCACAATACCCGCAGTGCACTTGCAATTCCCCAATCTCAAACATTCAAAGATGTGCATCTGGTACCCTGCTCTGGCTTTTCTGTGAAAGTTTTTTTTTTTAAAAGGAGAGAGAGAGAGAGAAAGAAAAAAATCACATTGTCAGAGCAGAATCCAACAAACAGAGCAGAGCCAACACAGCTGCCTCGAAAAGAACGTGGGATTAAAGGCTTGGAGCTGTCTCACCTGCATAATCTCACCATCAACCCACCCATCCATCACTGTCCTGTCCGTGTGAGGCTGCGCCGCTTACGATTTACCCAGACTTAAAAAAAAAAAGGTTCTGAAGCTACGAGGAGGAGAAACCAGAAAAACCTTGAGTGGCTCAAACAGATTTAAAATTAGATGTAATCAATGGTGCCATGACAGCTTCCGTATTGATTTTTTGGTCAGTGATTTTTTTTATTTTTTCCTCAACTTGAGACGTGTCAGTGTCAGCTGGCGAAAGATGACTGATGAACGCAGAGCTCAGTGATTTCATTAATTCAGCACAGCAGCTTCTAACTTTTTTCTTCACGGATAGATATAAAGAAAAAAAACGGCAAGAAAAAGGTCAATATTGTAAAAAAAGAAAAAGAAAAAAGAAAAAGTCATACAGCCACGGCAAAGCCGCCTGAGATCTTAAAGGGATTCTTCTGTCAGCCTGATGCCAGCCGATATCCTCAGCCTACCCTGCAGTGGGGACAGAAAGAGAAAGTTTGGCCGCCTTCAGGCTAAGCAGCTTGGACGTCGTCCAGCCTTCCAGCACATGAGACAACATGGAGGCCTCCCCTGAGTCACCGCTGTGTCACACAAAGGGACCAGCTTTCTGGTCGGAGGCAGTTGGGATTTACCATGAAAAACAGAACATTCAGGCTATAATTTTCAAAGAAATAAGGCAGGGACCAGCGGGTTCTATATTCGAAACCCTATCATTTTGTTTTGTTTTGAGCTCTCTGGTATTGTTGAGTGAAAAGAGTCATGATGAATGTAACTGATTTTATGCTCCAGTAAGGAAAACTAATTTTTGTTTTATTTCCTGTTCCCTGCTAATTTATATTGTGAATGACAACATTGTTTGCTATTTCTTCTGATTGCCCTCACACTCAATGTAATTAGCCACAGAAGCCCTACAGAGAAAAACAGCACTAAATCTACAGCCACTTTAA
Source organism: Sparus aurata (assembly GCF_900880675.1). Taxonomy (NCBI): domain Eukaryota; kingdom Metazoa; phylum Chordata; class Actinopteri; order Spariformes; family Sparidae; genus Sparus; species Sparus aurata. The sequence continues at coordinate 9,582,467 of NC_044193.1, forward strand.
CATGCCCAGCAATGGCGCTAACACGCCAGTATTTAGCACGTAATGTTTAGCATCGTTAACATCTTAGATTACCATATTAGCATGAGGACATTTGCTAATTATCACTATCACGTAGTAGAGCTGAGGCTGGTGGAAAGGTCATTTAATCTGCAACTAATTCATGTTAAACCAAAGTGTTGGACAGGTTGAAATTGTCAACCAGATGATGGCGCCAACCTTTTTGTGAGTGGACTACAAAGTGTATTTTGTAAGCAAGGCCAGACTGTCCACTACATGATCATGGACGGTGTTGTTCTCCATCCACGATCCAATAGGAGGATACAAAAATCAAAACATATATGCTAAATCGTTAAATATACTGGAGTCCACCAAAGTAAAGTATATGTGTGGGAAACACATATACATTTAATAGTTTACATGAATTAGGAGAAAGTCTAAGTTTAAGGTGCCCCTTGGGACGACTCATACACCGTGTTGGTGACCCCTTCACTAGATGAACAGTTAAGAGATAAGTTATTACATTTAGGACACAGGGCCGGTTTTTGCTATGGGCAATGTGGGCGACCGCCCAGGGCGCAATCAATGTGAGGGCGCATGCCCTCACGGAAAAAAAAAAAATAAATAAATAAAAAAAGTGCAAGTGATGGTTCGCCCAGGGCGTAAATCTAGCCAGGACCGCCTCTGTTAGGACATTTAGCAGACGCGTTTGTCAAAAGCGACTTATAGTCATTCATACATACAGTCATACACTGATACACTGACAGTATCTTGCCCAAGGTCACCAGGCAGACCAGGGGAATCGAACCAGCAACCTTCCGATAACAACACGCTGGCTTTGCCCCTGAATTTATCTACAAATTATCTTCTGAATCAAATCTCCCAAAAATTGAAATCCACATATGCAGGTTAGGGAACTGTCTGGGAACTGTGAGACCACAAAACCTTGTGCAAAAGTTTCATTCCATCCAGTCGTTGAGGTACTTGTCAGTGATGAAGGCCACTCGGCTGGAACGTAATCATGTTGTTTGACATGAACAGAATAAAATTGGTCTAACTGAGATGTCAACTCTGTCCTGAAGAAGGGTGTGTGTGCTACCTTTTTTACCTTTGGGTATTCAGCAGTTGCAATGTATGACTGTGGTTTAGCAGCACTATATAAAACACAAAGAGTAGGCGCAGCCTTTCAAAGATAAACAGTTGTTGAGATACATCAGTGGCTCATAAAGTGAGCAATAGAGCAGCATTGCCATCACTTTTTGCCAAGGAAAACTGACTTAAATCCATCCTCAAGGGGCTGATGGTAGTAGGGTTAGGGTTTAATAGTTACAGAGATACCATTATTGGATGTTGGGGTTGTTTTACTGCCTACGATCTATATGCCATCCTGACAGTCATACTTGCGACCAGAAAAGACGTAAGCTATCACGTAGCACTGCGTGTTGCCTTCAGCGATGTTTAATCCGACTGTTGCGCGCCTGTGAAATGCAAGCGGTAACAACCCCATAATTTTCCACGATGTCATCAACGTTCAGCAGTTCGATGTGGCGGCAGGAAGATCTTAATGAGAACAGCACTGGTGTCATGATTTTTCTACTGATACATTTCCAAATGAATTCCATGGATTTTCTCGGCTGAAATCATTGAAACTGATTAACCTAATCTCACCCGACACTCTGAGAAATATATTTAAAACACGCTCCAGAGACATCATTTTTTATCATTTTTCTTTTTCAAGCCGCGGATCCGTGCGAGGAGCGAAGGCATTGATTAGCTCGGCAAAATCTGCTTTTCTTTTAGAAGATTTTTAAAGAGATGCCAAAAACACAACAACAGACGAAACAATTACGGTGTTGCTTTTCTGTTTCAAAACACTGATTGTTGTTTGTATAAAATGAGCCGACACAAAAAATAAAGGATGAAGTGGTTTCGGCGACTGTGATAGAAGATATTTATTTATGCTAAAAGGCAAAGATGAGATGAGGAAAACCAACTTTGTAGTGGCAGCACACTCTTCATCTATTTGGATGTTTAAAGCTGTTTAAACAGTCCCTTTGCTTCTTGACGGCTAAAGCTCCAGTGTGCATTTCTGATGTCCTCTCACCAGATGGTCTCACTAGTCTCATGAATTGGTTTCTATATGTTTATTGTATTTTGCTATTTTTAGAACTCGTGAGCACTTCCATCATTTTTTGTCTTTAACAGCTGTACAAAGGTGGGATCAGTTCATAATCTAAAACCAGCCTGGATGAAAGTATAGAGACAGCATACGGAGGGCCAGACGTACATGTTTCTCCAAATATTTGTACACATTCACATTGCCAGCTGGCGGAGGAGGATCAATTCTCATTTACTGGCTAATTATCGTCCCAAGAGCTCCCTCACTCTGTGAAAACACGATAAATCCTAACAGACTAGCTGTCTGTTCGTCACCACCCCGTCACCTTGTTTCTTTAACCTGTAATCATTAAGCCATCAAGATTTGAAGACCTTTCATTACAAAACACACACTCGGGTATCGACCCGGCGTCTCGAATCTGGTGTGACAACGCGCCCTTACTTCCTGACGTTTACCTTCGTCCTTCTGTGGCTGAAAGTCAGCGTTCGCGCTTGTGCAGCGCAGCATCGGAACACATTGCTATTGATTTACTCAAAAAGGTGACATGCTGATATTGAACTTTCAATGAATATGTCAGCTTACGTCTCAGCTTCTAGACCCAAGGTTTTCAATTTGTGCATCCAAGGTTTTCTTGTCCTAGATTTTTTTTTGTATTGCACAAAACATCTCTGGCCTCCGTCTCCTTCTCTGAGAATAATTCCTTAAATTCTTGTTATAAAATAGTTGATCTATAATAATTCAAATTATGACACTGTGGGCACTGCATAAAGAAACTCTAACTTTTCTTCTCTTGACACCAGCAGACACTTGACAATATCAATTATAAGAATAGCAACAAGAAAGACTAACAGTCATCTATCTGAAGCCTCTCGGCAACAGATCCTTTTTGAAATCTTCTTCTCAGGAACCAGGCATTTCTATGTCACGCCGAAGTCGTGTTTTGTATCCTGAGGTCCTTTCATATTTGTCACTGCTGCTCTGTCTCATGCGATACCCTCTGTTACACAGTTAAACATGCATTTTCTGATGTAACACATCTTGCAGGACATCTTATCTAATCATAGTGGCTTTGCCCTTTCAGGCTTCCCCTGAAGTATTTAGGCATTTGATGTGTGAATGTGTAATTGAACAAGGGTCACACTAATAATATCGTAATGCTGATAATGATGCTGTAATACTTGGGAGGCTGTTTCACATTTAATGGCCCTCGTGCAAGATGCAAAACATGTGAGACGGTCATCCAAAGAAAAAAAGAAAATAAGATTAGTGGTTTAAGCAACTGCCCCAAAGAGATGTATGTTTATGTTGGAGCAGTAAAGCCTATTATGATTATATCACTTTGACAAAGAAGCCATTTTAGCCCAAACCACAATGTTTTTCTAACATGAACTGTGTACTTGTTTCTGTACCTACACCTTCCCAGAACAGAAACAGTCAGTTGTTTCAAAGATGCATTGACAAGGTCCTTACTTGTTCTTTAAGTCTAAGGACTCATTTATGTGATGTTGCCAAAATCTTTCTTGCTTAAGAATCTTATTTCAGTGTTACATCTCTGTTGTTTTGAATCTAAAATGATCTTTGAGGATTAAGAATATAATCTGGTCATTTATTTTTTACAAGTTATTTAACTGAGCGTTTAAAATAATGTGAAACAACAATCACAGACCACGTGATTAAGGGGCCGTCCAGACGAGAACGCTCTTTTGCGAAAACGCACATGTATTGCATTGTTTTGGCCGACCGTCCACACGGATCCTGAAAACGCAGCGCCTGAAAACGCACTTTTTTGAAAACGGGTGGAAAAATCCGAAAACACAGCCCTCCCGTTTCATGTGGACAGTGAATTTGCATACTTTCCAAAACGATGACGCCATCGCCCCACCCCTCGACTTCTTGCCTTCAACCTCTGAACCCCGCGACGTCTCAAAACAACAACAACAACAACAACAATGGCGGACTACATGCTCGTGTTCGTGCCACAGAAGATATTGAGCCTTTCTTGCAACTTACTCGCCTTGTAGTTGAGTGTGAGTCGCAGCAGCAGTCCTCCATAATGATATATAGTTTAGTGATCTGGTGCTTCTATTGATAGGCAAGGTTAGGAAAAGACCGTGTTTTGGCTTGAAATACCTCGAGATGTCCTGAGGTCTCATTAAAAACATCCAGTATTGTCACACTTACAGGTGTTGAAATGCGGCCTAGAACTATGGTCACTGGTTGGGCAGCCTTTTCGCCTGTTGCATCCCCTCCACCTGCAATGAGAATATGATATGATATTGTAAAAAAATTTCAATATGATTGGTATGACAGGTACAAATGTGAATGTATCAGTGGTTTGCAGACCCTGATTGGCTCCTCAACAAAACTCCATACATTATTTTCATTTGGCACAAATCGGCATTGTTGTGATCGCAGGCAATTAAATGTTAACAGAGCTGAAGTTTAATCACACTGACAATGTCGCATTTCTTATTTTGCCATGCATGACATTCTTAATAACAGAGAGGATTTACTTCTTATTATATCACAACCTCCTTCCTGTCTTTGGTTTGACCCCCGGATTTACTGTCTTATGTATCTCAATGACACGGCAAAGTCGACAGTACAGACGGTGAACCCACAAAGATCCCATTGACCCCTGCTGGAGCGTAACCATTACTTAAAACCTCAGCAGTATCGACAAGGCGGCTGAACACAGGGAGGAGGATGGACTTGTTCCAAAGTCATCCGAAGGGGTTGTTCCATTAGATTTAAATCATAGTGGAGTTTGTGTGAGAGAAATCAATATCTGTGAATGAGCAGAACAAATTAAACTCTCGACTCTTTCTGTCATTGATACGAAAACCAAACCTGGTTGATGCAAATTGTTGTTTCTGTTGTGTCAAACAACCTGTTAAGTGCCTCGGGGGGGAAAAACCTTAAATCACTTAGATCTTTGCATCTAAAACATTCTTGCAGCGCAGATTCATCACACGATACCTGTTTAATGTTATTCACAAGAGCAGTTTCCGTTATTGTCAACATTCTCGCTCTTGCATGTGGTGCAATGCAAAACTTTTTCCTTGAACACACGTTTCCTGTAAATCAGAGTAATAGCCTCTCATGTTTTGACCGAAAACATCACTCTCTCGAAGCAATTAAGCAGCTTTGGATAATTATAGTCAATTAAAGAAAGCAGGTAATTATGCCCAATGTGAGTGTGAAACTTTTCTTTTACAAACAGAAATTAGTTGTAATGGTGCTTCGGGGTTTTTGTCTGGGTATAAACCCAACGGGAAACTTCAGGTTTAATCGTTTGTGTGTTTTCTTAATGTTTTGATCCGCTGCACGGGATAAATGTCACGGCTGGATGAGGAGGACAACAGAGTTTGCATCAAATATTCAATTTTTTCTTTGAAGCCGTGAAGTGATTTAGAGAACATGCCACAATTTGAAGCGTTCCAAGAGAAGATGTTTTTCATTACAAAAAAGCAGTGCTTACAGTCACTCTTCTTCACTGAAATGAATTACCTGTGCAGACAGTGACACTCTTGTGTAAAAGCCATTAACATCGACTCAGTGAATGCATGACCTGCCTGTGTACTGTTCTCACAGTTAATCAACTAGTCAGGGTTAATGGAGGCATCGGAACCCGACACAGACGCCGTCAGTGATTCTGCAGCTGCAGCAGAGTGCTTTTTCCTCCCTTTTAGCTCACCTTTGTTAAATGTTTTAAAAGCTCAAAAGATTGCTTTGGTCAGCCAAATCGGTGGTAATGTGTTTATACGAAAAAAATGAGGGAATAGTAAATAGTTCTTTAAGTAGCCCTGAACGTGTTATGTAGAGCTCACAGCGGTGTCTGTAATTGGTAAACAACAAAACGCGGAACGCTAATTGTTTTGGCGTACGGTTTGCAAATTAATCACAAGTGCTTCATGCATGAGCGAACCTCAGGGGGGATTTAATGTTACACAAGAAACAATATGGATGCATTGTGAGACAGAGGCACGTTATTCAGAATTGTGTGGAAAAAAAACAATGTCATTATGTGCTTCGAACATGAGAAACGTGACATTGATTTTATGGTGAAATTTATGAAATTTCACGTACGCAAGTGCATAATTACAAGGTTTTACATGGATTTGAATGATATATCAACACTGTGACGCTGGTGGAGAAAGTCAGGAAACAATCAAGATGTATGAGAATCATTCCGAAGAGGAATGATGTGTTTTGTTTTATTGTTTTTTTTGTGATTTTGGTTATGATTACTCATCTCCATAATCCCAAATAGAGTTAGATGTAGTTTTAAAAAAAAATGTTTCTCAATAAAGTTTGGGAAAAAATACATTCGGGCACATTATAAAATCCCCTTAAAGATGATAGCGATGTTATGAAGGACGTGGAATTTCGTTGAATGTGCAACAGCATTTTAAAATAATCTCTTTCCATAGATAGTCACCCAGTCACTCAGCAGGACCTCGACCCAATCTACAGAATACATGATCTGCAAAACTACAACTGAACATTTCAATATGTTGCATCTTGACATCTGTTGAGGTTGAATTTCTACTTTCTATTTTTTGGAATAGCCAGTTCTGGTTGCCGCTGAAAACGGATGCAAATGTCTACAGGATTTCTTAGCAAAACATCTGCTTTCCTGCCACAAAAACAGCTGGAAATATCTCCAGGTGTCCATGAAAATATCCACTGGTGTGACTCGAAACTGCAGTCGGCCATTTGGCACCATCGTCCCCTCCACCTCCTGATGTGAAAGTCAGCTAATAAGTATATAATGTGAACATCATATGTCAGGTTCACTACAAATATCTTGGACCTATCTGTGGTTTTCAGATTCATTAACTGCTAACATACACACACACACACACACACACACACACACACACACACACATATATATATATCCTGGCAACTGGGCTGAAGATCCATGAACCTCACTTCATTGATCGTAAGCTATTAAAGGCGGATAACGCTAAAAGAAAAATTCTCACACTGAGCTCTGTGGATTACCCTGAATAACCTTTTCGAGACAAGCTGCTGTTGTGTTTTTCCAATTAATTTTCAAAGGGCTGCGAGCACCACAAACAAATTATTATTTCATGGCGTACTGAGTGTCAGTGTTGCCAAAGGGAGATGTAATGCATGTGGCTAAATACGGGCCGACTATGGTTACAAATTATATATGGCCTTGTGTTCGAAAAAGGCTTAGCCGGTGAATCAGATGTAAGTGCATGCGTCCGTCATCTGCAGCTTTAATGGATATCAGAGTAGCATGACAGCTTCAACCCCCAAGAGTTTTCAAGTGCTGCGTCATGTTATCAAACGTAACCTCGGTGTATCTGGCAGATTTCAGAAGTCAGCTAAAAGTGCCACAACCAGGAAGTTAACCATGAACGACACCAGTATTGTTAAAAAACAATTATTCAGTTGTAACTTCAAAGCAGTGCCACAACAGTCTGGAGAGTTTTTTAAAATGTTTTATGATTCTCAGCAAATTTACTTACCGTTGTAAATATTTTATGCTGCCGTCAGTCTTTGTAAAAGCCACATCAAATGTATTACACCTTCTTATTTTCCATTTGCAGGTCCTAAACTTCAAAGATCTGCCTCAGGTGGAAAGCCTGGTTTGCTTACACATGGAGAAGTTGGCTGTCTGTTGGCATCAATGTCAAAGCGTGCACAGGAATGACTAGATTGAAACACTCAGGCAAATCAGGCCTGCACTGCTTACAGACTTTAGCTAGGCGCAGCTTGATTTTGAGCAGCAGAGACTGCGGGCACACTCACTCAACCCACCCCGTTGTCTCATAACTGCTGCACACGGCATCAATGCTCGATGCTTTTCAACGCCCCATTTCTCTTTTCTGCAAGTTAAGCTGAAAAAAGAGGAGTGATGAAATATTTAAAATGCGACAATTGGGGTTTGCAGGAGGAGTGCCTTTCTTTCTCTCAGAGTGCCGGAGAAGTTGAACATGTAGGTGCAGATTGACCTTGATGTAGTTCAAGATTAACTTAAGGGGAAGAAGGATACAACGGAAGATATAGGCGGTGTCCATTTGTTAAGGTAATTTGACTCGAGCCAATGAGAGTGGGCCGTCTGTCTGTTTACAGCACTGTTTCAACGGTAAAGACATTGCTGCCAAAAGATTATAATGAATTGGTCTCTGTGGGGTGGATTTGATTAAGCAATCTATGCAAATTAAATGTAATTTGCATTAGCTTTTGTGTCAGTTCAGCAGAGTTGGTTGTCTCCAATTAAAAAGCTTTTGAACATGGGAGATAAGGCCACTGCTGACACACGACACTTGTGATACCGTGTCAACCCTGACAGCATATGAACGTGGATTTAAAGATTTAGTGATACATTCTTTTTTCTTTTCGTGGCAATACGATACTTATAATAAGATATTTATATAGATATAGATATTTGTAAGGATGTTGCGTCAATTATCTTCTTATTTGAGCTCATCCAGAGGCCTATTCTGCCTTTTCTCTTTTCTTTTTTCCTTTTCTTAAGAAGTTCAATTTCTGCACCAACAGAAGCTCCTCTCTCCCACAGAAAACACTGCTCCTGAAACGCCTCGTCAGTAGTCTTGCCTTTGATTACATAGTTTCGTGACATCACACTCCGTCAGAGTCACACATCCGCATAATTTATGCCTCGCGGCTAGTTTTGAATTTGTTTAGCACACTTGCTCTGTTGCTGTTAAGGATGCTGACTCAAGCATGTGTGAGCTGACCAATCAGAGCTGACTGAGGGGCCTTAAAGAGACATTTCAGATAGAGAGGGAGTGTGAGGGGCAGTATGAGGAAACTGATGTGTTTTTTGAGCATTAGAGCAGAAAGCAGGGAGCATTAAACCTATTGTTGTAGTGACCGAAAATAAAGTTATGAACCTGAAAATGAGCATAATATGTCTTCTTTAAAGAATCCTCTGCTTTAATGTCACAGTTCTTTTTAAGGTCCGTCATAGAAAAAAAGAAAAAAACCCATTTAATCTTTTTTTTTTTCATTATTTAGGGATGTGGTCTTAATAGCTTTGTAATAGATAATTAAGTGGTCCTAATCAGTTGCCTTCAAGTACTTAATGGAATTCAGCGGGGACTCAAATCCCATAATATTAAAAAGGACAGATAAAACTCACCTAGATTCATTTCAGAGTTACAGAATGACATCTGACGGTCTACATTAGTTTGGGTTGAAAGAAAAAAAAGGTACCATTAGGATATAGTCCTTTCTTCTGTATCAGTTTAAAAGCCTAAAACATAATTTCCAACAATCTCTTTCATTTGATTTTGGTCATTCAATACACATCCGATGGGGTACAGCCAAAGCACACAGATCAATAGTGCAGTCAGGGGCTTTAAAAGCTGGCAGGATGAATGGGTGGCAGAGTGCTTTGAATTATTCAATGGCGCTGTGGATTTGTCAGCCTCTTTTTTTTTTTTTTTTGCGCTGACCAGATTGTTTACACAGCTCCATTCAAAAGTGCAGCGACCAAGATGTAAAATATCAGAGCAGACAAAAAAACAGTCCTTCACCCCGAACCTTTTCTTCCGTCTGAGCTCAACACCTGCAGGACAAATAACACAGCGATCACTGCAATCAAATATTTAGGGGACATGTTTTCCAACGGGATGCACACTTTTAATTTTATTGTGCTAAAAGAGAAAAATTAAAGGTCTTATGCAAAACAAGCCCAAGGCTAAATTGCATTCAGGTCTATTACAGCAATCAGTTGACACTTTTCACCCCATAATTATAGCAAACACACCACCAAACAGCAAAATGGTGCAGTGGATGCTGTTTAAATAATGTTTTAGCCAGGTTTTACTTTAACAGGCTCAGCAGCCACTGAACTAATCTACATTTCACATTATGGATGCACGCACCTATTAATCAATTTTCCAGTCACACAGTCTGTGATATACTTGACCTTTTAGAAGTATACAGGAACACATGTGAGTGTTTTAAGTGGCCAACTCAAGTGACTAAGCCGTGGATTATACACAGAGGCGAGTCCTTCCTGTGTAACAGCTCCATCAATAAGACCCTCATCTCATAGTCAGACTTATATCCACATCGCTGTCTCAGTTTATGAGAAAGGGTAGCTCACTAAGTGTGCATTCTGGTATATACACATCCAGGGAATTACCGGAAGAAGACGAGTCGCCATTACTGCTGTGGGTGACCCCCTAAAATATCTGCGATTGATTGGAAGCTATCCCAGGAAGTGGACAGTTATTTACTTTTACCTTTACTTTCTATGCAGTGTTACTTCTGACAGCAAGGAAACTGGGAGGACACTGGCAGTTGTCAGCTGCTCAGATAGTCACGGAAAACTTCAACTTTTGAAAGAACACTTAATGTGAGGACCAAGAGTATTAAATTATTATTACAGTTAGACATTATTCTGTGAGGTACCTGCAGTTTGTGGCCAGTAATTTGAATAATATTGAACACCTGTAAAAGAAGAATTCAACACGCAAACGTATTTTACCATCTTAATTTATGTATCTGGTCTGTCATGTTTAATTACTTATCATTCATTATGCTAGCTTGCTTGTACAAAATCACAAGCACAAGCTATTTCTCCATTATCTATTCGGGCTATCATCATAACCAATGTCTAATATGTTAAATCTGAATAATGTTAAGGTCGCCGTCCGTATAAAAATACCTTAATCAGCAACTGGGATCCGCTATCATCTTTAATCCAGCTACCCATGTTGCCTTCACTGTCAGCACGCAGCTGCAGACTCTGAGTTGCCACAAACTAACACACACTTCGGCCGCTGGATTCATCCAAAGGGGGAAAAAAACACTCATGGCCAGTTTGCATTTCTTCAAACCAATCACAACGGTCCTAGGCGGCGCTGAACCAAGCTTGGACAGATGGTTCATGGTGAGGTTCGTACCGTTAAGAATCAGGTTAGAGTTTGGGAAACTTGTAATTTTCAGCTTGAAGTTTGCTAGCTCGGAGGCTGTGAGATTATCTAAAAAAAATCAACTAATAAGTAACTATTTAAGTTGTTAAAACTGTTCAGCTCGTACAACTTAAATTTAATAGTTGACTTTACTGGTGTTTTACTGAGCTAAAACTTTTCCTGACATTTTTTGAGCGAAGTCAACATTTAAAATTTACCGTGTAAGGAAGATGGGAACGCCGTCTCCAGGGAGTCAGACTGCACATCACTCAGAATGCTGTAACTTTATTTAAAGTTAAAGTTATTTGTGTAACTCAAAGCAAAAACAACACATGGCAACTGAATTCACTCAGAGCCGTGGAGCATCCGGCCCCATCTGCTGTTTTTTTTCCTTCTCCTTAATGGTATGATCTCTGCCTGTCATCGCACAGGATTGTCCACACGCAAAATGCACCAGCGCATCTCCCAGGATAAGTGGACAGCACGGGAGGAAAGAAAAAAGTTTAATCTGAGTGTGCTGAAAAATAGAAGAGCCCCATTAGCTACAGCATTACTGCTGCCACTCTTCCCGGACACACATGCACACGTGGATAGACCGGGATTTTCGTGTCGTATTCAGGTGCACGTTTTGAACTCTGAAATCTAGCCTATTTTTTACTCCAGAATTATTTAATGATGAAATATTAAGGATGAAAGATGTAAGAGATGTGGCATCAATTCATTGAAATGTTGTTAGCGACAACTCCTCCTGACCCATGATCTTTAATCAAAAAATTAATAAATCCAGATGCGGCCCTTTGAGTAAAAAAGAATCCCTGGTATATACTTTCTATGTATAGCAGTCCATGATTAAAGTTTATAGAACTGTGGAATGCACTCTCAATATTTCTCCTCCCTGGTGATCCATGCTGAAAACTACATTTACTTGACTTTTTAAAAGGTTTTCACAAATAATAAGCATTCATGAGGTGAGCAACAAGAAGTCACAGAGGCCCATTCATTCCCACTTGAGCCGAAGAGGGCGAAACTCCGAAACTCAGACAGCTATTGAATGGAGAAACGTTCTCCAGCTGGAGATTTTAGGCTGATTAGCTGCAAAATAGAACCAATCAGATTTCTGAGCCCACTCGGGTCCCCTGGCAAATAAAGTTAGTGTCATGAACAGCTGTAAGTCATGTTCCACTTGGAAGAAAATTAAGCAGGACTTTGTAGTTGAAGAGGGAAACAAAACTGGCTCTAAGTGTTTGAGCAGGAGAGGAAATCCTAAAGAAAACGAACGAGCACGAGTTGAGAAAATTTGGCAGAAGTTTGCCTGAAAGAATTCAAACAAATGATTAAAAAGTTTTTATGAAAGAGAAAATGAGGGTAGTCGTCAACTTTACTCCGGACTAAATGCTGGACGTCATAACTGGATGCTACTCATGTCTGAGACTCAGTCTGTTCTCTTCTGTTAAATGGGCATCACAAATTGAAAGTCATGTCTGACAATGCAAGACAGTGACAAACCATATTTTGCCCCTGACTGACAGTTTTCCGCCTCTAAGCGCAGAACTAATCACGGCAAAAAACAACACCGAGACGCGCTGCATCCGTTCATAAGTCACTGTTAATTTCAGCGATTCATTCTCGAATACGTCACCTAATTAGTTTTCGTTTGACGGCATGTAATGAAGATTATGTAACATGTAATGGAGGCAAGTAGTACAGCATCCCTCGAGATGGAGTGTAAACAAAATTAAATGCAAAATAATTGTCACTGCTGCTGCCGTTATGATTTGGTTCGTTGAGACAAACAGCTGATGCCGTCAGATTCTCCAGTTCAGTGCTGTTGTGCAATTGCGGAAGAAGAGGGGAAAAGAGACGGGGTAAGCAGAGGTGTGCTGGTCGAACCTTAAACAGTCGACGATAATATCAGAAACACGATTGAAATACTGGATTTATGTTTATTTTATGTGTTAAATTGAATGGTGTTGGGGTTACTCATTACTCCAAACAGATCAGATGTTTCTGTCTCCTCAGTGGACCGAGCATTAGAGCACGTTTCAGTCACAAGCATCAAGAATGTCACGATTTAGGCCTTCACATATCCTGCACATGGTGAATAAACTGCACAAAAAAAATGTGGAAATGATCGCCTGTGAATATGCTGCAGCAACACAAATTATGCTAAATTGTGACACGGGTAATATCACTCATCAAACTGATAGTCACCACAGACCGAGCAGGACAGGGAGGGACTGGCGGAAGAAAAAGTCACCGCCTTCCAGAGCGCGGAGCAATCAACGTAACTCATTCCCGGTCACCTTTGTCGCGCTGTCCTTGTGTCCTTTGTCATATAATACAGGGTGACGAGAAACACAAACAATCACCAGGTCCGTTGTTGCCATGAGTTGTAACGTGACGTTCTGCACAACCAATTGGCTGATGCCTTCGATCGCGGTGTGAGAGCTCCTCTAGTGATACTACCAGTAACCCCTTAAGACTGGAATTACTCCAGCTGCCTCTGCCGGACACTCTGTTTCAGGAAAAAAGTCATCTTCACAATGATTTTTTTGAAAAGAAAAGTGTACGCCATAACTAAAGAAGTCAGTATGAAGAGCATAATAATGGACATTTCAGCAGTCATACTCCGAGTGCAATAATTCATTATATCAATCAAGCAGGGAGTGTTTTGAGGTCCTGTTGCATCCACATAATTACTGTGACATGAAGATGAATCTGTTTGATGAAGACGCTCTGAGCGATGATGGCAGGACAGAGGACAACACGGAGATTCACTCAGCCCCGCTCAACACCTGTTCCCATTTATTCAGAGAGACTGAGACTCTCCGAGTTGTCAGGCGGAGCTCGGGGAGAGCAGATCTAATTAGCTCTCGCTCCTTTTTCGCCCGAGAACTCCAACCTCCTTCTCCCGACTCCGAAACCACAACTATTCCTCATTTCCCGACACTCCACGGCGGAACAGTAATTATCAACTTCCACTTTTATTAGCTATCTGTAATGGCTCTTGACCAATTATAAAGTGGTTGGATAATTAGTTAGCCTTGGAGAACGGAGTGGTGGGGGGGGGGGGACGCTCAATTGTTTGTCGCTTGAGGCTATCTTTGAGGAATTATTTGTCACGAGGGGTAACAAAGTAGCACAAGAGACTGGGAGTGAGCGTGGAGAGGCTCGAGTGGTGCAGGGGAGAGCAGGGCGCCGCACTCACCGGAGCCACCTGCAAGTACAGAAACTCCCCTGAATCAGCCCGTGAAATGGCTTCCTCAGGTCGCCTAACCCCCCAAATTGTTTCGAGCATAAGAAGGGTGCATATAATGCCGTGTATTCTACCACCTCCTACTAGACCACTGAGCAATAATGGCAGGGGAAACATACAGTAAATGTGGGCAGAGTCTTTGGGCTTTGTTTCTGTTTGTGTTTATCAGGCAGCCACAGATCCCTTCCAGTGTAGGCGTCTGGGGTAATGGATTAGAGCACTGGTGCCAGAGATATCATGGTTGAGAACAAACTGCATATTTTAGAGTTTCTTTGTCTCCCTGTGAGGCCTGCGTATTTCGCTGGTGAGTTGGACTGTTACTGATATGCCCCCTAGCACGGCAGTCCAGTGTGAGCGTAATTCAGTGCAACAACACTGGCAACCCGGGGGTGTGGAAGAATGGTGGAGTAACAGGCTGGCCAGTGAGGATTTAACATTAGCTTCAAATTTTGTGGCTGAAGGAAAACTGTCTTTTAGTTAGTTTTTTTTTTTTGAATACAAACTGCAGCCAGGTGTCAAAGGATTTAATTAAAAGTTATTCTGGCAAGCAGAGTATATGCTACCTGCCAACAATTCAGTACCGACCTTCGTTTAAATTATATAAAAAGGTGTTCACCAAATGTTTTGTGGCTTCAAATAGTGTTTTCATCTGTTGTCATGGCAGCTTTCAGAGAGAACAACTGCTGACCTCTAAATCCCCCTGAAACAAATGACACGCAAGTTTCAACACCTCATCTCTGACTCATCTCTGTTTTCTCGCCTCACTCGCACACAGTTCTCAGCTGTTCCCCGACGGATCCTGGATCCTAATTTTACATGCAACATGTTATTTTCAGAATCGTCTGTGGATCTTTCCAACAACAGAATATAGAAATGCATAAAAAGAAATAAAAAACCCTTCTACAGTAACCCCCTCCCATCCCCCTCAGCTCCTGCTGCTTCCCTGCGCTTGTGTTCTGTCACGAGCGTTCATTGATAACTGCCATCATCCTTCGTGCATCGATTCTGAAAATGGGCCCTCGTGGAAGGAACATATGCAAAGATGAAACAGAGATGAAACAATAATGAGATGCTTGCTGACATCTTATTCTTATTGATGCTTCCTGAAATCCCGAGACGCATAAATTGTTCCCTTGTCTCCAGCGGAAAGTTGTACAGCTTCATCTAATATGTGATGTTGTCAGCTCGCATTCTGTGGCTTTGAAGAAATTCTCATTGCTCATCAGTATTTTCGACATGTCAATAATACCGAGGACTCACGTCTGCGCACTTTCTGGTGAGCCGAAGAACCGAATCTATTCCATGTAATCTTTTTTTCAAACGTGAACATGTTTGGAAAAGCTGTGGTGTAGTGTTGATCGTCCCTCTTCACGATGGCTTGGATAAAAGAAAGTCGCAGGGACCTCCTGATATGCAGCACATTCCCATTGCAAAAAGACTGACTAGGTTGATTTCGTACGCTTGCAGCTTGAAAAAAACATTTTGTTTTGGGTTAAAATAACTACATTACTTCTCTAACTTCACATGCCAAAGAACGTAAACTTACATTACGTTACGTACATGATGAGAAAAGAATTCAGAGTTGAGTTCTGGTTTCACACTGGACACCACCAGCGGTCTTCGTGGATGAAAGCCATGACACTACTTCACCTTACTTCCTCCTTTGCGGCTGTAATGGCTGCCTTGACCTGATCATAGCCCACATATGTATGGTCACAAAAATAGCCTTGAGCCCTACTTGGAGGCATGAATGGAGGCCAAGCGAGAGAGTATAAAAAATGCATCTGAAGCCTACGAGAATGTTCAATATGAGAGGCTGTTTGTCCTTAAAGCTTCATGGGTGAGGCTCTAACTTCTCAGAATCAGCAGAGACCTTGCCTTTATCTCTCCAGCATCTGTCAAGCAGGAAACAGATCCTCTCCTTTCATTTCTTGGCTGCGCATCTGAAATTCCGTTACAACGATTTTTGTTTGGCCGATTGGTTGAATAAGATGTAAACCAATAGCAATGTTGCATTGGCAATGTGCATATATGGTGAAACTTTACATTTCTGTGAGTTGGAACTTTACGGTTGTTTAGGTTCAGTTTGAAGTGTTTTGCTGTCACAACCCCGTGCTCATGGTCTGGTTAGGTTTAGGCACCACAAACACTTGGTTCGGGTTCGGAATTGGTCGTGTTTTGGCTTAAAATTCCAGCTTTGGTCGCCGCAAACAAGGGCTGGAAATTATCCCATTCCACTAGTTTCACACTTACAGAGGTTGAAACGCAGCCCTGAACGGTGGTCACTGCCTTAACAGCTAGTCTTAAAGACGTAATGTGAATGTGATATGATGCTTTCTAGGATCCGTATTTCCGTATGTCAATATGGTAGGTATGACTGTGAACCTATCATTGTTTTGCAGAAACGTTAACTGCCAGCTTTTTATTCTGACCACAGCAATAACACATTAAAACCTAATACAACTGATTTGGTGAATTTGTTAGCAAACAGTAGGTCATTTAAACATCCCCAGGACACAGAACAACATTAATATTTATGTGGAGTTGTGTTTTTTGGCCACATATGAACGTAAGTCCAATAATCACCTTCCTTTTGGCACTGGTTTGCTTACCAACAACCCCCTGAGGGTTTTTTCTTGCTCTTTAACTGTTAAATGTTCCAATATGTTTACCAGCTATTTGCTACCTGTGCTGGTCAGGGTGTTTTCTGGGAAAACTGCTGTCTTCCGCCTCTGGAAAGAAAGCTGATTAGAGCTGTGAGAAAATCCAAACTGAAAATTTGTGTGCCACAATGACGATGAGCAGAAAGACGATGAAGAGCTGCTCTGTAGAGCCGGGTGATAATTCTCCATGGGTAATATAAAACTATTGATTATGGCAGCTTTAAAATTTGCTATGACAGTGTTTACAAACAGCTTTAGTCATACTGTATCAAGCTTTGTCTTGTGGATTGTGCATTAGTGCCAGACCTCGAAATTCAAAGTGGGCAGGTGCTGCTCAAATCTAATGCAGCGTTTAATCATCCTCCATGTGCTCTGCTTCTATGCTAATTGGACCACCGTCTACATTCTCATACACAAAGGAAGGTTTTACCTCTTGAGGTAAAAGACAATATGCCATAACCTTATTTAAATAAACATTTAGTTGCATTGAAAAGAAAGTAACGCCCAACCCGATCGTCAGAATAAATGTTAGCTGAGTACGTTTCTGCAAAACCACAAAGAAGTTCAAACTAAGCATTTTTTTGTTGCAAGTTTTTTACTAATTTTTACTTTACTTATTTGTTTAGGCTTAATTTTCTATTTCTCTCTTGTCATAAAAATGTGCTTATTCTAGGCTTAGGTTTAGGCATAAAAACTACTTGGTTAGGGTTAGAAAAACATCATGCTTTGGCTCCAAAATACCAGATGGAGATGGTCCGACTTCCTGTGAAAAAAATCCTGTTTTCAATGCCACCAAAACAGATGGAAATATCCTCAGGTTTTCTCAAAAATATCCACTGGTGTGACTGTGGTCGGCTGTTTGGCGGCCTTGTTTGCTTCATCGGGTCAAACCGACCCGATGAGGATCCACATGGGATGAAAGTCTATTACCTTTTTTCATTCACATGGTACACTGGATGTGCGAATAATCAACCTACTCTTCTTCTACATTTTCATTTAAATACAATATCTGAAAATTGTTTTTTCCCCTCCTTATCCTATGGGAGGAACATCCTGCACAGACAACTAACTGTTCTGTCTCTATTACACGAAGAGAGAAACGTAGTCCATCAGTGTATCTCTGCTTAGACACAGTCCTGCATAAAGATGGACCCTCAAAGCAAGAGAGATCACTGGGGTAAAGGGATTCAGACCTTGCTGACATGATAGATTAACTGGAGGCCTTGCTAAGCCAAACGGAATGAAAATGCGGCTATCCCCTAGACCCCATAGACCATGTATATGAGCTTGAATTAAGCTAATGGAAAGCTACCATTAATGCTGAACTAATTAACACGACAGGACAGCAGCTCACTGCTCGGTAGTTGACTGGGATCATTATTGAATGAAGTGAGGTAGGAAATCACTACCGGCATTAACTGACTTTAAACGGCTGCTGTGCCACCAGATGCTCAAAAAACCCTGATGGCTGCCAGATGACTCGAGCAGTTGCCAATCAGCCCATTCAAATAAATCAATGAGGTGGTCTTTAAAAACCTAACAACACACAATCTAAGTAAGCTGATGCTTTTTCTGGCTTTTGGTTCTCACCACGACGTTGCTTCATGCCACTGTAACTAATTAAGCTGCTGCCAGTGTCTGTCCTGACACCCGCTAAGAAGCCGAGAGGCCAAACTTGGATTACTTTAAGCCAATGTCCTTTCATTATATCAAGGCCTCACTCGGTCAGAAATTCCTGCCTCAGGCCTTGGAAACCACTCATTATCCCACTCCTTCCACCACCAACCATGAATGCGCAGCGTCTTAAAAAAACATCGGAGCTCTTTGAACAGTTTTCTCTTGAACTCATTAGACAGGAGTTCACAGGAATTTTGGACGCAACGGTGAACCCTAAATTTAAACCCTAATTTAACAACATGCATACAACATCAGAAGATTTTTCAGATTCAACAACAATCCTCATGCTGTATTTTACCAGTCTTAAAGGGTAAATTCACTCATTACCTATTCTACTAGCCTCATGCCGGTGTAAAATAAGGGGACGGTTCGTGGTGCAAAAATAATTTCCAGAGCTTCACTGCAAAACAACATTGCACTCTCCCCAGTTTCTTCTCGTTAGCTATTAATAATGGTGATTACATCTTATATTATAGCAAAATATCATGATGTCAGAGATGCCCTGTGACATCATCACAATATTTTGCGAAAGATGTTATCTCTGACCTTTTGGATATCAAATATAACCTCATCATTTTATCCTGTTAGACATTTGTGTAAAACCTTTATAGTAATTATCACATAAATTCCTCAGTTATGGCAAAAAAAACCTGTTATGTGAGGTCATGGTGACCTTGGGGTGGCTGCAGCGTAGGAGGTACAGCTGGTCGTCTAGTAATCAGAAGGTCCCTGGTTCCAATCCAGGCTCCCCCTAGCTGCATGTTGAAGTGTCCTTAAGCAAGATACTGAACCCCAAATTGCTCCTGATGGCAACCTTGCATGGCATACCATCAGTGTATGAATGTGTGTCTGAATAGGTGAATCTGACAAGTGTTGTAAAGCGCCTTGAGCGGTCAGTAGACTGGAAAAGCACTATAGAAATGCAAGTCCATTTACCATTCCATTACCTTGCCCTCTGACTTTTAGCCACCAAATTCTAATAACAAATCTAAAAAATTCTATAGCATTTGTTCCAAATTTGTAGAAATTCCCTCAATGTGTTCTTGGGATATGGCGGTTACAAGAATGGGACAGTGTGAGGTGACAGTGACCTTGACCTTTGGCCACCAAAATCGAATTAGTTCATCTTTGAGTCCAAGTGAACATCCTGACCAAATCTGAACAGATTCCCACAGTCTCGATCTTGAGGCTTCTACTCTTAAGATGAAGATAATAGTACATGCATGCACGCACACAGACCAGCGCATTTAGTATTCTATATCACGCCTCAGTTGCAAACTTGTCCAGAACTTTCTTTTTCCTGTTAGAAAATACTGCTTCCTGCTGTTTTGATCACTCGAAGGTGTCTGCTTGCTGATGTCGCATCTCAAGTGAGAAAAGATTTGTAAGCATCCACAAAGACTTACAACATGCCTGTTTCCCCTCGTTGGCTGGGTATGTGAAGTGCAAGAATGCAGACTGTGATGTTGGCTCTTTTGTTTGAGGAAGGTTTCCAGGGTTTTCCTCGAGAAATCAGATTTCTGTTTTGTTTTGTGTTCTTTTTTATCATGCTCACAGCAAACTCTCACACAACCGGTCGGATTCGTTGAGAATCATCTTGGAGTGCAGTGCCTTTTTCTGTCAAATTCAATGGTTTCTGAGTGAAATGGAGCGTTGCATCTGCTCAGGCAGAACGCTGCAATCAAGCATTCAATCGGGTGATCGGTATTAGCTCTTGCAGTCACCAATCACATACAAAAAAAAGTCAATGAGTCTTCATCATCTGGCAGAACAGACCCCCATTTTTCTGATCATTCAAGCCAATACAACAACACCATTACCTACAATTTCGAAGGAGGGCTTTGAATGGAATACTCCAACGGTTAATTGTACACCAGGACTTTGTTTTACCCTCCCAACCAAATCCGAGAGAGCAAAGCTTTGATTTTACTAGTTACGCGGATATTTTGATGCTGAAAACACTGTTATTATAACATCTTTGCCGCTCATTACGGACGTGAAGTGGATACTTGTCATTTTTTACTTTGTGTAAAGCCTTCAGATTATCCAGCCACCTTTAATCTGTCAGTCACTGCCACTTCACAGCTGGAGAATAGAGGTACTTGACTCCGCTTTGAATTGCTTCACTTTGGATGCTTAAAAAACTAAACACCCTGATAGCTTGAAGGTAAGCATCATGGGCATAATTAGCCATTTGCTCCCAATTAGCATCGGCATGCTTGTCACTAACTATACAGCATCTAGTGGTTCCAACAGCAGGCATACTGTGTGTAATTGTGAATGGGAAGCTTAGTTTTACACCCTTTTCGAGACAAATGCCATCATTCAGGCTCAGTATTAGATTATTAATGGAATGTAATGTCTTGGCATGGTCTTTAGCCGTGCTCTAATTATGGGTTTAATAAACTTGCAGTCTGTTTTGGAGCAGAAACTAAAATTGCTGTCGTCTCATGAATAATAGATTCTGTTTTAAATACCGTATGGTCCTCAACTCATACACAGCGGCCATACACTTGAGGACATTCTGCATCCACTAGTGTTTTTACCGGGTTTTAACGACAACACGTGAGATTTTTTTTTTTTTCATTTGTGAAATTCAGGGGGAAATTGCACAGAGATTCAGTGGAATGTCTGCAGGAGGTGAATGGGGATTATATTGCAGAGAGGCTGAGTATGGATTGATAGAGTTTATACAATCAAAAGGAAGGGATACCCTGTTGATGAATCAGATGGGCTTATCCGCAGACGAGACGAGTATAATAAATTCAAATCTCTCCCATGCTTACTAAACAGAATGTGTTTTTAAATCCAGCGAGGAGACATTTTGGTTTCGTGTTTGTCTTCTATTCAAATGCTAATCTCAGTTCTAAATTTTGTAGAGTCACTCCATCATGACTTAAAGAAAAACACATGAATGCATGCCAGTAATAGCTATAGTGGAAAGTCTGCATAAGACATAAATAAAAACCTCTGTAGCGCAGACGTGATGGAAGGGTCAGTTTCAGAGACGGTTTCCCCAAGAGACTGTCTACAATCAGGGCAACAAATGCACGTAATGTGCATGTAATGTAAAGCTTACAAGCTTACATTTCCATTTAGCTTGACCGAGTCAAACTGCAAGACGTAATATATTTATTAGGTTTAAACAATATACAGTACAGGATGTGTTGGATGAAACCACCTCCAGCAGAGGTGAATTTAGACACGATGTGTAAAAACAAAAATTCTACAGCCATGTTAACAGCTCTGTGAGGCTGTACCTTAAGCTTAATGCTAATTTCAGAATGCCACTATGCTCACAATGACAATGCTAACACAGTGATGTTTATCACTTCATTTTTATAAATTTCACCATCTTAGTTCAGTCGCCTATGTGTCCAACACTTTCTTGCTCCCAGCTCCCAAATAAGGCAGCTTGGTCGCTGGTCTTATGAAACTAAGACACTATACCTAGCATCAGTTTTGCACCTGAATGGCTCCGAGGTTAGCAATAGTACAAGCAACATCTATTTAGTCTTTCAAAAGACTCGGACTTATTACTGCTTTTGGACTGTTAAGGTGCATTCCATTTGAACTCTTCGAGTTCCCAGTCAGCAACTGCAACTGGAATCTCCCCCTGAAGTCAGATTTCCAGCTGGGAAAGTAGGACGCACCTCACCAACCCCGACCTCAAAATCCAAGTTGGCTTCTCTGTGCATCAACAGCTGTGAAAGCTGTAGAATATGCTGTTTATTAGCACTTCTGTCTTAATTATTTCTCATTAAATCAGTCTAACACACTGACGCACTGTCCAACTTCTATCTATGAACATATTGCTTCAATGTTATTTTGGACAAATTGCAAGCTGGTATTACTAACAATGGCTAAGTGGCCAGAACTGGCATTCCGACTTGTTGCACTGGAACACAATCATCTTGGGTATGATGTCATTCCCGGATCCAAAATCCAGCTTCCAAGGTAAATGTAACGCACCATTAATATTGGTGGGAAATGATGGTGGTTTGGTTGCCATATTCACAAAAACTGCTTTGTTGAGTTTAGGAAAAGATCCTACCCTGCTCACACACGTGACATGAACCCCACCTCCGGGCGGTAGGTCCGGTGTATGACTCATCCAACCCTCCCAACCGCCCCTAGACTCTTGACTTTTTCTTGCACTTTCTATTACAGGTCTAGAGAGACGCTTCAAGAAGTGATGCTCATGGGGTAACTATTGCATCAAACTGAGAAGTGTGGGCCACAGACTGGGCTGTTGCATTTGACACTTTGGGAGTGAGAACAGGCTGACATGTCACATCGTCTGCTGGGAGAAAATAAGTCTTTAGGAAGAGAATAAGAGAAGCTGCAGAACGGAATTACAAAAGATTGGTGGTTTGAGGGAATTTAAAACTCTTATCTACAGGATTCTTGTCAATTTGTTTGATATCTTTGGTTTTTACGTTTAAAAAAATGACTGTTCATGAAGTAAAAAGTGCAGTTTGTTCTTGTTCATAACCTTAAAGCACTGTCCGAGCGATGTGTGAACGAACGGACCAAAGGTACAGAGTAACGTGCATTAATACTGGGGCTGTTCATCCAGCTTAAGAAATTAATTCCACTCTTTAATGAATATGAATCGATGTGGCGCCATTCATCATGTTTGGATACTGCTTGTCATCCTCCTGATCACTGTTATAATCATCCCTCTAAAATATACACCTGACCTTGGCTCTCAGCATCTGTTGGCATGGCAGCACACACACATCTTCTCTGTTGGATTGGCACCGGCAGTGGAGCTAATGTTCACTACACTAGGGCTCATTAAGCCGAGACGCGGAGTGAATAAGCGAGTGGCGGCAAACGCCAGCACCAGTTGACCAGTTGATGAAAAAACTTGTCGGTAATGCTTTTGTTTACCCTTTTTTTTTTTTTGTCTGTCTGTGCGTCTTGGTTGACTTTTATTTGCTTTATTCTCATTCTCATGTGTGGTAGAGAGAAAAATCAGCTTCATCACGCTAACAGTCAAGTGAGAAAGCGCTATAAAACTAAATGATGGTAATACAACGTAGGTCCAGTCTACGTACAGTGGCATTTTTAGTCAACAACAAGCTTGAGGGTCGACATCCAGATGTACTATAAAAACCTTTGAGTTCAGTAAAGCACAGTCTTACCCTCCCTTTAACTGCATATGGTGACATTTGAGTGGTATGGTTTAATATCTGGAATTATTATTGTGCAAAGATCAAAATCCAAAGAAGATATACCTTGTGGTTTCTTGTGGTAGTTGCTTTAACCTTATCAACTGTCCACTTGATTAGTAATACAAATATTTTAATGGAGAGGGAATGTCTGACTGCCTCTGCTAAAAAAAACAAACATCTCATGGGTTAATGTTTCACACAGGGCCGTGAATATTTTATCAGTAATGACCTCGAATCCACAAATGTCTTCAGACCTGCGTGAGATGTTTTCAATAATTAGGAGCTATATAAGAAATTAGCGTTAAAGTCCATCATTTAAGTTTGGTGACAGAAAACAAAATCCAATTATCTTTTGTATATAAAAAAAAAGCTCGCCTCATTTCAGCCCATTTTAAAAACAGCAGTAAACAAATCTGTCACAATATCCCGATGTTCAGTACTGCATGTTCCCCACCTTCAGATCAGCTACTTTTTCTGTGAAACTGTGAAAACAAAATGTCATTCCTCGTCCCTCATTAATCCCTGCAGGTGTTGCTCATCAATGTCATTGTTGCAACTTTTTATGGGCGCCTGTCAGAAGCAAAAAGAGAAATCGCGTAACTTGTCTCGTTCGGTATGAGATCATGTTCTCATACGCCGACAATGTTTCCATGGACTACTCATCTTGTGTTTCACACATCAGAAAACTTAAACCACACTTGCCCGCCAGCCACAACAGGCTCTTGAGATGAGGGTCTTTCAGAGGGTGTATCACTGTGGGGCATTAGTGCAGAGCTTATTTCACCAAATTAGATACAATTTCATCACTATTTACACACCTGAGGCAAAGACAGGCTTTAAAATTCAGAATGAGTCAACAGACATTATGCTTACAAGTGGGCTAATGACAAAAATGCCCCCCAAAAAAGCTTTATCAGATTCTGAAATGTGCAGAAAATACGGATATTAATATTAATATTATTTGGTATTAATATGTATTGGCTTTATTCAAGGTTGAAAGTTCAAGGTGCTTTATTTGTCATTATACAACACAAGGTTGCATAACTAAATAAAAGTTTGTATCTCCTTAATGCTACATAAATTGAATATGTAGAGGCCTATAGTTTTCTTGTAATCAAATATACATACACACATAGATACCCAGGATATAATTCTGTAATACATTTTTAAAAGTGGATTTGGCTGAATGTGAACAGAGGCAACAAGAAGGTGATGATCACATGGTCACCAGCATCTCATAAAAAGTTTGGTATCTGGTAAACACTGTCCATCAAATCAACATTTTAAGGAGCTTCCTTTGACTGTGCTGCCATGTCTGTCAGAATTTTCACACAGGAACACACTTTTTATTTTTATTTTTATTTCAGCATTTCCAACGAATGTCCAGACTTTTCATCTGAACTCAAGAGGAGATAGAAGTTACACTATGCATCCCTTTGTTCTGGACTCGTGCCCAGAAAAGTTGCTTGACAGCGCAGTTGTTTGGAGGACAAGACGATGGATCTCCCTTTTCTCGTGCTTCTGAGTTGGAAAGCTCACCGCTGTGTGCGTATTGACTGACGCCTACGTTGTTACTACAGCAACCCGGTGCAGATAGGTTAAATGCAAACCCAATCAGATCATTTGCAAATACCAGCGCAGTGAATACTAATTCTGGGGGTGCCGCCAATCTGAACAAAGCTTTTAGAACAATGACGCTGATGAGCAGAGACTACGAGGCGAGGAACGACGTTTGTTTTCCCAGATTTGAGGAGCAATATCTCACAGCTGAACAGAGATCGGTGAATACTAGCACACTGCGACAACATTGTTTACTGCTGTTTGAATAATAGGACATAAAGAATGGAGGTGTGAGGGCTTTTTATGCAGAAAAGAAAATCATTTTTCTTGGGGCACCTGCAACTCAACAAAGGCACCGAATCCCGACTGCAATAATTGTGAGTGGATAAATGAGAGAGGTCAATCTGCAGCGTTTGAAGAAGGTTCTGTTATCAAAACACGATAATTACTTGTTCCTACACAGATGATCGGCTCATATCCATAAATTAATGTTTCCCTTGGTGTTATTGATGAGTGTAAAGCAATGTTCAACAAATGCGAGCAGCGTTGAATTACGATTTTGAAATAAATGCACAGTCATGCATCTCGAGAAAGGGATTTATATTCTCTACCCTTCAGCAGAAATATCAGCGGAGCTATCGTTTGTTTTTCTTCCCCTCCCCAGTGCACTATTTACCAGCTGGGAGGAAGTAAATCTCTTCATCTAAATCAATTAATCAAACAGTAAACCGGCAGTTTACTAAAGAAAGATGAAGCCCTCATAACCGTAGAGTGTAGTTAAGCATGAATCTGATGGAAAAACAAATTAGGCTAGGTTAAATAATATAACCTTAAATTGAAATGGTTTTTTTTTTGTTCCTCTAAGGGAAATCTAGAGGTGAAAGATCAGAACTCTCCAGAAGATCAAATGTATGTTTTATTCTGATATAATAATATAACAATAACCACATTTTTCACTCAATGTGCTGTGAAGAAAAAAAAAAAATCAACTGTATAGTCACGCACATCATTAGTCTCAATAACCGCTATCATACAAACAGCTGCAAACACACAACAGTGGCGTGTTTGTATACTGTAGCACCCTGTCATCAGCACTGGGCAAACTTTGTCAATTATAAACCTGCCAGCTCCATTAATCAATATATTTGTTGACAAAAACACAGAGACTGATTTTTTTATGAAAGATTTTCCAGACTGTTTGAAGAGAAACACAACCGGAATATTCATCATCAGATTCCTAGCGTATTTAAAAAGTCCAGACCTGGTTAATGATTCTTGAAGTTTTATTCATCAAACATTTATGGTGGCAAACATTTGAGAAGTGCTGAAGTGACAGAACTTGCTGAAAATGTGAACGGTTAGAAAATAAACTTTGATCGACTGACCTGCAGAAGTTGGGGAAATTAAATTTTGACATCTCAAGTCAGTTTATTGGCCTGCTGCAGGGATGTCAGACAGAAACTAGCTGGTAATTAAAATGGCATGATCAGCAGATGTTAAGCAGAAACAAGTTTTATTGTTATTATTATTGTTTAATTATCAGTTATTAAGTAAGTGCTTATTAGAAAACAGCCGGTTAGTTTCAATTCTTTTAAAAGTAATTATTGTGGTAGCTGAGGGTCAGTTTCAAATAAATCTCAATACATAGATCATTTTGTAATTACCACTGATGCTTACACATCCCACAATCCACCGAGCCAGTTAGCCCTTTGCAAACAGCACTCAGTGCAACTGCGGTTAAAACAGCCTGATACAGATTCAACAAGGTCCTGGGTGTGTTTCACAGGGATCCTGGTCAGTGCTGACTCTAGCACTTTCCTCAGCACCAAATTCACACACATCCTGTTTCACCTTATCGTAATTTTTTTTTTAAAAGTGCTGTGTTGAAACCTGGGGACTGCTCGAGCCATGTGTATCGATCTGTCCTAAGATGAAGACCAACTTTAATACCACTGTAATACAATAAAATCACACAGCAGGTCTGAAGTTAAATTTCAGGGGGGAAATGCATATTTACATACAGTGTTTGAGAAAAATACTCAGTACTCGGAGTGCTCAAAATGTTCCTCATCATCACAGACATCGTGGCTTCCTGAGGGGTTTTTGGGGGTGGCTGAGTCATCCATGATTACAGGATGGAGCACCTGCTAGCCTCGCGGTAACCGTGCTAATCATCTCCCTGAAGGGTAACATGTTGAGCACAAAATTGAGGGACAGTTAAGCTGCACAACATGTTGAGTGGACAACATCAGCTGTACTGAACAGTTTATTTTACTGCTATGTACTTCAAAAGCTAGTTAGCGATAACAAGTGAGCAAACTCTAGAAACATCTATTTTTTTTTTTAGGAGGGGGACATTATTGTAGAAAAAAAAAAAACAACCTCTGGGTTTCTTCAACAATTACTCATTCTACAGTATGAGGAGAGGCACATTCAAAATGAAACAGCACATCATTCATGCTGAACCTGTGCCTTTGACAAGCTTTGGAATATGGCCATGAAGAGATAGACTTCAAAAAGTGGCTGATCGGATCACTTCTCACAAGCATAACACCCCCCACAATCAGATATCAGAACACTGAATAAATAAAGTGCCCTGAATGAAAGTCAGCTTTCCCTTAAAATAAAAACTGGAATGCTAATTTTATATTAAATATGCCTTCTAATGTTTTGTGAGTCAGAAATGACCTTCCAGCGATGCCAGTGATCAGCATGTTGTTTTTCATGCGCTATATGCAAGTTGAACGTCAGGAACACACCAATAGTCAAACCCTACCCTAAATTTAGACGGTAAACATGTTTCTGTAGGTGAGAGCTGTATGCCTTTTACAGGCTCTCCTTGCCTTAGAAACCCACAACTCTGAAACTCAGAGCTCAAACGTGTCCTTAACAACTTTCCCACACAGGGTTTAAAAGCCAGAAACCCACATGAAGGCCGGTTTGACCAACGGCCCACAAGTGGCCCTTACGACTCTGAAACTCAGAGCTCAAACGTGTCCTTAACAACTCCCCCACACGGGGTTTAAAAGCCTGCCAACTCCCCTCCAGTTAGTTTGAACTGAAGAAGCCTCTTGGATGAGAGGTGGAACGTCTCCAAGAAACTGAAACAAGTCCAGTTGACTATGATACAGCACCTTGATTTACTATGACCTGGATGACTGAGAACCTTCATCAACCTTATGCCTTTTAGTGCTTAAATACAGAACAGGGACATGATATTACATTACAAAAGCTAGACATTACATGCTAGACAGCATGAAAGCAAATAAAAATAAACAAACGGAAAAACAACAACAATGCAATAAATAATAACAGTACAAAAATATTAGTAAAGTTAGGGCAAGTGTGTGTGTATGTGTGTCTGTATGTGTTTATGTGAGTGCTTGTATCTACAGCAAAAAACTGGAAAGGATGAACCAGATGCCAAGAAGATTACAGGATGATAACAGATTAGTAGAGATAAATAAATAAGAAAAGAAGAAATACAAAGTTGATAACAACTGAATGCTGTTGAAAAGCAGTACCACAAGCCAGTAGAATGGAAACGGCACACCAGAAACTGACAGTAACACTATGAATCGACACATTCCCCCGAATATGATAACCACAAACCATCGGACTGCTCTGTTTTTGTGAATTTAAAGTATGTTGTATTGAGCTTTTTCCAGTAGTGCCTAATAGGCTTTCTGATGGCAAAGGTCAATGACCTCTCTAAATAACGAGTCGTTTTGGTCCACTGGACTGCGGATAACTGGATGTTTTTTTAACTCATCATACTGTAAAAAAAAAACAAAAAAACATCCCAAAATGTGAAACGTAACCAAACTTCCCAGAGGGTGGTTGTTGCTGAGAACCAGATTAACACCATTTCGTACATATTTAAAGACATCTTGTCCTTTTTTAACATTCAAACAAATCTCCCTGTGTCTGCCTGCTACTAAATATTCATGCGAAACCGGTTGTGTACACAGGGAACTGTGCCCAATAAATAGGAAAATATCCAGAGGGAGAGAGAGAGACTGTGGAAATCTTTGCTGCAGTGGATAATATTGTATATTGTATCATTTTCTCTATCCGCAGTACTTACCCTCCTACAACAGGGTCCGTCACTCTGATAGTCGCACCAGATAACATATCAAAAATGCTCTTCATTTTGTCTGCCCTGGGGATGCTCCTATCTAAAAATGTGCAGTGGAAGACCTCATGATCCACCGCATGATGAAAAACTACTGGAAAAAAAAAATTAGGAGATATATTTTGAGTCACAGTCACCAGGGTATTACAAAAGTTCAGATAACAGCAACTGCTACTCAGGCAATTCTTTGAATCAGCATGCTGCTGTTGCTGAAATTTAAATCTCTGTAGGGGGCTGAGATCTAAACCCTTCAGACGGTGGTGCAGTGGCCCTGCTACTCCCATCATTTAGAGGTTTTCAAACTCACATGATTTGGTCTGGGAAGTCCCATTAGCACGGTTATGCTTGAGATATGTGGCTGAGGGCACACAGTGCTGCTTTGATCCAAGAGCCATTCTTTCTAGCCCTGGGTGCTGCTATATGAAATATAAGTCCCAGATAAAGTAACTGAAAGGTCTTGACTGCAGGAAGGTCTCTCTCTGTGCCCCGGGGCTCAACACTGCTCCAACAAAGACAAACGAGGACATCCATTATCGTCCCCTCAGTACAACAAACTAATTCTTCCAGTGTCCATCAAACTTAAATGGGAATACTCTTCTTCAAGACTCCACTTTGTTAAAAAGAAAAAGGTTTACATCTTTATCTTTCCCGCACTTGAGGGAAGTCGGTGGTTATTCCCTGTTTCTTATGAAGTCCTGACGTCATGTACGGGCTCGTTGCTGTTACCCTCGTTTCTGTAACTTTCTAAATTTCTTTTATTCGTCTGCCTTCAAGATTCAAGAGTCAATTTATTGTCATTTCTTTGTGTACGTTCACAAAAGAACCGAGAACCTTTACAAGAATCAATGTGTTTTAGGGGTTTGTTTCAACATACGGTGAGCAGTGGTGTTTGGTTGGATCCAGTAAAACCAATACTTCCGAGATACTTCCAAACATTTAAATATCTAAAACCAGGAAATCGGAGGTAAACGTGTGTTTTATTATCAACAGCGACACTGTAGAAGGTGACTACGCTTTCACCACATCTACTTCAAATAAGAGCCAGTTGTATAGCAACTACGTCTTCTTCCACCGTGAGTAAACTATGACCATGCGAAACGTGCCGCTGACAGGGAGCTGACAGTGATAATGGGTCATCTGTAAAGCTCTTTCAGCTCTCAGAGCAGGAATGATGCTGTACATGATGTGCGTGGGAGGACTGTGAGGTATCGTGGCAACACAATAAACCTTGATTTCACCACAACGCAGATTATGAGGAGATTCACTAACAAAGACCACGCCAAAAGCTGTATGGAATGAAAACAAGAATTTATTACACGTAATGACATATGTTAGATGCTGGGAAGGAAAGGGTCGAGGGATGGAAGGATGAAGGGATGATGGGGTAGGGATCAGGGGATGGGAGAAGGGGTCGAGGGTCAAGGGATGAGGGGGTTTAGGGAGGATGGGTGAGGGTCGACAGGAAGGGAGAGAAGCTGGTGGGATGAGAGGATGGAGGGGGAGGTTTGGCGAGAGGAACAGGAGGAACAGAGTGGGTGTGGAGACGCTGAGTGGGGGAGCTGTCTCCGATCTCTTCATTAGCCCCCTGGTTCCTGTATGTGGAGAGAGAAAACACAAGGAAAGAAGGGGATTGGGACGGAGGGATGTAGAGAATCAGTCAAAGAGGGAGTGAACGGATGAGGTGTGCTTATATATATATATTTCGGGCGGAAAAAGAGATGAGTTCGAGGCGTGGTCTTTGTTCCCGAACCTAGTTATAAAACTTCATTTATGCATTGTCGGTGTAAAGAAGAGGATAAGAAAGGTGCTGCTAAAGTGAGACGGACTGTTTGGCACTTCAAATTATTATCAAGGTAAAGCAAGAGAGAGAAAGTATAGCTATTGGCAACGTTTATTACGGTCAGTGACCCTGGGAAAGTAATTCACAGGTGCCTAGGCTTCGGTTTGTATGATGATGTTCAAACAACAGGAGGTCCACACTTTTTAAAAACTGGTCCCCAAGTTTTATTTAACTTTTGTGCAAAGCATCGGTACTGTATTGGTATTGGCGTTACCAGCCTGGGTTTTACTAAGTATTGGAAATCAAATAAATGGTATTGCACATCACTGATTGTAAGACAAATGGGCACACACTACAGCTCTTACTATTACAAGTTGAAATCTATGCGATTTTAGCAAGACAAGATTGGTTGTTTCTGTGAAGTTCTGATAGTTATTCTTGATATATGTCAATGGGTCAGATCCCGATTTATCCGGGTTAGAGTAGTCATGAAGTGCAGACGTTTTTTATGGTAGAGTGCTGAGGATGAATCGCGGGGTCTCACAGGTTATTGAAAGAAGCTGCTGTGTAGTGTTGCGATAAGGTACAGGACTAAAACAAAGTTGTCTTTTGTTTAGCCATCATTATATTAGAGTTATACAGTCTCATCTCATGTGTTATATCTTATCTCATACAATCTTGCCACAAATACATACAGGACCTCAATGTCATGCATCCTGCCGTTTTTGTAGAATTAAAAAGACACAGCATCTTTCTTTCAAACACTGTGCAAATGCAAATGCAAATGCACGCTAGCCAGGACAAGGTCTTTACATCAGGTGGCAGTGGCGGTCTTACCGCTTTTGTCCACAGGGGTTGCCAGAATCATCAAAATGAATGTTCCTTACAGCAGCTTTAAAAAAGAAATTCAAAGCATGGCCGAGCAGGTACTCACGGCATCGCAAGTTATTTTCCATTTCCATAATATGTGCCCAATTTTTATGTAAGATGTAAGATGATAAGATGTTCCTTTATTGATTCCCCTTGGGAGAAATTCACAGGTAAGACAGCAGTAAAGAGGGAAATAAGTAGGTCTCAAAAAAATAGACTATAATAAAGAGATATTGAAAAGAATAAAATAAGAATTTGAATGAAAATTTATCAAAAATATTAGAATAAAGATACACACTATATACAGTAATTACAGCAAATGCAAATGTGCAATGTGCAGGGTCCCTGACATAATAAATAACAACAAGAACAAAAATCAATCAGTCTTTAAGTGAAAGTGAAGTGTATGGTTGAGTCCTTAATCAGTGGAGAAGGGAGGTGTTCTGGCTGTGAGCAAGCTGTGGCCCCATGGCTCACCCATGGATTTTGTCAAGCAGTGACGTGAACCTTGCAATGGTCTGGGGCTTATGGGCAATACCACAACATCCTTATCTCGACATATGGAGTTTTAGCGATGAGACATACTGTTGAGGATCTATTTGTTGGATGACGTTTTCGTCATTATTGTTGCTACAAAGATTTTTTCCCCATCCCTTCTACATGTTATATAACCTTGGCTAATTTATAAGCCAAGCAGCAGTCATCCTCGACACATATTTATTTTGACTGAAATTCATTCTTCTTTATGAAAGCAGCCAGTCCCTCTCGCCTCGAGTCAACAAAGAGCACAGCCTTGGCTGAAGAAATGTCTCTCTCTGTGCCACTGGTCTCTGCTAAGGCAGAAATATTTATAAGGTGCGCAGGATTACCGGGCAGGAAGACATTCCTTCCCCGTCATTTCATAGAAAGACCCATTCTCACATCTAAAACCTCGGATTAAAATGACCTCTTCTCCTGTCAATGTTGTTCAGCGTGTAGCCGTTTAGGTCTCAGAACCACTCACAAGAATCTCTCTGCTTATTTGTTAATGCCGGCGGTTTGCTCGTTAAATAAGTAGCCGCACATCAAATTGGAATCTCGTGTATTGTAATTACAGCTCGTGTCACTCGTGTTTGTTCTTTTAAATTAAATGTATGAGGGACTGCGGCTTAAGAGCGATAAAAAAAAATAAAAAAAAAATTGCTAGAAAAACCACAGTGAGGAAGACAACATGCTGCTGGTAAGTGCGCACCATTTCTGTTTGAATGTTAGCTCCACTTTTTCTCCTCCTCCACTAATGGCTCCAAAACAACTATCTGAAAGTGCTGCAGTTTAATACGCTGAGCCAGAGAGGGCCTGCTTAATCATTTAAGAAAAAAAGAAGAGAAGAGTACTTTCTTGTTGGTAAGAATGATAATGAAGCGTAAAACCCTCTTGCAGTTTTTTTTTTTTTTTTTTCTGGGAGTGTCTAATGAGCGAGGTGCCCTACTTTAACAAAGAGTCTATCTTTTGCAGCGCACACAAAACTCCAGACAAGACAAATATAGATAACATAATTAAATCAAACAATGTGGAAAGAGAATGGGAGCTCGGTTAGATGAGGAGCTCAAAAAATCGTGAACTGGATACTGAACAGCAAAGCCCTGGAGAGATCCGAAACATACAGTTAGGATGATTTCTGGGTAGATTGTTATTTTTGTGGTCGGTGCTCGTCGTGATGCTCCGAGGGATTCAAAATGTGGGGTTTTGACGCACAGAGTTTTTAATTAACGCCCACTTAATTTAAAACCCTTCAGTCCAGTGTTTCATCTTCAAAAATGTTTACGTTTGCTCTTGTAATTAGAGGAGTTTAAATAGAGTCAAATCTTTCCCTATATGTGAATCCCTAGTCAGATGATTGGAGACATTTTGGTGTGAAGGATATTCGGTATTCAGCACACATTCAGAGAACGTGGATGTGAAGCAGAGTGGGTTTATTGCATTCTGAAAAAAAGCAGAGAAGGGAAGTAGTATACAGTGAATCAAAAGTGCCCCATATAAGCTGTTTGATTCCAGATTAACTGTGTGTGTGAACAGTTAGCAGTGCTTTTGTATGTTGCTGTGGTAATAACCTTACTTCAACCCCCTTATTTAGCATGTGTGGGAAGCACAGCAAGACTTTAAATCTGGTTTAAGACACACATTATTGTAAGTTGGGAGCAGATACTAAAGTACTTTTCAATAACTTTGAATTGTTATTTTTTTGAGTAATGATGACTTTCCAAAGCAACTTACCAAACTGCATTCACTAATGTATGTATATATAATGTCAAATATCATATGTCGACATTATGCAACATTATTTACTTTTCTTTTACCTAATCATTTTGATGGTAAAGTGTTTTGTAACAGGGTGAACAGTGTCTCTGCCTCAGCCAGTCTGCCTCCCCTCCCATCACTTGTTTCTGCATTATGCACCAAATCACACTAAATTCCAATTTCTACTTAATGTTGTAGAGCTTGAGAATCATTTTTTTTTAAGAGCACATCCTGTCTTTAAACCTGCCCAGGAATAAATTATGCATGTGTTTAAGAAGTTTTTTGTTTGAAGTAATTTGTAACACACTGAGCCCAACGATCACAGATAAATAGGTGTCGGTATATTGTATATATATGTTGTACAAATCTTTTTCTTTTACAGATTATATTGCAGAAAAATATTCTAAATAAAAGTAATTACATTTCCTCCTTTATTTGAGACAATGAGGTGTATTGCTAAAGTATTAGTAGTAGTATAAAACCACATTTGAGGAATCATTGCAAAATGCATGTGTAATTCTTGACTGACTTACATCAGTATTGCCCTTGTATCTGTTATGGTAGAGCTCTACACTGTAAGGACTTGGGACCACGTCACACTGAGCTTTCAGTCAGTTTATAAGGGTGTATACACTTCTTATTCATGTTGAATATACAGCAAACCAAGTGTTGGTGGAAAGTGTAACTAAAGAGACAATCTCGACAGCAGTTATGTGCTTAATTACACCAGCACTACATAATTAATTGAAACATCATAGTTTTTTTGTCAGAATAAGTGTGATTTTTCTGTAAGCATAATGTGTCGAGCTAATTTACCCAAAAATAGAATATCGAAAGTTAACACACACATACGTACACACACATGAAGCTAAATATGTGTGCTGCCTTGGCACTGTGCATATAATATATGCATGTGATCTCTCTCCAGCCTCTAAGCCTGCATGCATACAGACAGTACAGATACTTACACTTACTTTCGTCACTTTCCC
The DNA here is from genome assembly GCF_900880675.1 of Sparus aurata. Classification (NCBI taxonomy): domain Eukaryota; kingdom Metazoa; phylum Chordata; class Actinopteri; order Spariformes; family Sparidae; genus Sparus; species Sparus aurata. The sequence continues at coordinate 9,617,897 of NC_044193.1, forward strand.
AGTCATAAAATGAGAATTAATATGTAATGTAACATGGCATTGAGTGAGAGACTGAATAACAGATTACAGTGAACACCTGTAAGCTCCATGACCTTGATCACTGCTTCTTTGTGGCAGGTGCCATCCTGGCTGTTATTAATAGAATAGCTGCTGACTGCACCCCAGCAGGTTGGCTATGTCAGAGGTATTCAAAGGCTCTGATCGCTGCAAACTAATGGCTTTCATTTGGATCTGACAGCTTGGTATTTACGGGTCCCTCTTGAATTGATAGATTGCATAATTTCTAGTCATTTGTTTACCAAGCCTGTCTTGTGTGAGCTATTTTGCCTCCGTAGAACCTGTAAAATAACAGGAACAGGAATTGGAAATGATTAATAGGAAGAGTTACAAATTAAAGCTGATTCATGTAAAATATTCCTTGTGTGGGCTCTGTTTTCTCCCCGAGTTCAGACAGGTTTTATGAAATAAATGTCAGCGTTATTTTCGGTACCACGGCTAGGTAATTAAATGTGCTGAAATGAGTGTGAACGTCAGATGTCTGACAGCGGCAGCGGAAACGTTATATTGCAGCGTGTGAGCAGCTTCTGATCATTCCACATGGATGTCAGGTGACGCTTACGTCAAAACTCACTCTGGGATGTTGCTGCACCGCAGCACATCTACTCGGAACGCAGTCTACCACACAGACGATAAGCTAATCAAATCCCCTACGTAAGTAGTCCAGAGGGAGTTTGTATGTGGTGGCAATCTGTGAGCATCTCCAGCCAGGGAACCTCAACTGAGACATAATCAAAGGACCCAAGCTGGTGCTGCTGTAGGGAGGCAGAGGAGAGGTGAAGAGAGGCCCGTCAGCATTCGTATAACATTCGGCATCCATCAGTACAATGTGAATAAGTAACAATAAAATCTTTGCTCTTGTTCTGTTTTTTTTCTTTTATTTAATATTTCTTTATTGTATTGATTTCACATGATACCGAGTAGGACCAAAGATTCTTTTCATCTCGTCTTTCATTCACAAGAAAAATATTTTTTGAAAGCTCAATGTCAACAAGACTTCCACACTTGCCTGCAGTACACGGAACCGATTCTCATAACCCAGACTAATGTGTTTTTTATGTGCGTCCTTCATGTCAAGGTAACCAACAGCATCCGGCTTTATGGTTGGAAAGCGAGGCATCGCACGAGTCCACATATACAGGCCTGACACGCTTAGAGCCTTCTTCCCCTCGAGAGCAGTTTTTTTTTCCATCTTTGATTTTAGGTGGTCATGTAGGCTTCACGTATTCCTTTGGTTGTATGCACAGATATGCATATGCTCATAAATATATCGCATGCATTTGTGTAACAATTAACTTGCTTTACATTATGCATGCAGATGCCCCAAGTCCAATGAAAAAAAAAACCCTTCCATTAATCATTGTTTAATTAGCAGCTGTGTTTAAACACATTTTGTCTATATGAGAGAGTAGATGGTTTTGTATGATGCTACTATTAGCATTAAGCTAGTGGTAGAATGATATGATATTTGATCACATCCTCTCATGAGGAAACTGACCATCTTGTGTAGTCGTCGCTTTAATGATCTGCAGGTGCAGAGAAGGGTTCAGTGTTTCGGCTGGTAAGGTTTGGGTAACTGTTCCAGTACTCCTAATATTCTGCTGTAGTGATACACCTGTACCAGCTGAGCTTTCTCAGTCTCTCATGCACACACTGCTGCAGTGCCCACATTGGCCTCCCCCTCTGTGATGATCAGACATAAATGAACCCAGATGCTGGTTATGCTGTCTATGCCCTCAGTGTTGTATGAATGTTACCGGTGGTATTGAATATCAATAATTCATTTAGGTAAAGTTTAGGTTTTAGCAGCTTTTGTACAAAGCAGCTTACAGTAATTTATACATAACCATTTATACACTGATGGCGGTGGCTGCCATGCAAGTTGCCGACAGCACCAGGGAATCGAACCACTGACCTTATGATAACAAGACACAGGCTCTACCCTTGAGCCACAGCCAGCCCAAGGTATTGTAGCAGAGTTGGAAGTTCCAGTATGGTGACAGCAGTATAATTCACACATGTGACAACAGATTATACCTAAACATATATTTCAATCAAATGGCCATTATGGTGCCAGATGCATAATAGCGCGTGACAATCGCGTGCTGCTGTACCGTGCCAAGAACGACACAGCGCTGATAGTTTTTCCAGTGATTATTCTTGCCAAATCAGGTACACGAGTGTGTGTTGATATCCACTTACAGCAATTTGTGGGGAATAAACATCAGACATCTGCAATTTAACCAAATGGTGACACACAACGAGATTTTTAAAACGGAAAAATCAGTCAGTTCAAGCGGGTTTATAATGAATGACAAACAGGTAATTTTTCTTTTGTCTCACTCTGCAGTTTTATACAAGTGTCCTCCAAGCTGCAGTCATGCGATGAGAGACAGATGGATGTCTACAATAAGGGTGACAGATTGAGAGCACATAAATACCGCCTGATGCAATCAAAGGCAATATATGTTTGTCTTTCTTCCCTTTGGCTTTGCTTCGTTCCCTTCGCAGTTCAAAAGGCAGGAGTAAAAGTACGCGTGAAGGAAAGAAAATATACACCACCATGTACAGAGATGTCACTTAGTTTGCTCCTCTGATGCTTGTTTTGTCGGTTTCTTTCCCATTATAATGACAGGTAACAGCCAGTGTGAGTGACACGAGGTGTTTTTTTCACCATTTGCTGGGGTTGTGTTTGTCATTTTCCCAGCTGCAGCACGGCGTAGAGTGTAATCCATTACTGCAGCCCAGCACAATGCATCTCGGTGGATACAGCCTCTCGTTATGACTTATTATCATGTGTTGCCGCGTAAATAGTTAAAGAGCCGTGTTTGTTCTGCAGTGTTCGCCGACATGCAGAGAGCGCTGCCACAGCATGAGCTCACACTTCAAGGATTGCATTGACTTTCAAGGAATGCAATCGTTATTATGCCTCTTGGTCGGACCGGTGCAATGTGTGGGAGAGAAGGTGAGGCCGAGAGTTGCCTGATGGGATCTGTAAAATTGGCAAAGCGGTAAACTGTATGGGACCTTGATGGATGGCTTGGAAGAGGGATGCAGGGTAATATTTTGGGAGGGGAAATCTCATTTTCTCCAAGCTAGCTTAAGGGAGCAGTGAACTCGATCAAACATAAATGTAATCAAACATGTCATCGCTCTTTGTAGCCGCAGAGGGATCCCTCTGACCACAGAATTACAGTACAGTACTCCCTCTCCCTCTCTCTCGCTCTCATCCCTCCCTCCCTCACCTTCCCCTTCATCACTCCATAAACAAAGACACGACAGTCGGAGTGGTTGAGGTCACTGTGAGGTTACGCGAAAAAAGTACACGAGTGAACCATTTCACGGCCCCTGTTTGATAAAAAAAAAATCTTTTTTATTTTCATCCCGACTGAAGCTCACATTAAATACAAGGCCATGCAGATGTTCCCCGACTTCAGAGCGAACCAACACAGCAAATTAAATGTTGTAGCATGTCTGTTCTTTACACGTTTAATGTTACAGAGCTTGCACACAGTATATGGGTTTTTCAGAGCCCAGGATAACAACATTGCCAAGGACAGGATCATCTGCCGGCTGACGAGACCCAGACAGGCGGCTGCTGTCGATATCTACTGTACGTGCAATGCTTTGAGCACATCAGCAGTCAGCACCGCGGCATTCATTACGCCCCTGGGGAAAACAGAACCATAGGAGTGTATTGATTAATGGGCCCTCTGTTTGTAAGACACTACAAGCAGTGAAGCTGTTTTCAGCCCTCTCTGTAGATGTGCTTGGCATATGATGACAGCTAGGCGGTGCGTGGCGATCGCTATCGCAGAACAATGGTTTTGTTTTGGGTGTCCACATGGTTGGACGGCCACAGAGGCTGATCTTTCAGCCACTGTGACCCCTCTGCCTCACGGTCAGAGCAGCCGACGAGTGACTGGCCTTGACTTTACATGTCTGAGAGCATGTGTGAAAACATGTCTTGGAAAGGTGAAGATGCATGATGGACGCCCATTGGCTGGACAAGGGTAACTGTAGGTCAGTGTGTTTCAATCACGCAACCAGGACTTTGTAAAATGGTGAGTGCTCTGGTGCTTCTAGTAAAACACAATATGTATAAAATATTTATGAGGATAAACCAGGAAGAATGACTTGTGAATGGTTTATTTTGGGTGAAAGTCCTTGTGTGAAATGCCTTTCTTGATTTTTTGCTGCTGAATGCAAGACAAACTTAAACTGAAATCACAAGCTGTTACATATCTGGTATAGACAGCTGCTTGGTGAAAAATGGAAGTCGCGTTTCATCACACAACAGTAATACTAATGCATGAAAAGCTTGGCTGATACATGATACATGTGGTGAAGCCCTGTTAGTATTTGAAATGCACCACAAATAGGTAGATGATTCAGGTAGGTAAAGGAGCAGTGCGTAAAAGTTGGGTCTAAATTTAACACCTGCCAAGCACCAAATACGGGCAGTTTTTCAGTTTGGTGGGTAAATGTTTGTACCAAAATAGTCACATAATAAAAACATACGCTGAGAGACTTTGTCATGTTTGGTCGCTCACAGGGACACTTGACTCTGGCTGCCATCTGTTTGCATTTAAGTGCATTTATAGAATCTATGCTCATATTGCTCTAAGCGTTTTTTCCTCCCCTATACTCCTTTGTTGAAATACATTGTCAGTACTTTCTTGTTCTTTCACTACAGCATTTTTAATAATCATTTGATTAAATAATTCAAATATCCCATCCATTTCCCTGCAGGCAGATTTTTAATATTCTATAAAGAAAAAAAAAGAAAAAATCTCATCAAATTGTTATCTGCACACTCCAGGTCACAGGTCCCCAAAGCACCTCTGTGATAATTTCAAGTATGCATGAATTTGGCCCCTAAATTATGTTTGGCCGGTGGATTTTTTAATCTACCCCTCAGTTTGGCCAGTGAGTCGAAATGTTAATTTTGGACACTGGTTTGCTGATTAACTGGATTCCTGCTGCGGGGATGTAATCTGTGACCAGTCATTGCCTTCATAGTCTAACTGCTTGGCCAGCGGTCAGACATTAGGCTGTGGCGCAGTGTTGTGAATACTAGGTGTGTATTCATCACGCTAGACTTTGGAAAAGACAGTTATATGTTTTCTTTTTGTATTCAACTAAAAAACAATCAAAGCCTTCTGCCCTTCCAAACAAAAGCCTTACAATGAAAAGATTTCCAGGCGAAGGATTTGCTCAAATTGCAATTTCGCAATGCAGCTGCATGATAAATAATGTTTACCAATGCACAATTACCATATCAAGGGGATATTACTGGCTGAAGTGTAGTTGTGTGAATGACTAGGGAGAGGGAAATGTTCATGGTTCACACAAAGGTCTCTTCGATTAAGGATCAGTGAGTTATAAAAAGGCGGCCGGGATTATAGGTCCTGATTCCTGTTGCAGAATTTCTGTTTACTGATGGAAATGCGTCAAAAGCAAAAGTAATCCGAGTACAATGATTGCCCTAGCTTTCATTAAAAAAAAAAAGAAAAAAGAAAATACACATCCCTGGTTAACAACACTGCTTTTGAAGGTCTACTGCCAATTCCTCATATTTCACGGCAGTGATTATGAGGTATGGGTCCCACACCAGGTAATCATCTGTATCCTTCCTGTACCAAAAAAATCACTAAACAACACACTGCAGCTTTGTGGGTTTTACAGCATAATCCTCCCTGCATGCGCCGTCTTCAGATGCCCACGTCAACTTTAAAAATGCTTCAAAGCAGAGGTTATTTTTGATGGGGGACACCACGACAGCGCTGTGTGTGCATTATAGTCTTAACTCATACTGATGACACATGGGCCCTTCCTTTACTGCATGCATGCCATCCATCCACTACAGCATAATAGTTAAAGGCATCACTGCAATATGGTAAAGAGCTGAGATCCTTAGACAAGTGCTAGGACTCCCTATTGGACGACACTTTTCATTTGGTTTAGGTATCGATAAAGCGGGGCCATGACTTTGAGGTGATTGATTTTGGTTAAAAGAAAAAGGTCATGTTTAATGACTTGCAGGCGTTTCGTGCCGGCGCTGATCCATTCCAATATTAGGCGAGTAAATATCCAACAGAAGATTGTTTAATCAAAGAGAGAAAGGATTTAATTAGAGGTTCTTTCTCCTACAGATATTCCACTGTAGGTCAGCACCATCACAAGAGTTTAGGGTTTGAGAGCTGTAGATTGGAGTAAAAGAAACGTACACATTTATTTGTCTGTATTTGGACGATGCTCGTGTCCAAAACTTTGTCAACACCGGGACAAGTATGGAGGATAACAAAGATTCTGTTCTGAGGCTCACTGGTCCCGTGGCTTGTTCCTGCATGCATTCAAAAAGTAATTCTCTGGTGGAAAACAATCAGAGAACAACAGCCACAGAATAATGAAGAAAACAAAGCAGATAGACAATCTCATTTTGTCATCTGACACCCAGATATGAAATAAAAGACACCTATTACATATCAATCAGAGACTCGTGCTCTAACTTGACTCTGACTTCCACTGTGCCGTTTTTAGTTCAAACAAGGACAGGCTTGCAACTCCAGCAGGAGAGTTTCTCTTGTGCCTGAATGTAGGACGAAATAATGAATTCACCAAAACAAGAACAAAAGAAAGAAAAGTGAGCTGTTTTTTTTTCTTTTCTTCCAGAACAGCCTTCCAAAGTTTCCTTTTGTACCAACTTAAGTAAATTACTTTTAATATCAAAGTCATTAATCCAAGAAGTCTGTGGATTATTATTTGTTTATAACAACACCGAAATTGCTATTGAAAAGAGGGAAATGGTGACACATATGTTACTGTACAAGCCTACACTCAGTTCGTTTCTGTCTAATAAATGCAGAGCCTTAAGCTAGCGAGTGCGTCACATGCATGCTAATGATGGCTGGGTGATGTCAGTGAAAGCTCTCGAGTCGTTACCCGCCAACGAAGAAGGCACAGAAAAGTTGATGCGATAACCTTTCTACGGGGACCACTTTACTCGTATTGTGAACACAGGGAGCAGAGGTGCTTAAGGAGACTTTCATTTCACTTTCCTATTAACTGCCAGTCCCTCTGTCTCTGTCCTCCACCCTCAAGTATATTGATTCGTCACAAGAGTGCCCACAGACCAGGCTAAGATCCCTGAGGTTTGGATTCTTGAGGACTGTTTGCGATGTGTCAACAATGTCAACAAAATACGCTTCACGATGTGGACGGATTGGCTACCAGGCACTGTGAATTGTGCTGCTGTGTGAGTGTCCACAGACTCAGCTGTCAACAGATTGGATAGATGTGAAACAATCAACCAGCCTTAAGGCACGGTCACAACAGAGTGTCAAAACTAATTTGCAAAGTCTTGGATCAATTAACTCAGTGATATGCTAACTACTCGCAGGGCTAGCTGGTAATATTCGGTAGAGGGTCAGTCACAATCGCTTCCAGAGCTTCTTTACAAAGCTCGCAAATCATTTAATTCAATAAAGGGTTTTATCAAAGTTCACTAAATGTTTAGCCTGGTTTTATGTCCCATCGAGCCACCAAAACCACCCCCTGACTTGCACGTTTCACTTTAAGAAGAGATGCGAGGCGGATACCTACGTCGTCAAACGCTGGAGTGTGCTCAACGGCCACCGACCAGGCTGTTGTATTTGACCAGTGGGAGTGAGAACGGGCTGTTGGTTGTCAGAGGGACAATAAATACATGCAGATTATTTAAAAGATTTACTTGGGCCATCAACTCCGGTCTCATAACTGCTGGCAAACAATTCCTCCTCTGTATGGTGCACTGCAGCCAATAAACTGCAAAAGGTCTTTCCTCCATTCTGGACTCTCCTTATATAGATCAATCCTTCCTCTGTTAGATTGTTTTTATGTGTCAACTATATCCACGATCAAGCAATTTCATGGCTGTTGCGCAGGTTAAAACTGACTGGGATTGTGATTAACTCTTAGAAACAATGCAGTCTATACCTGCTTCAGCCCAAGAGGAGTTTTTTTTTTTTTCCTTCTTCCCCTGTCTTAGTGGGTCGTCAGAGTCACACACAGATATCACAGACTTTCCATCATACCATTGCTCTATTTATAAGCCTCCCCATACACCAGTTCCACTCTCCAGGGAGGTCATTAATTTGCCTCTCTGTCAGTGGTATGCCCCACAAAAAGTCCATCAAAACTTGCAGGCTGCTTATCTATATGGCTACATTTGCTACACTCGAAAATCATAGCCTTGCGGATTCTCATTAGAAAGAAGTCTTTTAATTACTGTGTCACGACAAATGCTGTCGGAAGCCCATAAGACAGATGACCCTCTTATTTTTTTGTTTCTCGTCTTTTAATTTCAGACAAAAGTATCCCACAACGGTTTTCACTGTGCTGTAAGATTTTTCGATCCGAATGCGTCGGAAAATAGGACAAAGCCAACTTATCTTAGAGGCAAAGCCCAATGCCACGCATGAGCTCTGAAGGACGATCTGCACTGCACAGCGTTGATACTCCTTTATTAATATTCCTCATTATTTTTCCCTCAATTCAAGTGAGCCGTGATAACATGTGAGAGACGGAACAAGGTGGAGGACCAGATGTTTTCCGGTGGAGATAAAGTGGTCCCCAGATAAATGTAATACAGTTGGTGACTCCGATAACCTCGGGTTGCTTCGTGTGCGGCTGTTCACTCCCTGCGCCTGCCTCAGCATTTATCAGTATACTTCAATAGTAGGTTGACCCCTTGACCTGCGCGAGCTTATGTCGCGCTTTTCATTCCAGGCATAGTGCCACGGTGGCTGTGACAGGTGTTTAATGAACTGTCTTGTGAGGAGCAGGTTGTGCTTGCCCATCAGCCCTCATCCCTCCTCCCCGTTTCTGCATCACTTTCTTATTTACAGCCATATCTCGGCTGCTTTTTTGCTGAGCCAGGGCGTTTTCCCCCCCGAATTGGAAGGCCCTGGAGGTGCGAATAGTTCATCCGCGGAAAGATACATCATTTGTCGGGATTTGCATGTTACAGGGGAGAGCGTGAGGAGCACAAAAAGTATTTCAGTGAGGCAGCAATTGTATCTGATACATTTGGTTTTATATTTTATCCGATTCATTTGAAATTCTAATTTGAAAATGAATCACATCAGAGATGGATGAAATGCTTTGTTTATATTGAACGCTAAATTGGATGGATAAAAGGTAATAATCCGAAATAAATACATCTGAACCAAGTAGTTGCATCTATTAGTTTGTAACACCAGCCTCTGGTCAATGGTCTGTTGTTGGACGCTGTGGGGTGTGTGTTAGATCTGTTCATTGTGGACTTGTTCAGTATTGATCTGTGTGGACATGAATAGAATGTGTAAAATAGAGACAAGGGTTTTCATATGGACATTGTTGAACAAATACTGCACGGCTTGTTTTAGTCTAAAGAAGAGTTGTAGTCAAGACCACGTAAACTGAGACCAGGTCGCATTCATTCACCTCCTCAATTGTCTTATATGCAGTATATGTGTGTATGTATACGTGTACCGCGATGTACGCAATACATTTTCTTGTGCAAGCATCTGGTTTTTGGGTTTTTCGTCTGCAAATACAAACCATCATTAAGCACAGACTGTTTCAAACATTTATCCAACAGAGAGATATTGCTGCAGTCTGCTTGTCTGGTCTGAAAGTAAACTCTAATCTTCTTTCTGAGACAAGACCAATTAAAAATGCGGCTGATTCCGAGACAAGACAGAGACCAAGACCAAATCAGTTTCACCGCAATTTACCGGGATGGACTGTAATTTACCTGTGACCATTTTTACCAAGCATACAAATTGCTATATGCATTATTATTATTAGGGAACACTGCAGGTCCAGAGAACACTCAGGACTGAATTAGAAAAAACAGGCAAACAGGTTTTGCAGGACTATCAGGTGAACTGTGGCAAGTAAGCAAAGGTTTTATTCCATTTTTTTATGCTTTTTAATTCAAAATAGTCTTTGTTTCTGTTTTCAGATTTTGACTGGCATGTTTCTCTCTTTCGCTACAAAAGATAGCTTTTGACACGACGCTTGTCTGTTAATTGCAACAATCTCAGCCCTGAATAAACTTAACAGCTGACTGCTCAGGGACTTGTCACCTGCCTGGTTCTGTGACAATGTGCACTGACATCATCTTCTGTCTTTAGTTTGGGTGTATATGCTGTACATGGCAAGGGCTCATTAGCTGATATGCATCTCTTGAAGCACTATTCAAACATTTTTAGCACAGTGCCATTGCATGAAGACTACCAAAGGCTAACATGCACCTAAACATCTTCCTGCATCCTCAAAACAAATCCCCACAAAGCTATATACTAAAGAAATGTATGATTAATCTACATTTTAACAGGACACATAGCTTCCTATTAAGATAATGTATGTCTGAAGCCTGCTGAGTGATGACTAATGAGATATTTAGGAATATCTAAAGGTTAAAATAATCAAATATGAGATTGTTGTGTCTGTTGGTGTAATGATGATAATAGCAGTAAACCGCAGACTTGGACAATAGCAAGTCACCAAAACAGCCCTCATTCTTTACCATCTGGATTTTCTATGATCATTTCTTTTCATTTTTGTTTTCTGACTCAACAATCTAACAGTCGAAGGTTCTGTGTGAAGTTCAGACTGTACTGACCGAAAGAATTAGTAATTGCGGGATTGAAACCAATATCCTTCAGCAGAAATGTTTCAGTCAGTGTGTTCAGTGATGGTTTGGGATGTTCTCTGCATCATAGGATGGGAAATTGATTATGTTGACAAATGGGTATCTATGAAGCCAGTGATATCGGCTGACCGTCCTGTAACATTAGACGATGCCCCTGTTCTGGAGCAACCGCAAAGAGTCATCATAAGGCAGCATAGAATTTACAAAACATCCAGTCGTCAAATTAATCTACAGAGATTTGAGACAATACGAGAAACATAAATCTCAATGAAAAAGCTACAGAGCCAGCCCACGGTGAGAAGGATAGTGGTTTTCTACTCGAGCTGAGCTGCAGAGAGCTGTGGTTGTAATAGGAAGCTCCCAGGTCAGAGACACTTCAGCATCAGGTAATTGACCAATTACAGCGAAAGTCTGGACAGCTTTATTTGGCAGAAAAGGCTCTGCTATTTGAGGTAAGTCTCAAAGAATCCAAAGAGCGATGTGGACCTGCTGGGAGAAACTCTCTTGGTGAACACACACGACCACTAAATCTTAGGGTTACATTTCATATTAAGGTCCTTGTAATAGCTGTTAGTTGAAGCCTTTATAAATGCTTAATAACATTGATTTATAAGATCATACAAGTGTTAATAACAGCATCATAAACATATTTAATGTTAGACTTTTGCATTGATTGGATACTTAAAGATAAAGCCGCAAAAACAAAAACGTATAAAATAAGAAGGTTTATTTATTGATCACTACAATCTTATCCTGAAGTCAACCAAATGTTTTGTAATTTCCTAATCCTAACAATATGATTTAACTTTTCATAGCTTTAAGTTAACCATACCGTAAGGCAATTGAAAATATCGCAGACATTGAGGATAAGGAAACAAAACAAAACAAAGTTATCACTGAATGTAATCCAGGGTTTTGCAGAATTGTCCAATTTCAACATTCTTGTCTGGCGACATGGTTCCAGGTTGTAATGGCCGCTCCCCACACCTGCATAAATACAACTGAACGTCAAAAGTCAGCTTGTAGACAGGCAGCCAAATGCTAAGCCATTAACGGCGATGCATAAACTACAGTTATGCTACATAAATTAAAGCAGAGTAGTGCAGAAAAATCCTGCTCATTTAAATCTATGTGAAATTGCCCTGAAGCATCTTTATCTTCCATAATGTGATGCACACACTGTTAATTAGGTAGAGTTGGCTTAAACTCATGTAGTCTATTATAACAGTCATGCAATAAAACCTTCATGAGGGTTAGTATGTATGTATATACAATAGGTTCAACATTTGATAAACAGACTGTTTTCAAGAGGTGTTGATTCAGCTGTACTGCATTATTCTGCTTAGAGTTTCCATTATTTGGCCTAACAGAATTGATACGGTTGAGCAATTACACCAACCGCAAATATAATTCACTTAAAAAGAATAAGTGAGACCTTCCTTTGTCCGAGCTGACATTCAACAAACAAGTGATATCGCCATACTGATGAGGCAATTTTCTCAAAAGATTATATCTCCATCTTTTTTTGGCCGCCTCTGAAGGAACTGTAATTTATACCTCACATGGGAGCTTCTTTTTTTTTCTCTTTTCATACATACTTTAGGCAAGGGAAGGATGAAAAAGTGGAATAACATCATAAATATATAATAGCCACTGTGTTGTTTAGTTCCTTGGGCTTCTTCCGGGAACATTTAGGTAAGAATTGCAGTGTTGTGTTTTTTTTTTTTTTAGAATTGATTTCAAGATATTATTGATTACTCACAAAGCCCCGAGAGGCCTCGCCCACAGTTATTTAACAGATCTTTTTATTAGCCTGTGGTTGTTCCAAAATCCAGATTAATGCGTGAAAGGTGATGAAGTCCGCGCAGTCAAGGTTCCTAGACGTTTTGGAATGAGCTGCCCGAGGAGATCAGGGCCGCAGAACTCATCTTTGAAATTGCTTTTAAAACCCACTTTTTGAAAATTGCTTTGGGTGATTTAATTTGTTTTATAACATCTTAGTCCATTTAACTCTCTCTATTATGTGTTTTCGTTTTATGGCTCCAAGTCATTTTTTTTATCCTCTTCTCATTGTGAGGCACTTTGTAACTGTGTTTTGAAGAGGTGCTGTATAAATAAAGTTATTTTTCTTTATAGATACCACTGTATTCAGGTGCTTGATGCATAAGCTTTAATATTTTCTACACTACAAGAGGTCGTAATTCCTATGGGGGATACATTCAAACCTTAAATTCACCCATATTATGTAGAAATATGTACAACACGTGCGCCAAGCAGGAGCATGGCCTCTCTTGAACAAACTCCCAAATTGCAAAAGGTTTCAGGTTACTACAGCACAAAAACAAACACAATTAATGAAATGCTTAAAGAGCACGCCTGGAGTAGGTGTTTCCACGTTTACTGAACTAAATAAGATCATGCTGTTTGTTCTTTTTCAGATTTAGCTGCAGTCACAGAATGAGGCGCGTCGTCTACATGACAAGATCAATATGTACAATATCTCTCGCTGCCTCACAGATCTGTTACATTACGTACCTCGTTGCTGCCTCATCCTTCAGGTGGAACTTTAAATGCTGGTCATCCGCTGGTGGGATTAATTAAGCCGTGCCCTGTCCTGTTTTTTTTCTGAGGTTTTCCTGTTGGGGTTTGCATTCCCCTGCTGACACTGTTTTATTAAGAGGTGCTTGAGCCCCTGGCTTCGCTGTTTGATAGAAGTGAGCTCCAATTTCTGCTCTTCACATCAACAACACTTGTTTACCTTGTCCACTCGGGACAAAGTCATCACGTTACACCCTGGATTCAATTCCGCTTGGCTCTTTTTATTTTGTCTGCGTGAACAAAACAACCGGGCACCAGTGGTGTCTCTGCCCTCTGTTTGTCTTTAGTGCCCCTCATCTTGAATGAGCCGCTCTATCCCCTCTAGATTACTTTTCTCTTCCACAGAAATGGTTAACTGACACATTTTACATGTTTACCCAGTTATGACGGTGAAAAAACATGGCTGATCAAAGCAGGCTGGGAGGCTTTAATGAACGGAATATGCTGTCAACACAAAAAATGTCAACACATACTTTCTGATTATTTGCAGAGCATAGGAGACACAAGGGATTATTATTTACATAGTCTGTGCATGAGACACAAATACATTGACTGAATCTCAACACAAATCTATCGCATCTGTACTTCAGTGTCGGGGCGGCTGGGAGAGATGATGCGAATACTAACAGACTGAATGTTAGTTTACTTAAGGTCCTACATCTACTGAAAGTTTTATAGCTGTAACAGCAATTGAAAATGGTCTTCACCTCCCCAGGGTGTTTGTATTCTACTGAACCCACGTAGCCTAGCCTAGCCTGGCACAGTTTCCTGCAGCGTGCATGAAGAATGAGCAAGAGGACAGTCGGTTATTTAAGGCAACTCTTGCCTGAAATATGTGATGCTTTCAAACGTGATGTTGAAAGGCAAAAAAATTCAAAATAATAATAGATGAGACTACACCTTCTTTGTTGAGAAGATTTCACGAGGATTAAAGTACAATGGTGAAAAACAAATGTGTTCGAAAAATCCATTGTCTGATTCAAATTGATCATTTGAATTGATTCATTAAAGTTCCAACATTGAGCTATCAGATGTGTAAACACAATTTCTTTCTTTCCTTTGTTGAAACATGCTTTTTTTGTTTTTTAATTATTAGCTATAAGATAAAAATCATATCAATATCGTCTTCTTTTATTGTCTCCTCGGGCGGATTTTAACCACAAATCTCTGACACCATTTAATGCAACTCTTCATGTAATCATTCATATTTGTAATTTAGAGGGCTCCTTGAACAATTCACACCATTAGTTCTCTCAGAATCTCCATCACATTCGAAAAAAACTGGTACTGGATCTGAAACATCTAACAGAATTGATATTTAGTTGAATCGGAATCAAATTGCCTCGGGAAGTCAGTGGCAGTGCCCAGCTGCACACTGAACACAATGAATCCATTATGTGGTCGTAGCCCCTGTAATTTAATTCTTGGCATCAAAATAAAAAAGCAAACAATGTAATTAGCGTGAGCTCACGGGAGTGGCCGTCTTCATTGTTAATCATGATTGCTGATTAAAATCTTATTAAAATTAGAGTTTTAATGTGTTACATTTATCGCCTCATGCGCTGACTTCCTTCCTTCCCTTTTGACAACAACATTGTTGGAAACATTTCGGATAATGCAATACAACAATATAGTTACTTTAAAAATGTCTATTTTTGAGGTACTAAGAGAGTAGAGGACACCTGAGAGGGTGTGTCAATCAACAACAGAGTGTAGTTCATCAAGCAGGACATACAGTCATATCTGTCTGTGAGAATTATTGGTGTTGGTGATTGAACCATTTACACAGTTTCTCTTTTAATAGTAGCATAAAGTAATTACAAAACCAAATGTTGTTATAGAACCTTGTGGTATGAAAATACAATGAATGAATCTTGTATTTTGTATGAAAACACGATATATGCTGTATATAAACAGGGGTATTTCACTTATTAGGAGCTACTAAGTGTTAATTGTTTTTCAAGTACTTCTCCGCATTTTAATCTACGTACTTCAACGAGCCTTTCTAAAGTTAGAGCTTTCGCATAAACTTTTAAGGTTGAGTGGCTTGAAAGTTGATGTCAACTTAGCTTATTATACACCGCATAAAATGTTTCTTTTAGAGGCTCCTTAGATGCACACAGGCATTATTAATGGACATCTCCTCTTTTATGCGAACGCAGAGAAGTTAACACAGCCTCTCTATCTCTCTCCCATCCGGCTTTACCTCAATCTCGCCCGACTTGGTTCCTGAGGCAGAATAAGTAGTGGTGAGAGTGAGTGGACGCGATGGAGAAGATATTCAGGACATACTCTCTGTAAATGGAGCTGATGATGTAAATGTGCAAATTTAGAAAGAAGGCTCAATGCAGCCCACCTGCAGGGAATCCTTATCTGAATTCCCAGTCGTTTGAGATTGCGACGCTGTTACCTGTTCTAGCCAAGATGAGTGTCGTCATTTCTACATACAAGCTTAAGTACTGAATTATTCATGGCGGCCAACTTTCCATATTAACAGATGCTAGCTGTGGGGTAACTTCATGTCTTGTGTTCTGCTGTGCTGTCTGCCATGGTGTATTCTTACCTACCACTAGGGGCTCCAATGATAAGAAAAAAACAATAGGTGTTCCTCTTTTGAATATGTCACTTAAGTGTTTACTAATGATGCTACTACACTCATAGAGGTGAGGTCCTGCAACATTTAGGTCAAAAAATACCTTTATTCTCTTTAATCAAGTAATTATAGAGGTATTTTTGTCTCATCCAAGTATAAACCCACTGTGAACTATGGTTTTGAAGCCTTGAGTTTCACATGATGGCCATCGCCATCTTGGTTTTTTATGGATCCAGAAGAGACCATTTTTGGACGAGAGGGTGGATGTGATTGAGAATCTGAGGACATGTTGTGTGCAGTGATTTGTCAGCCGTAAAAAAAACATCCTGCTGTATTGAAGGAGACTTGGAACGAGAGATCAAGACCAGAAGCTCATTAGGAAAGTGTTTGAAGGCGGTTATAAATCAAGTGTGCAATCAAGTAATTTTCTCATAAGCTTACATTCAATCAGCCTTTTTTTGCGCCTCCCCTGCAGGCCACACTTACTTTGCTTCACTTTTCCGACTCAGAAGCTATGTCCACTAGCCCATGGTCCGAACCAAAGAGTCCAACCGACCAACTAGCAGATATGTAGATGGACTGACATACGTGAGAGCCGTGCTGCCTGCATGGCCAAAAAGAATTCAACTGTTGATCAGTAGTGATTGCTAATGTAGTACAACATACTACTGACACTAAAATGGCACTTAGTAGAACACAATCCTCCACCACTGCCCAACAGTCCTATTTAATCCAATCATAGTCTTGTATCACTCTAAATTTTAAACCACCCATAACTGCTAAACCAGATTTAAGCTCATCTGCATCAAACTGTCCTCACTCTGAAATACCAGCCACCTACATCCACCTAATATTTTTTGTCAAGATCCAAAGAAATTGTCGGAAAACACCCGATCTCACAATGTTGAAGGAGAAAAACGTCTGGATCCGTCCCTTTGTCCAGATCTACCTCAAGAGTTAATGGGGTCTATTCTGGGTCGAGACCAATCAAACGATACAAAATTTGTGGAAATCCATTTAATAGTTTTTGTGTCAGACACAGGTGAAAACACAACTTCTTGGCGGGGGCAAAACACTGTTGATAATACGGTTTCTATTAAAATAATCACATCCTGTGCAGCTTCAGAAAAAAATCAAAAATGGTTTGGAATACGAGTCTTGCCTCCAGAAACTCAAAACCTGAATTTACATACAGTCTCTTTATTTTGTTCCTGTAATAAACTTCACTGAATGGATGCAAATATCAGAAAGTTGGCTATTAAGTTCATGGGTAACTGCTGTTAAGAAAAATATCATCTTCTGGCAGACCCGCTGTATTAGAAAAACATATTTCCTGCCATCTTGCCATCTCAAAAATATAATAATGTAGAATAAATTTCACACTTATTATGCGGCAGGAAATGGAACTGGCTAAATAAGCTCTATTTAAAAAAATAAATAAAATACTGTTTGAAATAATGTTGTAAATGAGCCCATTTTCATGTGTAGGAGACACATCCAACATTATATTTCCGTCAGGTTAGGGTGTAAGCTGAGGAAAATATGATTTGTTGCGAACTCATTATTTTTAATTAGCCTCATGCTCTCACTCTGTTATCAACAATTTTTTTTTTTTTCTACTGATAACACTGCTGTCTGTCAACAAACATCCACGTCTGCTGATAATGTTTACAGCTACTGCCAACCGAGTAGAAGACCCACATAAAAAAGCTTTAATGAACTGTCTCGAGTGGGGTTTTTCTTTAAGGTCATGAATTGGTGATACAGAAGAATAATTCAGGCACATAATTATACAAAAGGAGTTGTGAACTGGCCTAGAGGAAGAAGAGAAGTGACTGCAGCAGCGTTGTTGGCTTAATCTCCAACCGCTTCTGGTGTGGCTCCATCAAACACAACTGGCAGTGCTCATTGGCGTGAAGCACTGCAATAAATTTAATGTAAAAATTCTTCGAGAATTTACGGTTCGTGCGCTGGAACAACAGGCACCCTGATATACTATAGATGGTTTGTGGGCCGCTGACCTCATGATGTTTAAGTCACTTTTAAGATTGGCCTCGAACGATGAATAAAGTATGAGACTGACATAGCGTGCAGGACTCGCTCTGAATCTTCCCACAGAAAATATTAAATCCATTCATATCCCAAGGCGCTGCTGAGAATTTCCTTTTTTTTCCTTCATTGATGTCTTTTTAACCAGTGCAGTAGGGAATGTCTCGGTCGCCTAGGGAGAGGAGAGGAGACGTAGGAGGGCACCAGTTCAAAAAATGTTGAATACAAAAGTGATATCCATTGTGTTAATCGCAAATACATCCAGACTTTTCATTATTTTTTCACATTTAATAATAATCTGTTGCAAATCTTCCCGAGAGTCTGGCTTTTTATAGCCTAGTGAGGGCTGATAAAACATCCTTCTGATCACTTGTTTTTTGTGTGCTTTTAATGCAAATTCAGTTTATTGAGAGGATCAGTCAAACCTGAGCATTAATAACACTTTTTTACTACTTCCCTCTCACATTTTCCGGGTAAATAAGTGCATTATGTTTTATGCAGGGATCCATTCATCACAAATGTCATTCGGTTAGAATCTCACAACATTCTTAACCTTTAGTGGAGATCATTTGCATGTTTAACGCAAGTAATAATTCAATTTGTAATGAGATAATTAATCACAGTTGCCACTGGCCAAATTAATGAGTGCCACAGCCTAACAAATAGAATAACAATGCTGTTTGGGAGCAGCACAGAATGGCTTTTTCAGAATCGGAGGATAAACAATAAGTTCCAGGCTCCATCAAATATTTAATTCAAATGCGACGTTTTTTTGTTATGTTTTGCTTAGCTTTTTGTCACGGCGAAGTATGAAAAATGAGCTACCTATTTGTGACAAAAGGTTGGAAATGAAATGGAGCAGCCCACCCCTGCAAGGATGGGAAATAAATTCTTATCTAGTATTGCCTGTCTGTTCCCTTAACTCAAGAGAAACAAAGATTTATGCAAACCGCAACAATGCAGAAATGGCTGCTGGCCACTGTTTTGCACTGCGTTTGGTGTGTGAGTGTACGCATATATGTGTGTATGTGTGTGGTGTGAGAGAAAGAGAGATTGAATAAATGAACAATGACAAAAACAGTTGTGCAGACCGGTTCGTACATCATAACACTTCCAGGGCTTTCACAACTGCAAAAACTTCAGGTAAATCAGGTGTTGGAACGCTGAAGTGGATGACCCGGGGGATGTTTGGTGCCAGAATGCAAACGTAACTAGTGTTAGGTACGATGAGAGAAATAAAGTGGAGCTAACACGACATCATTATCAATTAAGCTCCAGCCCCCCAAAACGTGTAAACATGTTCTTCTGAAGACACACCCAGAGCTGACATATTTCATTTGTTCAGATCATTCTCTGTCTATCAACGATCTCCACAAGTAAAGTCATTTAAATCTAACTCTGGGCCTCGTTTTCTAATACGTAATATAAACCTGCAGGGGCAACAGAGGAGTTATAAATTTGAGCTCCACTTGCTTTTTCGCACTGAGGCGCAAACACTCAGATGGACACACAAGCAGCTACTTTACTATTGTTCTCCAAAATTAAGCTGTGAACCTAATATTCTTGACGGAAATGAACGGAAGCCTCCAAATGAACCCCTGCACAGATTAGTCCCTTTTCTAATGTGGAATACAGCTTTGGACTGAAAACGCAGAGAGGCAAAGCAGGAAATCAAAATGAGAGTATTTACTTCTTTGCTTCTTGCTTTAATGTCAGTGTCTCTGAAACATTTCCACTACATCCCGCAGAGTACAGTTTGACAGAAGACTCATCAAAGTCTTGATACACAGGACCCCTATTCAACAGACAGCACGTATGAACATCTGTCATTAGCAGCACCCTGTAAACATGACTGTCACACATACAGATCTAAACAGCACACGTGCCAAGGCGAGGGAAGCAGGGAGATGTCGAGAGATAGCACATTATTTTTAGCGGCTCTTGTCACATACTGTACATGCAATACATAATAATGCTGCCATGATGCTCTTTCATATGTTTTTGTACCCTTCTGTTTGTCTGGAGGGACTGACCTTTCTGTATGGAGAGGAAATGTGGTCTGCATGTCATTATTAGCTGGCCATTATTTTGTGAATCCTGCATTTTATGTGTCTTGGTTTGATGAACTGAGATTGAGAGACTTCAGTTTAAAAAGACATAAAACAATAGTGCAAGCACGGATATCCGACCCGAAACCCATCGGGACCCACTGGGACCCAACAGGGCCTCACTGTCTGGACCTGATTCAGGGAAAAATTTTGAAACGATGTCCGGGTCCAGTTTATTGTGGTTTCAAGATTTTCTATGGTGTTATTTTAAATCTATGTGCATAGAACAGTGCCTTTCACAGTCATCTGTACTGTACATGCCTGTAATTAGGATCTCCAGCCAAGCTGTAACTATGGCAACAACTGCTTGACAGAGTTACACAGACTCAGTGCTTCAGCTTACATTAACTGCGTCACTTTGGGACATAAAAAACAAAAAACCCCCTGTCGAGTTTGGGTCGGGTTCATTTACTACTTCCTCGAGCACAATCTGGTTTGGAAAGAAAAACGCGATCCGAGCTGCATTCTGGCAGATCCTCGACTAATAAGCACACTCATGAAAAGCTTTTAAAGTTGACTATGATAAAATGTTTGGGCTATTTGTCATTTCAAATATACATCAAATAATTTTTTAGGTTTTTATTTATAATGCAGGATCCTCTCAGAGCATCTCTCAAATCATACTGCGGCGGCCGACACTCGAACTCATGTAATACCTTCACTCAGGAGTGTTTATTTGTGTCCAAAATCATTCCCTCATTCCCAATTGGACACTCAGTGTTTTACTCTACAGTGAGCAGAAAATTGAGCCTTTGGACACCGAAGACACATTATTTTGAATCACGCCTCGTTGCTATGTCATTGTATCTATCAAATGTGAGAAAGGCAGTATTTATTCCATGGAGGTTTTTATTTGGAAACAGTGGAGGTTAAATATAGAGCAAACCTTCATGCACGCAAAACTTACATTTTCAAGAGCATTGCTGTCAAGTTGTCAAATCGTCAGCCGACTTCCACTGAAGCTGGGAGGAGTGCCAAAGTGTTTTAACGCGGCTCTTAATGTCTCTGTTAGGCTTGCATCCATTGAGAACAATAAATGCATTTGTTGATGGTAATGTCTGACATTTTCTGTCTGTCTGGGGCTTTAGAGTCTCCCTGTACAGAATACGAATTCTATTATGAGCACACAAGTTGAGAGGTTGTACACTTCTAATGCCGTGCTGCCCGCCAGTTAAACCTGAATACCTGCACGTCTCACCTCAGCGAGCCCGCGAGAAAAAAAATAAAAACTATATTGTGGTCTTGATTTAATGACGTGTGCTCTCGGATTACTAATTTGAGCTCTTTTGTAAATAATTCATGCTCTTGAATAAATAATCATGCTCTCGATTTAATAGTGTCTCTCGCTATATCTCAACAACAAAGCCACAAAGCCACTCCTCACTGAAAAGTATACACAAGCCGTATAGTTTAACTAGACCAGCCTCTCTGCACACAAGACAAGGCCTTTTCCCATACATTCTAGCTGCGAGACAAAAGACATCGTTTGCGTGGCTTTAGACTGCAGCACCGCCTTCTCCAGAATGACTCAATACTTCCCTTTTATGTTGAGTTGAGCCTCTTTCACTTTGTTTCACAATTTCACAGAGTCTGTAATACGTTAGATTAATAACTCTTGCTTATTGTGTTGACAAGTCGGGGCACTGAATAATCCGAGTGGCTTTGTTTGGACAGCGATATGAAATCCAGAGCACAAACCTTCCAGGCTCTGTACCGTTCTGTTGATTGGACTTATTTTTTTTTTTTTTTTAGCTTGGCACACTGGCTGCCCTGAACCCAATTAAAATGCGGTTCATACAGGAAGGAAAGCAGAATAGATGAACTGTTAGAAAGTGTATAAACACGTAGTTAATAGAGTAGCTAAACATGAACATTAAAATGACTATCTAGACGTTATTTTGCACATTTTTAAACCGAGCAGTTAATCAGCACTCCGCATGGCTGTGATAGAACCAGTGTAGCGAGATAGCAATCTGTTGCTACGCAGTGTAATCCAGCCATAATCAGCAATTTCAATTTGGATATTTCATGCCACGCACTAAAGTTGGCTCGTTTCTGATTAACAGTTACATTACAGTAATCAAATTGCTGGCTGTAAATTGCGTTCATTCCTCATCTGTTGTAATATAATCAATTGATTTGGTTTTAATCATGATTATTAACAACAGATAAAAAGATAAGAATTCCAAAGGACAACATGTGAACAAGTGACAACACTTATTTCTAACACGATGCCAGCATGTTAGAAGACAAAGCAAACGTTCACATAAAAAACAAACAGCCCAATCCTAGAATCCAAAAATACACCATGATAATTAAACTAATAAAAAATAACCCTGACATGGAAGAAAACAAGGGCACCTCAAGCAACAATATAATTACAGATTTAATTATAAATCTGTTACACTTTTCCATACACAAGTTCCACATCACGGCACCAGAGTCAAAAAGGATTAATCACTTGACGAACGTAACGGGAAAAGCACACCGGCCTCGGCTCTGACAGCGGTGAAATGACGGTGTCAAAGAGCGCATGTGCGCACAAATGGATGGTGGGTTGCGTGCTGTTAGTGTCTCATACCATGTTGTTGAAGTAACTATAGTTCAGTGAGAATAGGGCTCCAAAATGTGTTCAGCATTCGACCGAAAAATAACTTTCCTCTGGATCCCTCGTCTCAAGGTCAATGGGTTTTTCGAATGGGTTTTTCAATTAGATGAATAGAAAGAGGTTGATGGTTAAAACAAGCTTAATAGATTCTTGGGTTTTGTTCTGCAACCTGAAATACATCAGAAATACCCAACATGGAAATTAAATAGCTCTAATGTGTCTTAAAAAAGGCTTAAATGAGAGCATCACATGTAATGACATAACAAATAACATAACAAAGACATATCTACGCATTAGACCACCTTTACAAGGCCGATTTTAATTGCAAACTATTCTAACTCAATCTTTCCAACTTGAAAATCAATGTATGGTTAAGTGTGTGTGGTACGGTGTAGTAGGAAGCCTATTGGTGGTGGTGAGGTTGAAGTCACGCAACTGTGATGGAGCTCATTTAAAGACTAATGCAGCTATTAAATTCTGGGCGATTGCATTAACGCTTCAGAAAACCATGAAAGGGGTGTCCATTTGCGAAGATTATCTTGCTGAACAAAACGTGTAAGTAACCTAAACTTGTGTTCGCCACAGAGATTATTTTCTGAAATGATCCGAAATCCAATTATAAAGTCCCGCTGGTTCTTTTTGTCTAGGGAACCAGGGTGATGCTAACTTCCGTGGTAGCCCATAGAAACTGTTTGACGATTATGAAGGACACGTGCCAGGTCAAAGACAATGCTGCTCAATGAAACAATTCTCAAAAGGCTGTTCGTCTGTTGTAGAGGAAATACGAGAGATTCATGCAGAGCTGTAAGCAGGGAATGTTGGCAAACACGAGTCGGGTGATACCTTGCAGAGAAGTTTGATCGCTGGCCCAGGCCTCTGTGTGGAGCTTGCATTGTTCACTCTAGTCTCACCATATTGATCTCAGTAACAATGGGTTGAAAGATCCCATTGCGCTTTATGACTCAGCAGATTGCTTCTGCAGTTAGTCACAGTGTCAAGCCAAGCTGTGGAGAGAGCAACCTTTTCTACTTGGCAGCAGTGAGGTGTCTTAATGACAAGAACACTGAAACTGTTGAGTAGCTGAATAAAAAAAGCCCATAAAAATTCTCTCCAACACAATAGTTTGATCAATCGGTATGCCAGGAGGAGCACTGTTTAACCAAATATACACTGCAGGGATTCACTGACTGGAGGACTTCACCTTGGAAACCATCCAGAGTTATATTTAGCTGCTTCTTAATTGAATGGTGAAGACTACACGGCGTGCCTGAAGGTGCTGACGAGTGTCAGCTATCTGGCTCTGTGGGACTCCCGCGAGAGCAAACGCAGTGTCTACATTTGCCTCTAACTGAACATGAAACATGAAATCAGCTGGAAAACTATAATTCTAATTACAAATTAGAAGCTACTGCACCGTTTTTGGGGATACTTGTAGAGTTTCGCTAAAGGATACTGACAGACGAAGGTGTTAAGAAATGACCCTTAACAAATCCCCACCCTACTTAGTTACTGTCACACTCGAAATTGTATTAATTTGTGAAAGAACTGGCCTTTAATCTTACTCAGAAGTAAAAAACTGTTGGACTGCTCATTTTTTACAAGCCATTATTAGGACTGTTCTCAGATTTTATGGACTGTAGAACCTAGATTCAGAGGCCGTATTGTTCCTCTAAACTCTGATATTGCATCTTGGATCCAATGCAGTGGTTGTATTGTTGCATGAATGGGGGATTTGTCTGATGTGGCCTGCAGTCCTATAAGATAACATAGAAAGCTAATCATACATTGGAAGTTACCTTAAGGTGCAACAAGCTAGTTAGCAAAGTCTAGCATATTAGGATGCAAAGGTTGCGTTAAAGCAGATAAACAAACAGTTTCGCTCTCATGTGTTTGACAAGGATCGTATCGCCGTGTTGGTTTTGGTCCCTGGAACCCTATAACTAATGTTTCTCCGTGTACATCCATTAAACTGACCAATCATGTTTTTGTTTTGTTTTTTTAAATATGCACACATGGCAGAAGTTATCCTTTCAAATACTTGTTTTAAGGTCCAAATCTGAAGCACAATTCATTGTTGAGTCTCATTGCCATCTCATCAGATACCGAGGTTTCGGGTTGGAGGCTGGCCCCAACCTACTTTTGACGAATTGGGAACAAGACTCAACGATCAACTATCTTACAAATCGAACCTTTAATATTATGAAGGGGTCTGTTTCAACTCAAAGCACATTTTGAAAGCTAGCCAAGTATTTTAGATCCCTCTACAACAGCTTCTCCAGATGAAGACTACATCACTGTATCATAAGTTACAGTGATGATACATTAATTTTAACTAATTAATTATGTCACCCTTATGTTGGTGTTCCAGGAAGAGCACCAACACAAGTCACAGAGCTATGACATCGCAACAGCGTGATTGGTCAGTCGCAACAATGGTCCTGGAACAACATTACTTATGATGATATCCAATGCAACCGCTCGCTGTAGACCCATGCACACACATAGAGGAATCCAGTACTGGACTGGCTCATTGTGCCAAGTTAAAGGTGCTACGTTATGATTGGACAAACTCTGTTTTGGGGGAGGGCTTTAGCAACATGTTTACAGCTAAATCTCATGTGCTGAGGACATGAAATACCACAACCTTTGGCTTTATGTCTCAAATGACTTACCTAATAACAATTTTAAATGAGATCTCAACACATCACACACAGTAACAGAAGTCCTGCTCACTGTCGCCACAGCGCATGAGTCCGTCCATGCAAAACTTTGTTTTCATACGGTTGACTTATTTGCAGGAAGTATTTACTGAAACATTTCCAGAGCTCCGATGGAAGCTTTTGATTTTTCTTCCCCAGGCAAATAGTACAGATGTATAATATTTCTGTACAGTTCTAATGAGCATCATTACTCCTGCATTGATGCAGTGCCAAATGAGCTCATTGAATTTTTAAAAAGGCACAGTTATTTAAAGCAAGTGATTTGAACATTAAATCTGCATCAGAAATCTGCTCGAGACTCACATCGCAGCTATTAAGCATATTTCCCAAGCCCATTAGCAATTAAATGGATAGTTCTGGGGTGAGAGATTGCAGATTAAAGTGCTTCTATAAACACAATGTATTGGTATACTCTGCGTGAAGTAATAGGGTCACACAGAGCTCAAATCGGAGGACAGGAAGCTCAGCTGCTTAAGTCCCGGCACTGAGCAGATGGTAGGAGCACACAGCATCACTGAAAATGAAGCCATGAGAACGTTTTTTTTTTTTTTTTTCTTAAACAACCTAAGATCTCCACCGCTGAATCTGGCTGCGAGTATAGTGAGCCATTCTGAATTCAGCTTCACAGTGCAGGCTTTAATACATCGAAACCCTCTGCCAAGATATTCTCTCCTTGCTTGCATACGGCACATTCTCCCTTCACAACACATCAAGCCTTTTATTTCTCCTCTCCCAATCCCTCCTTCTTTTGATTCTCTTGCGGGAGATCAGAGGCAGGCCTTTCGCTGCGGAATTTAATTTCTTGAGTCAATGCTAAGAAGTGACTGTGTTCTATTAGAGGAAGCGCGGTGTTCAGGACTATCGCTGTAGTCCAGCGAGCAGGAAATCTCGCCAACACAAACACGATAAGCTCTGCCTGTCCCGCGGTTCTTGACAGAATGCTGAAATTGTGTGATTGTTGCAGCAGTGAAAATCCCTCAGGTGAAAAAATACAACACAGGGTAGCTTTACTGCAGCTCCCACTTATTTGGCAGATACGGGCCCAACGCATCACGGCAGCACCCAGTATACATGACAGCAGAAATATTAGAAACCCCAAAGAAAAGCGATATTTATAATTGGGGTGCTAAACATTTACTTGGATATGACAGTTTAGCATAATTCTGATAACCAACATCAAAATCCACCTTTTCATTAGTAAGCGCGTGTATTCTGGCACGTAATCAGCAATACTTTTACCTTTTCTTCAAATTCCACAACGGAACTGAATTAACAACGCACATTATAACCTCCGACAAAGGATTCTGAACAGCTACATAACGGTCATGCATGTTTAGCCGGGAACTGTGATGATGTTGTCTTTGTGTTTTAAGGCTCAAAGACCGAGAACCGAGAACCATGTTTGGGGAGCCCGACTCTCGTGTATTTGTTGTGTTTTTCCAGCCCTGTTCTCGCAGTCAGCATCAAGTGGCATACATCATTTGATCCAGGAGAACATTTAGTGACAGCTTTT
Organism: Sparus aurata; assembly: GCF_900880675.1. NCBI lineage: Eukaryota > Metazoa > Chordata > Actinopteri > Spariformes > Sparidae > Sparus > Sparus aurata. The sequence continues at coordinate 9,644,824 of NC_044193.1, forward strand.
ACATTTTTTTTGTCGGAGAATAGATGAATTTATTTCCTTTAATATCTACACAAATATCTGCATCTGACCATTTGTATTATAATATTCTCTGCATTTTCCAGTGAAAACAGGTATAATCCTATATCACTGACCAAGTAGATGTATCCAAAAGATTTCCATCCAAAATAGGGTTATTAAATCACAACAAAGAACACTGAAGCAAAGTGACTTCTATCAGAGAAATATATTATCCATGAACACACACACAACAAACCTTGCATCGCTTGTGTTCGCCACAGAGCCCCCAACTGCCCAAACAAGAGAAAACTGAGAAATTCCACTTTACATTAGTTTTTCAAGCATATGGGTAGGATTAGTGGTTTCAAAGCTGTTAAACATTTAAAAACAATAGCTATTTTTAGTGGCAGGCAGCTGTCTCAGTCTTTGAGGGTTAAAGCCCCTCCTGGAGGAGAGTTTATATAATGTTGACAGGTGCTATAATCAGAGAAAGCCCCATACATTCTTATATACGTACCTTATATTTTATTTATGAACATACTGCACTTACTTTGCAATGTTAACAAATACAAGCACATGCATCATGAGGTGTTGATTTATGTGCAAATGGGTAAAAGGCTAACTTTTCACTGTGCTGCTATGCGCCAGAATGTTGAAATAGTCTATAATGAGACATTGTTAACACCTTCCAAACACCTTTGCACAGCACTTCATATTCAGTCTGCTATATCCTGCCTCATGACGTCAAAGCAGTGTTAAAAACGAGAAAAAAAAAACACAGGATCACACTATTATTGCTACCAAGAGGGAGAGAACACAGATGTATGGGCAGAAAATGTCTGCCAACCATCAAGGCAGACGTAAAGTGAGCAAACCTGGGGGTCAGGTGCACCTTCAGTACGCTGCTCTCACCAGGTGTTAAATCAACAAGTCAGCTGAATGCTGCTAGTCCACAGGGTGCAGGCTCAACACATGCCAGAGACCCTGTCAAGGTCCGTTTTTCTTTGAGTGCATCCCGGAGGAACGTGTGCGCGAAGCATGTCAGCCTCCAACATCGATGTCATTCAGTGCTCACAGTTCATGAAGCAGCGCAATTTGCACAAGCGATTCTGGCTGAAAAACAAGATGAGCCAACGCAGGAGCGCTGTGCGGCCACGGCACGAAGTGACGGCCTGGCACGAGTGGAAGGCGTCAGTCCAGAGGGCTGACTAGCAACGCGCACACGGTCCATTAGCGCACACACAGATTTCCCCCCTTTTTTTCTGCCTTTTCTCTTTCAAAGGGAACTGAGCTAACGAGGCCTGCCTTTGACTGGCATGTTTGCCGTATCGCAAGTCATTACCTATAAAGCCGAGCCTTTCGCTGAAGCACCACTTTAAAATATTAAAATAACACGACACGGGAGGACATCTTCTTACATTCATTTATTACCCGCCGCGCACTTGCTGCTCCTTGTTCGGGCTTTACGCAGTGGATCCCTGTGGCAGAGAAGAGAGTCGGTGTTGAGTTACATGAGCTTGTTCGGGGGCTCTGAGGTCACGGGCATAGATTGAACAGCTGTGCTCCTCACACATGCTGCAGCGACAAGCAGGGGAGCACAGTAGTAGAGCGATCGGTGCAGTGCTGCAGCTGACTACATCAAAGGCCTCCGCTGTGGGAAGTGAGGCAGGGAGGAAGGGACGATAGCACTTCCACAGCGGTCTGTCTGCAGTTAGCGGAGCAAATGTTAGTGTAGTAGGGACTGTCGGTGGGTAGAGCTTGATGTAGCATTGCTGGATGTAAGTACGATAAAGGGTTGGGAAGGTAGCTTTCCCTCCAAAACATACCTTTTTTAAACATTTTCTAATTAACAAAAACCAGATATGTAAAGTCACACATCCTCCAGGCTGCAAGGAAACACTGTCGTTCTGACATGCGGCAGGTTTCAGAGGGTTTCCCAATGTCATATTCCGACAACGCATTCCTCCGTCTTCCCATAGAGACTCTTAAAGGTGACAATATTTGTGTGAATCCCCCAGAGCAACCAGAGGCGCCATGACAAACAGTATTTGGAAGAGGACTCATTCACGTGTCAGTCATCAGATGAAAAGGCGCTGTCAAAGTCATTTTTCTGATCCCGTTTTGATCTCACTGAGAGAGAGAGAGAGACAGAGAGAGAGAGAGAGAGAGAGAGAGAGAAAAAAAAAAATGTGCCATTCAAATTCAAATTTTAGCTTATTGCATTGGGGTGCTGTGAGTGTGAAAAATGGAAAATTTGAACTTGGCATAACTCCCATTTCTCGCCATTATGTCCTTTTGTTTGTGTATTCATATAAAGCTGCTGATGAAAGTGATGTTTGTTAACCTTTCTAATTGCTCAACAAATGGATTATTTAGCATTTCACTGAAATAATTATCAATTTAAGCTCAATTAGCTATACATTTTCCATTTATTAATGGAGGTTAATTGTTCTCAGCCACCTTGGCAGCCACTTTGGCAACACCCCCAGCAGTTATTTGGGGCTAAAAGGACCAGGACCCTCTTCAAATGTATGGGGAGAGAGCCAGAACTTGCTTGGCGCGTCAACAATGTACTGCATGTACAGAATCAGCAGTCAAATCTGATAAAAATGCTTGAAAAGATTTTGCCCCGCGACAAGGCATGAAACGACTTTTTCCCCATAGGTTATACTTCTACCTTCACATCACCAACTTCTTTCACGGCTCGGTGCAGGGCGGCCCTCAACAAATGCTCAAACAAATGCAATTTAATGTCTAATGTTTTAGTAACTTCGCCTTGCTCGGTGCTAATGCACCTGTGCATTAGAGTGATGTCTTCCTTTCCGATGCTCATTAGAGGTCATGAATCTTAACCGTGCTCTCCCCTCGACACAACAACACGACCGGCGTATATCTCTCTCGGTTCGGCTGCCATGAAGCAAACGATTGGCTTTCGGTGGGGGGGGGGAAGGGGCAGGATGAGTTTCATACAACAACCATCTCTGCCGTTACGTACTGTTCTATTCAATGCCCTAAGCGGTCTGTCTTTTCTCTTATGATGTCTCTGGTGTGACCTCTTCTAAGACAAGGAGTCTGCTTTAACAGCACACTGAAAGACGTTCAGTCACTGATTCACACGCAGTCAGAATCTATTCTGGTTTAAAGCAGCTGCCAATCTGCCTTCTACTGCCTGAATTTATCCACCATGGGGAATTGTGACAAAAAAAAAAAAAAAAAAGTGAAAAAAATTGCATCAGCATTAAAAGTGTGTCTATATTTGAAGTTAAACCATGAAACACATTATCGAGTGTCATAAAATCTGGTCAGTTAACTTCCTAACTGTGTGGCGCAGAAGCCGTAGGAATCCCACAGAAGTTATTACCGGCCATAAATCTGAAACAACTTGAGCAAGCAAAAGTTGAGATTACATACCAAGTAAGAGTTTCCCGCTGGAGGCAGTTTCCAAGACGACTTATGTTGTGAAACTAAGAATGGGAGTTAAACCTTTTATAACGGCGGCTTGCGAAGACAAGCAGAACTGGAAATAGCGCTTGTGTCGTCTAAAACAGATTTTTTTTTTCCTTTCAAAAAGAATATCAAAAGACCGTTAAAGAACATCTAAAACAGTTTCTGAATGTTCGACTTGTTTATCTTCCACCCTTTGAGATACCCCTCTTAATTTACCCTGACTGGGTTCAACGCTTATATAAACTGAACACAATAAGGTTGTGTTATATCTCCAGCTCTCCAGCCTTCCCCCCCCCCCCCCCCCCCCCCCCCCCATGTCTGACAAGAACACTGGGTATTATTGCTGCTTTGGAGGCAAATAATCTTTTGCATATATGTTTTTTCCAACACCGAACAAATCTCACATTATGTTAGTGACAAGTGTGAATTCATCAGCGGATTAGCGTTGAGCGACTGGTGTGGAAAACAACCCCTCAGAAAAGTATTGTGGCTACGCCTGTGATCACCAGGACTATTTAAAGCAGCGGCGTGCCAACTGGGAAGGGTGGATAGCGCGGAGGGAGGAGGCTTTAACCGATGTTAGGTGTCATATTATAATCACGCGTCCTCACATGCAACCTTTCCTGCTGTATAGATAATTAATGTGCACAAAGCATATTGTTCACAGTCCCCCTCTCTCTTTCTTCCTCTCTCGTAGATCCCTCAGGTGAGCTACGCCTCCACGGCCCCCGAGCTCAGCGACAACACCCGCTACGACTTCTTCTCCCGCGTGGTGCCCCCGGATACCTACCAGGCCCAGGCCATGGTGGACATCGTCAAAGCCATGCGCTGGAACTACGTCTCCACCGTGGCTTCTGAGGGGAACTACGGGGAGAGTGGCGTCGATGCGTTCATTCAAAAGTCTCGGGAGGACGGTGAGTTTCTCTACAGGCGTTCAGCCGAGCATCCCGGGGTTCATTTGCACGGATTTGAAAGTGGTTCTCGCTACAGTGCGCAAATCTCATTTTGTGAACCACTGGCAGGGTTCCTCTGTTACTGGTCGAGCCATTGGGACTCTGAAATATGTATTTTTTTAAACAACATCCAAAAATCAACTCAAACTATATTAACATATCCATTGATTTAGAGATTCGGGGATTTGTTTCATTTTGCTTTATGCTACATTTGATTTCACCTGAGAGTTATTTAGAAAGCTGCAGGATTACCGTAAAATGTTGGAATTTAAATCATGGCTTACATCTGATGAGCATAATATAAAAAAGGAGCTTATGGATTTTCTTTTGTACAAAACTATAAAGAGTGAAGCGGAAACAGGCTGTGGAAATAAACAAGCCAGGAAACAGGAGAAGTAAAAAGTACCCCAAAGTCATTGTTGAATAAAAATATAGATTTAATTAAAAAGTTTTACTTTGGCACAAGTTAAATATAATACGAGGAAAATCAAGTTATACATGTATTTTAAATGTATGCCTATTGTATACTATGGGTCGACCAATTATCTGTCAGGATGATTGACGGATCCAACATTTAACAGTTTTCTGATTATTGGATTTTTTCTTTTCTTTTTCCAGCCTGTAATCTGCAAAGTATCTAGTAACTAATGTTATCATATAAATGTAGCGGAGTAAAAAGTCACCTGTGAAGTATAAAGCAGCAGAAATTGGAAAAACTGAAGTTCTGTACAAGTAACTCAAGATTGTTGAGTTTTGAGTAAATCATCGCTGGCTGTTATGCTGTATCAATTCTTATTACTTGGAAGTCAAACCATGAAATGAATGCTATGTAGCTGAATGTGTAGATGGATACTAACTTGTAAATCCTGAGGGCCTGGTCAGTCAAACATTTGGGAAAGTAATATTTTGAAAAGATTTTGATTAAATTGAGAGATAGCATCAAAAAATGAGTCAAACATTGGCCCATTAACCACCAGCAAACTGGCAAACTGGGTGTGATTATTTTCCTGTGGCTTTGCATCGAGCTCCAAACTCTCCTTCCCAGGGAACACTCGTATCTGCTGCACAAGTGCATACAATATATGCAATTAAAGGGAATTAAATTTAATTATCAGATATTGGGAAGCTGTGACAATGGGGAAATTGAGACTGCGGAGCTACATAAGGAGCTGGCATCGTACAGTGTTGGAAATACAATCATTTTGGCACAGGAAGCTGCCGGCACACGCTCGGCCCGACCCCTGACCCCTTCTGAAGCAGAATGTAATCATTCCCGACATGTCCCGCCACTGCTTCCCTTTCTTTCCTGCCAGCTCTAAGCTGCTGCCCGTCACCAGTCGTCCTGGAGAGGCACCAGCGGCAGATTACCCCTGCTGAGCCCTCCAGCCTCTCCAGCTGAGCACCAAAACTATGGACTGTTTGCCACACAGTCTATAGGGGACTTAAAACCCAACACGACAATTCCACTATGATTTGAGCTTTTTTTTTTTTTGTTGAAAACATTCTTTCAATTTTTCCTCCTTCTTTTGAAGATAATGGTATTTAATGCTAATTGAGGCTTATGAATTTAAATATTTTTGCATGAGCCTCGGCTCTTTAGAGTTAACCAAACTCACATGAAAAGAGCAGATATGAAGGGGAGAAGAACCTCTGGGTGCTCGATGGCAGCAATGGACCCAACAGTCACGTAGAGGTCGGAACTATCCTTTAAACAGGCGGGTAGAGAACTGATACTCAAATCAATCCCCAACAGACAGGAATGTAACTTAAAAAAAAAAAAAAAAAAAGTTTAGATGTAACAGAAGTCAAACTAAATGTTAGTTTGAGTCTGATTCCTTCTACTTTTGCACGTCTTGCATATTCAATCTTTGCTCCATGGGAATAACAGAGTTTTAAAACAGAGGTAGGCGTCTGTGAGAGGTGGACGGGGAGTGAGCAACAGTTGGCTGTGAGGCATCAGAAGAAGAAAAGTCAGTGAAAGCAATTATTCTTTTTAAAACATCACAAACTAAACGAACAAACAAGAACAAGAGTGTTGATGACGGTCATGAGTTATGGATGAGAGGTGAAACGTCCAGCTGTAGCAAAAAATAAGACTTGTATTTCTCTCCAAAAGTTATTCAGAAACATTACTTTGCCTTCAGGGGTTGTAACTTCACAACACATTTTAATGACTGAATGCAACTTTTTTTTTTACATGAAGACTCAACCAGTCAGCTCACACCTGCTGCACTCCGATGTCTCTTTTCTTATGCTCGGATTGTCTCACCGAGCCGCGTGAAGAATCCCTGAAGGTCCCTCCTCTCCACTCTAATCGCAACCGTTCATTAAATCAAGCCCTAACGGAGTCGAGAATGCTTAAAGCCTCGCAAACTTCTTCTTTGTTCACCTGTGCTGTCTTCAGACACAAAGATCATACACTTTCTAAAAGGATTTTATCGCATTTAACGATGTCAATTCAGAGTCAAGTGTCCCACCTGAGGTCACACGTCAATTAGAAAATTCGGAAGACTGTCAAGAAAAGATAAACTATACTACTTCTGGGCTGAAATGTCTCAACACAAAAGGTCAATCATCTGTCTAAGGAGATTTGGTGTGGCTCCTTGAAGCCACGCACGACTGTATCCATTTAGGAAACCAGAGGAGGCACAAGGGAGAGAAGACTTTGGTTTTCTTTTGTCAAACTTTTTTGTTTTTCGAACACTTTCCTAAATTTCACTGTCACTCGATTTAACCACCTGCCAATAAAAAGACAGCGTCAGCCAAGAAAACCTGTCAACCACGCATGCAAAGTGATTGTCTCGAGACAAACACCGCACTCTTTTCACTGCCTCTCAATTGTAAACAAGAATCTAGACAAGTATCTGTCAAGTCGGTCCGCTGGCAGCTCCCTCAAACAACACCGACTATGAGCGATTTTTTTTTTTCGCTAAACATTTACGAACGCCTGCTTTTCTGCACGCCGTGGTCTCGCTTGATTCCCTCGTGCTCTCTCTCCAATTCAGGCTTTGATTGATTATACGAGAGAGACGCAGAGGACAAGCAGGCAGCTCTGTCAAAATCAAAGCCACAGGTATTTGGCTGCTAAATGGGTTCTGCAGTTATCTGCTCACATAATAAAACAGCCAGATCAGAAGTGGCCAAATGTTCTATCTCATTAACCAGCCAAAAGCCATACTGAGCAGCAGTCTCACCCACCTACTGTCAGTTCGGCCCCGTTTCTTTACTGTGCTCCTCTGTGTGTGAATGCAAACAGATCTTTAGCTGCGATTGGCAGATTTGGGTATGTTGAAGTACGATCCAAAATGCCACACATCCTCAGGCTTTGTTCTAAGATCTACACATTTACTTCTTTGAGAAAGCATTTCTGGTTCCAAGTCATGATATTGCTGTTATTGCCATTTGGTGCTTTACCTGTGTGTGTAGGTGTGTGTGTGTGTGTGTGTGTGTGTGTGTATGAAAACTGTTTGTGATACCAATTCTGACGGAGCAGCCAGTCGGGTCGCACTTTATTTCAGAGCACATGGATAAGCCGACCTTTGCATCAAATGGCCCATTTTGAAATTGGATAATCTTACTCACAAGATCCGTCACATCTGTAAGCACTCCCCCCCAAAAAAAAAATAAAAAATAAATAAATAAAAAATTAAAATATATTGCGATCATTTTGATAAAAGATGCAGTTGCCATATGATTTCACAGCTAGAGGGAATGATCATTTGTGCGGCAGGACGTTCTCAAGGCAGTGGCACATCATGGGACAGATGAAGTATTGGTTCTTAAATCTGCTGCCATTGGAAACGCCCACCAAGATGGTTGAAACTTGGAGTCTGTTTCCATAAATGTGATCAAAACAGTTTGTGTCCTATTTGAAAAAAAAAGTGCACGATAAAGAGAGCGACGCCTGCGAGCTAGTTCAGGCCGCACTCTCTTAACCACTCCACACTCATCAACCGAGCGCACCCTTGTCAGTTTGGCCCTTCCACCAACCCCAGCATCCACCTGTATGCTCCCACTGTGCGGTTTTAAGATGTTTTGCTCATCTATCCCTATATCGGAGCCCAGTAGCCAAACTCTAACCACGTTTTTCCTGCTGTAATAACATTAACAACAACTGTCTGACTGAGCTGCAGTCACGTAACAGCGAGAAGAATTTCAGTTTAATTTTTTGCGATTAGTTGTTCTCGAGGACATTGCCGCAGGGACGCTATGAACTCTAAAAGAAAACAGACCGCCCTGTTGACCCAGGGACCATATGCCTGTGATGTCCTGACATCAACACACAGCAGCTGGTGTTTCTGTGGCTTCGCTTCCATTTCCTTCACAGTCAACAGCCAGCGTCGCGCTCATAAGTGGACATTATATCTTTAATTTGGCCTTTTTTCTTCACAGCACCCCACAGTTTAACGGTTCTGTTTCAAGCTAGCTCGAGGATAATTTTAAAAGTCCATTTGCTTCCTGGCAAAAAAGGAAAAAGAATGGAAAAAATGAGTTTTTGATAATCAGCCCAACGTACAGGCTGATTGGTTTTAAAATTGCATTTTCAAGGGAGTGAACATCTTCGAGACGTACATGTAGAGGTGTTTTTTTTCGGGGAGGGAGGTTGTGTGACATGCTAGATGACATAAGGACCTGCTGGTGAATCTGATATCGTTTGAACAGGGCTCACTGGGCTTTCATGCGGAAACTGAATTAAACTGGAGGCTCACACAGTATTTGATCAGACCGGCTGGACCTGGAGTGTCTGTACTGTGGAGCGCTAACAGTTTGACACCGGGCTAGTCGATATCTCAGAGGAGGTCGCAAATAACCTTTAGTGTTTCTGTGAGAGCAAGCGTGAACTCCGGATGAAAGAGAATTACAATTCGAGAAAAATCAAGTGGGACTGGTGTGGATCCACTTAGACACCGTCTTGTGTCCCTTAAGTCTAGAACCGGGTTAGGAAGAGCTGAAATATTTCTTTGAATGACGGCGCTTTGAAAATGAAATGTGACAGTTATTTGCTCCCCCTGAAAATGCAGCGTACTTGTAGTTATCAGTAAAAACATGTCACCGTGAATGTTCAAACTCAACAATGAAGAAAAATGTGCTCTTGAGAGCTCAGATAATCCAGACGCCTTTTCTAAAACCAGCCAGATTTCCTTAATCACGTACGAGGCTCTTACTCAACTGTAACACCTTTCTCTGAATCTGTTCTTCGGCAGTGACAAATCAAAGGATAACAAAACAGAGATGCATTAGCTGCAACATTAGAATGATGTTGTGTGAGTCAAATCATCGTCTTCATTTTTATCCAGCTGAGCTTTTCAAGAGATTATATTTCCGAATGCTGCCTTCAACTCTCGTTCCTTCGACCTCAGTGTTTATCTTGGATGAGAAATAACCGCGTTTTCCGCGAATGTACTCCTTTGGATGTTTTGTCGGGAGGTGTAGGGGTTTTGTGTCATTCTAAACACACAGATGACAACTTTATTTTTTACTTTTTGTGGCATGATCAGCAACCCTCCGGAAGGGTGGGAATTTTGGCAAGCTTCTCCACCTTTTCTCTTCTTTTTGTAGGAATCTCTGGATTTGTTTTGACTGCAAAGCAACAAGTCAGTTAACCTTGCACCGACTACTTAGAGAAAAGTAATCTGAGCGCTAAAGTCATAGAGATTCAGCCTCTGGGGACGATGAATAGGTGAACCAAATTTGAAGGCAATTTAACTAAAACTACAATAGTTGTCTTTTGGTAGCGCTAAATAAAAGTCAGGAGGCTTCACCCTCTTTATTACATTCCATACATTCATAATATATTTCCCTGTTATTTTAGGACACATGATATATTTCTAGATACTTTAAAATATCCTCAAAAGCATTTCATGTACGCTAGGACTGGACAACAAATCAAATGGCACAAAATCAATATTGTAGTGATGACTACTGGCACTTTTTGATAAGTAATCATCACTAATAGAAATTGTGGATAGAATAACTTGGTGGGTAAAGACACATTAGAACAAGTACAACAGTCAGTTGAGTTCAGAAAATAAAATCACTTCACTGAAATGCAGCCTTTAAAAACACCGGCGCAATATCAAACCACGATTTATAGTCTCATATCACTATATGGCTATAATATCAATATAATGCCCAGCCCTTTCTCAAACTGCACCATAATATGGTCAGAGAAAGAAAGCTTGTTTATTTTGACTGGAAGGCGACACAGCAGCTCCAGTGAAGGATGAAGATGCAGAGGAGGGAAGACAGGCGTAAATGTTTAATGCTGGACCACGCATAGAGAACCTGTTTGTGTCGGTCTCCAAAGTGTGTCAGGCCTCCTATGTTTGGGCATGCTGAATAGTGTCAACATCAGGGCAGTCTTAAAAAAGGGTAACGCGTCAGGCGTCATTTCATCCGCAGCTGCCGGACTGTCACCGAAACGTTCCACGCTCGAGACGCAGAGCGGCATTTTTCCTTCGGGGGTCATTCCCATCGTATAACAAACATCTTTCACACCACCCCTCGGGATTAAAGCTGGAGTGCCATTATGGAAAATGATTACAAGAAAAGCGCCTCATTTTTTTTTTCTCTCCAGTATGAGGTCTAGCTGTTGTCACCCTTGAAAAGCAAGACCGTCCTTGATGCACAAGTCTTTTCTGCCTCAGTAGATTTCTCTCTGTTTATTCTTTTTCTCTGTAAAGCCGCTCTGCCTCCAGTGTCCTTATTAGAGAGTGTACGGTCCTCTGCCGTAATGGAGGCTGACACTCCATGTCATTTTATTCTCACCTTGTGAAAAGTAGTGTGATTTTTAAATTTTTTTTTCCTCCAGTGGATATTGCGCACTTACCTCATGTATCCCTGTATGTTACGAATCCAGCTGATTTTTACAGAGTTAGATTAAATCATTGGAAGAATATGTCTCAGGCAGACGTATGAAACGAAAACCCCCGAACATCTGTAAGACCATTTTTAGCTTTGTTTTCTTGTTGTGCTCTCGTTTTTTTCCAAATCTGCGCTGTGACAAATTGCCATCTAAGATTTGTTAGGTGGATAATTTTAGATCGCAATTAATACGATTTTTTTCTTTTTTTTCTTTTTTGTGAATGACAGTTGCAGCAGAGGAGGAGGAGGAGGAGGAGGAGGAGACGCAGGGCAAACATAGCACACAGCATCCCAGGGATGACAGGGAGATTATGCAAATGTTAGAAATGAGGGGTTGTGTACCTGCAACCCTTTGTCATGAGGGAAATGTCAAGAGGAATTATTTGAATACTCATTAACCTGAAACATCTAGTGGAAAATGTCGTCGGAAGAAGAGTTTCTGCTTATATCTAAACGAAAAAGTTTAGCGTGGACAATGCAAACAGGATATTACTTGTTATGTAAATACACCGCCGACAAGCTTACTGTGTAATTAATTGTTTTCATGTGTACAGTCTTATTCTTCCGCGATGAAAGTAATTAAGAGAACATCCCGGACAATTCAATAAGTAAGTTAATAGCATTATGCAAATGTGTGGCTTCCTGCTTAATGCACTTTCTTGTTCTAATTATACTTCATGTGAAAGAAAAAAGAGAAGGAAGGAAACTAGGGAAGGAAAGAAGAGCGGGAGAGAGGCAAAGTGGGAGTTCACGTCCCCTCGGCTGGACGTGTCAGACACAGGAAGTCCCTGTCAGAGCTCAGGCAGCTGCTCCCTCCGCTTCAGGCCTCATTGAGCCCTGATGGATGCCGCGTCGAGCTTCTGAGGGTTAAAAGAGACTTTAGCTGAATTCACTCTGTGCAAGCACCTGTATCCTGGGTATTATCCCCAGCACTGTTCACCTGCCGACATCATTCATACTACCGATGCGGCCACCGAGTAGCAAAAGGACACCGGGTAGAGCGGCGCGCGATGTGGGAAAAATGGCTGTATATTTGCTGAGGCCGCAGAGCAGCGCACGTGTTCACCAGCTATGCGTTACTGATGGAACAAAAGAACCTAGAAATGTAAAAATTCAGACAAGTGCGTCATAACAATAGCAAATATATAAACTGGGACGAAGCATTTTTGCAGGATACATATTTAACCTGTGTTTTGGCTCTAACGAAATAGAAAACAAGTCCTTTACAAAGCCCGGACAATGAGACTTGATTGAATTTCCTCTATCTCCACTTCTCTTCCCACTGTTGTGCCGCCCTGCCCGTTCAACACTTTTCTATCTTCCTGTTGTTCATTACCTTTGTTTGATTAGCAATTTGCGCCTCTCCGCAAAAAGGCTTTCATATCTCCAGAACTGTCACCGCCATGTTTCCAAGTGTCGCTTTATGATCCTTTCAGCCACCTGGAAACCCGGTTGCTCAGACAGTTTGAGAATCAATGAAGGATTTCAGCCGCA